>NC_042624.1:78773907-79388561 GCF_901001135.1 Rhinatrema bivittatum | reverse complement strand
ACAGCAGAAGCGCAACTAAAAACTACTAACAGTAGTGACCCTCGTTGCAAGGCAATGAGAAGGCAGATGAACGCCGGTTAAATCAGGCTTGGGGCGTGGCATGGTTAACCCAGGCGGGGCCAGACCTCCGGTGACCGTGAGTCCATAATGCGCGTCCGCGCGCGTGGCAGCAGCGAGATGACTCAGCAATGGCGGACGCCCCGAAGGCCCAGCGGAGCCGCGGGAGCGGCGTTCCCCCCATCGGAGGTGAGCCCTGAGCACAGTAGATAGAGGGGAAGCGGTGGAGACCGCAACACTCTGTTGGAAGCAGGATGCTGGGCTTGATGGACCCTTGGTCTGACCCAGCATGGCAATTTCTTATGTTCTTCCTCGTTCAGTGAAGATCCTGCTCATTTTGGAATTTTTGCAAGATGGGTTAAATAAGGGGTTGGCCCTTAATTCCTTGAAGGTATAGGGAGATATCATGTTTTACTACTGAATCACCAAATTGAATCAAAATAGCCAAGAAATATACAGGCCAATGTACTGACAGGCCCCAAAAGCACTGTCACAGCTCAATGGAAAAAGAAGAAACCTTACCCTGATTAAAAAAATCTAAAGGATACCTTATCAGATCTGCCTGTTTGTCGGGTCCTGTGAAAAAAAAAAAAGCAGAGAGAATACAACTTAAGCTCATAAGCAGGTGTCAGGGACCAGCCAAGGCAGAGTCCAAAGACCCCCACCCTTGGAAGAGTGGGAAGGCAGTCTGAGACAGAGAAAAACACTCTGGCACACAGCCTGGCATACAGACGTGGACGTTCTCTCCCTGAAGAAATGGGGAGACTGAAGAAGACCTGCAACATGGGAGGCCCCCCCCCCCCCCGAAGAAATGGGGAGGGGGAAAAGACCTGCAATGCGGCAAAGACCCTCCACCCACCATGTGATTATGCATGAACTTATGCATATTTATCAGATAAAAAGTGTAAGACAGGGGGGCAAAAAAAAAAAAAAATCGGAAAGAATGAAAGAACCCCCTGGAGGCTAGAAAGTGAGACTCAAAGTGAATCCTGAGAAAAACCCCTGAATCCAGAGAAGGAACCCTGAAAGAAAAGAAAGTAGAGCCTGAAGCAAACCAACAGCTCTGCTATCGAGGAGGGAGAAGACTAGGTCTGGCTAAGAGACCGGGACAGGAGACCAGAAAGGGGAGACACCCTGCGGAGAGTGACACGGAGTCTGAGAAGTTGAGGGGCAAGAACAAGCCCAGATATGCTGGCAAGTACCAGAGCCAGAAGCAAGTCTCCTTCCAGGACCGCCTGCCCATTCTGCCAGTACCAAGCCCAGGAAGCATGCCTCCCCCCTGCCCACATTCTCCAGACCACCAGCCAGTGTCTACTTCAGAGGTGAACAGAGGGGTATCGCCTGAAGCTAGGACCAAGGGTAAGTTAGCCATAAGGATTAATATATTTAAGCAGGCTAAGGGTTATGGCATGTGGGACACCACAAATGATACAGAACTTTCTTTAGGGAAAACTGGTGCTTAGTGGCCAGGATGTTAGAGACAGGAATTGTTATTTTCTAAATGCCTATTCCTGCCAAATCTGATAAATAAAGGTCTGTTTCTGAGGAAAGTAAATGTTGTCTTTTCCTGACGTAGGATTGTGAAGTAAGGTGGGAGGGCAATTGGAAGTGTTGTAGCAGACAAGTCCCTGCACCCCTAAATTTGCTTACAAGGTACAGGTTGCAGCTCTTGACTATTTCAGAGGCCTGGTCAATGATGAACCCAAAAGCACAAAGGAAGGCGATCTATAATAGCCGTCAGGATGAAAAGAAGAAAATAGATGCCTGTGGTCTAAAATTAAATCCTTTATTGAAGTGGAGACACAAAGGTAGCCCGACTCTGGCCGAGTTTCGCCGTTTTCAAAACGGCTGCCTCAGGGGCTTATATCAATCTTCTTAAGTTCATTGGTTGTGTACAACTTAAGGATAAAAGATGATCATATAGGGCAATGTATGATCTCTTATTTTGTTCCGTCTTGAATCGTTCGCAAACATCAATCTCCACTTGTAAAGTCAAACATCTTCGTCTTCCCTTGTGATTACCGGTTCCCTTGTGGAGTTTTAATCTGGTATTGGATTTCTTGGGGGTCCTATGTTTCAACCACTGCATAGCCTTTCTTTGTGGCTATTGACCTTGAAAACAGTGTTTCTGGTGGTGATATGTTCTGCGTGCGAATTTCTGAGCTGCAGGCCTGGTCTTGCCAGTAGTCGATTCTTCGGGTGACTCCAGGAATGATACAGCTGCGTACTGTTCCCTCTTTCTTGCTTAAAGTGATCTCAAATTTTCACTTGAACCAGTCCATTTCCTTGCTGTCCTTGGATAAAGGAAAAGATGTGGAAGAGTATCGCCTGTTGCATCCTTTGGATGTCAGGAAACATGTTGTGTGGTATCTGGAGGTTTCTAAAGCTTTCCGAAAGACGGATCGCCTATTAGTCCTTCATGGTGGAAGGAAACAGGGAGAACCAGCTTCGCAGGTTATAATAGCTTGCTGGATTAAGGAGGTAGTCACGGCCACATATGTGGAGGCTGAAAAGCCATTGCCTATTCAGGTTAGGGCTCATTCCACTAAGGCTCAGGCAGTGTCATGGACAGAGGTTAGATTGTCGTCTCCCATAGACATTTAACGAGCTGCGATGTGGTCCTCCTTACACATTTTTGCAGGTATTATCATCTAGACATGCAGCCCTGGGAGAACGCAGCCTTTGCACATGTGGTGTTGACTGGACTGTGGATAGCATTCCACCCTAGTAACGAGTACCTTGGGGACATCCCACTAGTCCTGAGTCCATTTGTCTACATGCTAGGAAAGGAGAAATTTCTACTTACCTGATAATTTTGTTTTCCTTAGTGTAGATAGATGGACTCAGCTTCCCATCCTTGGCTGTCGAATGGTTGGTTTAATGGTCCTCCTGTGGGGCTATGTGTTCTAGGAGTTTACTGGTAAGTGTTCATCCAGTCCCTAGATTGGGGGCACATACATTCATTACCCGAGTTCAGTGTTCCTGCTGGTTGAGTACAGTAATGGTTGACTGTTTTAATCAAGTTTTTTGCTTAGTCTGTTCAAAGTTGCTTTGGAAGAGAATACTGGTGGGCTCATGTTGATGCAGGAGTATATATACTGTGATGTCAGCTTGCTCTGTCTCTATCTGCTGGCAGAGGTGCATTACCCACTGGTTCCTGCTGGTTGAGTACAGTAATGGTTGACTGTTTTTAATCAAGTTTTTTGCTTAGTCTGTTCAAAGTTGCTTGGAAGAGAATACTGGTGGGCTCAGGTTGATGCAGGAGTATATATACTGTGATGTCAGCTTGCTCTGTCTCTATCTGCTGGCAGAGGTGCATTACCCACTGGTTCCTGAGTCTATCTGTCTACACTAAAGAAAACAAAATTATCTGGTAAGTAGTAATTTCACCATATATAATAATCAGGTTATTCTACATATAAATCAAGGCAAGAAACAGTAATTCTTACATTAGCTTTTCTTCTACTGAAGTACTTACTGTAAACAATTTTAACATTTGACCAAGGCATGGGTACTTCCATCAATAATCTCGTAATTGCTAATTCAAAAATGACAGTTTTTCCAGAACCAGTAGGGGCACAAATCACAAAATTCCGATCAGTGTAGAGAAGCTAGAGGAATGTTGCAAAAGAATAACACCTGAATTTGAAAAATGTAACAATACTGTCAGTTATTCTTCTGATAAACCATTTAAGCTATCTTTGGTATGTATAGCAATGCATATACGTTCCTTGAAGTTATATTCAGTAAAACCGATTATCTGTGGAAAATTTTAATAACCTAATACATCTGGCACCCTAAAAATATTTTGACATATACAAATTTTGAATTTCAGCATTACTGTTTCTGTTTGCAAGTAGTTCTTTTGAATTTTAAATTTCCAAAACTTGTTTTTAAACAAGTTGGAAGTGTAGGCGTGAGAACTGTTTCAGCAAGCATATATTAAAATATTGAGAAAAAAATAACTTGAATTTAATAGCATCAATTGCAGTGCAATTGCTGCTGCCTTTAGCACAAAATAATCTTCAATACTTACATCATCCAAAGCCTTAGATTGTATGTAGTTAAAATATGGGAATTCTTTGAAAATATTTTGGAATGGTGTAGCTGAAAATCTTGTTAAGGATGAGACTGCTTGGATTTATAAAATATAATTAATTTGTAGTTCATGTAAAACTATTGTACCATTATTCTAGAACAAACCAACATAATGGAGTCAGTAGCTCTGCGAGAGTTCCTAGGGAGATGGATTTATTGGTGGATATATATGCAACATTAAATTATATTTTTGCAACTATAATAAGGAAAAGTTGCAGAAAAATATTTATAGAAAAAGCAAATTGTTCTTTAAGTGAAAAGAAAACTATGTTTAATATATTTAAATATGCAATTAAACTTTACCTGTAAAAGGTGTTCTCCGTGGATAGTAAGCTAAACCAGTCATACAAGTTGGTGGTATCATCTTTCATAACTGACACAGAACATGCTCTAGGTCTTTCTGAGCTCTGAAAAGTCTTTCTTAACCTGCACAGGTGATCTTGCACTAAACTTCCCAGTACCTTCACTAGCTAACTTCAACATTAGGGGAGGAGAGGTATGGAGCTGGTTTGTCTTACTGTCACTGAGAACACTTGCTACTGGTAAGCAACTTGCTACTGGTAAGCAACTGTTTTCTCCATGGACAAGGACAAATTTGGCACACAACTGGGGACTTCCAGTGAGGATTGCAATGAAAATACAAACATTTAGCTCTTGACATCCTCTTGACACAGATCCTTTATTGCACTTACTATGTAAATATTCACTGTAAATGCGTTTTACTATGTTAAATATTCCTGTCCCTTTTCTCTTTTTTCCTCCTATCCCAGTTGGTAATTTCCTTGTCATTGTAAACTATTATTTTCTGCACCAGTTCAATTACCCTAGTTCTATGTTTATTACACGACTTGTAAATGTAAACCGACTTGATGCAACCTTTGGCGTGTGAAAGCCGGTATAGAAATTAATAAATAATAAAAATAAAAAATAAAATATTTGCTGGATAAAGAGAAATTACAACCTGGTAATAAAAAGAGAGGAACTGAAGTTGTCAGTTAAATAGATTTCTTAAAACTAAATTGGCAAAACAAACCATCATGTAAGTCTTCTTAAAGGACAGTGTCTGGTGCTGCTTGCAGATATCTTGAACTAAGCAGAACGGAGATGAGCTACTGAAGTTGATGTTGTCTGCACTTGATGGTTTTTAACTTTAGTAGGGATATGTATTCCAGTATTGGTGTATCAATAGGAAATGCAGTCTGAAAGTTATGTAGATAAGGCTTATTTTTTCACTGATAAGATTTGTTTAGCTGGATAATGAGCGAGAAACAGTTGTAAAGAGTCCTGAAAGTCCTGGACCTTTCCATGTCAGTCACATGGCTCCAGTTAAATGCAGGATACAATTCAAAAGCCTGTGCCTATTCTTCAAATGCATGAACCAACTGGTTGCTGAATATCTCTCCCAGAGTCTTTTCTCCTACTTCCCCCAAAAGAGAATTCGTTCCTCCCAGATTCATTTGTACAAGACTGCACATTCAACTGCTAAGTGCCAAACTATAAAACAAGTTACTTCTACACTTTTACCTTGAAATATGTTACTTTACCTTCGACATCCTACTATATATCACAAACCTATAAAATACACGTTGCCAGGTAAATCTATTATACAAACCTAACAATATTCCTTGCTGTTAAGTAGGCAAGTGTCTAATAAACAGGTCCAAAGGTTCAAAATGTTTTAAAACCTTTCAATGTATATGTTCACATATTTGTCTTTTCTATCCTTAATATTACAATATTTGTATAAGCCACATTGCCTTGGTATATGCCATATCTCCTACCCATTGAAGCAAAATAAATTTCCTTGCCACAAAAAAGCTAAATGAAATATATATTGACAAAAGCCGAAATTATAGTCCTCTATTATATTTAGGCCAAACAAAGCCCTTATAATATCTAATGGCATCTTAATTTGTAATATAGCATTTAATGTGTCAAAAACCTTGCTAAAATGCCAATATACATTAACGGGTATATGCATACTGTTGTGGATTAATCACTTAGAGCCAGCAGCTTGAGGAGAAAGGTCCTTTCATTAAATGCAAACCTATAATATAATAAGATATATTGCATGCAGAGAACAAGCAGCTATCATAAAGTAGAACAAGATCAATTCTCTCAGATGAATTACTGATACAGGTATTAAAAAGGTTCATACCTCTTATTTTTAAATGACTTGTTTATTTTCATAACATTTCCTAACATTTCCTAACTGGTTAACATTAACACAACTTCCCCTTGATAGGAGAGCTTTATAAGCATTATAATTCTATCTCACGTATATTTTAATGAAGCTGGGGTTTTTGTAAATCATGTGATTTCTTGTAAATTGAGCCCAGAGTGAGAAATGCAACTTAAGAGAAATGAAACTTAAAACTGATAGGATCATTCTTTAAAACGCAATAGGCTGTTATCGCATGCGTTAGGGCCCTAACACACGTGATAAATATTACTGACACAATGTAGTTAGATTTGGGAAAGGTGAGTTGTTAGGGTGGGCAAAAAAAAAAAGTGAGTTTCCGGTACCGTTGCAGGCAATAATGTTTTACACATTATCGCCAGCAGTAGCATCAGAAATTCCACCTTTTGGTGTGGCACAATGGGGGCGATAGTGGGCAGCACAGCTGCAACAGGTGAAAACACACCACCATGATACGGCCGGCTGCCCACTATCGCCCCACCCCTTTTTTTCCACGACTCATCATTCTGCTATAAATATAGCAGAATATATTCACAGTACAGTAATAGCAGCTTCCTAAAGACAATCCTAATCAAAGTACCCCAGCAATACAATATAAAAAGCACCTGTGTCTCTTGTTTACATTTTGAGGAAATATCGGAAGCAATTAATTTAATTTTATATAATCCATTTTTTGCCAATATACACAGTATTCCAAATTTTCACCTGTTGTTCTCACAGAAGAATATCAGATGGAAATGTATACTTTTGTTCATAATAGTTTTCTGTATCTTCTTTTAATAGCATATGTAAATTTGCCTAATACTTAATATTGCTCATAGATTGCAATTTGAACATCTATATCCCTAAGATTATACTAATTTGATATTTTATTTACTTTGTCTTACAAAAATTCAACAGAAAATGTCCCCACTTTATGTATATGTTTAGGTTTTGCATTATTAAATGTCTAGCTTGAAGATATGCAAAAAACTGAATTCTCAACATTTTTTTCTTTAAGTTGTTGAAATGACATTATTTGATTTCTTCTAACAGATTTGAAATTTCAATAAATCCTTCTCTTTTTCCAAATAGAGAACATTTTATTCTCCAAACCTCGTTGGAACATTGGATAATTCAGTTTCCATGATCTTCATAAAGATATCCAGGCTAGTTTAACCGACAATAAAAATGTGCTCTTGTCATTCCTTCAGGCAGAAGATCTTTGTGTGCATGAACATGAACACTATTTATAGGTAAGTATGGATACATAATCTCTTGTTCTAGATTAATATTTGCAAATTTATTACCATTTTTATCCAGTCTACCAAGATCGTCAACTGACATGCTATATTATATTACGTAAGTAAGGAATTTGTATTACCCCAATTCTTTTGGTCTACACATTGTAGATAAAAGAAATGCCTGGTTATTTATCACTCCAGAGAAACTGATTCAAACCCTTCCTAAATCACTTGTTAGTTCCCTTAATCCCATATGGTAACAATTGTATTTATATATAGGATTTTTGGAAACAATATCATCTTGAACAATGCTGCCATACCCATAAGCAATAAGGGTAGATGCTTCCATGTATCTTTTTGCTGCTGTACATTATCTAAAACAGTTAATATTGGCTTTCAAAGTCTTGGATAAAGAATAGGGTATTCTTAATCCTAAATGTTTCAACATAGTTTCTGCCCAGTGGAATGAAAAATAACCCAACCACTTGCTACGGATTGTCTTGCATAATGAAAGAGCCTCAGCTTTTAAAAATTTATAACCAATTTAGCAAAGGAACTAAACTTAGTGAAAACTCTCTGTATTACAGGGATTGATCTTAACTACAGTCTTTCCTACTTTAATTTCTTTAAAATCTATTGCATCCTTTAACTTTATTGCTAGAGATTCCAATGATAAAACAAACAATATGGGTAATAATGGGCATCCTTGCCTAGTTCCTCTAGAAAAATCAAATGCTTCTATTAGCTCTCTATTGACTGCAGCTCTAGCTATTGGTACTATAACAAGTTTGTTTACCATAAACAGAGTTCTCTGTAAACAGCAGGATGAATTATCCATGATATGTGGGTGATGTCATTTGACAGCGCTGAACAGGCCCTTCTCTTCTAACTCATACTTTTGCTCTGTTGAGCATGTGTGGGAGTTCCCACATGTGTGCTGCCTCGTATGCTCTTCAGTTGATTGTAGAGCTTAGCTTTAGCTCAATAGCAGACTTTCCGGAGAGGCAGGCAGGTTTGAAGCTTAGCTAATTCATCCTGCTGTCTGTGGAGAACCCCATTTATGATAAGCAAACTTGCTTTCTCCCATCAACAAGCATAGCTGGGTGTCCCAAACTGAGGGTTGCAGTGGAGCACTTCCAGAAAGCAACCTGTATTCCCCCCCCCTGTGGAGAGTCCACTACTGGATGATAGGTCGAGCAAAATTACTTGTCAAGAATTACTATCACTTCTTGAAAGATTGTCCAGGCAGTAGAGGGACGTAAAGGCTTGAACTGACAACCAAGTTACAGCTTTGCAAATGTTTTCTATTGGCACAGCTTGAAGATAACCCACCGAGGTAGCCATGGTTCTCACTTCATGAACATGACAGAGCCTGTGATATGGAAGCCAGCTAGAGCATAGCAATGGGTGATACAGTCCACTAGCCAGCTGAGTAAAGTGTGCTTGGCAACCACTATTCCTAATCTATTAGGATCAAAAGAGAAGAAGAGTTGAGTAGTCTGATGATGAGTTTGCGTTCTCTTCAGATAATAAGCTAAGGCCCTTTTGCAGTCCAGTGAATGGAGGGTCCCTCTCCCCTTCATGTACACGAAAACTGGGGAAGAATATAGGCAATATAATGGCTTGATTCAGATAAAAAGCCAAAACCACTTTCAGTGGAACTTGGGTTGAGGGCAGAGTACCATTCAGTTGTGGAAAAGCTGCATGGAAAAACTACATGTATCACTCCATGATGAGACCGCACCTTGAATACGGTGTACAATTCTGGTCACCGCATCTCAAAAAAGATATAGTTGCGATAGAGAAGGGACAGAGAAAGGGCGACCAAAATGATAAAGGGGATGGAACAACTTCCCTATGAGGAAAGACTAAAGAGGTTGGGGCTGTTCAGCTTGGAGAAGAGAAGGCTGAGGGGGGGGGGGTATGATAGAGGTGTTTCAAATCATGAGAGGTCTAGAATGGGAAAATGTGAATCGGTTATTTACTCTTTCTGATAATAAAAGGACCAGGGGCACTCCATGAAGTTAGCATGTAGCACATTTAAAACTAACTGGAGAAAGTTATTTTCACTCAACGCACAATTAAACTCTTGAATTTGTTGCCAGGGGATGTGGTTAGTGCAAATAGTGTAGCTGGGTTTAAAAAAGGATTGGATAAGTTCTTGGAGGAGAAGTCCATTACCTGCTATTAATTAAGTTGACTTAGAAAATAGCCACAGCTATTACTAGCATCAGTAGCATAGGATAGACTTAGTTTTTGGGTACTTGCCAGGTTCTTATGGCCTGGATTCACCACTGTTGGAAACAGGATGCTGGACTTGATGGACCCTTGGTCTGACCCAGTATGGCATGTTCTTATGTTCTTAATGACCTAATGCCTATGCTCACTGACTCTTCTAACTGACGTGATGGCAACTAGAAACACTGCTTTCCAGGAACTTTATGAATGCCAACTCCATAAAGTTCCTTAGTTGTGCCAACAGGAAACTGAGGTCTCATGATACTGGTGACTTGCTCATATGCCATAAGACTTTCATGAACTTTAACACTAAAGGTTTTGTCATCCACCTGAGTATGATAAGCCATAATGGCACTGAGATGCACTTTGATTGATGACATACTGAGATCCAAGAAGAACAGGTAGAATAAGTACTGAAACAATTTCTTTAGGTTTCACAAGAAATGGGTCTAAAGAACTTGCTTGACACCTTGATGGAAATCTTTTCCATTTAAAACCATATGCTTTTTTTTTTAAGGCATCCTGGCGGAGATTACAATATCTGCAGCTTCCTTGGACAATGATAACGACAAGATTAATGAGTGCATAACAGCCACGCTGTCAGTTTGAGAGAAAAAGTTTGAATTGTGAAGATCCTGGCTGCAGTGGGGCCCTCCTGCCAGCAGAGGCTCTCAATGGGATACATTCCATGCTGCCTCAGTCCTCCAAGCTACTATGGCTTGGGGGTCCTGCTGGCAGCCATGTTGGCAATGTCTCAGCACTGCCATTCCCATGTAATACTGCCTCACAGTAAGTTCCCTGACTCTGCTTGGAGTCCCCTGCTCCTAGTTCTGGCCCCCTGAGTTCCAGTCTTGTATTTGTTCTCTCTCTAGAGGTCTTCTTGCTCCTTGTAATTCTGGTTACTTGTTCCTGCTTATTCTGTTTGTTTGTACTCTTCTGGTTTTCTTTGTGTTTGTTGGCCCCGTCTCCCTATTCTGGTATATCTGTCTCATGTAGGCACCTTGTTTTTTTGGTTGTTGACCCTGCAGTTGGCCTTTAGTGTCCTGCCCTTGAACCATTCAAATCCTGCCAGCCACTAGAACCCAAAGGCTCAACCTGAAAGGGAGGTACAGGTGAAGACTCCCTTCCTGTCCTGTTCCTGCTCCAGCCTGTTCTGCTCCTCAATTTAGCCTGCCAATTGCTCCTGTCCTAGGAGTCACCCTTTACAGACAGTCAAGCCCTGACACGGATGACAAGACGACCCTCCTCTGAGTTAACAAAGTTGAATTGGATCCCAGAGGGCTGACTGACAACCAGGTAAGGAATAAGAACCATACATGTCTGGGTCATGCTGAAGCAATGAGGATCAAGCATACCTAATCCATAAACATTTTCTGCACTGTTATGGCCACCAATAAAAGTAGAAGAAAAATGTAAAGTAGAGGAGAAAAACATCCAGAACGGACCTGAATTTGCTTCTAGGAATGGTGCAGAATCTTTACACTTTCTTGTTGTTCTCTGATGTGAACAATTTGAGTGATGAGTGACCCCAGAGATCGAACAACCTGTCTGCTAATGTTGTATCTAGAGACCATTCATGAGGAAAAAACCACTCTGCTGTGGCAATCTACAAATGTATTGGAGATCACAGGAAGATAGGTTGCTTGCAGAAAAGCTTTGTAGCTGCAAGGCCACTCCCAAATACTCAGAAGGTCTATGACCCTGTGCCTCCTTGTATGTTGACATGGAACATCATGACTTGGTTGTCAGTTGGATCAGAATTCCATTTCCCTGAAGGAGATGTGAAAAAGCTCTCAGTGCATGACTGATTGCTCAAAGCTCCAGAAGATCAATTTGAAATAGACACTCTTGACAACCAAGTTTCTTGGGTTCAGAAAGGACACGCATACACGCTAGCATCACCTGATGAGGTAGAAGCCAATGAGGAGCTCCCTTTTCCTCTAGCCACCACTGGAGAGATGCTTCATTTCTTGTGTGGCCCTCACTAGAGATGATAATAGTCGAAGCAATTTATTCAATTGAGCGCAGAAGCCACATTGAAAACTCTGTATGTTGAAACAGGTCATGGGGGCTACATGCACTCTGCCACCATGTAACCTTGAACAACCAACATCTCCCTGGCTAGGACATGATCCTTCTGTAGAGGACTCCATATCAAAGCTCGAAGGCAGCACGCTTGCTCCAACGGAAGGAGTACTCTCTCTTCAAGAGTCTACTTATTCCCCTATGAACTTGATTCTTAAGTAGGGACAAGATTCAATTTGGTGAAGTTGACTATGAACACACAGACTGAAGAAACTGGATCATCTTTTGCAGGGAATCCAACTCATCTATTTGGAATGGCTCGGTTACCAACCAGTCATCCAGGAAGGGTAAAACAAATCCCCCGATGATGAAGATATGCTGCTACTACCACTAGGCATTTTGGTAAAGACCCCCAAGGCCACTGAAAGCCTGAAAGGGAGAACCTTTGTCTTGGCAGTGAGGAATCCACTGAGAAATTAAGTTATTGCCAGTGGGAGTAATGTACAGGTATATGAACATTTGCACCTTTCAGATTAAAGGGGCACATCCAGTCTCCCACTTGAAAGAAGGATAGGATGGTGTGGAGGGAGTAAATTTTGAACTTCACCTATAAACAAGTTATTTTTCAGACTTTGTAAATCCAGGATAGGTCTCCATCCCCCAACTTCTTGGGGATAAGGAAATAGTGGAAGTAGGACCCCATATCATACTGATTGGTTGAGACAGGTTCTATTGCCCGCTGGCTGAGAAGTGACTCTACCTCGAGATGGATCCAGATTGAAGGTCAAACAATGGTTCAGCACTGGAGAGTGAGAGAAGTGCAAATGGTAACCAGACTCAACAATTTTGATGATTCAGTAGCTCTTGGTGATCTTCCACCACTCCTCAGGTAAAAGTGAATCCTCCTCCCCACCACCAGAGGGATAGAGGCTTGAAGGTGAAGTCCTGTCAAAAACTAGGTCCCGCATTGGGCTGGATTTGTTGCAATATCTTTTGCTGACATCTCAGAAGATATTGTGGAGGTGCAGATGGTGCATGATACTGCTGAAATTGGCAGAAGGGGTGTTTCTAGAAGTAGGAGTGTTTAAAAACAAAGAAAGGATATACAGAAGATGGTCGATCAGATCCCATCAAGAGGGACAGGATGGCAACATGCTGCTTCTTAATTTGGGTGACTTTCTCTGAGTTTGTCTCTGAAGAGGTTCTCAACAGAGCAGGGTACATCTGTCAACTTGTCGTGAATCCTCATGCAAACTGCTGGCTCTCAGCCAAGCCATTCGGAATGCTCCAATAGCTGCTGCCGAAGATCTTGCTCTGGTAACAAATGATTTGTATATGCAGTGGAAAGATGTTTGCACTCTTCATCCTGAAGATCCTGCTGATAGTCTGCCTGTTCTTTGTCATATAAGGGTTTCAGCTTCTAAACATAATTGTGTATTGCACTATGTAAAATTGATGGGCCACAGTATGGGCATTGAGCATCAAGCTCTGCAAAACCTTCTTTCCAAAGTTATCCAACAATCTAGGGTCCTGTCCCAGTGGGATGATAGAGAAAATCGTAATCTTCTTTACCTGTTTCAGTACTGATTCCACTACCACTTACTAGTATGGTAGCTGGACTAGCCCAGATCCTGGGGTTTACCAAACTCTATATTTCTCGCTAAAGGTGGGCAGGATGCCAGATTTTCCCACATCCTTCTTTTGAAAACTTAGGGGATTGAGTATACTAGGATTGCTGCAAGCTTTGATGAAGTTTCTAGGATCTGGAGAAAACTGAAAACTTTGGAAGAGTCTTTGTAGATGTTCATTCCCAATGCCTTACTCAATTTGTTAAAAAATTTGAAATACGAGAGGTCTTTGTATGACAAAAAATTCTCCTTCGGATCAGGTAGGAGGTCAGATGGAATCTCTGTAGACCTTTCTTCTGAATGGAAGGATGAGGGAACATGAACCCAGACACAAATAATAATGAAGTGATTGGAGTAGGATCCTCAGTCATTTCGAAAGTGAATATTCCTGGTGTATGATTAAGATGGTGGCATCTCAAGCTTCCTCCTCAGGTTGGTTAGAGTCTGCTGTGAGAAATGATCAGTGACTAGATCCCACCTCTGGGACTTCAGATGGAAGTTCTCATGGCATGGAGGCAAGAGGGACTTCCCCTTGAGGAAGCAAATCCAATACTTTTGATGGGGGGGGGGGGGGGGTTTGAAAAGTGCTTTCTTTATCACCAGTGAGGCAAAGAAAGTCTTCACCAATTCCACTACTTGGGCTACAGGATGCTGACCAGGAGTTGGGGAAAAGACATCTTTTTCCAAGACCAGTAAAGGTTTGTCTTCTTGAGAACATAAGAACATTATTGCCATACTTGGTCAGACCAAGGGTCCATCATCCCAGTATCATGTTTCCCAAAAGTGGCCAATCCAGGTCACAAGTTCCTGGCAAGATCCTAAACAATAAATAGATCCCATGAGATCCATATTCAGACACAGTCCGGAGAAGAAAGTTAGCCAGATAAACTTATCCACCTAACTTTGGAGGTATATTCAATAGTACACCCTCACTGAATATAGCCGTTTACTTTAAGATAGCCAGCTAACTTTAGGGCAGCTCTTTGGCCCAACCAGACTTAGCTGGCTAAGTCATTTGGCTGACTGAATATTGAAGTTAGCTGGTTAATTTAGCTGGCTGACTCAATTTCTCCCAGTTATGCCTTTAACTTATCTGGCTAAATTCTAGTCACCTAATTTATTAGCCAGCTACAATTTAGCCGGATATGTGCCCAAATATTCATTTAGCCAGCTATCTTATGAATTAGCCAGCAAAATGCTTTTCAATAGGACCTCCATATTGCTAATGCTAGATAATAAGTGGTTGCTTTCCCCGAGTCCATCTGGTCAATAACAGTTTATGGACTTCTCTACCAGAAACTTGTCCAATACTTTTATAAATCCAGCTACACTAACTGCCTTAACCAAATCCTTCGGTACTGAATTCCAGGGCTTTATGGTGCATTGAGTGAAAAATAATTTTCTATTTGTTTTAAATGTGCTACTTGCTAAATTCATGGAGTGTCCCCTGATCTTCGTATTTTTTTTAAAGAGTAAACAACCAAATTTACATTTACTTCTTCTATTCCACACATGATTTTATAGACCTCTGTCATATCCCCAAATTGTTCTCCAAACTGAACAGCCCTAACTTCTTTAGCCTTTCTGTATAGGAGAGCTGTTCCATCCCCTTTATCATTTTGATCGCCCTTCTCTGTACCTTTTCCAGTTCAACTATATCATTTTTGAGATGCGGCAACCAGAACTGCACACAGTACTCTAGGTGCAATCTCACTATGAAGCGATACAGAGGTATTATGACATTCTCTATTTTATTAACTCATGAAGTAATACACTAGATCCTCACAAAACCAATATGCAATAGAGAATCGAGGCATCTAACAATCTTGTATTCTGAACAGGTACAATCTTGATTTATGAAATGGTCTAGGTGAATGCCCCCCGAACCAGGAGATCCATTTATCTCTGTAACTGAAAGGCTAGTTATGAGGGTTATCTATACTATGGTATCACAATATATCCCTTTGAGACATAATCTCACAAAGGGGAAACAATTAGCTATTAGAGGCTTGAATTGGGATGAAAACATCATTATTAAACTGGCTGATAAGGGTGTGTGTGTGTGGGGGGGGGGGGGTTGTCATGGACTGAGGTGATTATATTGATGAGGCTAACTGACAACTTCAAGACAGAGAATTTTATATATTAATGGATGAAGACCCAACTAATGAAATTCAGTCTATTGTTTGTACTTTTTTAAAAGGGGTTTTGGATCCTAACCTTATAAATGATAAACATAAGAACATAAGAAATTGCCATGCTGGGTCACACAAAGGGTCCATCAAGCCCAGCATCCTGTTTCCAACAGAGGCCAAACCAGGCCACAAGAACCTGGCAATTACCCAAACACTAAGAAGATCCCATGTTACTGATGCAATTAATAAGTAAACTTGATTAATAGCCGTTAATGGACTTCTCCTCCAAGAACTTATCCAAAACTTTTTTGAACCCAGCTACACTAACTGCACTAACCACATCCTCTGGCAACAAATTCCAGAGCTTTATTGTGCATTGAGTGAAAAACAATTTTCTCCGATTAGTCTTAAATGTGCTACTTGCTAACTTCATGGAATGCCCCCTAGTCTTTCTATTATTCAAAAGTGTACCAGAAGGTTGCTCTGCTTATGCTAGAGTTCATTGTCAGGCCTTATTTGGCTAGCATTCCTCATGATTCATTTAGAAATGGTCAACAATACTTTACTTAGTTCTGCATCTGCGGTTAATTGTCTAGACATCTTCGTATGATGTGCACTTTTGTCTGGTAGACGTCCAACATGCAATCGGCTCATGATTTTTAATCATGTCTCTTATGACAGCCTGTTTTGAAATTTTGGCATAACGATTAAGAAGATGAATTCAAGCCTATCCGCCATCCCATCAGGCTTTTCTGCTCCAACAGTTGTGTCTAGTTTCTGTGCAAAGTTTAAAGAAATGGACTACCTGTTTCTAGATAGGGTATTTTCTGTTTTTTCTATTTTAAATTCTATATGAAAATTTACTAAAATATCTAAAACTGGCCACTATTAACCATTAACATTTTCCCTCTCCTGATTAGCAACACTCAGTGATCACACTTCTCTATGGCAAGTGCCAGTGACATAGGGAAGACAATTATAGAAAACATAATTGCACTGATACAAGAAAAGTTTTCTGTCATAAGTAACATATAACCAGTTCCTGTGGCAAATTTTTTTTAAGATGCTGTAGCAAGAGCTAGCAAATTCTGTGGCAGATTTTTCAAAATTCTGCAGCAATTAAGAGGCAAAATTGCATAATTTTGCATATATTTGCAAATTAACTGTTTGTTTGTTTGTTTTTTAAATAGTCATTTTCTCACATTTCTGTGTCCAGTTAATTTATTTAGTTCTTAGAAGAAAATAGATCTTAGTGGTTAGAGCAGTAGGCTAAAAACTAAGGAAACCAGGATTCAAATCCCATGGCCATTCCTTGTGTCCTTGGGCAAATCATTTTACCCTCTGTTGCCTCAGGTACAAACCTAGATTATAAGCCCTCTGGGGATAGGGAAATACCTACAGTACCTGAATATAATCTGAAGTGCCAAAAAGCAAAATTAAAAAAAAGGAGGGGAAAGGATCCATGAATGAGAAGAGGACAGAGGCAGAAAATAAAGAAGGAATTTTAGGTCAGAGGGGTAGAGAGCTAAGGGATAGAGGAGAACAGAGGCACGGGATGAGAGGGTAGGGGATTCAGAAAGGGAAAATGAAGAGAGGAGGGAAGAGGGATCATTACTGAGGAATGGAAGCAAAGGGGAGTCTGAAGGATTGGGGATGGGGAAGAAAGGAAGTATTGGGGATGAGATGGAAGAGGAGGGAAGAGGAAGAACTAGGGATGAGAGCGGAATAGGGGGAGGTGGGGAGTGGAGAAAGAAGCCAAGATCCCAATTACACCCCCGATTCTATTTCCCTTATTCCCTCTTTGATCCCCTCACTCACATTGCTTCCTTCCCTTCCCCTCAAGAACCTTGGTTCACTCTCTTCCTGCCAACAAACCTGCCACACAAACCAGGAAATCTGGTTTCCTCCCCCCCCCCCCATCCTATGAACTCCCAAACTACACTAGTTCCCAGCGCCCGATCCTTGGTCGGTTCACTCCCTTCCTTCCCTTCCTCCAATTGGTTCACACCATTCCCACCCCATCTCTCACGAATCCTGGTTGTCTTTCTTCATTGCCCCTCTGATCCCTTCACTAACTGCTCCTGCAGTGAAACAAGATGGTGGCTGCCTTATAGTTCAAAGCACAACGCTTGGGACGAGCAAGGGAGGAGGAGGAGAAGAATGCACCTGTGGAACTGTAAGGCAGTGCAAGGGATTACTGGGGGCTGGGGGGAGGGGAATAGAGTGCACCATCCCACTGCTACTGTTTCTCTTCTGGGGTGTGCGATGGAGGGAGAAGGGAAATGGGCCATCCACTGCCACCAATGTTTTTGTTTTAATAGGGTCCCAGATCCCCTGCAGCAATTTGGTCATGACTGGTCAATTCCACGGGAAGGGACACATTTTGAGGCCCTTACCATGGCCACAGAATCATGACAGACCGGAGGTCATGTAAAAATTAGTATAGCTTGTAACAACTACAGAAAAACTGGTTTCAGGAATGCAAGAAATTACTGAGATATAAAGGAATATCCAGCTAATAATTCCCATCAAAATATTAAAACAAGTGTCTCTAATCTGTATAACGTGCCACTAAGTAAATGCATAGTTAAACATTACCTATTACATTTTATCTTAATAATAATCATGCAATTATAGCAAATGGCGATCTAGTTAGCACACCAAATGTTTCCATTTAAACATCAGGTAGAAGGTGAGAGAGGTAATGGTGGTGGGGCCGCTTGGAAATAGTGATCATAATATGAACAAATTTGAATTAATGACTGGAAGAGGAACAGTATGCAAATCCACGGCTCTCGTGCTAAACTTTCAAAAGGGAAACTTTGATAAAATGAGAAAAATTGTCAGAAAAAAACTGAAAGGAGCAGCTACAAAAGTAAAAAGTGTGCAAGAGGCGTGGTCATTGTTAAAACATACCATTCTAGAAGCACAGTCCAGATGTATTCAACACATTAAGAAAAGTGGAAAGAAGGCAAAACGATTACCAGCAAGGTTAAAAGGGGAGATGAAAGAAGCTATTTTAGCCAAAAGATCTTCATTCAAAAATTGGAAGAATGATCCAACAGAAGAAAATAGGATAATGCATAAACGTTGGCAAGTTAAATGTAAGACATTGATAAGACAGGCTAAGAGAGAATTTGAAAAGAAGTTGGTCGTAGAGGCAAAAACTCACAGTAAAAACTTTTTAAAATATATCCGAAGCAGAAAGCCTGTGAGGGAGTCAGTTGGACCGTTAGATGATCGAGGGGTTAAAGGGGCACTTAGAGAAGATAAGGCCATCGTGGAAAGATTAAATGATTTCTTTACTTTGGTGTTTACTGAAGAGGATGTTGGAGAGGTACCCGTACTGGAGAAGGTTTTCATGGGTAATGATTCAGATGGACTGAATCAAATCACGGTGAATCTAGAGGATGTGGTAGGGCTGATTGACAAACTGAAGAGTAGTAAATCACCTGGACCGGATGGTATACACCCCAGAGTTCTGATGGAACTAAAAAATGAAATTTCAGACCTATTAGTAAAAATTTGTAACCTATCATTAAAATCATCCATTGTACCTGAAGACTGAAGGATTGCTAATGTAACCCCAATATTTAAAAAGGGCTCCAGGGGCAATCCGGGAAACTACAGACCGGTTAGCCTGACTTCAGTGCCAGAAAAAATAGTGGAAAGTGTTCTAAACATCAAAATCACAGAACATATAGAAAGACATGGTTTAATGGAACAAAGTCAGCATGGCTTTACCCAAATCACATCTTGCCTCACAAATCTGCTTCACTTTTTTGAAGGAGTTAATAAACATGTGGATAAAGGTGAACCTGTAGATTTTCAGAAGGCATTTGACAAAGTTCCCCATGAGAGGCTTCTAGGAAAAGTAAAAAGTCATGGGATAGGTGGCGATGTCCTTTCGTGGATTACAAACTGGCTAAAAGACAGGAAACAGAGAGTAGGATTAAATGGACAATTTTCTCAGTGGAAGGGAATGGGCAGTGGAGTGCCTCAGGGATCTGTATTGGGACCCTTACTTTTCAAAATATTTATAAATGATCTGGAAAGAAATACGACAAGTGAGATAATCAAATTTGTAGATGATAGAAAATTGTTCAGAGTACTTAAATCACAAGCAGATTGTGATAAATTGCAGGAAGACCTTGTGAGACTGGAAAATTGGGCATCAAAATGGCAGATTAAATTTAATGTGGATAAGTGCAAGGTGATGCATATAGGGAAAAATAACCCATGCTAAAGTTACACAATGTTAGGTTCCATATTAGGTGCTACAACCCAAGAAAGAGATCTAGGCGTCATATTGGATAACACATTGAAATCGTCGGTTCAGTGTGCTGCGGCAGTCAAAAAAGCAAACAATGTTGGGAATTATTAGAAAGGGAATGGTGAATAAAACGGAAAATGTCATAATGCCTCTGTATCGCTCCATGGTGAGACCGCACCTTGAATACTGTGTACAACTCTGGTCGCCAGTTCTCAAAAAAGATATAATTGCGATGGAGAAGGTACAGAGAAGGGCTACCAAAATGATAAGGGGAATGGAACAGCTCCCCTATGAGGAAAGACTAAAGATGTTAGGACTTTTCAGCTTGGAGAAGAGACAGCTGAGGGAGGATATGATAGAGGTGTTTAAAATCATGAGAGGTCTAGAACGGGTAGATGTGAATCGGTTATTTACTCTTTCGGATAATAGAAAGACTAGGGGGCACTCCATGAAGTTAGCATGTGGCACATTTAAAACTAATCGGAGAAAGTTCTTTTTTACTCAACGCTCAATTAAACTCTGGAATTTGTTGCCAGAGGATATGGTTAGTGCAGTTAGTATAGCTATGTTTATAAAAGGATTGGATAAGTTCTTGGAGGAGAAGTCCATTACCTGCTATTAATTAAGTTGACTTAGAAAATAGCCACTGTTATTACTAGCAACGGTAACATGGAATAGACTTAGTTTTTGGGTACTTGCCAGGTTCTTATGGCCTGGATTGGCCACTGTTGGAAACAGGATGCTGGGCTTGATGGACCCTTGGTCTGACCCAGTATGGCATGTTCTTATGTTCTTACTAAGGTTACTTCTCTTATCTTCATGGGAAAGGGCATTGGTTGGTTTGGCTTTCACTATCCATGCAGTTAGTGCTAGTGATTTATTTAAAGATTTGGATGAAGATGTAATCCATCGTTTTGTATTAGCAATGCTGGAGATATTTGAAGACAAATTGGTGGAGTAATAGCTAGTCTTTGTAGCCATAGAAACCAAATCTGATGCAGCCAAAACAATGTAATAAGGAATGGATCATCTTCCCCTTGACCTTTCTTAACCTGAAAATGGTCTTCAATATGAGAGGAAGAGGTGGATGTTGGGTTTGTGGCATATTGTGGACTCTTGGTCGAAGTGGCGATGACTCCTCCCATGGGGAGGGGCCCCGTGGGGAATTACAACGATTAGCTAGACTCTAGTAAGCAGACACTGAGGAGAGAAAGCTTTATTATACTGCTGTTGAAGAGTTGAATCTTGCCCAAGGAACGAACAGTACTGTAGTCCAGCGATACCACAGTAAGCTCAGACAGTCTCTGTAGAAGATGGTCTCACCCAGATGTAGCAAAGGTTCGGTAGTGTTCCGCAGCGCGGGATAAGCCGTGAACCTGAAGGGTAAAATGAGGAGAGCTGGAGCATAGTGATACTCACAGAGTAGCAGTGCTGATAACTTCCTTTGGTAGTTGAAGAGGAAAGGGACCCAAGGTCCGAGGTGCAGGATACCCTGAGCAGAATAGGCCCTCGAGGAGCGAGTACCTAGGAGAGTTGAGGGTTCCTGAAAGAAAACAGACAGGACCCCCAAGGAGCGGGTGTCCTTAAGGTTAGGCAGATTAATACCGGAGGGCGAGTAGAAGCGAGAGGCCCCCGAGTAGCGGGTACCCAGAGCTTCCGTAGGAGCGAGATACCCCAGAGGGTAGTGAGGAATCCAAGCGAGCAGCTTAGAAGCGGTCAGAGTAGCAAAACCGTAGTTCTTGCTAACTCGTTGAATTGGAGCATACAGGAGATTTAAATACCCGGTACTGATGTCATGCGGTGGGGTCGCCCCCAAGGTTTCCGCCATGACATATTCATAAAAGTAGGCAGCGTGCACATGCGTGCCCTAGGAGACCTTCAGGAAGTATGGCGGACGGAGACGCCTATGCTGACTCGGAGACGCCGAGGGTTTCGGCAAACAGCAGTGGCAGCCATCCTTCCAACATAGGAGGAAAATGGTAGAAGAGAGGTGAGGCAGAGCGGTTGCAGCCGCCTGCGACCAACGGACGCAACACTGGAAATGTATGAAGATGGGTCTGTTCCATGGAATGATAAATATCTCTGATGCTAGAGAATTTGAAGCTAATCTTTTCTTGCAGTACAGTAAAAGCTTGTGATTTTATGGAGTTGCAATGATGTCCACTTGCAGTGTTCTTCAGTGCTGAAGAGGTAGTGCTCTGTACTTGGGTGGAAAGACCACTCATGTGGTTATAGTAAATGGCTCAAGGAGTCTGCTAGTAGTATTGAGCTTTCCTGAGAGATATAAAGCATTCAAATGTATTTTACTTATATTTGCCCAATTCCATATCTTACATGCCTTTTTGCAAAGGACTGCAGATCCCATGTCTCCTTGTTTGTTTATGTAATACATGGCTAACTGGTTGTCTGTCTGATTTGAACTACCATTCCTTTAGCCCCTTCTCAAAGACAAGGCGAGCTCTGAATATGGTTCTTAGTTCTAGGTTTACGTGACAATGCTTCTCTTGGATAATTCACATCCCTTGTGAACATATTGTATTGACATGGACACCCCAGCATCTTTGTTAATATCTGTTGCATTTGGAGAGGGTGAAAATTTTGACCACAAAGAAGATTTGAAGGTTGGGTCCACAAATATAAGGAAAAAAGGGCAGTTTGGTGATATGTATTCTGAAAGACATTGGTTGAGAATACTAATTGCAACGAAGCCTCAAAAAACACTGTGCCTGCCTCATGTGTCAATGTGCACGGGAAACATCATAGACCATGATTGCCATATAGGTTAACATTCTCATGAAAGTCCTGGCTGATACTGATGATTGGCTGGACAACTTATTTATTTTATTTTTATTTATTAAAAAATATATTTATATCCCACATACTCCAAGGTTTACAACAGATTACAAAAATACATACATAATTCAGTAACACCAAACCATTAAACTATAACATAAACAATAACTGCAGACTGAGAACTGAAGAGTAGCCCCATAAAACCATTAACAACAGGGCTTGACTAGTACACCCACTTAGATATTTCCTGACAATCATGGCTACTGATCCAGCTGAAATGCTTTTTAAAAAAAAACGGGTTTTCAATACTTTACTGACAGAATCTATATCTGTTTGCATATGAAGTTGCTCAGAAAGTGAGTTCCACAAAAGTGGACCTGCCACTGCAAATACTTGTTCTCTAGTTTCAGTTAAATGTACAACTCTCAGTACCAGGACATCTAATAAACCCTTCTGTGAAGATCTTAAAGTATGAGATGGTTTATAGATCCGTAAAATAAAAGAAATCCACAGTGATGAAGTATTAATCAGTTAAAAATAAAATTTAAGACCCGCGTACATGTGCACATTTGTGCATGTATATGGATGCACTGATTTTATGACATACGCACGTATATGCGCATGTGTTAGAAAATCAGCTATCCGCGCATACATGTGCACATGATTTTACATTGATGTGTGCATGTGCACTCGAATGCTGTCTCGAGTGCATAAGTGGGGGGAATTTTAGTAGGTACACGCGACGACACAATAGGAAATTTTCCTAGTATGCACCAGTAAAGGACTTCTTAAACCCCTTAGCTAACTTGCCTACCTTTTATCCTATTAGCCCCAAGCCTTAAAACCCTGCTGACTAGCCTCGTTTTTTTTGTTACACGACTTACACGCTGTCCATAGCAGAAGTAAAGTTATGCGGTAGGGGACCCCGGCACGAGCTTGCATGCATAACTACTTACGTGCTAACTTCGTGGTGTAGTCCTGGCCCGTCCATGCCCCACCCCTTTTGGTGAGAACAATTTTTAGGGAGATATATGCATTACCCTGTGAGTTTTAAAATTCACGTGGCGTATGCCAGGCCAAGTTACGCATATATCTCACAACTTTAGCACGCAAGCCTTTGAAAATAGACTAGTTAATGTATTAACATTATAACCTTGTAATTAATTTTCCGCTGGACTGGAAGTCAATGAAGGGATAGTAAAGCTGGCGAGATGATCAAATATAGGTGTGCTGCTGAATTCTTAAAATTATAAAGATCTAAGATTACTTGCAGAAAGTCCGATGAATAAAGAATTACAATAATCTGTTCCTGAGAATATTAGGGATTGGAGTACTGTACAAAAATATTCTGGCTCTAATAAAGGCATTAGTCAGTGCAACATTCGTAACTTGAAGAAACCTGTCTTAAAAATATTCTTAATGTGTGCTCTCATTGACCAATCAAAATCAATTAAGACACAAGTTTGAATCAGTAATTTATGTCCTTCAAATTCAGAAAAAGAGAGGACTATCTACTCGATGGTGTCTACTTAACACAATAACCTCAGTTTTTGCAATGTTCAGAGTTACTCTATTATGTTTCAACCAGCTCCTAACTGCTGACAAATATATTCCTGCCTGTTTAAATATAATAGACCAAGAGACATTCATAGGAATGAAAAATTGGATGTCATCTGCGTAAACTTTATAATTTACATTTAAATCTGCTAACAGTTTACATAACGGAGCTAAATATATGTTGAAGAAAGTGGCAGATAAGGTGGAACCTTGAGGGATATCTGTTATTTGATGCCACTCTGATGATTGATTAGAAATGTGAACTCACTGCTTTCATCCATGTAAATAAGAGGTAAACTAGCTCAAAACATTCTCTATCTCAGCTTCCTAAAGACATGCCAATAAAATGTGATGATCTATTGTATCAAAGGCCACAGAAATGTCTAAAAGAATTAGCATAAAACTTTGACTACTATTGAAACCTCTTCTGACTGAATCAATGTGGATAAGAGTAGTGTCTCAGTAATAAAACATTTTCTGAAACCAAACTGACATTGATCTAATGTCAACTGCTGATCTATAACAAAATGATCATCTACAATATGTAATCCAATAATTACAATACGTCAACTACCTGATTTTGAGTACTGGACATCCTGATGCTTGTTTCAGAGTCTGAAAGAATTCCTTCAGTAAATGACAAATTTATGAGTTGCATAATATAAATGCTCAGATCATCACATATAGGAGGAAATTTTAAAAGGAGTTACATGTGTAAATATAACATATCATAGCAATTTTAAAAAGCCAATTACGTGCATAAAATGCACTTACACATGAATATCCTATGGACAATTCAATGGCATATATTGTAGCAAATTTCAAAAGCCCACTTACATGGGTAAAGTACATTTATACATGTAAAACCCAATTGTAAGTGTGTAAATGCTTTTTAAAATCAAGCCCTTTGTTTTTGAAAGGTTCGAAGGAACTGGATTTAAAGGGCAAGAAGATAACTTCATCTTCTTCTTGATCTGCAAAACTTCAGATTTAGAAGCAAAGGAAAATTGATGTCATCAAACACAATCAAACCTTTTCCACTGATAATGGTATACCACACCCTGTGGGAAAATTATTACAAAGAACAGCAACTTTCTTAATAAAGTAGCTAGCAACATCATCTCAATGATTAAGATATAGTCCCAATCCTGAGAGGCTATGTTGCTCATAAGCAATGCTGGTTACATGTTTTACTGTGGCACAGAGTTCCCTTGGATTATTACCAGCTATCCTAGTTCTTCTTGGCCTCTAAATTCATACACCTATAGACTAAAACAAGTCATATACTCTGTTTTTGAGAGGAGAGGGTGGACTCTTTCACCAACCACATTCTGCTCTACATAGCACATACTTAGCATTTTTTAAGGCCAGAGTAAACAAAGAAATTACTACTTACCTGATAATTTCCTTTCCTTTATTGATGGGTAGGTCAATCCCATCAATGGTTTATGCACCTCTGCCAGCAGATGGAGACAGAGCAAAAGCTGACATCATGGTCAGCTTTTGCTCTGTCTCCATCTCCATTTTTGTTAACTTATTGTTTTGCTCTGTCTCCATCTCCATTTTTGTTAACTTATTGTTTGATTACTTAATTCTGTCCTATCTTCCGACATCCATGTTTTTACTCTCCCTGTTTTAATGTAACTTCTCATTTCCACTTATACGTTAATTGGTTTTTTTTCCCCTTGTTCTAATGTAAACCGGTACGATAAGACCTGGTCTTGAGTGTCGGTATAGTAAAAGAAGTTAAATAAATAAATAAATAAATGGTCATACAGTCCCGTCCCGACATCAGCCCGCCAGTATTCTCCGGAAAAGCCAAACTATGGACAAACTGATATGTGCCTGAACAGAAAATCAACATGGAGAAGGAAATCCCCAGAATCCTCAGGTTTTCTTTAGCCTGCCTGGGCTGAATAAACTCTAAGTGTCTTGCTGAGAATGACTTGGAGAACTCAGCTGGACAGGCACAGTCAAGCTGGCTCCAAGATGATGCTTATTCATAAGGTCATACAAGAAGAAACCAACGGTAGGAGCTTGAGGCTATCCAGTCACAATAAAAGGCACTATTCTCAGGTCTTTTCTATAATCACAGCCACAGATATGTTAATTACCTTGACCAGTAAGATTTTTAACAGAACAAAGGACTATCTCGAGAGTGAGGGAAAATGGGCCACACCTGGGAAAACTAATCAGGGCAGTTCAGAGACAGTCATCATGTGGTTGACATGACAACCTATGTAAATGATTCTTTGGGCAGTCACGCACACTAGAATCTTCTACAATATTGTATGTTATCTATAAAAGAAGGACCACTTCCTGTATACGATGAGATGCTGGTAGTCAGTGTGTCAGAGACATGGCATCAGCATCTCCCAAGAATACTTAAACTGAACAATAAAAAATTATGCTTTCAACAAAAATATAAGTATTCTTGTCTCCCTGGCTATAAGCGTCATAAAAAATGGTGTGGCGCTTAACAAAACTGATTATACTTGAACATTATTATCAACAGGCAAGCACTCATGTTTCTCAACCAACAGGAATACTGAAGTCAGTCAAGAAAGGAACATATCTAGCAAACTAAGGGCTAGAGAAGTCACTTACCAGTTGACAATAAAGAGCAGGAATGATATTCTGCTTAACTCACCCTGAGGAAGGCTAACCACCAATTTAAACACCGGCAGCTGAGGGCAGGTCTGAGATTGACCTACCCATCACTAAAGTAAAGGAAATTATCAGGTAAGTAGTAATTTCTCCTTCCTTAGTGTTTGGATAGGTCAATCCCAATGAGTGGGATGTACCAAAGCTAACCTTAAAAAGGGTGGGAGGCTGCCAGCAGTCCAAACAATACCGCCTGCGAAAACATGGTGTCCTCTCTAGTCCTAGCGATAATGCTTGAAGAAGGTGAGCAAAGATGACCAAATAACCTCTCGGCAATAGGTGACAAAAAATGAAGTTTCGCTCATGATACCGCCTGACCCCACATGGAATACAGTCTAATCTGTCTTGGTAAGGCAATTTCAGCAACCACACAGGCAGTCATGACGACTTCCTTAACCCAGCAGGTAATCGTTGCCTGTGATGCTGCTGCTCCTTATGGAGCTGCTCCTTATGGAGCACAACCAGAAAACCAGACTTCCAAACAGCCTTAATCACCTCCTAACACCACTGTAAAGAACGTTTGATGTCGAAGAAATGTAAAAGGCGGCACTCAGCTTTATCTCTGTCCCTGTCAAAGGCAGGCAGAGAAAAGGACTGATTCAAATTAAACTCCAAAATCACCTTGGGCCTAAAAAGGAAGGCACAGTCCAAAGTTAGACCACACCCAGGACATAAGGAGAAAAGGCCCATGGCAGGAAGAGCCTGCAGCTCAGAGACCAAACGTGCCAAACAGATTGCTACCAGAAATAACTGTCGTCAAGGTAAGCAGCCGCAAGGAAAAAGGTAGAAAGGTCAGACCTGCCAAAAACTTGAGGTACCAAGATAAGGTCCCACAGAGGTACTGGAAGCCCCAACAGGGAGTAAAGATGTTTAACTCCCTGCAAGAAACGGGCACATCCAGATGGGAAGACAAAGGTCCTCCAATGACTCTTTCCCTATAACAAGCCAGGGCTGCAACTTGAATTTTCAAGGTGCTAAGCACCAAACTCTTAAATAAGCAGTCCTGTAAAAATTCCAAAATCAAAGGAATATCCACCTCAAGTGGTTGAATACCTCGCTCAGAACTCTAGGCCTCAAGGATCCACCAAACTCTAACTTAGGCTAGAGAAGTAGAAAATTTCCGGCCCGAAGGAGAATGGAAATTACAGCAGAATGAGCCCCTATGTAACAGATCTGTCCGAGTCAGTAGCCTGAGAGGACTGTCCACCAGAAGTCTCTGGAGATCGGCATACCATGGCCTCTGAACCCAATCCGAAGCCAGCAAAAGGACGGTGTTGGTTTGACCTGTAAATATTCTGGACAAGCCTGCCTATCAGAGGCCAAGGGAAAACGTATACAGCAGGGCACCACGTGACCATTCCTGAAGATGAGCATTGTTGCCCATAGCTTTTGGGTTCCACCTGTTGTTGAAGTGTGCCAATAGGCCTAGATCCGATAGGCCCCTGCAGTTCACCAGGAGCAGATGGCCTCGTCCACCAGCTCCCATTCTCCTAGGTCCAAGTTTCTCCTGATGAAGAAATCGGCTCTGATGATGTTCTTTTCAGCCATAAGAAAGGTGGATATGCTTAGGAGAAGCTGCTCGGCCAATTGCTGGCATGCCAATTGAACAGCTCATGCTTCCAGTTTGTTGATGTTCCACTGCCGCTCTGCTGCATTCCAGCACCCTTGCACCACCAACTGATAGTGAGCCCGCCCAGTCCCGGAGGCTCACACCTGTTATGAGTACCAACCAATCTGGTGTTATCAGGGAAATTCCTTTCGTAAAATGATCTGCCTGTAATCAGCAGATCAACTGGGATCGTACCTCTAATGGGAAGACAGCCTCACCACATAGGTTTTCGACTGTGGACTCCAATAGGAGATCAACAGGTGCTGAAGAGGGCGCATATGTGCCCTCTTCCCAGTGAATCACTTCTAATACAGCAACCATTAACCCCCAAGACCTGTAAATAAGACTCCCCAGTCAAACAAAGAGGGTTCCACAGGGATCGAAGCTGCAGCATCAAGGTGTGGATCCGAGACTGCAGCAGGAATACTCTGCCCCGCCTTGTATCGAACCAAACCCCGAGATACTCCAGGGTCTGAGACGGCTACAAATCACTCTAGGCCAGATTCACCACTGATTCTAGTTCCTGTAGCAAGGAAATATCCTGTGGGAAGAGTGAATACTCTCTTCCATGGTTTTGTTATGAATCAAGCAGAGAGGGGAGAATTAGAATATGGCCCTTGTGGAGAGCTGCCGCTACTGCCACCATAAGCTAGGAAAAAGGTCCCGGGCATCATGGCTAGCCTGAAGGCAAGACCTGAAACTGGTAAAAATGATCCAGAATAGCAAAACAGACCGCTGATGTTCCCAGCAAATGGGGATATACATCCAGTGCCAGAATGAGCCTTTTCTCTTAGGCACGACCAAATAAATGTAAATCTTTGCAATTCGAGAACAAGAATCACTGCTTTCAGGTTCAACCTCCATTGTAATGTCGCTGTCACTTCTACCCTCTGCCGAGGGGAGTTAGAGAGACCATGAAGACATCTGGAGGAATGCGAAGAAAGTCTAGAGGATTCCCATCCCAAAAAGCTTCAAGAACACATTGATCCAAAGTAATCTGAAATCACCCGTCATAAAAAATGGATAGACGCCACCTATCTCCTGAACCAATAAGTAAGCCTGCAAACTTTCACTGGAAGACTGAGGGGCTCCACTGCAGGAATCTGTTTCCTTTTCAAGGTCCTTGGGGTGAAAGAACTGAGATCTGAGGAAAGGACATGCCATACTGGGTCAGACCAAGGGTCCATCAAGCCCAGCATCCTGTCTCCAACAGTGGCCAATCCAGGCCATAAGAACCTGGCAAGTACCCAAAAATTAAGTCTATCCCATTTAATATTGCTAGTAATAGCAGTGGCTATTTTCTAAGTCAACTTAATTAATAGCAGGTAATGGACTTCTCCTCCAAGAACTTATCCAATCCTTTTTTAAACCCAGCTACACTAACTGCACATCCCCTGGCAACAAATTCCAGAGTTTAATTGTGCATTGAGTGAAAAAGAACTTTCTCGGATTAGTTTTAAATGTGCCACATGCTAACTTCATGGCGTGCCCCCTAGTCCTTCTATTATCCGAAAGAGTAAATAACAGATTCACATTTACCTGTTCTAGATCTCTCGTGATTTTAAACACCTCTATCATATCCCCCCTCAGCCGTCTCTTCTCCAAGCTGAACAGTCCTAACCTCTTTAGTCTTTCCTCATAGGGGAGTTGTTCCATCCCCTTTATCATTTTGGTCGCCCTTCTCTGTACCTTCTCCATCGCAACTATATCTTTTTTGAGATGCGGCGACCAGAATGGTACACAGTATTCAAGGTGTGGTCTCACCATGGCGTGATACAGAGGCATTATGACATTTTCCGTTTATTCACCATTCCATTTCTAATAATTCCCAACATTCTGTTTGCTTGTTTGACTGCGCAGCACACCGAACAGACGATTTCAATGTGTTATCCACTATGACACCTAGATCTCTTTCTTGGATGGTAGCTCTTAATATGGAACCTAACGTTGTGTATCCATAGCATGGGTTATTTTTCCCTATATGCATCACCTTGCACTTATCCACATTAAATTTCATCTGCCATTTGGATGCCCAATTTTCCAGGGAAGAATCTCCTCTATAAGGCCAAAAATGCTTCAAAGGCTTTGCTTTAGGATAGCCTCGATTCTTCTATCCTGAGCATCCTCCAGCACCGCACCTCCCTCTACCGGGATGGTGGTACGGTTCATAACAGAACAAACCAAAGCATCCACCCTAGGGAAATGCAACTACTTTTTAGTCTGTGGATCCAAGGGGTGTACACCTGCCAAGATGTGTCCTCCTTTAAAGGATGCCCTGGCACACTCCATTCCAGATCAATCAATCCCTGGAGTGTAACCTGGAAGGGAAAGAAACAAGAAGCCTTGCATAGGGTACCAAAACAGGAACTTTCTTCTGCATTCCTAAGGAGCCCAGTCCAGCCATTCCATGGGTTTTCAATGCTTGAGAGACCAAACCCAGTAACTCATTTTTAAGAAAGTAATGGAGTAGAGTTTGATTTGGCTCCAAAGATGTGCAAATGTTCCTCATCACCATCAACATCATCGGTATCATTTTGATTCACCTGCATTTGAGCTTATCAGGCAGTACTGTGTCACGTGCTTGGCTGCGGAACCTGACAGGGAAGGACTTGAAATGACAGACCAAGCTTAGTAGGCATTGCCGATACAGAAGACCAGCCCTAGAAAAAAGGTCCATTCCAGGCCCCACAGGTTCGAACCTGACATCCTGAGAGCTAATGGTTCATGACGACTCGTCCCATGTATCAATCAAGGGAGAGAGACCCACAAGAAGGGGGGAAATCATCCCAAGCATCCAGGCAACACTGACACAGGCTTAAAGAAAGCTATGCCTGAATGACCCTGAAGTGGCATACAGAACAAATAGATAAGTGCTTAGGCTTCCTCACTACAGGCGCCATAGTTGTAAGCATGCAGCATGGTCAAAGCTCATGCTTGGAGTATGTGTGTATAAAACCTGCACTCACAATAGGCACACAAAAAGTGCGCGCACATGAATACATGCACATATACGCGCCTAGGCCGCATGCCCAAATAGGCGACCAATTTGGGTGCCCAATACACCAAGGTGCCTAAGCAGGATGCATTCCTCAGTTATCTCAGTAAGTTTATCTACTTTGGCCTCTGGGTATCTGAAATACCCTGCCTTCCCTTGGAAGTGCTGTTGTCAGGGTTTGGATGTCTTGAAATCCTTCACATATAATTCTGGGCTTCCCCGAGAGAAGATCTCTAGAAAGATCTCTTCTTCAGAACTGATTGACTTATCATTAAGTTGGACCTACAGAGTCTCAAAGTCCAGGAAATTATGTCCCAGGACAAGATATGAGAGCTGTGGGAGTATTCCACTTCAAGGCTGGCCTGAGCAGCAAGTATTTTCAGGAAGACCTGTGTGGTAGGGTACTGTTGATGGTCTCCATGAATGTAAGGTAAAGTCATAGTCAATGAGGACACGCTTAACTAGTTCCCTCCAAATGAGCAATTATTCACTCCCAGAATTGACTAGGGACTGCATAGAGATCCGCCATCTAGAGCAAGTGGGACCACAAAAAGCACCAAGTCTAAGACAAGGAGTACCAACAAAGTTACAACAGTGGGGTGTCATTAGGTTGACACCCAGAGCTTCTTCTTTAAACCAGGAATATTTCTTGGTAAAGTGACCTCTTTCTCTGAAATGGAAACATGCCTGTGAGCCAAAGTCCCATAGCTGCTCCTTTCCTGGGATCCATGGCAAATGCCTTGCTTCCTGACTGCAGATTCCTGGATCAAGCTGTGACCCTCTTTCTTGTACCCTGGTGCACTCTGGCACTGATTGGGCTTGATAAAAGGCACCAGCAACTTCTAAGGCAGATTCAAGGGTAAGATTTGAACGCTGGCATACCAATTGCTGCATAGATGAGTACGAACCATCTAGAAACTGCTACGGTAGAACTAGATTGGCCACTTCCATGCCAATCTTTCCTTCAGTCAACAGAAAAGGTTCCGTGGACTCTTTCATGGACAGAGGTTTCCCCACCAGAACCATTGTCGGTATACATCTGGGGTACATCCCACATCTTAAATAATAAAAAAAGAAACGGAACTATCATCAGGAGGTGAGGGGAAATGGGTGACTACGCTGTGTGACCATGCCCCTCCCCCGACGTCAACTCTTTGTGCTTCATTTACTATTTTTTCTTTTACGTTTTCTGTTAAGTAACCTTTTTTCAAGTTCCTACCTTATGCCTTTGTTAACAATTTTATTATAAATGTTCTCTGTATTTGACAATGGAAATATTTTTTCCTGCTTTTTCTGTTTTATGTAAACCGGTATGATTTGCATTTTAATGTAAGAATGTCGGTATATAAAAATTATAAATAAATAAATAAATAAATGTTCCCTCATAGGTGGCCCTTCTATCTAGATTTGCAGCTTGAAATGTAGCTTGACAGCTGCTTGTCAGCAAATTGCCTAGGTAGGTAGTCAACGTTGACTCTGGCAACCCAGCTAAGCAAGCTGTTTATTCAAAATTTACTAGAAAGCTATCTGGGTCCTCTCCTGGATTAATCTTACATATCATGGGAGCCAAAGGGTTGGGCAAAGCTGATGTAGCTTGCACAGCCTGTGCAATCTGCATCAAAGAAGCCTGTTTTTTTGCCCAATTGCTCTTTCAGGACTTGCTGCTGGGCCCACTGGCTTTGTACTACACCTTGTAATTGCTGTTGTCCTTCTGTGAAGGCCTGGAGTAATCACTTCATACTGGCTTGAAATTTTTTTGCTGTGATTGTAACCTCTCAGCTTCACTGAAGGCATGGAAAAAATGTTCCCTTTTGTTTCCACACAACAAAAAATCTAGCTTGTCCGGCTCTAACTCACTAGACTTCCCTCTGTCTGTCTGGATAGGGCTAGCTTCCTTAGCCTGATGTTTTTAACTTACAGGGCTGCTGCTGCAGCCAGCACAAAAAAAAGTTGTTTGTTTTGGTTTTTTTTTAGCACGAGTCTCTGATCTGTACTGGCACTTAGATGAGAACCCACTGCCATCAGACGTACTAAACTTACCATAAGTTTCTTTCAGCACTAAAGCTATTTTTACATACCTGGGCAACTTTAGCGCCAAAAATCCCATGCTAAAACATAAATAAAAACCTGCAATAGGCTCAGTAAGGCTCATTATATCAGCCCCCAATGTTTGTGTTCATTTGATGGAACACTGGAACTGTCTTACTACACAACCTTTCTGTTCCTATAGTAGCACATTGCATTCATTTAGCACACCTATTTAGTGATCTTATTTGCACAGTTTTGGAAAAAGCACCTATTCCATCGAGAAGGTGGACTTTCAATTTGTTTTTAACAAATGTGAACAGTTTTGGATATTCTCACTGCAGGTGTTAGCAACTCAAGGGCTCAATGAGCAAATTGAGTGGTACTCTTTAATTTGAGCTGCCTGCTTTTATTTTTCAGTTCTCATTTTTCATTTGTATTTTTCTACATATTTAAACAGGATAAAGTTGGTAATCTTTGTATTAACTAGTCCAATGTAATACCCATGTGGATGTCTTCGTCCATTCCTTATGTAATATTTGAGTCCCTCCATTTTTTTTTTTTTAGAATCATTGGAACGAAGCATGAGATCATTTGGAAAATATCATGGAAGCACAGCATAGGCCTCCTGACACAGGACTTAGTGAAACAAGGCAACATGTAGGGGCTTTATCGGCATTCTGAGAATTATGAGACACATTACAAGCTAACCGATGTGGCCTTATTGCATGTATTAGGCCTTTATCATGTGCGATAACGCCCTACCGCACGTGATACCGGCTACATAGCGCGTTACTATTCAAATAAAGGGAAGGGGAAGAGTGTGGGCGGGGTTATATCCCAGCAGCGCTGCGGGTGATAATGTTTTTCACATTATCGCCAGCAGCACCACGGGAAATAACTACACTTTTTCCCATGTGCTATGGGAGTGATACTGTGCGGCACTGCGGCAGGCACAAATGCACCGCCGCAATGCAGCCAGCTGCACACTATTGCTTTCCCCCACCCCTTTTTTGTTCGTGGACCATCATAAATATAGCAGACTGAGGAATCTAGGCCTAAGTTTTTAGTTTTCATACTGGAAGATTTTTGCATTATAAATGAGAGGACTTTGGGAACTTGAATGTTAAAAGACGTATTATTTCTCTTTACAACACTGTTTCATAGCAAATTGGATCTAATTATTACTATATGAGCCTTTAAGAGTTTGCCTAAAGGTTTAGTTGATCACGGTCCTATAAATATGTTTCTTTGTCCATGGTGAATGTTTATTAGTTGTAGTATTAAGGATCTTTCTGCTTGTGTGATACATTTTATCCAAGATTCTTGAATCTTTGGTTGAGCTTTTTCTACACAGTTCATTACATTACATGCTCTAACATGGAAAATTCACAAGGTGAACGGAAAACAAATTCAGCTTTACAAATCAACAATTAGCAGAAGCCATCAAATAGTCATCCTTGTTTGAAGTATCAGAAAATCTTGCTTGATATATCTGGTCTTTGGTCAGACTGCAGGATGACTAAAAGGTTAGTTTGAGCTGAGCTTCATGCAGCAACTCTGGTGGAATATATGAAGCCTTCATATATCCACTCAAAATTATGCAGAAAACAATCTAAACCATTTCAGTGAGCATGACCATCATACACATAAGGAAGCTGCCCTTATTACAGATGATACACATAAGGAAGCTGCCCTTATTACAGATGATAAATTATCAGCTCTGGGCGCCTATCATGGTATAATCATTGGTCATACATAGAACTTGTTTTTTTATATAGATGCAAAAAAAAGTAGAGTCATTTACCTCTGCACCAAGAAGTCTCTGTATGTGTTTATGAACAAATGTCTTCCAGATTTTCTGTTATACAGTCTTGATGTAACCCAACTGATTCAGTGTTTCGAAGGCTGCATTGAGCTACTCCTTCAGTAGAGAATGTCAGCGTTCTTCTCCATTTCTTATCTCTGTGATGTTGGAGAAATATAGTGGAAATGGCTACAGCCAGAGGCAAAGACAGGCCTCGAGGTAGCCAATCAGGTCCTTCTGAAACAGTTCCTGGACAGGCTGGACTGACCTATGCAGAGCTGGGTGTGTCGACACCCAGGGCTCACCCTGGGGAAAGCGTTGGAAGCAGAAGATGCCTTCTGTCAGACTCAGCTGAGCCAATCTACAAAACTGGCTTCAATATAAGCTATCTTAACCTACAGGCATTCTCTTGTTATATTTATGTTTCAGTGACATCCTTCAGACCATAAGCTAAAATATAGATACAGCTTCCAACTTTTGTGAATGAAAATTAAATGAGACACTGAGAAATATGTTAGAATCAAACAATTAATTTATATTAAAATCCATAATAATAGGATACGGATTTCTGTAACAGGTCGTAACAGTCCAAAATCCTTTGCTGTTGCATCTGAAGAAAATGAGAGGAAGTGATTTGTTAAGGCTGAATCTTTACTATAAAAATATTTTATGAAGAGTGTGTTAAGGATTTTATATCTATATTAAAAATAAAGAAAGTTATTAGTGTTCTAAATTACCATGCACATCAAATGGTATAGAAGTTGCAGGAAAGAAGTTCGAATTTTGAATTCCTTTCTCATCTCCAGAGTCAAAATTCTGTACATTAAGCTGATTAAAACTTGAACACTGAGATCTCTCTTTACCAGGACTGTTTCTCCATAATTTTCCAACCTTATTCTGTAAGCTGCTGATGTTAAATGTATCTACCTCCACTGCACCAGATGAATTGGCATGATAACTTGCATGTTCAAATACATGCCCATGTGTTTTAAATAAGCTGAAAAAAATCAAATAATAAGTTCTAAAGAATTGCCATATCATGTTCAATATCATTTTATGTGTTTATATATTATAGAGGCAATTTTCTAATTGCCCAACTTGCTGTAAAGTCCACACATACTTTTTGCCCTTGGACATATCATCACTTTCAAAATTGCTTACCAGTAGACATTTAAAAGTGTTTTTTCTACAGATATTTTTTTCTGACCAAAACAATGTGCGTACTTTTCTTCCCCAACTTAACTTTACCCCAGGAAATATTCTACTTCAATATGAATAAATGTAACACAAGGAGGTGTAGCAGATATTATTGCACTTCAAGGGTAGAAGGTACATACATTTATTTCAAGGCTGCATAAAGTCTTCATCGTTCAAAACAAGAGAAAGATGTACAATAGTTGCCAGTTAAAGTGAAGGGGCTGAAACACCGACACAAGCTGTGAAGGGGCTGAAACACCGACACAAGCTGTGTTTCATAGTGAAGCTGTCAAGGGGGCAATAGGTAGCAGTACATCAAACAAATTCAGCTTTAAAGAATTTAGATGGGTCAAGCTGAAGACTTGATGCAGATTTGAAAGAAATGCATTATATGTACCTACTACCTTGGTGGATTACAATATTTATCTGCTACACCTAATCTTCTTCATTGATTTACATTTTAGGTATGCTGCTTGCACCTCTTTTTCTGCTAATAAATGTAACATACTTCTGGAACTATACACTTACTTATACCTGCAGAAATCTCTTTGAAAATTGCCCTCTTTATGGCATAGCCTCTTAAATGTAAAATATATTTAGTAGCTCTGAGTTACTAGGAACCTTTTGTAACAGCAGAAGACAACTAATCACCTGCTTGATAATGCTGTCTGTAGAAAACCTGCTCTACAAGCAGAGAGAGGCCTCACTCCCTCAAAGGGAAGTGAGGATAAAAGGGCAAACCTTCTAAACGGAAAGGGAAAGAAGCTTGGAGTTGGGACTAGTGTGTTTGGAGGAGCTGCAGTTTGAGAACTGCCAGGAAGACACAAGTAGGATAAATGTATTTGTGATTATGTAGAAGGAAAAAAACAGAGTTTCAAGGAGTTGTTGAGAGATTTTTCAATATTGGCTTTGGGAAAGAAGGCTATATTACCCAATAAGAGAGGATTGTACAAGTACATAGAACCTAAAGTTTAGAGAATTGTAAACAGCAAGATATTTCTTTAATTTTTATACTACCTTATACTGTACATATGAACCTTCATACTGGGGCAGTTCATAGGTCCATCAAGCCCAGTATCCTGTTTCCAACAGTAACAAATCCAGGTCACATATACTTGGCTGGATCCCAAATAGTAGACAGATTCCATGCCCTGGGATAAATAGTGTGGCTTACCTCAATTCTACCTGGCTAATATCAGTATATGGACTTCTCCAGGAACTTGTCCAAAATTTTTTTTTTTAATCCAGCTACATTAGCCTCCTTTATCACATTCTCTGGTAATGAATTCCAGAGCTTGATTGTACGTTAAGTGAAAAAATATTCTAATTTGTTTTAAATGTGCTACCTGGTAACTTCATGTAGTGTCCCTTAGTCTTTTTCTTGTTAACATAAGAACATGCCATACTGGGTCAGACCAAGGGTCCATCAAGCCCAGCATCCTGTTTCCAACAGTGGCCAATCCAGGCCATATGAACCTGGCAAGTACCCAAAAACTAAGTCTATTCCATGTTACCGTTACTAGTAATAGCGGTGGTTATTATCTAAGTCAGCTTAATTAATAGCATGTAATGGGCTTCTCCTCCAAGAACTTATCCAATGCTTTTTAAAACACAGCTATACTAACTAGGGATGTGAATCGTTTTTGAACGATTAAAATTATCGTCAGATAATTATAAAATCGTCCAAAATCGTTAGAGTGCACGATACAATACAAATGCCCCCGATTTATCGTCAGGGGCATTTGTATTGTATCGTTAAATAGGGCGCGGGAAAACCGGCACACCAAAAAAACCCTAAAACCCACCCCGAACCTTTAAAACAAATCCCCCACCCTCCCGAACCCCCCCCAAATGTTTTAAATTACCTGGGGTCCAGTGGGGGGGTCCCGACGCGATCTCCAGCTCTCTGGCCACGGCTGCGTTGAGAAATGGCGCCGGTGGCCCTTTGCCCTTATCATGTGACAGGGCAAAGGTAGCGCCGGCGCCATTTTGGTTCCTGGCTCCCGATGTCACGCGTGCAGGAGATCGCCCCCGGACCCCCGCTGGACCCCCAGGGACTTTTGGCCAGCTTGGGGGGGGGCCTCCTGACCCCCACAAGACTTGCCAAAAGTCCAGCGGGGGTCCGGGAGCGACCTCCTGCACGCGGGCCGTATTGCCAATCTTCAAAATGGCGCCGGCGCTACCTTTGCCCTCACTATGTCATACGGGCGACCGTATGACATGGGATAAGTATGACATAGTGTCCGTCGCGCTGGGACCCCCCCACTGGACCCCAGGTAATTTAAAACATTTGGGGGGGTTCGGGAGGGTGAGGGATTTGTTTTAAAGGTTCGGGGTGGATTTTAGGGTTTTTTTGGTGTGCCGGTTTTCCTGCCCTCCCCCGATTTACGATTTTTAAAAAAATAAAAACACGACGATCAGATTTCCCTCCCCCCCCAGCCAAAATCGATCGTTAAGACGATCGATCACACCCCTAATACTAACTGCACTAACCACATCTTCTGGCGACAAATTCCAGAGTTTAATTGTGCACTGAGTGAAAAAGAACTTTCTCCGATTAGTTTTAAATGTGCCACATGCTAACTTCATGGAGTGCCCCCCTAGTCTTTATATTATCCGAAAGAGTAAAAAACTGATTCACATCTACCCGTTCTAGACCTCTCATGATTTTAAACACCTCTATCATATCCTCCCTCAGCCGTCTCTTCTCCAAGCTGAAAAGTCCTAACCTCTTTAGTCTTTCCACATAGGGGAGCTGTTCCATTCCCTTTATCATTTTGGTCGCCCTTCTCTGAACCTTCTCCATCGCAATTATATCTTTTTTGAGATGCGGCGACCAGAATTGTATACAGTATTCAAGGTGCGGTCTCACCATGGAGCGATACAGAAGCATTATGACATTTTCCGTTTTATTCACCATTCCCTTTCTAATAATTCCCAATATTCTGTTTTTTGACTGCCGCAGCACACTGAACCAACGATTTCAAGTGTTATCCACTATGATGCCTAGATCTCTTTCTTGGGTTGTTGCACCTAATATGGAACCTAACATTGTGTAACTATAGCATGGGTTATTTTTCCCAATATGCATCACCTTGCACTTGTCCACATTAAATTTCATCTGCCATTTTGATGCCCAATTTTCCAGCCTCACAAGCAGGTCAATACAGTAAAGTGGGGCCGCTGTTACCCCGCTCTAACACGCTTTCTACTCACTTTCCAGCCGCGTTAGCCCTTCCTGCGATACACTATCCCCTTTAACCTACTCTTACCGCCTCTTTAAATCACCGAGTAACCCCTTCCGCACACGGCATGTATATTACATGTAAACTATCGAATTAGCTATTCCCTCCCATACAGTAACGTGCGCCCCGACTACCGCTATTTTACCCTGCCGTTTTGCCGCACGTTTAACCTGCTAACTTACTGCCTACCCTTACCCCTGCGTTAGAGGCAGGGGTAAGGGTAGGCGGCAAACTTTCCCCCAAAAGGAAACCTCTAAAAACCTAAAATCCCCTCCTCCCCTCCTCCCGAAGCAACTCGACATTACTTTTTGTTGCTTTCTTACTTTTTGTTGCTTTCAGCTCCTTCCCTTCTCTGCCGCCCTCCGGAGGGGGCAGCCGGCGGCGAAAGTGGCTTGCAGCGTTCCCCCCTGCGCAGGTCCCGGTTCTCCTGGGAGCCAGCTCAAAAGTGGCTTGCAGCGTTCCTCCCCACGCAAGTCCCGGTTCTCCTGGGAGCCAGCTCAACTTCTGGCTAACCCCGCCCCCCCCAAAAAAAAAGACTGCTGAGTTACGGCCTTGGAAGCGAAGTGAAGCGTACTTTCATGGGCTTGAGCGCCCAAATTGACGGGCGCTCAAGCCAATGAAAGCACAGGGACGGGTGTGCGTGACGTCACAGCGTGCGTCACGCCCGCCCGTCCCTGTGCTTTGTGAGGCAAGACTTGCCTTGGGTAAAGCCATGCTGACTTTGTTCCATTAAACCATGTCTTTCTATATGTTCTGTGATTTTGATGTTTAGAATACTTTCCACTATTTTTCCTGGCACTGAAGTCAGGCTAACCGGTCTGTAGTTTCCCGGATCGCCCCTGGAGCCCTTTTTAAATATGGGGGTTTCATTAGCTATCCTCCAGTCTTCAGGTACAATGGATGATTTTAATCACAGGTTACAAATTTTTACTAATAGGTCTGAAATTTCATTTTTTAGTTCCTTCAGAACTCTGGGGTGTATACCATCCGGTCCAGGTGATTTACTACTCTTATATTTATCAATCAGGTCTACCACATCTTCTAAGTTCACCGTGATTTGGTTCAGTCCATCTGAATCATTACCCATGAAAACCTTCTCCAGTACGGGTACGTCCCCAACATCTTCTTCAGTAAACACCGAAGAAAAGAAATCATTCAATCTTTCCGCGATGGCCTTATCTTCTCTAAGTGCCCCTTTAACCACTCGATCATCTAACGATGCAAATGACTCCCTCACAGGCTTTCTGCTTTGGATATATTTAAAAAAGTTTTTACTGTGAGTTTTTGCCTCTACGGCCAACTTCTTTTCAAATTCTCTCTTAGCCTGTCTTATCAATGTCTTACATTTAACTTGCCAACGTTTATGAAAGACTAAATAATCAATTTGTATTTACCTATTCCACGCCACTCACAATTTTGTTTATATCAAACAAATGCCCAAAGCGAAGTTCAATAATAAAATTAATCATAAAATAAAACACAAAAATTACTCAAATACAAAAAAAGAAATACGAAAATATATAAACAGTCATCATAAATAGACCTTTATCATATCTCCTCTCTGCCATCTCTTCTCTAAACTTAAGAGCCTTAACCTCTTTAACCTTTCCTCACACGGGAGACATTTCCATCACCTTTTATCATTTTGGTTGCACAACTCTGTACCTTTTCTAGTCCTACTATATATTTTTTGAGATGTGACTACCAGAATTGCATATAGTACTCTAGATGTGGATGCACCATGTAGCTATACAAAAGTATTATGATATTCTCCATTTCTTGCCTAATAATTCCTGTTTGCTTTTTTGACCACCTGCAGTACACTGAGCCGAGGATTTCAATGTATTGACCAAGATGACAACTATATCCCTTTGTCCTAATATGAATCTAAATATTGTGTAACTACAGATTGGAATATTTTTCCCTATGTGCATCATTTTGCACATTAAATTATAGTGCATGTGTACTATACTGAAAGTGCTTGTTTCACTTCCATATCTTCTCTGTGGTATAATATGGAAGTGAAACATGGGCTTATAATAAAGAGATCATGAAGAAACAGAGAGGGAATGATTTTAGATCTAATTCTCAGTGGAGGAAAAGATTTGGTGAGAGAGGTAACAGGGGTTGGGCTGCTTGGCAATAGTGTTCTTAATATGATCAAATTTGAATTAATGACTGGAAGGGGGACAGTAAGTAAATCCACAGCTCTAGCACTAAACTTTCAAAAGGGAAACTTTGATAAAATGAAAAAAATAGTATAAAACAGAAAGGTACAGCTACAAAGGTAAAAAGTGTGCATAGACATTGTTAAAAAATACCATCCTGGAAGCACAGTCCAGATGTATCACATGATTTAAGAAAGGTGGAAGGAAAGCAAAATGATTACCGGCATGGTTAAAAGGTGACGTGAAATAGGCTATTTTAGCCAAAAGATCTTCATTCAACAATTGGAAGAAGGATCCTTCAGAAGAAAATAGGATAAAGCATAAGCATTGGCAAGTTAAATGTAAGACATTGATAAGTCAGGCTAAGAGAAAATTTGAAAAGAAGTTGGCCATAGAGGCAAAAACTCACAATAAAAACTTTTTAAAATATATCCAAAGCAGAAAGCCTGCAAGGGAGTTGGGTGGACCTTTGGATGATCAAGGGGTTAAAGGGATACTTAGAGACAGGGGCGGATTGTGGGAAAATAGTGACCCGGGGGATTTTTCTCCATACTGGCCCATGGGTACCCAATTACACATACAATTTGGTGAGTCACCAAATACAGAATAAAGGGACCATAAAATATACACAGAAATGCACAGACAAACTGAACTGGAAATCACAACAAGTTAGACTGTATGTAATGCAGCAATGGAAAAACAGAAAATGCCATCATTCCTCATAAAACATCAAACAATAAAATCAAGAACTATAAAACATGAAAATCATACTAAAAATATATATTTCAAAACTGCTGATAAATAGAACCTCCAGTAATTTAACTCATATACAAATTTTTGAAAATTTCCCTAACACCAATAAAATATTTCAAAAACAGCAGACATCAAATAATATTCAATAATTAAAACTAATAAGGATAGAAAAAAATCCTTGGTTCTCCATACCTGGGAACTTTTAATTCCAGTCACCTTGAGATGGTCATGAATTAGTTGTTCTCTAGCACACATCACCATCATATGCTCACTCATTCATACACACAGTCTCCTTCTCTCACTGATGTGCTTGCTTACTCTGACACAGATGCTTACTGACACACTTGCTCTCACTCACGGCCTTATGCATGCTTTCACTACATGCTGACTCATTCACTCTCCCTCACACACATGCTCACTGATACACTCGCCCTGTCTCACTCACACATGTTCAGTGGCACACAAACTCTGACTCATCCGTCCAATCATGCTCATACACATGCTCAGACCTATGCACACTCACACATGCTGTCATTCTCTCCCTTGCACACATGCTTACTGACACACTTGCACTCTTAACGCTCACACATGCTGACATACATACCCTCACTGCCTCATACATTCAGTCATGCTCACTTATGTTTGCTTTTCTCCCCCTCTGTCTGTGAATAAGTAAAAAAACATTTTTATTTACATTGGTATTCAGGGAAAATCCAGGCAGGGCCCAAGAGAGGAGAGTCTGAGTGGGCTTTAGAGCAGTGGTTCTCAACCTTTTTTCTGTCGGGTCACACCTGACAGATGGTTCTCATATGCGTGACACACTGAACACATGACCATCATAGGGCTAAATATAAAAGTACAGTTTGCATCCACAGGAACCCTCCTGACCCACAATTATGGATGTAAAGCAGAATTATGACATTCCCCGTACAACTCACCTTACAAAAAATATATTCTGGTTCTAGTGTCATCTCAGTAATAGCAACACAAAGTAACTACCAGGCTCAATAGCTCTACTTATGAAAAGACAGCAGTTTATCACTAATCCATGTCCTCTTGAGAAAATACAACAAATAAGACTGATACAGTAAAATATCTCACTTTGGTCACATACACAGAACCGACCTAACATACTACCAGGATCTGCAGTAATGCACATAAACTAATCCACACACAGTTACACTTGTATTATGGAACACATTCAAACAGTAACAACCCTACCTATGAAAAGGCAACACTATAAATATTAAATCAGGCCCTAAACACCAATACACCTCCTATTAGGAAAACAGAACTAGCCAAGCAGCTATAGATCCCAACGCAAAAATAACTGTATAACTATATTAATAAGCAGAATAAATGTTTCACAACAACTATGAACAGAATAATATCCAACAATTAAAAACTCATAAAAATTATTTAAAATTCTCCAAACACCAATAAAATATTTCAAAACAGCAGACACATCACATAATATTCAGTAATTAAAATGGCAGTCAATCAAGAAAAATAAACTTAAAAACTCACCTTTACTAACCCCCTCTAGCAGCTCTCCTACTCCTCTTCCATGCAGGCCAGTAGCACACACCAGAAGCAGTAGTGGCTGAAGCTCTGTACTCATGGTCCTCTTCCTTAGGGCCCATGAACAGTCTCTCTGTCTCTCACACACACACATACCAGTTACACCCCCATGACCAGTTTCTGTCTTTCACACACCAATCATCTCCCGGCCAGTCTCTCTCTTACATACACACCAGTCACCTTTCCGATCAGTCTCTCTCTCTTATACACACACACACACATAGGCTTCCCACTTCCATATACAGGCTTCTCACTCTTATGCTGTGTCTCACACACACCCAGGTTTCTTACTCCGATGCTAGCTCTCACCACATGCACAGGCTTCTCATTCCCATAATTACTTTCTTTCTCTCTCACACACACATACCAGTCACACTCACATACCACTTTCTGTCTCTCACACACCAATCATCTCCTGACTAGTCTCTCTCTTACAACACAGTCACCTTCCCAAACAGTCTCTCTCTCTCATGTATACACACACACAGGCTTCCCACTCCCATGTTCTATCTTACATATACAGGCTTCTCACTCCAATACTGTGCCTCACAAACACCCTTGTTTCTCACGCCTATGCTAGCTCTCTCCACATACACAGGCTTCTCATTCCCATAATCACTTTCTCTCTCACACACACACACTCCAGTCATCTCCCTGACCAGTCACTTCCATTGTCTCTCCTATATACACACACACACACATCCACACACACATCACCTCTCTGACCAGTTTCTCTCAATCACACACATGATCTTTCTCACACACTTTACATAGATGATCTCAATCAAATGCTCTCACTTCTACACAGGCTCTCAATCACAGTTACACATGCACACTCTGAATCACATATACATTCTCTCATTTACAGACAGGCTGGCTGGCTCTCATTTCCTGCCCCCCTGAGCACAAATGGTAGCTGCAGCAGCCTCCTTCTCTAGCCCCTGCAGGCCAAGAAAGAAGATTCCTATCAGCCACGGGAGGCTAATTCTGCTGTCTCTTGTTCCAATTTCTGGCTGCTTCTGATTTTGCTTTGGGCGCACGCTATTGCCCGGGGCCGATGCTGCTCCACGCTACATTTTGGTGTGGCATGGCTCTTTCTTCTTCCTGCGCACCCCACTGCACATCACTTCCTGTTCCGGGTCAGGGGCGGGGAGAAGAAAAGGCCAGCCTCCACTAACACTGCTGCGGCTTGAGAATGAAAGGAGCCTGCTGCAGAGGAAAGCTGTGGAGCTGGGAGGCAAGCATTCAGCCCGCGGTGAGGCAGCGGCAAGAAGTGTGCTGGCTGCCTCCCGCCGGCAAAAATGCAAGCAGGGCAGGCGAGAATGGAGGCGGCGGGGCCTCGGTGATGATGGAGCACGGGAGAAGTGCGGCAAATAGGCCCATGAAACTGGGGCTGGTGCTGCGGGGAAAATTCAAAAGCAGCACTTAAGCAGATGGCTGCTGTTGGTCGCTGCGTTGGTTGCTGCGACCTACAACTATCATGTGATTGGGGTGACCGGCCAACCGGGGCATGCCCAAAGCCCCGATAGGCCAATCCGCCCCTGCTTAGAGAAAATAAGGCCATCGCGGAAAGATTAAATGATTTCTTTGCTTCAGTGTTTACTGAAGAGGATGTTGGAGAGATACCTGTTCCGGAGAAGATTTTCATGGATGATGATTCAGATCAACTGAACCAAATCACGATGAACCTGGAAGATGTGGTAGGCCTGATTGACAAACTGAAGAGTAGTAAATCACTTGAACTGGATGATATACAGCCCAGGGTTCTGAAAGAACTAAAAAATGAAATTTCAAAACTATTAGTAAAAATTGTAACCTATCATTAAAATTATCCAATGTACCTGAAGATTGGAAGATGGCCAATATAACCCCCTACATTTAAAAAGGGATCCAGGGGTGATCCAGGAAACTATAGACTGGTGAGCTCTTATTTCAAGATTTCTCTCAAACAGTGCAGAAGCAAAGAGCAGGCTTCCTAGATGTGAAACGTGCTGCGGGCGAGAGGTCTGGCTGTTGTGTTCATGGCTGTTCTCGCGCTCACTCCACCCTCTCTACCTTAGTGGCGACTCCCTTCAGGTCTGACGGACAGATGCTGCCGCGGCTTCTCCGCGCCATTTCTCCCCGGAATCCCTGGGCTGGCCTGACGTTGCGGATCCGCCATGTTCCTGATGACGTAAGGGCGCGCGCTCCAGAGTTTGTACCGGCAAGGGCGCAAACCTCGGGGGCGTCCCCCCGTACTGACGTCATCCGCTTCCAACTTAAAAGGTCTTTGCTTGCAACTACGAATCGAGTTAGCAAGGGGATTGATTGCGGGTATCATCTAGACCCGCTTCATTCTCTGCTCCTCTGCCTCCACAAACTTACCTAGGGGTAACCGCTCCTTGGGGGCCCCGCTCTCTCTTCTTGATTTCAGATTGCTAAGACGTGATCCGGTAGTCGCTCTTCGAGGGCCTACGTCCCTGAATGCTCAGAAGACTCCTTACTGCCTGGAAGCGATCGCAGACGGGAACACTGAATTCTATTACAGATAGGAACCGGTACTCGCTCCACGAGGGCCTATGTTCCTAATCTCTGAAGACTCCCTTCTGTCTAAGACGTTATCGCAGGTATGGAGATCGTGAGTTATTATTGCAGATAGGAACCGGTACTCGCTCCACGAGGGCCCATATTCCTAAAACCCTTCAAAGACTTTCTTCTATTCCAGAAGCCATCTCATACACAGATATTGTGAGTTTTTATTCCAGACTGCATCTAGGAACTAGTACTCGCCTACGGCTCCTGTTCCTGAATATACTGAAGACTCTCTGTTGCATAGAAGCCATTACAGATATCTACAACTGTGAGTGTATCATCTACTACTGGTTATGTATCCAGCATACCCTGTCTACTCACTACCTATAGTCTCTCTCTACAGCTCTGCAACCCAGAGATCGCAATTCCAGTATCTGAGGGACTTCAGCCCTGCCGGGCACATCAACTCACTACTGCCACCTCTGGTGGTTCTACGCGTAGCCGCGCGTATCTTCTAAAATCCTGGATCGGCGCACGCAAGGCTGCCAATTTTGGGCAGCCGGCGCACGCCGAGCCGCACAGCCTGTCTCCGTTCCCTCCGAGGCCGCTCCGAAATCGGAGCGGCCTCGGAGGGAACTTTCTTTCGCCCTCCCCTCACCTTCCCCTCCCTTCCCCTACCTAACCCACCCCGCCGGCCCTATCTAAACCCTCCCCTTACCTTTATCCACGGATTTACGCCTCCCGGAGGGAGACGTAAATCCACGCGCGCCAGCGGGCTGCTGGCGCGCCGAGACCCAACCCGGGGACAGTTCCAGAGGGCGCGGCCATGCCCCCGGAACGCCCCGGGCCGGCGCCACGCCCCCGGTCCCGCCCCCGAAATGCCGCGCCCCGCCCCAAAACACCGCGCCGTTCAGCCCCGCCCCTGACTCGCCCCCTTCCAAAAACCCCGGGACCTACGCGCCGGCGGCCTATGGAAAATAGGCGCGCCGGCGCGCAAGCCGGGCTTTTAAAATCCGCCCCTTATTATTTAATCCTAGACTTTAGGTTTTTGAACAGAGCACTGATTTCCCAAAGGCGATATGCTCAATGGCATGCTAATGGTGGCAATGAACAGATCAGAACTCAGGATACAATTTGGCAATGATATAAGTGGTTTGGCGCCTTGCTCTGTCAAACATTGTTAATTTGCTATATCGTGCAAACTTACACCATCAGACTGAGGAACATGATTAATATTTTTCTTAATTCACTACCCACTGTGGAAGAAGTCATTCATGTATATGGGCAGCGCAACTGCTAGTGTGATGAGTGGTGTGAGAGTGAGCCCTTGTTGCTGTAGTAAAATTGATGCAGCCTCATAGGCAAATCTATGGATGACAGACTAAACTCAATCATTCTGGACTAGTGTAGCAAAAAGTAAAGGAATGGTCATTTTTTTCAATGGCAAAGGAGAGAGGTGAATCATGGACTACCCCAGGGAACTGTACTGGGACCTGTGTTCCGGTACTGTTTAACATATTTATTAATAATTCGAGAAAGAAAAGTGATCAAATTTGCAAATGCAAAATTATTCAAAGTAGTTAAAACACAAGCAGCCTGTGAGAAATTATAGGAAAATCTTGTGAGACTGGGGAACTACGCATCTAAATTGAAAATAACATTTTATATAGACATGTACAAAATGAGCCAGAAAGGGGAAAATAATCCTAACTTCATATATACAATGCTGGGTTTCACATTAGAAACTACTGTTAAAAAAAAAGGAACTGAGAAATTACTATTTACTTGATAATTTCCTTTTCCTTAAGGTGGATAAATGGATTCAAGACCAGTGGGTTATGCATCTCTACCAGCAGATGGAGACGGAGCAAACTGATGTCACAGTATACATAGTCCTGTATTGACATGAGCCTGCCAGTCTTCTCTTCAAAAGCAACTGTAGACTAGCAAAAACTTGATTAAAAACAGACAACCATTTCTGTACTCAACCAACAAGAAACACTGAACTCAGGCAAGAATGCATGCATACTAGTCTAGGGACCGGATGAACACTTACCAGTAATCCCCTGTAACACGTAGCCACACAGGAGGACCATCACACAATCATTCGACAGCCAGGGCGGGAAGCTGAATCCATCTATCCACCTTAAGGAAAAGGAAATTATCAGGTAAGTAGTAATTTCTCATTTTCCTGCATGTGGCTAGATGGATTCAGGACCAATTAAGATGTACCTAAGCTACTCCCTAATAAGGTGGGAAGCTGCCCGCAGTCCAGTCTCACATCACATGAAAAGGCTGTGTCCTCCCAGGCCTGCTCATCCAGACAATAATACCTGGGAAAGGTGTGTAAGGAGGACCACGTCGCAGCTCTGCAAATGTCGATGGGAGATAATCTAACTTCCGCCCATGACACTGACTGAGCACTAGTGAAATAAGCCCTAACCTGAGTAGGCAACAACTTTTCAGCATCCACAGATACAGCTGTAACCACCTCCTTAATCTGGTGAGCTATTGTAGCCTGCAAAGTTGGTTTACCCTATTTTCCTCCACCATGAAGGACAAACAGGCGATTCATCTTTCGGAAAGGATTAGAAACCTCCAGATACCTCATGACATATCTCTTGACAACCAAGGGATGCAATAGGCGATATTCTTTTGCATCTCTTTCCTTATTCAAGGATGGCAAAGAAATGAACTGATTCAAGTGAAAATCCAAGACCACTTTAGGCAAGAATGAAGGAACAGTATGCAGCTGTATCGCACCTGGAGTCGCCCGAAGGAATGGCTCCTGGCAAGACAAGGGCTGCAGCTCGGAAATTCAATGCACAGAACAAATCGCCACCAGAAACACTGTTTTCAAGGTCAGTAACCATTAGAAAAGACTACACAGCGGACAAAACGTAGGGTCCGCCAAAATATCAGACACCAGGTTAAGCCTCCACAAAGGAACCAGTAACCTCAAGGGAGGATGAAGATATTTCACTCCCCTTCAGAAATGGGCCACATCAGAATGAGTCGATAAGGATTCACCATTCACCTGGCCCCTGAATCAGGCAAAAGCAGATACCTGTACCTTCAAGGAATTAATGGCCAACCTTTTATTTAACCTGTCCTGCAAAAATTCCAAAGTGAGCGGGATCTTAATTGAAGCACTCCTCGATCCTCATACCAGGTCTCAAACACTTGCCAAACCCGCACATAGTTTAAGGAAGTGGAGAACTTTCAAGCTCATATCAAAGTGGCAATCACCGCAGAAGAATATCCATGCTTCAACAAGTGAGCCCTCTCAAAGGCCATACCGTAAGACAAAACAGAGTCGGATCTTCATGAAGGACAGAAACCTGCTGCAATAGATTCCTGTCCAGCAGAAAATGAAGGGGGGTTTATACCAGGAATCTTTGCAGATCTGCATACCATGGTCTTCTGGGCCAATCCAGTACCATCAGGAACACCATCTCCCTGTGGCCTTCAATCCTTTGCAGTATTCTGCCCAACATGGGCCACAGGGGAAAGGCATTCAGCAGTTTGTCTTCCTGCCAGATCCGCACGAGAGCATCGATACCCAAGGACCTCGGATCTCTCCTGCAACTGAAGAATCGAGGAACCTTTGCACTGCAAGAAGTTGCCAGTAGGCCTATAAACGGAAGGCCCCAGTGTTCCACTAACAGCTGGAATGCCTTGTCCGACAATACCCATTTTCCTGGGTCCAGACTCTCCCTGCTGAGAAAGTCTGCTCTTACATTGCCTTTTCCTGCAATGTGCGATGCCGAAATCATCTGAAGATACGTTTCCGCCTATTCCATAAGTTGGTCTATCTCCTATGATACCTTTTGGCTCTTGGTAGGGGTGTGCATTCGTTTTCGCCGTATTGGCGATCCGCAACGTATATTGCACTATTCGTAGTATTCGTGGGGAAACGAAACGTATCGTGATTCCCCACGAATACACGAATCTTCGCCGAATTATACGGCCACCTAAATAAAAATTTAAACAAACCCCCCACCCTCCTGAACCCTCCCAAGACTTACCAAATCTCCCTGGTGGTCCAGCGGGGGGTCCGGGAGCCATCCCCTGCACTCACACCCTCGGTGCCGGTTTCATCATGGCGCCGATAGCCTTTGTCACAGGGGCTACCGGTGCCATTGGTCAGCCCCTGTCACATGGCCATTGGCGCCATCTTAAGAACATAAGAACATAAGAAAATGCCATACTGGGTCAGACCAAGGGTCCATCAAGCCCAGCATCCTGTTTCCAACAGTGGCCAATCCAGGCCATAAGAACCTGGCAAGTACCCAAAAACTAAGTCTATTCCATGTAACCATTGCTAATGGCAGTGGCTATTCTCTAAGTGAACTTAATAGCAGGTAATGGACTTCTCCTCCAAGAACTTATCCAATCCTTTTTTAAACACAGCTATACTAACTGCACGAACCACATTCTCTGGCAACAAATTCCAGAGTTTAATTGTGCGTTGAGTAAAAAAGAACTTTCTCCGATTAGTTTTAAATGTGCCCCATGCTAACTTCATGGAGTGTCCCCTAGTCTTTCTACTATCCGAAAGAGTAAATAACCGATTCACAACTACCCGTTCTAGACCTCTCATGATTTTAAACACCTCTATCATATCCCCCCTCAGTCGTCTCTTCTCCAAGCTGAAAAGTCCTAACCTCTTTAGTCTTTCCTCATAGGGGAGTTGTTCCATTCCCCTTATCATTTTGGTAGCCCTTCTCTGTACCTTCTCCATCGCAATTATATCTTTTTTGAGATGCGGCGACCAGAATTGTACACAGTATTCAAGGTGCAGTCTCACCATGGAGCGATACAGAGGCATTATGACATTTTCCGTTTTATTCATCATTCCTTTTCTAATAATTCCCAACATTCTGTTTGCTTTTTTGACTGCCGCAGCACACTGAACCGACGATTTCAATGTGTTATCCACTATGACACCTAGATCTCTTTCTTGGGTTGTAGCACCTAATATGGAACCCAACATCATGTAATTATAGCATGGGTTATTTTTCCCTATATGCATCACCTTGCAGAAGAGACAGCTGAGGGGGGATATGATAGAGGTCTTTAAGATCATGAGAGGTCTTGCATGGGTAGATGTGAATCGGTTATTTGCACTTTCGAATAATAGAAGGACTAGGGGGCATTCCATGAAGTTAGCAAGTAGCACATTTAAGACTAATTGGAGAAAATTCTCTTTCACTCAATGCACAATAAAGCTCTGGAATTTGTTGCCAGAGGATGTGGTTAGTGCAGTTAGTGTAGCTGGGTTCAAAAAAGGTTTGGATAAGTTCTTGGAGAAGTCCATTAACGGCTATTAATCAAATTTACTTAGGGAATAGCCACTGCTATTAATTGCATCAGTGGCATGGGATCTTCTTAGTGTTTGGGTAATTGCCAGGTTCTTGTGGCCTGGTTTGGCCTCTGCTGGAAACAGGATGCTGGGCTTGATGGACCCTTAGTCTGACCCAGCATGGCAATTTCTTATGTTCTTATGCACTTATCCACATTAAATTTCATCTGCCATTTGGATGCCCAATTTTCCAGTCTCACAAGGTCTTCCTGCAATTTATCACAATCTGCTTGTGATTTAACTACTCTGAACAATTTTGTGTCATCTGCAAATTTGATTATCTCACTCGTATTTCTTTCCAGATCATTTATAAATATATTGAACAGTAAGGGTCCCAATACAGATCCCTGAGGCACTCCACTGTCCACTCCCTTCCACTGAGAAAATTGCCCATTTAATCCTACTCTCTGTTTCCTGTCTTTTAGCCAGTTTGCAATCCACGAAAGGACATCGCCACCTATCCCATGACTTTTTACTTTTCCTAGAAGCCTCTCATGAGGAACTTTGTCAAACGCCTTCTGAAAATCCAAGTATACTATATCTACCGGTTCACCTTTATCCACATGTTTATTAACTCCTTCAAAAAAGTGAAGCAGATTTGTGAGGCAAGACTTGCCCTGGGTAAAGCCATGCTGACTTTGTTCCATTAAACCATGTCTTTCTATATGTTCTGTGATTTTGATGTTTAGAACACTTTCCACTATTTTTCCTGGCACTGAAGTCAGGCTAACCGGTCTGTAGTTTCCCGGATCGACCCGGGAGCCCTTTTTAAATATTGGGGTTACATTTGCTATCCTCCAGTCTTCAGGTACAATGGATGATTTTAATGATAAGTTACAAATTTTTACTAATAGGTCTGAAATTTCATTTTTTAGTTCCTTCAGAACTCTGGGGTGTATACCATCCGGTCCAGGTGATTTACTACTCTTCAGTTTGTCAATCAGGCCTACCACATCTTCTAGGTTCACTGTGATTTGATTCAGTCCATCTGAATCATTACCCATGAAAACCTTCTCCATTACGGGTACCTCCCCAACATCCTCTTCAGTAAACACCGAAGCAAAGAAATCATTTAATCTTTCCGTGATGGCCTTATCTTCTCTAAGTGCCCCTTTAACCCCTCGATCATCTAACGGTCCAACTGACTCCCTCACAGGCTTTCTGCTTCGGATATATTTAAAAAAGTTTTTACTGTGAGTTTTTGCCTCTACAGCCAACTTCTTTTCAAATTCTCTCTTAGCCTGTGCTCCTACCATGTGACAGGGGCTGACCAATGGCACCGGTACCCCCTGTGCCATAATATGGGCAAAGGCTATTGGCGCCATTTTGAGTACTGGCATCGGACGGCCGGAGTGCAGGAGATTGCTCCAGGACCCCCGTTGGACCCCCAGGGACTTTTGGCCAGCTTGGGGGGGGCCTCCTGACCCCCACAAGACTTGCCAAAAGTCCAGCGGGGGTCTGGGAGTGACCTCCTGCACGCCGGCCGTCCGATGCCAGTACTCATAATGGCGCCGATCGCCTTTGCCCTCACTATGTCACAGGTACCGACGGTCGGCCCCTGTGACATAGTGAGGGCAAAGGCGATCGGCGCCATTTTGAATACTGGTAGCAGACCTGCTGGACTTTTGGCAAGTCTTGTGGGGGTCAGGAGGTCCCCCCAAGCTGGCCAAAAGTCCCTGGGGGTCCAACAGGGGTCCCGGAGCGACCTCCTGCACTCCGGCCGTCCAATGCCAGTACTCAAAATGGCGCTAATAGCCTTTGCCCATACTATGTCACAGGGGCTACCGGTGCCATTGGTCAGCCCCTGTCACATGGTAGGAGCACAAGATGGCGCCGATGACCATGTGACAGGGGCTGACCAATGGCACCGGTAGTCCCTGTGACAAAGGCTATCGGTGCCATGATGAAACCGGCACCGAGGGTGTAAGAGTGCAGGGGATGGCTCCTGGGGTCCCCGCTGGACCACCAGGGAGTTTTGGTAAGTCTTTGGGGGGTTGTAGTTAATTTTAATTTTAGCTGGGAAACGAATAGAAATCGCCGTATTAACGCATCGGGGCACCATACGGCCGAATGCAACGTATCTGCTCCCCGATGAATCTGAATCACGAATGCAATGTATGGCGTCCCTCTGCACATCCCTAGCTCTTGGTTCCTCCCTGCCAATTTATGTAAGCCACTGTTGTTGTGTGACATTATTCAGACTGCTTGACCCTGCAATCTGCTGCTGAACTGCAAGCACGCCAATCAGATCGCCCGGACTTCTAGCCGATTGATGTTCCAGAGAGATTCCTCTGTATTCCAGCACCCTTGTGCCATTAGTTCCTGACAGTAAGCTCCCCATCCTTGGAGGCTCGCATCTGTCATGAATACCAACCAGTCTGGCAATATCAAGGAATTCCCTTTCTCCATTTGCAACCACCACTGGAGGCGAGAGCAGACTTCCATCAGTGGTGGAGCCGAATCGAATAGTCCTGAGACTGCAGGATCCAACGAGACACAGGGAGTGTTGAAGTGGACACATATGTGCCCTCAACAACAGCACCACTTCCAGGGTTGCCACCATCAACCCGAGTACCTGTAGATAGGACCACACTGTCGAGCATATAGTGCTCACCAAGAGATGCACCTGAGATATCAACTTTTTAATACAAGTTTCTGGTAGACAAATTTTGCCCTGCTTCGTGTCGATACACCAACGACTGAGATGGCTGAAGACTGTTCTTGACTAGGTTCACCACCCAACTGAGCTCCTGTGACAGGAGATCACCTTGCGGATCAGTAGATGGCTCTCTTCCAGAGACTTAGCCCAAATCAACCAGTCGTCTAAATACGGGTGTACTGGGATCCCATCCTCTCTCAGTTCTGTCGACACCATCACCATAACATATCAGAGAAAGAAGAGAGGCCAGAAGTGGTATAGTGAGATTGAAAGGTGACGAGGAGCAATGTATGGAGAGAGATGAAGAAATGGCGGAAATATTAAACAAATACTTCAGCACGGTGTTCACTAAGGAAGACCCTGGAGAAGGACTGTTGCTGGTTGAGAAGATCAAAGATGGGGATGGGATATGCTGTTTATGGAACAGAATGTATGGGAAGAGTTAGGCAAACTGAAAGTTGACAAGGCCATGGGACTGGATGAGGTACACCCCATAATATTGAGGGAGCTCAGAGATGTGCTGGCATTTCTGCTGAAGGACCTGTTCAATAAATTCTTGGAAATGGGAGTGGTGTCGTGGGATTGGAGAAGAGCGGTGGTGGTTCCGCTTCACGAGAGTGGGAGCAAGGTGGAGGTTGCAAACTACAGGCCAGTTAACCTCACCTCAGTGGTGGGAAACTTAATGGAGACGCTGCTGAAGGAAAGGATAGTGAACTATATACAATCGGATGGATTGCTGGACTCAAGGCAGCATGAATTCATCAGGGGAAGGTCCTGTCAGACAAATCTGATTTATTTTTTCATTGGGTGACTAGAGAATTGGATCAAGGAAAAGCACTAGATATGATCTACATGGACTTCAGCAAAGCTTTTGATTCAGTTCCACATAGGAGACTTGTGAATAAAATGAAAAGCTTGGGAGTAAGTGCTAAGATGGTGCCGTGGATTAGAAACTGGTCGACTGATAGAAGACAATATGTAATGGAATATGGAACCTACTCTGAAGAGAAAACCGTATTAAGGAGAGTGCCACAGGCATCCATGTTGGGCCTGGCTCTGTCCAAAATCTTTATGAGCAACATTACAGAAATATTTGTCTATTTGTGGATGATACCAAGATCTGCAACAGAGTGGATATACCTGATAGAGAAGAGAGAAAAAAAAAGTGATTTAAGAAAGCTTGAAGGGCGATTGAAGACTTGGCAACCGGGATTCAATGCCAAGAAGTACAGAGTCATGCATCTGGGATGCAGTAATCCAAAACAGCTATATATGATGGGGGGGTGTAAGACTAATATGCACAAACCAAGAGAGGGGATAATAGTGTTTGGCAATCTGAAGATGGCAAAGCAATGTGACAAGGTGATAGCTAAAACCAGAAGAATGCTGGGCTGCATAGAGCAAGGAATAACCAGTAAGAAAAAGGAAGCGATGATGCCCCTTTACAGGTACTTGGTGAGGTCTCATCTGGAGTACCGCATTGAGTTCTGGAAACCATATCTCAAAAAGGATAGAGACAGGATGGAAGCGGTCCAGAGCAGGATCACCAAAATGGTGTGGGGTCAATATTGGAAGACTTATGAGGAGAGGCTGAAGGATCTAAATATATATACCCTGGAAGAGAGGAGGTACAGGGGAGATATGATACAGACCTTCAGATACCGAAAAGGTTTTAATGATGCATGAACTTCAAACCTTTTCCATTGGAAAGAAATCAGTAGGACTAGGGGTCTGTAGGGGGGAAGAGTTATGAGTCCCAACCCCATCTCCCTCTATGTATGTACCTACTATATTCCAGCAATTTTCTGTCCATCTGCTTAGAGATTGACCCAAGCAGTTTCCTTGAAATTAACCAGGGCTAAGCTTAATACGTCATCAGAAAACACACAATTAGGGAAACAGAAAATAAGAAAAATAATAGTTGCAAAAACATGCTTGAAATCTGGTGCTTATCAGATTCAAATTAACTAATGCTGACATCACCCCTCTCTCTAGCAGAGACTTTTGTCTGAACTGCTAATAAGCTCTAACTTCCTAACCCACTAGAGAGGGAATGGAGCCACAATTTCTCTCCATACAGGACTGGCAGCAACACTCGCTCTCTGGCTGGTCAGATGGTCTCTCCCTTCAAAGGTCTTCAGCACAGAGGCAGAGAGGGCAATCACCATCGCCGAATCAACAGGTTGTTCAGCTCTCCAGTCTCTTTTACCTTGCTCTCCTGTGCCCTTGGTCTCCGTAAGTCACTTCTGCCCAAGATGCCTGGTGGCAAAGCAGGGAGAGGGAAGCAGCAGCACTCGGACAGGTCACCTTCCTCTTTAGATGGGCCACGATCAAACAACAATGACCCTGAGAGCATGCATCCTGGCTGCTTTTAAGAGTTTTACCTATTCATAATTCAGCAGCTTCATGCATAGTCAAGTAAATGCATAATTAAGGCTTTAATTAGCTGATTTTCTTGCTCCTTTACCAGTTCCTTTGTCTCTTCTACAAGTTCATCAAGCAGTCTGCCTTGCATCCTCCACTGTTTTTGTGCCTTTTCCTTACTAACAACTACTCAGCTGCACAAACGTATGCATACAATCAACTGGAAATGGATCCAGCAATAGTGACTGCACCGCAAAAAGGCAAACAATGATTTTTTGGACTATCAAAGAACTCTTAATTAACTGGAAAATAAACACCTAAATTTCCAACATAAACACCTTAGAATAGAAACCTTAATTATAATACAATGTTTCTGATGGCTAACAAATAATTACAAATCTTACCTTTTTCTTATCTGTGAATTTGCATTTTCTCCAGCTTCTTCTGAAATTTTAGTTATTTTATTTGAAGCTATTGAAATGGTTTGCTGAAAATCTGCAACCTGATTCCGATTTTTATCCTGGTGAAAACAAGGGAATGATGAAATAAAGTCTAGGGCACGTCTAAATCCAGGCCCTTCATCTGATTTAGGTATGGTATGGTTAACATTAAAGCTATACTGGTATTCATGATTGTCTAACATATGATTTCTTTTTTTAGTATTTTCCTGAAAAGTTGGTGTAAACTTTGTTTGCTGTTGTGTCCCATCTATAAAGAAAAACAAAATGAGAAGACAGATTATTATTTTATAGCAAAATGCAAGTTAACCAGTACTTTTTCATCTGAAATCAGCTATTCTGATATTTATATGTAGCTCACATCTTTGTATTGGTAGTTTAAGGCAAGTTTACATTGATCTGAAAATATTTATATTCCATTTATCTAGAATCCTAAGTAGGTTAAAATAAAACACTCACAGTTACATACATACATACATACATAGCTACATAGAACAAAGGACAAAATAAATAAAATAACTTTTCAGAATAATTACTATATATCACTGTACAGTAGCTATTTCTCTGTCCTCAGAGGGCACATAATCTAAGTTTGTACCTGAGGCAATGGAGGGTGAAGTGACTTGCTCAAAGTCACAAGGAGCATAAATAGAATTTGCACCCTGGCTTCCATGTTTCTGAGCTTGTTGCTCTAACCACTAGGCTACTCCTCTATATTACTAACATTTATAAATAAAAAATAGCTTAATTTCTTATCACCCATTTGGAATGTGGGCAATGGTCTTCAAAACCTAGCCTGAAACAATTTTTTAGTTAAAATTTGGTACTCTGGTGATGAAGTAGTAGGTTTTTCTGGAGACTCTCCTGGCAGCCTGTGAGCAAAGCAGCATATCTATATGTACTTTAGGAAAGCAGACTTGCTTACCTGTAACAGGTGTTCTCTTAGGACAACAGGATGTCAGTCCTCACACATGGGTGCCATTATTCGATGGAGCCTGGCTTGGAGATTTTATAGATTTAGAAACATGACGGCAGAAAAGGAATATATGGCCTATCTAGTCTGCCCATCCACCCAACAATTCAGCTTTATGATCTAAGGTAAAAATTTACGCTTATAGCTTTTCTGGCAGTTTTCAATCTGTGGACAATCTCTCCTGATGCTCCAACAATAGTCAGCCATCATTATGTACATCCTATCTACCCTGATACCATGCCTCCATGACCTTCAAATCTTGGTGGAATGGTTCACCTTGCTCATCACTGACTGCACCAAGGTTTTTCGGGAAGTCAGCAAGATGACAATGCAGAAAATGCACTTTGATGCTCATGTTGCAACGAAGCATTTTGAAGCTCTCCAAGAATTTCTGGACAATTTCGGTGTAATTCTGTGCTCGTGTATTTCCAAGAAAGTCCTTGACAAGGTTTTTGAATGACAACCAAGCATTCTTTTGGAGTTCTGACATTGTCCCAATGAAATGTTCATCTTTAATGAGCTAAGATAGACTGTTTATCGCAAAGTGCGCTATTACCATAAAACATGCCCCTTTTCCTATAGCATTCGATATTTAGTGCATTTTGATAAATCCAGGCCTGAGATAGGCTGTAGAGAAAAAACTTGACGTGATAGAAGAAAAATAACTGCAGTTTTGAAATCAGCATGCCTATTTAAGTCTAAAACAGCTGAAAAATCGAACTCAACAGGAATTATGTTAAAAATTGTTCCCCAGTCTAATTTGCTATGCTTCCCCACAGTAAGCAGAGTTGCTTACCTGTAACAGGTGTTCTCACAGGACAGCAGGATGTTAGTCCTCACATATGGGTGACATCATCAGGATGGAACCCAATCACACAACACTTTTGTCAAAGCATCCAGCAGGGGTCCCCCTTCAGTCTCATGTTATAATAAAAGTCTGTGCGAAAAATAAAATAAGAAAATTTAAACGAACCCAACTTCGCAGGGTGGCGGGTGGGTTTCGTGAGGACTAACACCCTGCTGTCCTGTGAGAACCCCTGTTACAGGTAAGCAACTCTGCTTTCTCACAGGACAAGCAGGATGGTAGTCCTCACATATGGGTGAGTACCGAGCTGAGGATGCCCAAGCAAAGCACCAAATGCACCCAAAGACGTGCGACAGGCACAACAGGGGTGGAAATTTGGTTAGGAGGGCATCTTAAACCCTGAACGGGTCGATGGAAGGATGTTGGGAAGTTAAACTGAAAACAAGTTGCATAGAATGGACTGGCCAAAGATGGAATCCTGTGTGCCAGCCTTATCTAAGCAATAATGGGCTGCGAAAGTATGGAGAGAACTCCAGGTAGCAGCCTTTCAAATATCAACAAGCGGCACCGAAAGGAGGTGCACTACTGATGTTGCCATGGCCCTGACCGAGTGTGCTTTTACACCGTCTTGTAGCGGAATGCCTGCTTCCTGGTAGCAAAAAGAAATGCAGGCCACCAACCAGGAGGAGAGGGTCTGCTTTCCCACAGGATTTCCCAATTTGATGGTATCAAAAGAAACAAACAATTGAGTGGATTTCCTGTGGGCGATGTGCGGTCCAGATAGAAAGCTAGAGCACGTTTGCAGTCCAAAGAATGCAGAGCCTGTTTCCTGGGTTCGAATGGGGCCTGGGAAAAAAGGTAGGTAGGATAATAGATTGGTTAATATGAAATTCCGACACTACCTTCGGCAAAAATTTAGGGTGAGTGCGGAGCAATGCCTGTCATGCAGAATTTTAGTGTAAGGCGGGTAGGTAACTAATGCCTGTAATTCACTAACTCTGCGAGCGGACGTGATCGCAAGAAGAAAACTACCTTCCAGGTGACATAGCGGGGATCACAGGAGTGGAGAGGCTCAAATGGAGGTTTCATGAGACGTCCCAAACCATATTAAGGTCCCAAGGAGGGGCAGGAGGGCACAGTGGAGGTTTTAAATGGAGCAAGCCTCTCATGAAATGTGATACTAAGGGTTTGTTGAAATGGAGACATCTCCTATACCCTTATGGTACGCAGACACTGCACTAACATGCACCCTGATAGAGGAAGTTTTTAGGACTAACTCTGACAGGTGCCAGAGATAGTCTAGGAACTTTGCAGTGGAACAAGTGAAGGGATTTATGGACATGGAAGTGCACCAGACCCTAAACCTCTTCCATTTAGAGCGATAATATCTTCTCGTTGAAGGCTTTCGTGAAGCCACCAGGACTCGGGATACCGTCTCTGAAAGATTAAGAGGTTGGAGTATTAACCTTTCAACATCCAGGCCGTCAGAGACAGAGCCTGGAGTTTGGGGTGACGCAGGTACCCTTCATTCTGAGTGATTAGAAGGGGATCCTTCCCCAAAGGAATGTGCAGGTGTACTGATAGGTCCTGGAGGATTTGAAACCACACCTGGCGTGGCCAGTGGGGAGCTATCACGATCATTAATCCCTTGTCCTGCCGGAGCTTCATGAGAGTCTTTGAAATGAGAAGAAGTGGAGGGTACGCATAAAGGAGACCGCTGGCCCAGGAGAGGGCGAAGGCATCTTTTGGTTGCGAGTGGTGACTGCGAATGAGAGAGCAGAAGTTGTCTACTTTGTGGTTGTGGACCGACGCAAAGAGGTCTATGCGAGGGTAACCCCAGCATTTGAATGTCATGTCCGCTATCGTGGGGTTGAGAGACCACTCGTGCAGATGGAAAGTGCGACTCAGCTTGTCTGCCAAAAGATTGTCCACTCCCAGCAAGTAGGTTGCTTTGAGGTACATCGAGCGGGAAAGGGACCATGCCCATATCTGTGCAGCTTCCTGACACAGGAGGTAGGAGTCCGTTCCCCCTTGTTTGTTAATGTACCACATCGCAACCTGATTGTCAGTTTGAATCAGGATGGCTTTGTTTGATAGGCAATCCTGAAAAGCCTGGAGGGCATATCTGATTGCCCGTAGCTCCAGGAAATTTATCTGATGTTTGGCTTCCTCTGGAGACCAGGTTACCTGAGTCTGCAGGTCACCTACATGTGCACCCCACCCGAGGTTGGATGCGTTTGTTGTTAAGGTAATTTGAGGTTCTGGAGCCTGAAATGGAAGGCCTTGATTTAGATTGGAGTGGTGTATCCACCAAGCTAGTGACAACTAGCTTGGTGGATACACCTGGATAATGCTGGACATTGGCTAACAAGCTTGCATCCAATGGTATTTTAAGGTCCACTGCATCACTCTCATGGCTAGGCAAGCCATCTGAGTGACATGTACTGAGGACGCCATGTGACCCAGCAGTATGAGGAAATGACGAGCAGTTGAAGATACTTGAGTCTGTAGGTGATGCGCCAGAGATGCTATGGTGAAAGCGCGATCCTGAGGGAGGAAGGCTTTCGCCTGTATAGTATTTAGGTCGGACCCTATAAAGGATAGGGTTTGGGATGGAACTATCTTGGATTTGGGATAGTTGATTAGAAACCCTAAGGAGATCAGGGTGTGGATAGTGAGACGCAAGGAGGCTAGTGCGCCCTGCTGAGTCAGAGCCCTTATCAACCAATCATTGAGATAAGGGTAGACATGCACACCCTGATTCCTGAGGAAGGCTACGACCACCACCAGGCACTTGATGAATACTCGTGGAGCGGACGCTAGGCTGAATGGTAGTACACGGTACTGTAAGTGACGAGGGCGACCAAAAATCGCAGGTACTTGCGATGAGATGGAGGAATTGAGATGTGTGTGTAAACATCTTGGAGATCTAGAGAGCATAGCCAATCTTCTCTTTGTAGAAGAGGAAGTAGAGAGCCCAAGGTTACCATTTTGAATTTTTCTCTCTGTAAAAATTTGTTTAAGATGCAGAGGTCCAATATTGGGCGTACACCACCTGACTTTTTTGGTATTAGAAAATACCGGGAATAAAACCCTTGCCCCTGCTGGGAGAGGGGCACTGGTTCTATTGCTCGGGATTTGAAGAGGGATGAGACCTCCTGTTCGAGCAAGGGAGAGTGGTCGGATGACCCCCATGTCAGCCGAGGTGGAGAGTCCGCTGGAACAGTCAGGAAATTTAGGTGGTAACCCTGAATGTCTACTGCACGTACCCACTGGTCCGTGGTGACTGTATGCCAAACACTGTTGAAGAGGCAGTGCCGACCGCCATGGATGGAAGGAGGTTGGCTTACACGCTCTAGGAAGGAGTCAAAACCCTGATGCTGGTCCAGGCTGAGAAGCTGGCTGAGACTTTTCAGGCCGAGTCTGCCTGGATTGATCTTTTTGGTAAGGTTTGGAAGGGCGTCCTCTAGAAGCCGGAGGATAAAATTTCCTTGGCTTGTAGGCCGGCCGCTTAGAGTCAGGCCTGAAAGTTCTCTTAGGGGGGCGGAAGGAAACTCAAACGGCACAGAAGAAAGCTGACACAGCTTTTCATGGTGGTCCTTCAACTGCGCCACGGTCTCTCGGATCTTTTCCCCGAAGAGATTATCACCCACACAAGGTAGATCTGCTAACCTGTCTTGGACTTCTGGTCTTAAGTCTGAGGATTTGAGCCAGGCCCATCTTCTTGCACTAATCCCCGCTGCAGACACTCTAGAGGCAGTGTCAAAGATATCATATGCAGCACAGACCTCGTGCTTTCCAGCATCCAGACCTTTTTGAGCCAGCGTATGAAGTTGAGCCTGGAGTTGCTCTGGTAAAGAATCAGAGAAATCCTGGATCCTCTTAAAAAGGTCTCTGTTATACTGGGTCATGTATAACTGATAAGAGGCAATGCGAGATATGAGCATTGAGCCATGGAAGACACGCCTGCCAAAAGCATCCAGGGATTTTTTTCCCTTTCCTGAAGATAAAGAGGAATGAGGTTTTGAACGTCATGCCTTCTTCTGGGCTGATTAAACAACAATAGAGTGATGATCCAACTGTGACTTTTGAAACCCAGGAGCTGACTGCACAAGATAGGTGGCATCTGTCTTGCGGTTGACAGGTGGAACGGAACATGGGTGTTCCCAGTTTCTCTTCAGGAGATCAAGCAGGATTTCATGAATAGGTATAGACATGATTTCCTTAGGAGCATCTAGAAACTGGAGTACTTCCAGCATCTTGTGCCTAGAGTCCTCTTCTGTCTGAAGTTGAAAAGGAATGGTTTCAGACATTTCCTTAATGAATTTAATAAAAAAACAGATCTTCTGGTGGAGAACGTCATCTTTCATCTGGGGGAGAGGGCTCTGATGGTAGATCATCTGTATCTTGGGACGAATCATCGGTCCAGGGATCATAGGGCTGATCTCCAGCACCTAGTGGGTCTCCAGTGGGGAGAAATGGTGCTAATCCTGAAGGACCCATCTGGGTCGCCAAATGTTACCGTCAGAAAATAGGCCCCAGACAACTTGTTCCGAAAAGAAAGACTTTTATTGCATGCAAGACACAGCTGAGAACAATGGCTCAGAAACTGTGTGTCCCTCCCTTTCAGGAGCTGGGTTTTATACATTCTACATTTCTTATCTTTTACACATGCGTTCTACGCATTGCTGAGCAAGCATATCCCGGCTGAGGGGCTACTGACCCCCTCCTTAGACAACCTGGAACCTTCGTGAAACTTCTGCAGGAGAGGCTGTCGGGACTTGCAGTTCTGGAAAGGAATTCACGAGTCTGCAGCAATACAGCCCTTCACATAATACATCCATTGTTCTAATCTAGGTTACAGCAGTGAAAGCTTATCAGAGAATAAGAACAGCGAAGCCAAAAATGAAAATGTGCAATGTGCTGACAGAGAGTTTCTCAATGTCCTAACTACAACTGTATTGCAGACTGTAAGTAAACCCGTCATGAAGCAGGGAATTCTGGTACATGAAGTCCTGTTTGGCAGGAGTTTCAGGTTGTCCTCTGTCAGGTTGAAGCCTTCAGCCCCCTACATCTTCGCCACTAAGGGAATCAGAGGATATGCATAGAGAAGACCCGTGCCCCAATAATGAACAAGGGTGTTTGTTCGAGACTGGTTTGCTGTCTGACATGTACAGGGAGCAGAACCAAAGCACCTTCCTTTTGCAAGGGGAAACGAACAGATTTATGACCAGGATCCCCCAGAGGCGGAAAATACAACTCGCTAAGCCCTGGTCCAGGGACCATTCATGGGGTCTGAAGGCTCAACTCAGCCTGTTTGTTAACACGTTCTCCTTCCTGGCCAGATACATGGCCCTGAGCACAATCTTATGGGACAAGGCCCACGGTCAGATCTGGACTGCTTCCTGATACAGGAGGTACGATCCTGGGCCTCCCTGCTTGTTGACATACCACATGGCTACATGGTTGTCAGTTTGGATCAGGACAACTTTGTTGGACAGCCGACCTCTGAAAGCCCGTAGCGCATACCTGATCGTCAAAGCTCCATGAAGTTAATTTGACAAGAGCATTCCTGAGCAGATCAGAGACCCTGGGTGCTGAGCCCATCTACATGAGCTCCCACCCCAGGGTGGATGCATCCATGGCTAGGACGCCTTTGAAATGAGATACCCTGTTTCAGATTTGAAAGTACCTATCACCAGGACGAGTCCCAGAGAGACAGAGTGATTCGGATGCAATCCTGGAGGCTCTGAGTGACCTGGTACCACTGTGACCTCAGGGTCCATTGGGCTCTGCGCATGTGTAAACCTGCCAAGGGTGTGACATGGATGGTTGTGGCTATAAGGCTCAACAGCCTCAACGTGTGCCGTGCTGACACCTGCTGACTGTGCTGAATCTCTGCTATGAAGGTCAAAGTGACAGCCCTCTGACGAGGCTTGATCTGAGCCATGTCTAGCAGGACTTGTATGAAGTCCAATTGAAGTGACAGGTTGAGATGGGACGTCAGGTATTTGATAATGAACCCTAGTGACTCCAACACCTGGATAGTCAAGCACATGGACCTGGCAGCCCCTGCCTGAGATGTGCTCTTGAACAGCCAATCATCTAGATAAGGTAAAACATGCACTCCCAGCCTGTGGAGATGTGCCGCCATCATGGCTAGGAATTTTGTGAAGACTTGTGGGGCTGACGCTAGCTCGAACGGCAACTCCCAGTACTGAAAGTGCTGTTTCCCCACTACAAATTGGAGATATTGCCAGTGACCGGGGAAGTGAGTGAGTGGATGTGTCCTTATATCAAGGGAACATAGCAGGTCCCCTTTTTTGTAAAAGAGGGATCAAGATGCCCAGGGAAACCATCTTGAACTTTTCTTTTTTAGAAACTTGTTCAAGGCCCTTAGGTCTAGAATGGGACGGAGTCATCCTGTTCTCTTTGGAATCAGGAAGTACTTGGAGTAGAATCCCTGCCCTCTTTGTCCTGGTGATACAGGCTCAACTGCCCTGGCTGTTAAGAAGGAGGAAAGCTCTGCTAGCAGTACCTCCTGATGCACTACCAGCCCCCCAAAATAGGCAATTTGGCAGGACACCCAATAAGTTAAATTGATACCTTTGACAGATGATGTTAAGAACCCACTAGTGAAAGGTTATACTGGGCCACTGGTTTGCAATGATCCGCAGCCTGCCCCCTACTGGAGGGTCCACTGTCCTGGGTACAGGCGACTGACCTACGCTCCAGATGATCCAGTCAAAACCCTGTCCCTGGACTTGACCAAGGTGCCAGCTGAGGCTTGGGGGTTCTCTGCTGCCCGGGATAGCCGTGGGGGCCCTGATGGTGTTGATGGGAGTGAGGAAGCAGAGGACAGTACTTCAACGCACAACGCACAATTAAGCTCTGGAATTTTTTGCCAGAGGATGTGGTTAGTGCAGTTAGTGTAGCTGGGTTCAAAAAAGGTTTGGATAAGTTCTTGGAGGAGAAGTCCATTAACTGCTATTAATCAAGTTTACTTAGGGAATAGCCACTGCTATTAATTGCATCAGTAGCATGGGATCTTCTAAGTGTTTGGGTATTTGCCAGGTTCTTGTGGACTGGTTTGGCCTCTGTTGGAAACAGGATGCTGGGCTTGGTCTGACCCAGCATGGCAATTTCTTATGTTCTTAAAGAGATTTCCTCTGTCCCTGTCTCACCAGCCTCCTAGAAGAGGATGACGGGTTCGGAGTGCTGGCAGAGGACCATCACCCTATCTCCAAAGAGATTCTCCCCAGTATACGGCACGTCAGCAAGTCATTCCAGTATGTCTGATCGGAAATCAGAGGTCCACAGCCATGCCATTCTGCAGGCACTGATTCCCACTGCAGAGACTCTGGATGCCATCTCAAAAACATCGTAGGTCACTTGGACCACATGTTTTCCGCACTCCAGGCCTTTATCCACCAGCGACATGAGGGTGTCCTGCTGCTGCTGAGGCAACTGCGCAGCCACCTCCTGCACCTGCTTCCAGCTCTACATGAGCCCGTGAGTACGGGCTCATGTAGAGCAGGTAGGCAGCCATGCAGGCAATAAGCATGGCACTTTGAAACACCTTCCTCCCAACAGCATCCATCGCTCTGTGGTCCTTCCCCGGGAGCGCCGAGGAATGGGTCCAAGAACGCCTGGCCCTCTCAAGGGCGGATTCGGCCACCATCAATTGGTGGGGCAGCTGACGCTTACCGAATCCGGCAGCCTTCTGGATGAGGTGGACCTCATCCACTATCTCATTAATGGGAGGCACTGTGAGGGAACGTTCCCATATCCTCAACAACAGCTTCTTAAGGATCCTGTGCACTGGGACCATCATGATTTTCTTAGGAAGCTCCACGAACTGGAGGATTTCAAGCATTTTGTGCCTGGCATCACCCTCCATTAATAACTGAAATGGGATGGCTTCCACCATCACCCTCACAAACCCTGTGAAAGTCAAGTCCTCAGGCGGAGACTTCCTTCGTGCCTCTGGAGGAGAAGGGTCTGATGGGTGTTCTGAATCTGATGCTTGATGGGAGGAGCAATCAGATAGTAGTTAGCAATCCGTTCGGGATTAGTAGTTATATATGAGAATTGAGGGTGGATCCTTGGACCAGTGGCAGATGACCACGCCCCTGGGGAATGATCCCAAGAGGGACCACCGGTCAGGCTCAGAGATAGGAGACAAACATACACTAGTTCTTTATTAGACAGTATACTGAACCACCAGAGATGGCAGTAGTGAGCTGGTAAGCCCGGCTGGACTGTAGTCCCTCAGATACTGGAACAGCGATCCCTGGAGGCTGAGCTGAAGAGAGACTGAGATATAGTGAGTAGGCAGGGTATGCAGATGATAACACTCACACAATGTCCCAATGAAGTCCATGAGCTGGAAAGTATAGGCCCTCGAGGAGCGAGTACCTGGTTCCAGGGAAAGCTCAGAGAGAATGATGGTAACTCACTGATGTAGCTGATATAGTTGGTAGTGAAGATTTCCAGGCAGAGGAGTATACGAAGCAAGTCTGGGATCAGGGCCCTCAAGGAGCGAGTACCTCAAGGAGCGAGTACAAGGAGAGAGTGAGGCCCCCCGAGGAGCAGGTACCTCTGGTAAGTCTGAGGAGGCAGAGTAGCTTAGGTAGTGAAATCCTTGCTAACTTGATGTGTTAGCAAATTCCAAGACCTTAAATACCCGTCACAGGTGACATCATCTTCGGGGGATGCCCCTGAGGTTCACGCCAATGCCAGTACTTTAATCGGGGCCGCGCCGCGTGTGCGCCCCTGGGCCTCCAGGAAACATGGCGGTTGCAGCGTCGAGCCGGTCCGGGAATGCCCGAGGACAAGGGGCAGGAGAACGCCGCGGTAGCCAGTCTTCCCGCGGACAGAGAGGGAGGCGCCAGAGAGGTAAGGAGGGCGGAGAGAGGGCGTCTGGCACCTACGGACACAACAATGGGAGACCCTCGGAACTCTCAGAGGAGGACTCCAAAGCATCGTTAACCCAGGAATGGGGTCCGCATCCTCACTGTAAGTTATAGGGGATAAGTGCCTAGGTACTCTGTCTTCGTCCAGAAGTGCAGGCACTTGTGAAACTGGATGGGGGACTGCAGGCCTTGGTGTCACTGCCAGCTCCAGTGGTGCTTTCTCCTCTGAAGAACTGGTAACTACCATATCGGTAGGGAAGGCCACTGTGCCTCGCCAGACACTGATGCAGTACCAAGAACCGACGCCATCTGGGCTGGTAACACACCAATGAGCATGTTGAGTTTCCCCAGTAGCGGTATGAGGATGGGCGACACCGGGTCCGGTGCCATCAGTGCCACAGTACCAAAGCCCTGCAGCACCCACTCCACTGCTAGCTGGACTCGGCACTCCAGCTCCTCCTCAAATATTGCCAATGCCAACACAGACTGGGAGGAAGGAGGGGTAGCAGATCTTCTTTGGACCCACGAGATTGATCAGTGATGGGCATCAGGACTGATGGAGACCATCACAAACCCCCGGCACCGATGAAAGACTGGCACTCCTTGTCAATGGATCGCTTTAGGTCATCACGTTATTTATGTTTTTTGGTTGTATTATCCGCACCCCTGTTTTCTGTAAACCGACATGATGTGAACGAGTTCATGAATGCCGGTATAAAAAAACCTTAAATAAATAAATAAATAAATAAATCATGGCATGAGCCAGTGCATCCCTGTGCCCAGCACCATGCATTGATGGGAACCAGTGCCTATGCTTCATCGGCTTCCCTCGATGCTCGGCCTGGTCCTTCCCCGGTGCCAAGGCCGATGACGAGAAGCCAGACGTCCTTGGTCTCGGGAAGATCGATTGTAGTCAGTCTCCGCTGCCCCTATCTGCCGACAGCACCGACGGTCCCACTTATGTTGATGGCTCGGTATCCAACGGTGCAGCTCCTTGGTCCCTTGATGCTAATGCTGCCGATGTGATGGCTCAGACTCTTCAACCTGAAGAGCTATTCCATCTTGTTGAGTCGAAGCAGAAGTCCCTTCGGGGTTATCTAGGCGCATAAGCAGCAACCATGAATGCCATGCGATGCCCCCAGGTACAGAACACATATTTCATGCGGATCAGTGATTTACTTGGTCTTCGGGCACCGGGTGCATCGCCGAAAAGCGGACATGGCCATGTCAGACGAAATAAAAGGGCACCAACAGAAAACAATGGCGGTGGGCTTCAATGGCCGACAAGCACAGAGGCACCGCTGCCATGGGGAATCGACCACGAAAAGAAACTTACCAGAATCACCGAAAACCTTGACTAGGAACACTACGGGAAGGCACTAAAAAGGACCCAGCGACGGAATAACACAGGAAAACCCGCAAAAAATACGTAAAAAGGAAAGTTTTCCACAAGGCCAAAAACAGCCAAAAGTGAGCTCACTCATACCACAAAGTTTACAGCTCCGCGGAAAAAGAGAGACTGGAGAGGGACCACGCATGGACATGTGGGATAGGGCATCCTGGGCATGCTCAAAGTTCTAGAAACTTTGATATATGTTTTCCGCAATGGGACTCCATCTATTGACTCCTATGTGTGAGGATTACCATCCTGCTTGTCTTCGGAGAATAAGAGTTCAACCTTTTGGCAAGTTGTTAAACTATGCACTGGCCAAAACAATTATTTCTTAAAAGTTGTAAGCAATACTTTGTTAAAACCACAGAGGTCAGCTTTATAATAAATACTGGGATCTATGTACTAAGTATTTTCCCTGGAAGAAAACTTTAGCACCTAACCACTCTTAATTGCGTCAGTTTTCAAAGGGATCTAGCTGGCTATGTAAGGACCATAGGTCAGCGAGTGCCAATTTGTAGTAGGGCACTGGGTGAGACAGAAATCACTGGGGATTGTTACTGCTTTCTTTCTTTCTTTTTTTTTTTTTTTTTTAAATCACAGATCGGGGTAAGATATGGGGAAGGGACAGGGAGATGGCAAGAGAATTTGTTAGGAATTTTTGATGGTTAAAAAAAAAGGTAGAAACAACAACATAAAACAAAAATCTCTCTCCTACAACACACCCTTACTGATTTTCAACTGAGAAGCTAGCTAGTTAGGTGCCACTGAAAATGAGTTTAATTTATCCAGCCAAAATTTGGCTGGCTAGTTTAGGCACTCTACACTCTTTTGAAAATTGACCCCCATCTGATAAACACTGTAGACAGAATTCCAAATCTATTTCTAAATCACTAGTTTGGCAGGAGAGCAACTGACATATTTTGAAAGAAACAAACACTACAGTAAACAATAATAGCTTCAATGAAATCAGAGGAACACAAATAATACTTACCTAATGGTTTAAAGTTTTCTAACTCCTTCTGTAAATCTTGAGTAGATGGAATTTCAGAAACAGCTGGAACAGGATCAAGGTACCAACTTTTCAAGTCTTTGTTTGCTAGTTGCCTATATAAAATATAGTACCTCAGCTTTAAAATTACAAAAAGCCATATAGGAAAGTCAAATTAGTGTAACCAGTATTAATGAGTTTCTATAAGAACCATATTGTTGCAGCAAGAACAGATGTTACATATATACAGTGCCTTGTAAAAATCTTCATACCCTAGTACATTTTTCACATTCTGCTGGACAAAATTTACAAATCAAAATGCAAGTAGTTTTTTTCACCAAGCTACACAACATTCTCTACAATTTCATTGTGAAAAAAAAATAATTATAGAAGTATTCCAAAAGTAATTAAGTACAAACAATCAAATAGCCTTGATTGCACAAACCTTCACATCCCTTGACTCAAGCCCTTTCTGCAGCAAAAACAGCCATGAGCCATTTAGGATAAGTGTCTATCAGATTTGTACAGCAGGATGGTGCAGTTTTTGCCCATTCTTCACAGAAAAGCTCAAACTCTTTCAAGTCTGCTGGAGACCTTCTGTGGATTGTAGTCTTATTTATTTAAAAATAGTTATATTCCACCTATAATAACAATGTCACGCTAAGCGAATTACAAACATAACATAAAATACAAAAGTAAAACATACAATTACAAACAGTACATCTAAAATAAAATATTAAAAGGACCAGATATTAAAAACACCATTATTGCAGTTTTATCCATAGTCACTTGGAAAAGCTCCCTGATATAGTATCTTTTTATCAACACTGTCATCGTTCTCTTACACTGCAAGCTTTTTGAGGTATAAACCTGCCATTAGCACCTATTTGTTAGGGAAAAAGGATAAGATTTGTTAAAAATACTGAATGTCAGATAAGACATCAAATCTATAAAATATAATATAAAATATAATGCTAGCATCCCATTAGCAAACCAGGTCAGAGATCTTGGGGCCACCCTTGACTCTAGAATGAATTTCAAAAATTCATTAACGCCACAACCAAAGAATGCTTCTTCAAGCTACAGGTCCTGAAGCAACTTAGACCGCTCTTACACTTCAAGGATTTCCGTTCGGTGCTTCAAGCCATACTGTTTTCAAAGATCGACTATTGTAACGCTCTATTACTTGGTCTGCCCGCTTCGTCCACCAAACCTCTTCAGATGCTGCAAAACGCAGCGGCTAGGATCCTTACAAACACTCGTCGCAAGGACCATATCACACCAATACTAAAAATCCTACACTGGCTGCCCATCCAATATAGAATACTTTTCAAGGCTCTCACCATCATCCACAAATCCGTCTACCAGCAATCCACTCTCCAACTCACCTTCCCACTTGAATTACATACTTCCGCAAGACCGATCAGAACTGCCTACAAAGGTTCGCTCAAGGCCCCCCCCAACAAATCATCGGTCCACAACACTATTCACAAGCGAGCTCTTTCAACAGCAGGCCCACTACATTGGAATTCACTTCCCCAAGACTTACGCCAAGAACAATGCCATTCAACTTTCAGAAAGAAATTGAAAACCTGGCTGTTCGCAGAAGCCTACCGCTGAAGGATCTCCTCAACCATCACTGACTCTCACTCCCCCACCCCTCCCCAATCCCTACCCCCCCTCTTTTCCCTCTCACGTTCCCCCCCACCCAACCTCACCCTTTCCTTCTCCCTCTGGACATACCATGCTAATAACTGCCTAGGATAAACCTATGTTTATGTATCCTACAGTTTTTTTGTAGATTTATATATTTATCTCTCTCTAATTGTTTCTTAGTTTAAACTCTGTACTGTCTTCCATTGCCCAGGTTTTACGCTCCCTGTTTAATGTAACTTTACTTTCTACCTTGATGTTAATTGGTTTCCCCTCAGTTACATTGTAAACCGGTACGATAAGACCTAGTCTTGAGCATCGGTATAGTAAAAGAAATTAAATAAATAAATAAATAAATAAATAAATAAATATCTAATATGGATTTCTTCCAATATTCTGTCTAGACTCTAGAGACATAATATCAGGAATCAAAAATGAAGAAAGCCAGAAACATTCAAGCAATATAAAACCTCTACAAAGATATCCCATATTCAGTCATTTCAGAGATTATCGTGTTGTTTGGTATTGTTTCATGCACATTCTTTAGAAAAAGGTTGTCCATAAATATCAGCAGAATGGGAAAAACCACCAAACATTACCACAAGAAGCTATGACGTACATTTTAAAAGCCCAGCACACACATCAATTAAGGGATACGCGCACAAATCAGGCTCGCTTGTGCCCACCTAATTTTAAAGCCACCCAGATGTGCGCATACTTCCTGCTGCACACGCATCTCCAAAGTTTTCAAAAAGGGGCATGGTTTGGGCGGGACATGGGTATTTCAGGGCATGGCCAAGAGATGTGCACATAAATACTTATGTGCCTGGGCGCATGTCCATATTCCCTGCTGCATAAGTTTACTTCTGCTATGGAGGAGGTATAAGTTTAAAAATAAAAAGAAAGAGCCATTTCTTAGGGGTTTAAAGGGTCAGGGGTAACTGGAGGGAGTGCAGACAATCAAACCAGGGGAGTTGGAGGACTCAGCTGTTAACTGGACGAACTGGTGAAACTGGCAATGGCATGAATGCATGACCTTTTTAAAATTTCCTGACTTGCACGGTAGAAGTGGGATTTACGCGTGTAGGTGCGCACCCACTTAAAATTGGGCACACCTGTACACACAAGTTATTTTATAAAAAAATTGCACATATATGCACACAAGTTATAAAATGGCCACATTCCTGGGCATGCACCAGTGCACATGCACCAATGTGTTCCTGCGCACCAGTATGAAAGTTACCCTCCTTGTGTAGCCCCTACTTTGGGGCTTTAACCAAGAAAGTTGGACATATGTGTTGGGTATTCCAATAACAACTTTACTGAATGTCTTCCAATGTAATCATCAAACATCTGTTTCTTGTTACATCCATGTCCATAAGTTACTTCCACCATCCTGTTCCTCTTCTCTATGATGGGTCCCTCAACAAATAGATCCTGAAACAGGTTTATCCTCCAGGGTTGGATTGGCAAATATTCCAAGTGTGTAGGGGTATCCTTGATGTGAGGATATCCCGATCTCAGCAGTACCTGAGATCCAGGGGTGGTTTTCCATCTCCAAATTTTACTTGCTCTATATTTTTCCCCAAGTGGACATTCCGGTGGGGTTTCCAGGTATTCAGAAACTCTTATTCCAGACTCTCCTCTCCATTGGCAAATTTAGGGTCTTTATTCAATAGATCCAGGCAGTAGAGGAAATGTCAGCTCTTCTATTCCCCTCCATTGAGCAAGAAGGATGGCAGGAGAAAAAACTTTCTCACAAAATCAGGAAAAACAAAGTCTCTCTCAAAATACCAAACAAGGGATTCTCTTTGCAGAGCATCACTACTGTGCTATCATCCACGGTTGGATGATAGCACAGTCAAATGGCACTAGCAGATTTTCTCTTCTCCTGGTCTTCCCCAGAAAGGCTTTTTCCTCAATACCTTACCCTAGATCAGGGACCAGGAATCTCACAAGCAACTAAAAAAAAATATCTCAAAATCACTGAAAACTCAAGGATGGAAACAATCCAACCAGAAAACTTGTGAACTGCACAGGACTATCTCTGACCTATCCCAAGACCCAAACTATGAGGCCTGGTACCTGGAATAGGCAAAACTCAAAAACAGGACTCCTTGTTTCCTAATATCCGAATAATACCAGATATCTTTTCCCTCTACCTGATTTTATATAGGCTGGAGCTGACAAATCCACCAACCTCACTGGAGGTACTGCTCAGGATTGGATGCTCCATCACTAAATCCTAACTCAAGGTTTAAACTAGAGCCATCTAGTGGAGCTTCCAGGGAGGTTTCTATATATGTGATTCCAAATATTAGATATCATGAGACTTTGGGGCTGAAGAGAGTGATTTCTCAACTTTTTTTTTTGCATTTTCACATCCAATTATAAAAAAAAATACAATGTGAATCAAGAAAGCTTCAAAATCGAAGAGAAAAAGAAAAACACAAAGGAAATATAATCATCACAATACAATATTATGCAATCATCATCAATCTATAAGAAATTTCACATGATTTAACTAGAAACCAAGTCCACAATAATGGGGGAGGAAGCAAGAGGATAGTATCAAAGAAAAAAAAAAAAAAGAAGCATAACCCAAATTACAGAAAGAAAAAGTGCCAAAGATATCCATCTGAACTTGGCCTTTAAGGACCAGTCACAGGGATGATAGAAGTTTTGAACCAGTTATTTTATCCTGCAGAAAACGTTCTGAGAAGGGTAAAAAAATTTACTCTTTAAACCCATAGAAATTTAAGGAAAAATGTGGCTCTCAGAGCACCACATGTTTTTGCAATAGAATAAATGTCTTCCTGCAATGCTGGATGGATCTGGCCATGTCCTAAAATAATTTACAGATTGATCATAGAAAGGCACATTCCTAAATTTAAAATATAGTCTAGTCTAAGCAACTAGACTCTAGACATAAGGTAACCACTAATATAGCTCTCAATGCAGGACCAGATTAAGGGGCAGGCCAGCCGGAAACACTGGGGGCAAGAAAGGCGGTCGAAGGCTGAGCTGAGCCAGCAGGGACCATCCTTCAGAATCAGAAGCTACCACCTGCTGGTTCAAGGGAAGATGGGCCTAGCAGCATCTGTTGCTGAGGGAACAAAGTGCTCTGTTGCTGGGGCGCTAGGGGAGAGTGGGGAACATCTCCCCCACTCCTCGAAGTGTCACTCTAAACTTCCCAAGCCACCTATCTGGCTCGTTCTGACCCTGTCTCAATGTAATCTCATCCAATGAACTTTCTAAATAGACTGAAAGATCTAAACTATCTGGTGGTGAAACAATGTCCAGGCCCCCTTCTTCCACATTTTCCTTTCACTTCCCTTTTGGCAGATAAAACATATGAAAGACTCCAGGAAGCTTCTCCTCCGGTACCCTAAGTACCCCTTAAATAGTGCCTTAAATAGCTCCTGGGGGCCAAAAGCCTAGTTAAAGGAAAGTTCAGAAGTCTAAGATTATTTGTTCTTACATGATTATCCATAGCATCCATTTTATTATATAGAGCAAACGTTCTCAACCGGTGTGTTGCAACACACCAGTGTATCGCTAAGCACCTGCAGGTGTGTCACGCACTTCCTGGTCTCCAACTGTTCTTCCCTCCCTCTCCTCACCCCAGTGAGATGCACTCAATTCTTCAAACACTGCTGCCATTCCTGCCCTTGCTATCAGCACATTCAAGCCCAGAGTGGAATGGCAGCAGTGTTTGTAGAAGCTGGCAACAGCAACATGGCCTTTTCTTCTTCCCACCCCTGCGGCCCGGAAGAGGAAGAGAAGTTTACCAGGTTCGCAGGAAAGAAGAAAGGGCCATACTGCTGCTGCAGAAATCATCTCCCAAGGCTCTCAAGACTCCCTCGGCCCACCAGCGGTAAGAAGGCAGCACTCAGCTGTTTGCCTGTGCTGCGATCATCGCTGCGCAGAGCAGTCAGCTGAGAATGTGGCCATGGGGATTTATTGCTTCGTGGCTGTTTGGGAAATCCATTGATTAGCAGCCCCGGGGCCTGTAGTGTTTAAAATGTTTTTATATGCCCCTGATCCAGACATGGGTCCTGCAGATGTCATCTTGGATGTCAGCAGGATTATGGCCTAAATTGTAAGCCCCCAATGCCTTCTGCAGCTTCCCTCTCTCCTCACAGCAGCACTAGGTTCAAAGACTCATGACTGCGGCCAAGTTCATTGTGGGAGGGTTGGCATTTGCATGGCTCAACACGCAGTTGTTCGCTCCAGCCCTTCCCCTCAGGAACACTTCCTGCCTCTCCTCAGATTGGGGGAGCCTGCAACTAGCTCCTGCAGTTCAAAACGCAGCCTCTTCATATTGCAGGGAGCCTGTCATTGGCACATCCACGGCTACAGCCGCTATTCTCACCTCTCCTCCCTGCAGCCTCTATATCGCAGCAATTTCCCTTGGCTCCTGAAGCTAGAATTGCAGCCTTTCTGCTCTTGGCCACTCACCGATTTGACCAACAATGGCCCACAGAGAGATTGTCACTGACTCCCACTGTCCTTACTGTTAGCGTTTTGAGGTGTTGAAGTGGATTCTTGGGTACTGCGGAGATGGCCACTCCCACGGGGAGGAGCCACGTGAGGAACCACAGTACTAACTAGACTCTATACATGCAGACATAGAGAATTTGTATTTATTATACAGCTTGATGGTACTGCCCGAGGTGGACAGTAGTAAGGGAACCCAGTAGAAGCAGTCCAGGGGTCCTCGGCAGAGGAGACCAGTCCCACTCTTGAGTAGATGAAAGGAAGCGCAGGGTAGCAGAGGCAGAACCCGGATGTAGACTCCAAGCGCTGAAGCTGGAACAGTCTGAGAGAATTAGTACTTACTGAGTAGTTAGCTGTATTGATGGAGAACCTGGCAGGCAGAAGCGAAGCAGTTTCAGACACCAGTGTAGGGAGCGCAGGCCCTCAAGGAGCGAGTACCTGGTTTCCCAGATAGGTACCTGAAAGAGAGAAGATGGGCCCCCAGGGAGCGGGTACCCAGTTTAGTGATGAATTACCCCGAAGGGCAGAGAGAGTGCTTCCAGCGGCTGCTGGAAAGCGGCAGAGCAGCTTAGACCGGAGCGAATCCAATCCTTGCTAACTCAGTTTGTTAGCAAACGAAGGGCAGGCTAAATACCAGGATGTGCTGACGTCACTCGGAGGGGACGCCCCCGAGGTTCCCGCCATGACGTGAATAACGACGTGGGTGGCATGCGCGCGCACACGCACCCTAGGAGGCCCATAGGAGAAATATGGCGAACACCATCGCCGTTGCCAATCCGGGGACATCGGGGAGAGCGGCAAGAAGACGCGGTGGCAGCCAACCTCCCAAGGCTTGAGGAGAGAGAAGGAAGAAAGGTGAGGCACAAAGGTCAAATCCGTCTGAAACTGACAGACGCAACACTTATACATAGAAACTTAGAAATTGACGGCAGAAAAAGACCAAAAGGCCCATCCAGTCTGCCCAGCAATCTTATTTTGTACTGGGATCCACAGACCTTTAGTCCAGGTCCATTTTTTCTTGTCACTAGAGTTCCAATTCCCACCCCCCTGTTCTGTTGAAGCAGATAGTATTGCTAGGATGTTGTATATTATGTAATTGTTTTGTATTTTATATTTACCAGACTATACATTCTCACCCAGTGTAATTGTTCTGTAAACCCCCATGCTTCTTGGATTTAGCTCATTAGGGATGCACAGTCTATCCCATGCCTTTTGAAATTCTTCACCGTCGTCTTCTTCACCATTGTTACTGCTAACCCCCATGCCTTAGCTCCTTAGGGATCCACAGAGTTTATCTCATGCCCTCTTGAAGTCCTTCACTGTCTTCTTCTTCTTCACCATCGCCTCTAGAAGGGCATTCCAGGCATCCACCACCCTCTCCGTGAAGAAATATTTCCTGGCATTCAATTTTAAGTTTTCCTCCCTGGAGTTTCATATTGTAACCCTTAGCTTCATCTTAATCCTTAGCCTCACTCACATCTTAATCCTTAGCCCCACTCACACAGGACATTAAGGAACTCAATAAAAACCAGGATTACAGTGGGCTCTGGTAGAATTAGACCTGTGATGTGGAGACACACACTGTATCAAGTGCAACAAGTACAAAAAGCCTTCTCTATATTAAACACTGAAGAAGTTTTTGAAAAAAAGATTGAAGAGAGAAGAAACCCAATGCATACAGAAATTCCAGATCAGTAACCAAAGGAAAAAGCTCATTGTGATGGATGATTCTGTCATCAGTGGCACAACTGCAAAGGGAAAGAGTGAAGTGAATAACAAAACTCAACTAAAGTCTCAAAAGGAGTCCAGGAAAAGCAGTAACCTTAACGAGAAAAGCTGGAAAGCTATGACCACAAATGCTCGTAGTTTGAGCAATAAAATCCCAGATCTGCAAGCCCTAATGATGGAGGCAGACTTGGACGTTGTTGCTATCACAGAGACAGGGTTCATGGAATCTCATGATTGGGATACAGCAATATCAGGCTATAGCTTGTTAAGGAAGGACAGAGTGGACAGGAAAGGGGGAGGTGTGGCTCTTTATGTCAGAAACAATATCCAAGCATCTGAGTTGCAAGGAAGATGGGGAAATGAAGAAGCACTATGGGCTGACCTAAAAAAAGATGATGGGGCATCCATTTATATTGGAGTGGTTTACAGGCCTCCAAACCAAAAGGAAGAGCATGACAGAAATCTGGTTGAAGACATCCAAAAGATGGGAAAGAGAGGAGAAGTGGTGATCATTGGGGACTTTAGTCTGCCGGATGTAGACTGGAGAATCCCTTCTGCAGAATCTAACAATAGTAGAGAATGTTGAGATTACTTACCTGATAATCTCCTTTTCCTTAGTGTATGCAGATGGACTCAAAACAAATGGGTATAGTGTGCTCGTGCTAGCAGTTGGAGACGGATCTGACGTCAGCACGGGTACATATACCCCCACAGGAAGTGTAGCAAATCAGTAATCTTCCTTGCAAAAGCTTTTATGGATATATGTGTGACTGACCGATCGATTAAATGAACAGGATTACCCTGACCAATTGATGGTAGCTGGAGACCGCCAGTGTACTCAGCCGGAAGGCGTCGACACCCGGCAGGGTGGATGCCCTATATAAGAAAACATGTCTTACGTGAGTCGACGAATCCCCATGTATACCGGCAGCCGGGCGGGATGCTGAGTCCATCTGCATACACTAAGGAAAAGGAGATTATCAGGTAAGTAATCTCAACATTTCCTAACGTGTAGCAGATGGACTCAAAACAAATGGGATGTACAAAAGCTACTCCCGGACTGGACGGGAGGCTGCCCGAGGACCGTTTAGGATTGCCCTCGCAAATGCTGTGTCCTCCCTGGCCTGGACGTCCAGACGGTAGAATCTGGAGAAGGTATGGAGGGAGGACCACGTCGCCGCTTTACATATCTCTGCAGGCGACAGCATCTTAGTTTCTGCCCAAGAGGCCGATTGCGCTCTGGTAGAATGAGCCTTGACCCATAGAGGAGGCGGTTTTCCTGCCTCTACATAGGCTGCCTTGATAACTTCTTTAATCCAGCGGGCAATGGTGGGCCGTGAGGCCGCTTCCCCTTGCTTCTGCCCACTATGAAGGACGAACAGGTGGTCCGTCTTTCGTACTGCTTCAGACATTTCCAGGTATCTGGACAATAGTCTGCCGATGTCGGCGTAACATTCGACCTTCTTCCGACTTCTTCAAACCTTCCGTGGTAGGCAAGGATATGGTTTGGTTGAGGTGAAAGTGGGAGACCACTTTGGGTAAAAAGGATGGAACTGTGCGAAGATGGATAGCTTCTGGAGTGATTCTGAGAAATGGATCACGGCAGGACAGTGCTTGTAGCTCTGAGATGCGGCGTGCTGAACACACGGCCAGCAAAAACACCATCTTCAAGGTTAACAAATGGAGAGACAGGCCTCGAAGGGGCCTGAAGGCTGATCCCGCTAGAAATTCCAATACTAGGTTGAGGTTCCACAAGGGCACTGGCCACTTCAGTGGCGGGCGAATGTGCTTGACTCCTTTCAGGAAGCGTGAAACGTCTGGGTGTTTGGCAATGGTGTTGCAGTCACTCCTGGGACCGTAGCAAGACAGCGCTGCTACCTGAACCTTGATGGAGCTGAGGGACAGACCCTTCTGAAGTCCATCTTGAAGGAAGTCCAAAATGATAGGAATCTTAGCGGCATGTGAATTGGTGCTGTGAGAATCGCACCAGGCTTCAAAAACTCTCCAGATCCTGATATATGTTAGCGTTGTGGAGAACTTGCGTGCTCGGAGAAGTGTATCTATTACCGGCTCTGAGTATCCTCTTTTCTTCAGTCTAGCCCTCTCAATGGCCAGACCGTAAGAGAGAACTGAGCTGGATCCTCGTGGAGGATGGGGCCTTGCCGTAGCAGGTCCCTGTAAGGAGGCAGAGGTAGAGGATTCCCTGCCAGTAGTCTTCTCATGTCTGCGTACCAGGGTCTTCTTGGCCAGTCCGGGGCCACTAGAAGAACTAGGCCTCTGTGTCGCTGAATCCTATGTACAATGGCGCCCAGCAGGGGCCATGGAGGAAAGGCATATAGCAGGATCCCCTGAGACCACGGCTGTATCAGGGCATCGATCCCTTGAGCTCGAGGATCCCGCCTGCGGTGAAATATCTGGGAACTTGAGCGTTGGACCTGTCTGCTAACAGGTCCATGGCTGGCGTCCCCCAGAAATCCACAATTATCTGAAAGGCTGTGGGTGACAGCTGCCTCTCCCCCGGGTTTAGGCTTTCTCTGCTGAGGAAGTCTGCTGTAGTGTTGTCCTTTCCGGCGATGTGGACGGCGGAGATGTCCTGAAGATTTGCTTCTGCCCAAATCATCAGGGGAGTTATTTCTAGGGACACTTGTTGGCTTCTGGTTCCGCCCTGTCGGTTGATGTATGCCACCGTGGTGGCATTGTCTGACATCACTCTGACCGCTCTGTTGCGAAGTCTGTGGGCAAATCGCAGGCACGCTAGCCTGACTGCCCATGCCTCTAGTCGGTTGATATTCCACCTTGACTCTTCTCTGGTCCATCGCCCTTGGGCGGTGAGTCCCTCGCAGTGTGCTCCCCATCCGTTTAGGCTGGCATCTGTGATGAGCAGAATCCAGGCTGGGGAGGACATTCTGGACCCCCGGCTCATGTGGCCGGGCTGTAACCACCAGCGTAGTTGATTCCGCACTCTGGCTGATAGAGGTAGGTGTATGGTGTAGTTCTGTGATCTTGGGCTCCATCGAGATAGAAGGGCGCGTTGCAATGGTCTCATATGAGCCCGCGCCCATGGCACCACCTCCAGAGTGGATGCCATGAGGCCGAGGACTTGTAGATAATCCCGAGCTGTGGGCCAGCTGGCGCTCAGCAGGACCTGCAGATGATTCCGGAGTTTTGACTTTCTCTTGGAGGTCAGGCTGACCTTGTCTTCTCGGGTGTCGAATTGGACTCCTAGGTATTCCAGCGACTGGGACGGCTGTAGGGAGCTCTTGTTTATGTTGACTACCCATCCGAGGCTTTCCAGAAGAGCTATAACTCTGTTGGTTGCCCGGTGGCTTTCCTCCGGTGAATTTGCCCTGATCAGCCAATCGTCCAGGTAGGGATGGACGAGAATTCCTTCCTTCCTGAGTGCCGCCGCCACTACTACTATGACCTTGGTAAAGATCCGCGGCGCGGTGGCTAACCCGAAGGGTAAAGCTCGGAACTGGAAGTGCTGATTCAGGACTTTGAAGCGTAAATAGCGCTGGTGATCCCGATGAATTGGGATATGTAGATAAGCTTCCGACAGATCTAGGGAGGTGAGAAACTCCCCTGGCTGTACTGAATTCTTGACAGACCGCAGAGTTTCCATGCGAAAGCTGGGGACCCGTAGGTGTCGATTGACTGACTTGAGGTCCAGAACGGGCCTGAAAGTGCCCTCCTTCTTGGGTACTATGAAATAAATGGAATAATGCCCAGAATTTATCTCTCCTGCAGGTACTGGGATTATGGCTTTTAGGGCCAGGAGCCTCTGTAAGGTCACTTCTAGCGCTGCTTTCTTGAGAGGTGAACAAGGAGATTCCACAAACTTGTCCGGCGGAAGCCGAAGAAAATCCAGATAATAACCTTCTCGGATGATGGCGAGGACCCACTGGTCCGAAGTGATCTCGACCCACCTGCGGTAGAAGAGGGTTAGCCTGCCCCCTATGGCTGCTACCCCCGGATGGGTCGGCTGATTGTCATTGTGGGTTGCGGCTGGGAACAGAAGCCGAGCCGGCTCTCTTCTTGTTGTGCTTAGCCCGAAAGGGCTGGTTCCTGGCCTGAGAACGAGGTGCTTGATAGCGAGTCCTGTAAGGGTTGAAGCGCTGAGAGCTTTTACCTCTGGATGGTCTAGAAAAAGAACGCGGGCTCCTCCTCGACCTGTCTTCTGGTAGACGGGGCAATGGGGAGGCACCCCATTTAGTAGTCCAGTTCTCGAGATCGCTGCCGAACAGTAGGGAACCCTTAAAGGGCATTCTTGTGAGTCGTGTCTTGGAGGACGAATCGGCCGCCCAATTGCGTAGCCACAGCTGTCTTCTGGCTGCCACTGAGGAGGACACTCCCTTGGCTGCTGAACGGACGAGGTCGGAGGCTGCGTCAGTGAGAAATGCGAGAGCTGATTCCATATCTTCTCCCGGGGTGTTGTTTCTTGCTTGTGATAAACAGGAACGCGTCACCACGGTGCAGCAAGTCGCGATTCGTAGGGACATGGCTGCTACCTCAAAGGCTTGTTTCAGAATGGTGTCCATGCGACGGTCATGGGTATCCTTGAGGGCCGCTCCCCCCTCGACCGGAATGGTCGTGTGCTTCACGATTGCATTAACTATGGCGTCTACCTTGGGGCACGCCAGCAGCTCCTTGGACGCCGGATCCAGAGGGTACATGCCTGCCAAGGCCCGACCCCCTTTGAATGAGGCCTCCAGTGCCTTCCATTCCAGATCGATTAGCTGCTGTGCAGCTTGTAGGAGGGGAAAATGGTGAGCCGTTTGGCGCAGGCCCTCTAACATGGGGTTCATTTTGGGGTCCCCTGGGGTGTCCTGGCCCGGAATGGCCAGTTCTGATAGGCACTGTGAGACCAGGCCTGGAAGATCCTCCTTCCGAAAGAAGCGTCTCATGGTCCGATATGGTTCTATCTCCGCGGGAAGGTCTCCCTCCTCGGGGGGCTCCTCATATTCCTCGGAGAAATCGGAATCCCCATAATTGGGGCTGATGGGTGGCGAGTAGCCGTGCCTAGGTCTCGAGGGTCCAGGGGCCGGATCAACCGGAACGGAAAGACCCATTCGAGGAGCAGACTGCATCTGGACAAAGGCGTGAATCCCCTTGAATAATTCTACCCAGGAAAGCGAAGCCGGATCTGGCCGTATGGGCACCAGGTCCCTCGGGTTCCCTGGCTGCTCGCCGCGGCCTGCTGTCCGGTGTGTTACCTGAGGAACCGCTGGGCTGGGACCGGTCCTGTCCTGGAACTCCCATGGCCTCCTCACATTGGGCACATAGTGAGTCTGCTTCCTCGCTCTGTGTGGCTCTGAGGTTGCATGCTGAGCAGAGGCTTAGAGCTGTCATGCATGATTCGGGAGGTGCCGGCTCTGCGGACGCCTGGGCTCTCTTATGCTCCATTCGCCTAAAAATCGGTATCACCCAATAATGTGCGCCTAACAATGTGCTTAACAGCATGCACTGGACAGCATGCGCCTATACTAGGCGCGTGAGAATGTGCGCCTATAACGGGCATCTTATAATGTGCGCCTAAACACGGGCGTCTTATAATGTGCGCCTATAACGGGCGTCTTATAAATGTGTGCCTATGATCGGGCGTCTTATAAATGGGCGCCTATGATCGGGCGTCTTATAAATGGGCGCGTATCTCAATAGCGTGCGCTTAGTCAACGTGCGCCAATCACGTGCGCTAACAACGTGCGCCTATCGCGTGTGTCTATCGCATGCGCTTAGCAACGTGCGCCTAGCTGGCGAAGGCGAGTAGGCAGGCAAAATGGCGACCTCCTTGGCGGGCTGCCTCGTAGGCAGGCCCAACCAGTCCGCACTTCCTCGGAGACCAAGTAAAGATGTACGCCTTACCTTGTCTTCGGCGCTTCCCGGCTGTGACCCGGGCGGTCTCCGGCTGCGGGGGGAGAGGGTGAGTGCCTTCACCGCCGCTCTTAAGGAAGTGCACCCGCTGCCTCTGGGCCGTGCCCGAACTCCTCTCGCTCTGGGGCCAAGTCCACGCCGGGACCGAGGCTGCATCTAGGCCGCGCCCAAACTTGTCTCGCTCGGGGGCCAAGCCACGCCCGAGCCCTTCTCACTCGGGGGCTAGGTCCCTGCCACAAACCGGCCACCGGACCGAGGCTCTCACCTCCGAGGGACCACGGAAGTCAGCTCGGGAAACTCAACTGGGTGAGTGACCGCCTGGTATCACCACAGGAGTGTGGGGCTCGTCTTCAGTAGGTTTCTTCTATGAATTTAGTCGTTTAGAATTTGGAAACACGCTCAGCGAGCGTGAGGTAGCTCCAAACTGCTTTGGAGACGGAAATTACTGATTTGCTACACTTCCTGTGGGGGTATGTGTACCCGTCTCCAACTGCTAGCACGAGCACACTATACCCATTTGTTTTGAGTCCATCTGCTACACGCTAGGAAAATAGTGGATGCCCTGCAAAGGACTTTGTTCAAACAAATGGTAAATGAACCCACGAGAGAGGGAGCTATACTCGATTTAGTGCTCACAAATGGAGATAATGTCTCTGATGTCCAGGTGGGCGCCCACCTCAGCACCAGTGATCATCAAACGGTATGGTTTCATATCACACACAGGATACGTAGAAGAGGCACGAGTTTTGCAGTTTTGCAAAAACATAGACTTTGATGTAATACAGAAGCTCCTGGAGGAAGAACTAAAAGGTTGGGAGAACGTGAAAGGTGGATCAATCTAAAAGAAGCAATCATCAAGGCAACTAATCTATATGTCAGAAAAGTAAAGAAAAGCAAAAGGAAAATGAAACCTATCTGGTTCTCAAAGGAGGTGGCTGACAAAATAAAAGCTAAAAGAACAGTATTCAAGAAATATTAAGGAGCCCAAAGGGAGGAGCACAAAGAAGAATATATGGTACAACTGAGGGAGACGAAGAAAGTAATCCAGATGGCAAAAAGTCAAGTGGAAGAAAGGATTGCCAAAGAGATAGAGAGAGGTGACAAAACATTTTTCAGATGCATCAGAGAAAGGAGAAAAGTTCAAAGTGGTATAGTGAAATTGAAAGGTGAAAAGGATCAATGTGTAGAGAGAGACGAAGAAATGGCAGAAATATTAAACAAATACTTCAGTTCGGTGTTCACTAAAGAGGACCCAGGAGAAGGACAGTCACTAGTTAACAAGAAACTGGAGGGGATTGGAATAGATGTAAATCAGTTTACAGTGGAGAATGTGTGGGAAGAGCTGGGGAAACTGAAAGTGGACAAAACCATGGGGCCCAATGAGGTTCATCCCAGGATACTGAGGGAGCACAGAGACATGCTGGCGGGACCGGTGTGATCTGTTCAATAGATCCCTAGAAACAGGAGTGGTGCCGAGTGATTGGAGAAGAGCGGTGGTGGTCCCGCTTCACAAGAGTGGGAGCAGAGAGGAGGCTGGTAACTATAAGCCGGTTAGCCTCACCTCGGTGGTGGGAAAAGTGATGCAGAAGCTGCTGAAAGAGAGAATAGTGAACTATCTACAGTTGGGAGACTTGCTGGACCAGAGGCAGTATGGATTCACCAGGGGAAGATCCTGTCAGACAAATCTGATTGACTTTTTCGACTGGGTGACTAGGGAGTTGGATCAAAGAAGAGTGCTCGACGTCATCTACTTGGATTTCAGCAAGGGTTTTGATACGGTCCCGCACAGGAGGCTGGTGAATAAAATGAGAAGGTTAGGAGTGAGTGCCAAGGTGGTGACCTGGATTGCAAATTGGTTGACGGACAGAAGACAATGTGTGATGATAAATGGAACTTACTCTGAAGAGAGATCAGTGTTAAGCGGAGTGCCACAAGGATCGATGTTGGGACCGGTCCTGTTCAATATCTTATGTGAGCGACATAGCGGACGGGATAGAAGGTAAGGTTTGTCTGTTTGCGGATGACACTAAGATCTGCAAAAGAGTGGACACGCCGGAAGGAGTGGAGAGAATGAGACGGGATTTAAAGAAGCTGGAAGAGTGGTCGAAGATATGGCAGCTGAGATTCAATGCCAAGAAGTGCAGAGTCATGCATATTTATTTATTTAATTTATTTATTTAGCATTTTTATATACCAACAACCGTTTGCACATCGTATTGGTTTACATAAAACACATAAACAGCATCGCCGCAAGGACTGGCATAGCCTTTACAAAGAACAAAAAACTGTGGCAAAAAGGCGGAATACAGATTAACTAGATACAATGTTTTGCGGTAACAGATTAAATAAGTACAATGTTTTGAGGGGATGTCACAGGTAAGGAGTAAGGGGTATTTGAGAGAATAAGCTCAGTTATTAAATTAACAAAATTAGAAGGAAATGGAAAGGAATAACTGTATATACAAACAATTATTTACAAAAGAATTCGAAAGAAACCTGGAGTCAATATAGTGTAGAACAACTCAAGCGTTTGTTCACATAGGCGGAGGTTCAATAATGAGAGGTATTTGAGGGAAAGGCCTGTAGAAAAACCAGGTTGTTAGTTTTTTTTTTAATTTAGGGGTGGAGGCATGGAGTTCCATAGGGTGGGGCCAGCCAGAGAAAAGGTTCTTTTAGTAGTGGAGGTGAGTTTGGTGGATTTGACCGAAGGGGGGCGGAGCGTTCCTTGATGGTTGGAACGAGTCGGTCTTATGGAGGTATGAGTGGAGGGTTGATCCAGTGAGTGTTTTCATTTATGATGCATTTATGGATGAGGGATAAGGTTTTGTATAGGATTCTCGATTTGACTGGAAGCCAATGAAGTTCTATAAGTGTTGGCGTAATGTGGTCTCTTTTTTTTAGAATTTGTAATGATGCGTGCTGAGGCATTCTGTAAGAGTTGTAAAGGTGGGGTGTGGAAATCCGGAAGAACTGTATTCGATGGGGGGTGAAGGGCTGATGTGCACGGAGCAAGAGAGAGACCTTGGGGTGATAGTGTCTAACGATCTGAAGTCGGCGAAACAATGTGAGAAGGCGATAGCTAAAGCCAGAAGAATGCTGGGCTGCATAGAGAGAGGAATATCGAGTAAGAAAAGGGAAGTGATTATCCCTTGTATAGGTCCTTGGTGAGACCTCACCTGGAGTACTGCGCTCAGTTCTGGAGACCGTATCTCTGAAGAGACAGAGACAGGATGGAGGCGGTCCAGAGAAGGGCAACCAAAAAGGTGGATGGTCTTCATCGAATGACTTATGAGGAGAGATTGAAGAATCTAAATATGTACACCCTGGAGGAAAGGAGGAGCAGAGATGATATGATACAGACTTTCAGATACTTGAAAGGTATTAATGATCCAAAGATAACGACAAACCTTTTCCGTTGGAAAAAAATCAGCTGAACCAGGGGTCACGATTTAAAACTCCAGGGAGGAAGACTCAGAACCAATGTCAGGAAGTATTTCTTCACGGAGAGGGTGGTGGATGCCTGGAATGACCTTCCGGAGGAAGTGGTGAAGACCAAAACTGTAAAGGACTTCAAAGGGGCTTGGGATAAACACTGTGGATCCATAAAGTCTAGAGGATGTGAATGAAGAGTGGGTGGCTCACGAGAACGACAGCTACTACCTGGTGATAATACCCTTATTCAATAAACATACACCCGGTTAATGCGACTCCAACATTGCTCTAAGTTTCAGCGGCAATGAGGAAATGTGGAAAAAAGGATTTGCATTCACAAAAAAGCGGGGAGTAGCTTGCTTGTTACGGCGGTTACTACCCCAAACCAAATAAGCCTGATACTTCACTTTCAGTGCATATCCAGCATAGCTCTCTGCTTCAACGGCAGGGGGGAATGAAGAAAGGTGGATCTATATTCAGGCAACAACCAACAAGGACTGAATTACATAGTCTGGATAAACAGATAAGCATGAGTATAGCTTACTTTTTGTGGTGGTTAATACCCCTAACTAATTAAGCTATTTCACTTAGATGCAGTTCCTACACTGCTCTCTACATTAATGGCGGGGGTGGAAGGGAAATAGAATAAAAAAGGTTACTAAGAGCCAAGAGAAACAGATAAGTATATGAGAGGAAAAAAAAAAAAAGTGTGTGAAAGCTTGCTGGGCAGACTGAATGGGCCGTTTGGTCTTCTTCTGCAGTCATTTCTATGTTTTCTATGGTTAGTTTTTAGTTGTGCTTCGTTTATATCTTTCATGTATCTGAAGGTCTGTATCATGTCCCCTCTGTGTCTCCTCCCTTCCAGGGTATACATATTTAGGGCCTTCAGCCTGTTCTTGTAGGTCATATGATGCAGATCTCCCACCATTCTGGTCGCCTTTCTCTGAATCGCCTCCATCCTATCTCGGTCTCCCTTAAGATACAGGACTCCAGAACTGAGCACAGTACTCCAGGTTGGGCCTCACCAAGGACTTGTACAAGGGAATTATCACCTCTTTTTTCTTGCTAGATATTCCTCTTTCTGTGCAGCCCAGCATTCGTCTGTCTTTAGCTATCACCTTGTCACACTGCTTTCCCATCTTCAGATTGCTAGACATTATGACCCGAAGGTCCCTCTTTTGCTCTGTACACATCAGCCCTTCATCCCCCAGCACATACAGTTCCTTTGGGTTGTCGCACCCCAGATGCATGACTCTGCACTTCTTAGCATTGAATCTCAGCTGCCATGTTTCGGACCACTTCTCGAGCTTTCTTAAATCATGTCTCAATCTTTCCACTCCTTCAAGGGCATCCACCCTGTTGCAGATCTTAGTATCATCCACGAATAGACAGACTTTACCCTCTATCCCTTCCGCTATATCGCTCACAAAGATATTGAACAGCACCGGTCCCAACACTAATCCTTGCAGCACACCACTTAACTCTCTTCTGAGTATGTTCTATTCACCATCACACTCTGTCTTTTATCTGTCAGCCAGTTTGCAATCCACATCACCATCTTGTCTCTCAGCCCTAAACTTCTCATTTTGTTTACAAGTCTTCTGTGTGGGACCGTATCAAAGGCTTTGCTAAAGTCCAAGTAGATCACATCTAGTGCTCTTCCCTGTTTCAATTCTTTAGTTACACAGTCAAAGAAATCTATCAGATTCGTCAGACAGGACATCCCCCCGGTGAATCCATGTTGTCTTAGATCAAGCAATCTCTTGGATTCTAGATAGTTTACTATCCTTTCCTTCGATAGCTTCTCCATTAATTTTCCCACCACCAAGGTAAGACTAACCAGCCTGTAGTTTCCAGGCTCCTCTCTGCTCCCACTCTTGTGTAGCGGTACCACCACTGCTCTTCTCCAGTCTTTTGGCACCACACCTGTATCTAGTGATCTATTGAACAGGGCACTTGGCGGACTTGCCAGCACATCTCCGAGTTCTCTCAGCACACTGGGATGAATTTCGTCCGGCCCCATGGCTTTGTCTACTTTTATTATTTCTAGCTCTTCCCATACCTTTTCTTCAGTAACTGACTTTTCGACTCTTACACTTGCATCTACAGTCAGATGAACCAGCGGTGGTCCATCTCCTGCTTTTTCTTTGGTGAACACTGAACTGAAGTATTTGTTTAATATTTGTGCCATTTCAATGTCTCTCTCTACATATTGATCTGTCTCATCTCTTAATCTCATTATGCCTCTTTGGACTTTCCTCTTTTCTCTGATGTTTCAGAAAAATGATTTGTTTCTCTTTTTAACCTCTTTGGCAATTCTTTCCTCTGCCAGACATTTTGCTTTTCTGATTTCTTTTTTTTTGTTTCTCTCAGTTTCTTCAGGTATTCTACGCTGTGTTCTTCTATTTGGGATCTTTGGTATTTCTTGAATGCCTTTTTTTTTTTTTTTTAAATAAAATCAGCCACTTGTTTCTTTGTACCAGATTGTTTTTTCTCTCTTTTACTTTTGCTTAATTGTTTAACAAAGATTCATTGCCTTTATTAAACCTTTTAGTTTAGCCCACTGTTGTTCTACCCCCATCTTTTCCTCCCAGTCTTTTAGTTCTGTTTCCAAGTACTTTCCCATTTCATCAAAGTTTGTATTTTTGAAATTCAATACTCTGGTCTGTGTGTAACTGGTATTCATCTTATTTGCAATCTCGAACCATACCATTTTATGATCACTGGTGCTGAGAAGGGCTCCCACCTGGACATTTGATACGTTCTGATCTGATTTCATTTTATCATATTTCATTCTATTCTATTTATGTTGAGTTTTTTTACCTATTTTACTGTACTTTATTTTGTCTTTATTTTAATTAATATTTTTAGCTAGTTGAGTTAATTTTATATAGATGTAGTATAATTTAATGATTTATATACTTTTATGAATGTATTTTAATTTGATCATGTCATGTTTTATTGTATAGATGTAAACCGATATGATGTCCCCACGAATACCGGTATACAAAAGTGAACAAATAAATAATTAAATAAAATATTCTCTTCATTAGTTAACACTAAATCAAGTATGACTCCCTCTCTAGTGGGTTCCTTTACCAATTGAGCTGAGCCCCTTGCAGGACATCCTCAATCTGTCTGCTCCTGTTAGTTTCCACAGAAGGGATTTCCCAGTCTATGCCTGGCATATTAAAATCACCAACAATCAGCACTTCTCCTTTTTTTCCCACCTTTTGGATGTCTTTAATTAGACCCACTGTCTAGCTCTTCTGTTTGATTGGGAGGTCTGTAAAAAAAACAACACTCCAGTCAGAATGGGTGTACCATCTTCCTTTTTTTTAGGACTGCCCATAGTGTTTTTTCTTTGCCCCACTTTCCTTGCATTTCTGTAGCTTGGATATTGTTTCTGACATAAAGTGCTACTCCTCCTCCTTTCCTGTCCTTTCTTAAGTTATATCCCGATATGGCCGTCTTCCAATCATGTGATTTTGTGAACCATGTCTCCGTAACTGTAACTATGTCCAAGTCTCCCTCTGCCATTGTGGCTTGCAGTTCTGGAATTTTCTTGCCCAGACTGCGAGCATTTACGCACATTGAGCCAGATTTTAAAAGGGTTACACGCAGAAGGGTACGCGCGTAACCCTTTTAAAAACCCCCTGCGCGCGTTGAGACTATTTTGCATAGGCTCGGCGGCGCGCGCAAGCCCCGGGACGCGCGTAAGTCCCAGGGCTTCGCAAGGGGGGCCTGGAGGGGGCGTGGCGCCAGCCTGGGGGCGTGGTCCAGGCCTCCGGACCAGCCCCTGGGTCGGGTGATGGCGCACCAGCGGACTGCTGGCAGGCATAACTTTAACAACAAAGGTAGGGGAAAGGTTTACATAGGGCCGGGGGGGTGGGTTAGGTAGGGGAAGGGAGGGGAAGGTGCGGGGGGGTAGAAAGAAAGTTCCCTCCGAGGCCGCTCCGAAGTTGGAGTGGCCTCGGAGGGAACTTTCCTCCGAGGCCGCTCCAATTTCGGAGCGGCCTCGGAAGGAACGGGCGGCGCGCGCAAGTTGCACAAATGTGCACCCCCTTGCGTGTAGACACGCGTATCTTATAAAATCCGGCGTACTTTTGTTTGTGCCTGGTGCGCAAACAAAGGTACGCGCGCGTGTAGATTTAGAAAATCTACCCCATAGCTTTCCAGTTACTCTCTTTCGTGGTTTTGTTTTTCTTAGACTTTTTTTTTTTCCTGAGTTTTGTTATCCTGTTCACCTATTCCCTTATGATTTGGATTAGGATATGGATTTGGAAAATGACTTTCCAGATCTTTTCTGCCACCCCTGACAGATAGTTTAAATGTCTTTTGATGTAGAATTTGATTTTCTCTCTAAGGATCTTTTTTCCTGCCACTGACAGGTGTAATCCATCCTTAGCATAGAGCCTTTTACTATTCCATACAAGCCTCCAGTCTCCAATGTATCCAAAACTGTGTTTCTTACACCAAGCTTTGAGCCATGCACTGAAACAGGTTATATGTTTAAGTCTGTCCTCCCCTTTAACGTGAACCAGTAGTACTTCTAAAAAGGCAGATTTGGGATTTATTTGTGTGATCTGCTTTGCTAGCGCCTGGAAGTCTTTCTGTACGTCCTGTATATTGTTATTAGCAAGATCATTTGTTCCCAGATGGATAACAACATCCAATTCAGAGTATTTACTTTCCTTCTTGATGATGTTGATTATTGGGTAATGTTTCTACCAGCTGATAATCATTTATTTTATTTATTTATTTGTATTCTTTTTTTATACCGAAATATAGCTAAGTGCCTTCATTCCGGTTTACAGTGTAACAAATTCATACAATGAACAGTTATAAATTATAACATAATACAATACAAAGAGAAAAATATATATATAAAAACATCTCAGCAACAGCAGAGTATAACATGTTAGAAAGAAATAGTACAGGTTTAGTTTGCATCATCTTATTAAAGAAGTAAGGGTTTAGGAAGAAGGTTGGGATTGGTATATATGGGTCATATCATTCAGTGTATGATTGTCTAAACAACCATGTTTTTAGTTCTTTTTTGAAATTTTTGGGCTCTTTGATGGAACTTAGGTATCCTGGGATAGAGTTCCATTCTTTTGGTCCAGCTATAGAGAAGGCTCTATGTCTAGTAGAAGATAGTTTTGCAGATGAGAGAGGAGGAATGAATAGCTGTAATTTGTCAGAAGATCTTGAAGAGCGGGGTGATTTGTGAATTGTAATCATGTTGTCCAGGGATGAGTTATTGTCTTTGTAAATTACGTTATGTAGGATGGTTAAGGATTTGTATTTAATTCTTTGTGAAATAGGTAACCAATGAAGGTTTTTTATGGTTGGGGAGATGTGATCAAACTTTTTCTTTCCGGATAGCACTCGAGCAGCAGCATTTTGGAGTAATTGTAAAGGTTTTAGGGAGGCTTTAGGTAGACCTAAGAAAATTGAGTTGCAATAATCTAGGCTTGCGAAGATGAGGGTCTGAAGAATTGTTCTGAAGTCATTCGGGTACAGTAATGGTTTCAGATGTTTTAGTATCTGGAGTTTATGAAAGCCTTCTCTCGTTTTTATAGCAATGCAATTCTTGAAGCTCAGGTCATAATCGATCCAGATGCTAAGATCCTTTATTGGATTTTTCATTTGTATGTTGGAGTTGTCAATTTGAATGTATGGAATTTGAGAGGAATGGGTTGAGAAGTTTCTTTTTATTAAGATCCATTCGGTTTTGTTCATATTTAAACATAGCTTTAGTTGGTTGAGGAAGGTTTTGTTTGAGTTGAGGTATTTTCCTGTGAGAAATATGGCTTCTTCAATGGTAGATGTTATGGGGATGAGAAGTTGAATATCATCAGCATAAAGAAAGAAGGTGATGCCAAGATTGGAGATGAAATTATAATAAATTTCCTTTAGGATACGGGTAGGAATAGCATCTAGTTCATGTCGAGCAGGGTTTATTTTTTGAAGTAATTTTTCTAATTGAATGTTGGAAATTGGTTCAAATTTTGACCAGAAAGTTGGTGGAGAAGTATTGTGAGGGATCTTAAAAGAAGGAGTGTTGTTGAAGGAGTCTGAGATTTTGTCAATTTTGTTTTTAAAGAACTTTGCCAGGTCTTGGCTCAGGTTGTTAGTATTGGAGGTTTGTTTGCAAGAGTTGTTGTTTTCTATGAGGTTCTTTACTAAGTTGAAGAGGGAATTTGATTTATTTGTAGCATTTTTGATCTTTATGCTATAGTAATCTCGTTTAGCATTTAGAATTGCTTTCTTATATTCAGCAAGTTTTGAGCGATATCTTTGAGTGGTTATTTGGCATTTGGATTTGCTCCACTCTTTTTCCAGTTTTTTGAGGTTAGATTTTAAATTTGAGAGTTCAGAGTTGAACCAGGGATTGTTTTTTGTTCTGTTATGTTTTATAATTTTTGTTTTCTCTGGATTTATGTTATTTGCAGTTTGTTTTGTTAGATTAAACCAGGACTGGGTGGCATTATGGATATTAGATAAGTCTAAATTTGTGAGTTGTTTTCCTAATTCTTGTTTGAGAGAGTTGAGTTGGAAGGGGGGTCTGTATTTGAAAGATAGAGGTGTATTGTATTCGGTTGATTTTTTTGAGATAATTTGGGCATTGCATTTAATGAGATAGTGATCAGACCATGGGACGGGTTTGATAGATGTAGTAGGATTATAAAAGTAATGGTTGATGAAAATTAGATCTAGGGTATTACCTGCTTTATGAGTAGGGTTGTTTATAATTTGAGTCATGTCGAGGCTGGAGAGCATGTCAAGAAGTGTTTGATAATTTTGTGATTTTGGAGAGTTATTGGTGTGGAGATTAAAGTCTCCAAGTATAATGGAAGGTTTTTTGACATTGATATTGGTAATGAGGAATTCAATCAGGGTGGAGATCTCAGTGTCAAGGAGTTTTGGGGGGCAGTATTGGGGGGCAGTATTGATTTAATAGTCATTATTTACATACTATATAACAGTACATTATTTACAAACTATATAACAGTACATTTGCAGATTATCTTCACTACTAAAGTTCCTTGTAAAAAGTTGTACACACACATTCTATTCCAAAACACTAATAATGTTAATTGCCATTTGCTAAATGTTATTTTTACCTTCAATGTTCCTTGTAATAATGTTTAATGGTTGATTGTTATTGTTCAATGTTCTATGTACAAAACCCCGGTCTAACCTCCCAGACCAGGGCAACCTTTTCGTTACTTGTAAACCGGAATGATTTGTATTGCATACAGGAATTCCGGTATATAAAAATTAAAAATAAATAAATAAATAATCAAGCAGATTTGAAGAGAATTAGATTCCAGTAGAGCAATTTCAAATTTTGAAGGGAGGTTAAGATGTATCAGTTTCATGTTATAATGTTTTTTTATAAGGAGTAGGAGTCCGCCCCCTCTGCGTGATTTTCGTGGAAAAGGAGGGCTATTGCGCCTGGTAGGAGAGAGTATTTATGTCGCTGATACTGAGATGACACCAGAAATATCTACTTTGTATGGTAAATTGAATGGGAATGTCCTAGTTCTGCTCTGCACCCATTGCTGGGGGGTCAGGCGGTTCCTGAAGATACAGAGTATATGTTTACATTTAGACTCACGATGATGTGTCACGCATGTGAGAACTATCTGTCAGGTGTGTCCCGACAGAAAAAAGGTGGAGAACCACTGATATAGAGCCAGACTATCTTTCATAAAAACCACACGAAGTTTGCAACCAGAAATCTGACTCCCTAAATTGGTGGCTTTCCTTCAATAAGCTCCATCATCTTGTCTTGAGACTCAAATTTTCTTTGGATGTCCTAGCTAAAATTATCAAATTACTAACACCCGGAACTAAAGTATCCTCCATCCTTATGGCAACAGTTCATATATCCTTCAGCATTACTTTCCTCTCCCATCTTTTCCTGCTGTGGGTATAGCCACCAATGTCAGAAATGGAGTTCTTGGATAGGAGCTCTCCTGTCCTTCCCCTCGACTCCCTGCAGCCATTCCCTGGGAGGACAAGTCACTGTACAGCTGAATACCATCAAATGACCTGATTTCATGTCCCACATCCAGGGATGTGCTTGTAGATCTTCCTTCTCCTGGCCTCCAAAATTTGCCATAACTGAAGCTTCATATGCTCCAGAGTGGATCAAAGGGAGGCGCAAAAGAAACGGTGTAACACATGGAGACACCAGTGGAGTCCTGTCTTTGCAGCTCAATATATTCTCATGCTCTCCTTCAGGTATCCAGTTTACCGCAGCTCCACTGGGGCACTAACTGCCTACAGAGACAAAGCTGATTGGTCCCTTCACCGACATTGGTAGCTTAGCTGAGTGGACTTTAGATTTGGCCTTTCTTTTTCCCCCATATTATGACTAAGAAAATAATAGCAGCAGAAGCTCAGAGATCAGCATCCTGCCCAGGCACCATCTTGACTCCTCCCCCTGCTTACATCAACACTGTATAAACAAAAGGTATACTACTGTATGTAATCCTGGTTTGTATTCTGTGCTAGTGTATGCCAATTCTTTTTTATTGATTGAATTATCTGTTTCTTTCACTGAAGTAATCTACATATCAGTTTGCTGGATCTTGCAGTTTCCTAAATTTCCTTTCCTTGGGATTGTTTATCTAGTTTCAATAACAAACGACAAGCGTCATTCAAATTTTTATGAAACTGAATAAATATGTAGGGTATTATCACGATAAAGAAGTGGTGCCTTTGATTTCTTTTTTATTTTACATTTATTAATCACCTTCCTAATCACAAATGAACACCCATAGTAATATACAAATTTCAACATAAAATCACCAGTGCAATATACAGACTTCAACATAAAACTCACAGCAAAATTCAAATCCAGCAAAAGTAGCAGGACACTGTAAGTGTAAAATTGTGTATATTTTGAAAAATGGCTCCTTTATGGAAAAAAATGCTCTTAAACTTAAGTTTGAATAAAGAAAATATCTGGTGTGCCTATGGTCTACCTCTTCCCCTTATTAGACCACCAACTGGCTACTACTTGAGAAGGCAGACCAAGGCTCCACAAAAATTCAAGAGGAAGTCTAATTTATTTTTCTAAAATGGAACAATTTTCAAAAAATTACTTTTCATTCTTGTGGTAAATTGTAATGTTCATCAAGCAAAAGGCACTGCTGATTTAAGTATAAATATATTTCACTTATTAAAATCAGCAAACTGTGGTTGCATCTATTACATGGTATTTCTTTAATCATTGAAAAGCTAACGTTAAATTATAATTTTATGTGAAACATCGAACTAATTCTTTCTTTGTCACAGAAAGAAAATATCCTAAAATATGCTACTTTATTCAGTCGGGGAAACTTACATGTCCTTTGTATCTGGTCTTAAGAAAAACAAATTATCCAGAGAAAGTCCAGTGTTTCTAGATTTAAGCATGGCTGCAATCAGGCATGAGTTTTCATTAGCCTGTCAAAAAAAGGCAAAAACAGTGGTATTATAAACTTATTCAGAAAAATTAAAAATTATTTCCCTCTCAAATAAGCAAAAGTAGTCTTTCATTTATTTTCCAATTTTAGTCATTCTTCTACTTCCTGAGAACAATGTCAATAATGTCATTTGTACATACAGAAATGGTCAACAAACAAAAAAATAAATAAATAAAGGCAATCTCTCTTTACTGGACTAACAACACATTTCTTGACTACCTTAAAAGAATTTATACTTCCTCAGGTCCCAAAAGATTATCTTTTAGGTACTAACAAAAGGTGTAATCTATTGATACAGCCAGATGACTTATGAGTCAAGTTTATAGTGAGATAGATGATGAGAACATTTTTTAAATGACAACAACAATAAGGAACAAAGGAACATAAGAACAGCCATGCTGGGTCAGACCAAAGTCCATCATCCAGCATTCTGCCTCCGACAATGGCCAGTCTGGGTCACAGCTGCCCATCAGATCCCCAATAGTTGATCTATTCCTTATATCTCACTACCAGGGATAAGTGCTGGTTTTCCCAAGTCTACCTGGCTAATAACTGTTTATGGACTTTTCCTTCAGGACTATTCCTTCAGTCCAATCCCCATTTGACCCTCACTATGTTAGTTGCCTTAATCTTGTCTTTCAGCACCAGATTCCATAGCTTGATTGCATATTAAGTGAAAAAGAACTTCCTACAATTTGTTTTAAATCTGCTGGTTACTGGTTTGATGGAGTGTCCCCTAGTCCTAGTGTTATTTGAAAGGTAAATAACCGTTCACTATTTAGCTGTTCCACTCCACTCATGATTTTAAAAAATTCAATCATATCCTTCTCAGTTTTCTCTTTTCCAAACTAAAGAGCTCTAATCTGTTCAGCCTTTCTCCATAAGGAAGCTGTTCCATCCCCTTTATCATTTTTGTCACCCTTCTCTGTATATTTTCCATATCTGCTATATCTTTTTTGAGATGAGGTGACCAGAACTACACACAATACTCAAAAAGTGTGGTCACACTATGGAGTTATACAAAGGCATTATGATATTCTCAGTTTTGTTCTCTATTCCTTTCCAAATAATTCTTAACATTCTATTTGCCTTTTTGACCACAGCTGCACACTGAGCTAATTTCAAGGTATTGTCCACAAGGACTCTAAGGTCCTTTTCCTGGGTGGTGACTCCTAATATGGAACCCAGCATCATGTACCTTTAGCGGAGATTATTTTTTCTTACATGTATTATTTTATACTTGTCCACATTGGACTTCTAAATGACAGATGCAATTCAATCTCCTAATCTCATAAAGATCTTTCTGCAGTTCTTCACAATCCACTGCTGTTTTAATAACTCAAAACAATTTTGTGTCATCTGCAAAACTGGTCACACCACTCATCATTCCTTTCTCCAGATCATTTATGGATATGCTAAATAGTACAGGTCCCAAAACAGACCACTGGGGTAGACCACTAATGTCCTTTCTCCATTCAGAAAACCGACCATTTAGTCCTATCCTGTCCTTTATCCAGTTACCAATCCATAACAGAACACTACCTCTGATCCTATGACCTCCCAATTTCCTGAGGAGTCTCTCATGACACTGAAAACCAAAATACAATATTCAACTGGCTCACCTTTATATGTATGTTTATTTACACCCTCAAAAAAATCTAATAAATTGGTAAAGCGAGACTTCCCTTTGCAAAACTCATGTTGCCTGTCCAGCATTAAACCATGTCTATTTATGTGATCAATTTTTTTTTTAAGAATAACTTCATTTTGCCAGGCACCCAGATCAGGTTCACTTTTCTATATGTTCCCAGATCACCCTTAGAGCCATTTTTAAAAATTGGCATCACATTGGCCATCCTAGAGTCTTCTGGTACCGTGGCTGTTTTAAACTATAGGCAGCAAATCACCAGAAACAGGTCCGCAATTTCATTTTTTAATTCCTTCAGAACTCTAGAGTGAATACCATCCAGACCTGGTAATTTGTTATTCTTTAGTCTATCAATCTAAGTTATTACGTCCTCCAGTTTCACAGTGATTCCATCTAGTTGCTCAAAGTTATCACCATCATAAAATGTTTCCTGTGTGGATATGACCTTGACATCCTCCTTAATAAAGAGAGGCAAAGAATTTACTTAGTTTTTCTATTTCTTTGTCCTTCCTGATCACCCCTTTTAACCCTCAATCATCTAACAACCCAACTGACTCTTCACAGGTCTTTGCTTTGAATGTACTTGAAAAAGATTGTTACTCGTTTTTGCCTCTAGATTATTTTCAAATTCTCTCTTGCCTGCTTAATTACTCTTTTACATCTAATTTGCCAGTGTTACTCTTGACTATTTTTCTCATTTAAATCTGCTTTCCATGTTTTGAATGATGCCCTTTTGGCTCTACTTGCCTTTTTCATCTCACTATTACACCACTCCAGCAGTTGTTTGGTTTTCCTTCGACATTTTTTTCAATGCAAAGAACACATTTTGTCCAGACCTGATTGCTGGATGATTGCAATATTGCAGGTTTATGAATCCTCTCACTCTTTAAGATCAGAAAATAAATGTATGCTTGAAATTCCATCAATAAAAAAATCGTTGTGGAGTGATGGTAACAGACCTTGGTCCAATGTGAACAGTGCAGGATTTTTTTCTCTCCAGATTCTACCCCCTTTCGGGCTCAATTGGGAAATTGATTGATCTGCCTTTTGATTCTCCGATTGGTGATTTTCCTGTAATGTGACACTTTTTGCACCATTTTGATACTTCTCCTATATCAGCTGCTCCTCTCAAGTCACCATTTTGACAGTTGTGTGTAGGTGTTCCTGTGAGTGTCTGCATTATTCTCTCCAGGTATGGTCCAATCCCTCATTCTAATAGCCCATTTATGGTTTGACATTTTGTATATGGTGGCTCCTTGTTGTCTATATTTTATATATGTTTGTATATATTGCTCCTTTTTTTGTATTTTTGTTTATTTCTAATCTGGTCCCTCCTAAAGAAGCCATCCAGCGAAACATGGCCTTGTCAGGGGACTCAGTTTATACATCTCTAAGCTGGGAGTGAGCCCGTATTTATTGTTATAAACAATTTTGAAATATTGAAGAATTTTCTGATTTATTAAACTGGAACACCATCTTTTTTGAAACAATAAGAATAAAAAATAAAAGCTAATTGATCTCCATATTGTGGGATATATACAGTTGGTCTCACATTTCTACTGTTTATGAAATATACAGACCTTCAGCACAGACAGCAGAAATGGATAGAGCTTTAATGGAGGATATTCGCAGGATTGCTGTGAAAGGGGAGGTGCTTTGCTAAGGGATTTCATTCTGTTGGATGTTAATTGGGTCATCCCAGCTTTCAGAAGCAGGGAGATGCTGGATTCTCTGCAAGAACTGTTCTGTCAACTGGTAACGGAACCCAAACGGGAGGTAGAGATACTGGATCTGGTGCTTACCAACAAGGACAATATTTATTTTTTTTTAATTTTATTTTTATTAAGTTTAGATAGCAATACAGCATATCAATGCAATACAAATTCATGGAGTCCCATATAAAGAAAAAGGAATATAATTTTAAAAAGAAAATCTAACTATCTTTTACCCCAATGGCTGCTATACAAAGAAATATAAGGGGGGGGGGGTCAAGGATTAGCTGCACCCCCTTAAGAAGTAAAAATTAAAGAAATATAGAGAGGCTCCAGAACACATTCACAATATACTTCAACTTACAATTTGGCTAGTATTATCTAAGGGTGAATGAGAATCAAGAAAAAAGCAGAGCTGAGAAGGCTGAAAAAAACCCATATCTGTTATTTTGAAATCTTAAGACACATTTACAAGGATAACGAATCACTATATTAGCTCCTAGTTGATGTGCTTCTTGGCTCATCTCAAGAAATCTCTTTCTACGTTGTTGGGTGGCCCTGTTAATGTCAGGATATATCCATATTTTCTGACCAAAAAACAACTTATCACAATTACGGAGAAACAACTTCAATATGGAATCACAGTCAGATGGAAAAATAAACGCAACAAACAAAGTTCCACGGTTTTCCACTTGGTCTGTCCCTAAAGATTCCAAGAACACAAAAAGTTTTTTTACAGGGACCGTCGGACAAAAGTTCTCTTGTAATATATTGGAAGAACCAGATTTCTTCTCTTGAGAGGTAAAGTAAATCTGAGATATAGGTGGAAAAGAGTCCGCTGAGAATTGCAGAACTTCCTGTAGATACTTCTTAAACAAATCATGAGATGTCATAAGCTTAACCCAAGGGAAATTTAAAACTCTCAGGTTTAATACTCTGAGAGCATTTTCCATATTTTCCAATCTTTTAGTATTGATTAAATCTGATTGTACAAGGCCGTTCTGAGCTAATTGAAGTGCCTCAATCCATTGATCCAAAGCAGTAATCTTAGAATTATGAGTAGAAGTAATAGAATCCATAACTTGAGCTGAATGTTTAGTTTGTCATGACCGATGTTAACAAAGATATGGAACTTTTGAATGGGGGACAATATTTCTGAGATTGTATTGGATGATCATCTGGGATCCAGTATCACCGGATGGTTTGGTTCAATATTGGGGCACAAGAGATGACGTTTCATTCAAAGACAAGGGTCTTAAAGATTTACACCCTAGAGAAAAGGCAAGATAGGAGAGATATGATAGACATTTAACTATCTCAAAGGTTTCCATGCACAGGAGGTGAGCCTTTTTCAGCAGAAAGGAGGCTTTAAAATGAGGTGTCATGGGATGAGGGTGAAAGAGATTCAGGAGCAACCTTAGGAAATATTTCTTTACAGCCTGTTCTTCCTCTACCTTGCCAATTGAATAAAATAATAAAAAAAAAATTTCTTAGCATTCAGACAGGTGGATCCAGAACCAGTTGATTATGCATCTCTACTAGTAGATGGTGACGGAGCAATGCTGATTCTGTTCAATATCTTTGTGAGCGACCTGGCGGAAGGGATAGAAGGTAAACTTGTCTATTTGCGGATGATACTAAGATGTAAAACAGAGTGGAATGTCTGAAGGAATAGAGAAAATGAAAAGTGATTTAAAAAAATTTGAAGAGTGATTAAAGATTTGGCAGCTGGGATTCAGTGCCAAGAAGTGCAGAGTCATGCATCTGGGGTGCGGCAATCCAAAAGAGATTTATGTGATGGGCGGTGAAAGACTAATGAGCACGGACTGTGAAAGGGACCTAGGTGTGATAGTGTCTGATGATCTGAAGATGGCAAAGCAATGTGACAAAGCAATATCTAAAGCCAGAAGGATGCTAGGCTGCATAGAGAGAGGAATAACTAGTAAGAAAATTCCATTTGTAGCCAAACTTATGGAGAGGATAGTCAACAAACAGTTATCTGAATACCTAGAACAGCATAAAATACTCACAACAGCCCAATTCGGATTCCGCAAATCCCTTAGTACGGAATCCCTCCTAACCTCTCTAACTGACAGAGTCCTCGTAGGTCTGGAGAAAAAGACCCCATACCTCCTGATTCTCCTCGACCTATCAGCTGCGTTTGATACCGTAAAACACTCTATCCTGATCGACCGGCTCTCAGACATAGGCATCTCAGGATCAGCCCTGGAATGGTTCAGATCCTTCCTACACAATAGGACTTTCAAGGTCAGAATCAGCAACAAGGATTCCCTCCCGGTCAAATCCTCTTTCGGAGTTCCCCAAGGATCCTCTCTCTCCCCCACCCTCTTTAACATCTATCTTCTCCCCCTATGTCATCTACTCTCAAGTCTTAAGGTCACACACTTCATATACGCAGACGATGTTCAGATTCTGCTGCCAATCACTGACTCCATCTCCAGCACCATCAACTTCTGGAACAATTGTCTACAGTCCATAAACTCACTCCTATCTAGCCTTAACCTAGTACTTAATATGTCAAAAACAGAACTTTTGCTTATCACTCCAGATGAGAACCTTCAGCCTACAAACAACCTAACCTCACCACCAATGATCAATTCCACTCAAGTAAGAGACCTTGGGGTCACCTTAGACAAAAGGCTGAACCTCAAAGAATTTGTCAAGAACACAACGAAAGAATGCGATTATAAACTACATATTCTGAAAAAGCTGAAACCTCTCCTGCATTTTCAGGACTTCAGAACAGTCCTCCAAACAATACTATTTTCCAAAATCTATTACTGCAACTCTCTGCTTATAGACCTTCCAACCATTACCACAAAACCTCTACAAATGTTGCAGAACTCCGCAGCAAGGATTCTTACTAACACCAGCAGAAGTGAACACATAACACCCATACTAAAACACTTACACTGGCTCCCCATCAGATCCAGAATCATTTCAAAGTGCTAACTATAACACACAAGAACATCCATTCACAAACGTCGCTAGATCTAAGCCTTCCACTTCGCCTACACGAGTCTTCAAGACCAATCAGAAACAGATACTTAGGCACCTTACATGTACCTTCAGCCAAGTCCTCACTCAAGAAACGTGCATTCTCGACTGCCAGCCCCCTTCATTGGAATGCCCTCCCCACGGACATTCGCCTCGAAACGTGTACTTGAACATTCAAAAAGAAAATCAAGACCTGGCTCTTTACAAAAGCCTACACTTAAAGGTCTAGCTCAGAACCACGTCCCAGAACTTGAATCATTCTCGCTTTTATAATCATATCAAACAACTCCTAATTTTATCCTTGGTCTCACAATTCCAAATCATTAAATATTTGAGCATGCTACACCAATACCTCTTAATCCAGATGTAACCTCAGTTTTTGAAGTCTTCACTCCTAAAGAAATAACCGCCAGTTCTTATTTACTTAACCCTTCTGTAGACGTAAACTTTTCATGAAGACTGTAATCTGTAAGCATCTGTATTTATTATAAGAATTTGTATTTACTATTTATATTTATTATTTAGCTATTAACATTGTTCTGTTACCACCTGGTACTATTTCTCTCCTTTACCTCAAACTCTAAGTTCCTACTAAGTTAGCCATGTTATTTATACCCAATCGTTGGATGTAATTGTATATTTGTTTAATTGTTCAATCTGTTTGATGTAATTTTCTGTTCCTTGTTCTGTGTAAACCGAAGTGGTATGCACTAGTGCATGAACTCCGGTATATAAAAGCCTTTAAATAAATAAATAAATAAATAAATAAGTAAGAAAATGGATGTGGTGATGCCCTTGTATAGGTCCTTGGTGAGGCCTCACCTGGAGTGCTATGTTCAAGTCTAGAACCCTTATCTCAAAAAGGATGGTGACAGGATGGAGGCGGTCCAGAGAAGGTGTGGAGTCCGTATCAGAAGATCTATGGGGAGAGACTGAAGGATATGAATATGTATATCCTAGAAAAGAGGAGGCACGGGGGTGATAAGATACAGACATTCAGATACCTGCAAGGTTTTAATGATGTACAAACATCAAACCTTTTCCATTGGAAAGAAATCAGTAGAACTAGGGGCCATGAAATGAAACTCTCAGAACCAGCTCAGAAAATATTTCTTCATGGAGAGGGTGGTGGATGCCTGGAATGCCCTCCTGGAGGAGGTGGTGAAAACCAAAACAGTGAAAGAATTCAAAACTTCATGGGATAAATATTGTGGATCCTTAAAGGCTGAAGAATGGAAAAAAAGAAAAGAGTGCATGGAGTAACTTGCTGGTGTGGTGGTTACTACCCTTCAACCAATAAGCCTCGATACTGTTGATGCTACTTCATCATTGCTTGATGTAACTCCATCATTGCTCTCTGCTTCAAGAACAGAGGGTAAAAGGGGAATTGGATTCATACAGTGACCCACAAAGGCCCCAACTTATACGGTCTAGAGAAACAAGTATGAGGGTAGCTTGCTGATGCGGCTGTTACTACCCTAAACTAATAATGCTTGATACTGTTGATCAATTCTAGCATTGCTTTCTGCTTCAGTGGCAAGGCATAATGGGAATTGGATTCAAACACCAACCAACGAGGGCCCTGTCTTTTACAGTGTGGAAAACTGATAAGCATGGGGTAACCTGCAGGGAGCAGCAGACATTACCATAAGCTTGCTGGATGGACCATTTGGTCCTTTTCTGCCGACAGACAGCCTGCCAGTATTCTCCGTCTCCAGCAGATGGTGGACATGCAGCTCCCTATTGGGGATTGTGTTGAAGTTAATAGAAGGAAAAAGGATAGAAGGGTTTTTGTTTTGTTTTGTTTTTTTGCTGCTGTTCAGTTACATATACAAGCATAAGGAATAAACAACATCACATTAAAACAGCATTTTCCAGTTTTCATATTTCCCCCCATTCCCCCCTTTCTTTCATGCTACACAACTATTGATCAATAGTAATACATTGGTAAAGATTGCTGAAGAAACTGTGGTGAAATATTCTGTTGTAACAAACGCAATAAGAAACATTGGTTAAGGAGTAGACGTTGAAAATGACAAATGTCTCCAAGATGTGTATGGATTCCAAATGCTATAAAATTTCGTAAGATGATATTTAAGTGCAGTTAGGCGATAAAGAGTACACACCCTATCCAGATGGGTTAAAAGTTCAGAAAATGTCGGTGGGATGGGTCTTTTCCAAGTACATGCTATTTCCATTTTTGTGGCGGTGCAAACCTGTTGTATGAGAATTTGAGCCTGTGATGTTAACGCCTCATCAAAGAGGAAGAGAAGTGCTTGGTCCTTAGTGAGATGAATTGGCATCTCAAGGATCTCCGTCAGGATCCTGGAAACATAGGTCCACAGAGTTTGAATGAGAAGGCAGTCCCACTAAATATGTAAATACTTTCTCAATTGATGACAATTACGCCAGCAGTGTGGTGTATTGGAGGAACAAAAGTGGCTTAGACGAACCGGGGTGAGGTGCCAGCAGTATAAGACTATGAAATTAGCTTCCATAATCTGTGCCAAGATGGAGCCCTGCGAATGGCGTGTGAAGATATATTCCAAGGATGAATGGAAGACTGAGCGGTCTATGTCATGTTCCCAAGCCGCTATATGTGCAGGTTTAGATGGTGGGCTGGACATCAATAACTTGTATAATTTAGAAATTAAGCCCCCAGATGTAGTGGGATTGGTGCAATATCCCTCAAATAGAGTTCTCTTGGTGGATAGGATCTTATGAATAAAGTGGCAAAGTTGCATATAGGGAAGAAACTCAGTCATGGTAAATTTATAGTCCTTTTGAAGAGTAGTGAAAGGAGTATATGAACCATGCGAGAAGAGATGGGATATTTGATGTAATCCTTGAGCTTTCCATGTAAGATAGGCTGTTTTGGGGAGGCCTGGAGAAAAGGATTTGTTATGAAATAAGGAAGTCTGGGAGAAATAAACCGCCTCACCCACCAGCTTTCTTTTCCAAGGGCGCCAAACATTGAGAGTGTGTCTGGTGTATGGCGACATGGTAGACGTCAGTTGCCAAGTATTGCTGGGTTGCCAAATAAGAGCAGAGATAAGCATATCCTGTAAGCAAGTTTGTTCCAGCTGGACCCATGATTTAACATCTGTAGTATGGTGCCAGTCAATAATGGTACTTAGTTGAGCTGCAGCAAAATACCAAGCAAGATTAGGGAGTCCTAAGCCTCCTTGGGCTTTAGTTTGGAAAAGAACCATTCTGGTTATCCTCGGAGGTCTACATTTCCACAAGAAGTGGAGTAGTTTCTTCTGCCATCCTTTCAGTGTGGCATTACTAATAGGAATGGGTAAAGTCTGCAAGAGATACAGTAGTCGTAGCAGAACATTCATTTTCAAGGTCGCCAGATGGCCCAACCAGATTAGCGGCAGAGAGTTCCACCTGATTAGATCCTGATCAATACTATTAAGTAGGGGGTATAGTTAAGCTGAAATAAATGTTTACTCAAGTTAACCCCCAAGTATTTCAACTTATGGGGTGCCCATTTGAAGGGATGAGAAGAGTGACTAGATGTGAAGTACATGAGATATTCAAGATCTCAGACTTATCCCAATTAATTTTAAATCCAGAGACCGCACTATAACATGCAAGTTCTGTTTCTATCTCTGGTAGAGTGGTGGCTGGTTGACCAACTGTAAATAAAATGTCGTCGGCAAATAGCGATAATTTATATTGATGTGTATTAAGAGAAAAACCTTCAATTTTGGGGTTGGTTCGTATATGTATGGCTAGGGGTTCCAAGAAAATAGCAAAAAGAATAGGGGAGAGTGGACACCCCTGCCGAGTTTCCCGCTGAATTTGAAAGAGAGAGGAATATTGACCATTTATTTTCAGGCGTGCTGTGGGGGAGTGATAAAGTGCCTTCAGTCAATTTTGAAATGGGTCAACAAATTCCATAGTTGTGAGCGTGTGGAAGAGAAAAGGCCAATGGACCATATCAAAGGCCTTTTCAGCATCAATGGCCAGGAGAAGATAATCAGATGTTTTTGGGAGATTCCCTAGAGAATATTAAGGATCTTCCACACGTTGTCACTTGCCATTCGTCCCAGTATGAAGCCTGCTTGGTCGGGGTGAATGATTTTTGCAATGAAGCAATTTAGCCTGTCTGCTAATATTTTAGCTAGTAGTTTAAGATCTAAATTAATCAATGATATGGGCCAGTAGGAGGCACATAAAGCAGGGTCTCTTCCTGGTATAGCGAGGATTATAATTCCCGCTTTATTTGAATCTGGTAGTAGTAAACCCCCCTCACGCAGATAATTAAAATGCTTTTGCAAGTGGAGTACCAGAAGAGGACCAAAGGATTTATAAAATTTAGCCGTGAGGCCATCTGGTCCTGGGGTCTTACCCACTAAGAGTTTTAATGGCCATGAGAATCTCGGGGGTTGTGACCTCTGTATTAAGTATGTTGCGCATATCCTCCATGAGCCTCGGAAGGGTCAAGGATTGTAAATAGCTATCAATGTCAGAAGTTGATATATGCTGTTCGGCCACATATAAGGTTTGGTAACATTTAAGGAATTGTTGGGTGATTTCTGAATTAGTAGAGACTATTTGGCCTTTTTCATTTTTTATTTTTAGGATGTGATTTTGATAGGCGAGTTTTTTCAATTGGTGTGCTAAAAGTTTTCCAGCCTTATTCCCTCCCTCAAAATGGACCTGGCGGGTAATATTTAGTTGATGTACTAGTTGATCAGATTCCAATCTATGTAGATCTTCCCTGGTTTTGGTTAGTTTGGTTAGTATACTTTGCGATCCTGATTGAATGTGTTGAGAAGTAAGTTGAGTAATTTTGTCCCTGAGATGAGAACAGGCTGCATCCTGTGAGGGTGTGTATGTAAGAGAGAGGGAGCCTGTATGAGGATATGTGTATGTGCACTAGAGAGAGGGAGCACATGTGTGAGAGAGGGAGGAACAGAGGGAGCCTGTGTGAGGGGCAGTACTGAGAACGGGGTCAAACTCTGGGAGTGGTGATAAGAGTGGAAAGGGTTGAGCCAAGAGATGGAGGAGAGAGATACTGGCAGGTGGGGGAGTTGGAGGCCTGAGAGGGCAAAGTGGCCAGGGGAGTAGGGCGAGCAAGTGGAAGGGCCACTCTTACAGTGAATTTCTAGGGAAATTCTGCTCAAAAGTTAAAATTCTGCATCTTTAAGTAATAACTTTTTTCTGTATTAATTTAAAATGTAATTATTTAAAGACTTTACAAATATGCAAGGCACCCACTGCTCTCATTACACCAACTTTTGGCGACTCACTCCTTTCATGACCTTCATAATAGGCATCATTGTGCGGTAACTCGTACCATTTGCTCACTCTGCCTTATTTATAATCATTGGTCAGTCCATATATTTTTTTAGAAATTTTTTGTACTGAAAATTTAAAGTGCTCTGTGCTTTTGCCACTATTTCAATGAACTTATTTTGTATAAAGAATATCACTTAGCTCATGAATCCAGTTTGTAATGGCTGTTATTTGTCCAAATTGCACATCCGATAGTCTATAGCAACGTGATTCGTCTCCACATTGCCATGTTGTGTCCGTGCCCGACACTGTACAATGTTTCGGACGTGGTCGTCCTTCTTCAAGGGCGATGTTTCAGTTCTCCACCATTGTAGCTCTCATGTGCAATTTGGACAAATAACAGCCATTACAAACTGGATTCATGAGCTAAGTGATATTCTTTATACAAAATAAGTTCATTGAAATAGTGGCAAAAGCACAGAGCACTTTAAATTTTCAGTACAAAAAATTTCTAAAAAAATATATGGACTGACCAATGATTATAAATAAGGCAGAGTGAGCAAATGGTACGAGTTACCGCACAATGATGCCTATTATGAAGGTCATGAAAGGAGTGAGTCGCCAAAAGTTGGTGTAATGAGAGCAGTGGGTGCCTTGCATATTTGTAAAGTATAATTTGTGCCCTTGCTTGAGTATAAATGGAGTGTCAGTTATAGGGTTTTCGTCTGTTTGCACATTATTTAAAGACTGTCATGTAAATTGGGTTATTTTGACCAATATAAAGTTTGCAGAATTTTACATTTTTTTGCAAAGAATTCCCCCAGGAGTAAAAAAGCGATAATAATATGGGACTGGGCATGCAAACATCAAGCTGTACTGCAAGCAACCTACCTTCCCAGAATCTCAAACACATCGGCAAATTGCTTAAGCAGAATCTTTATCCACACGAATGGTCCCTTCAGCAATCAACAGCAGACAGACTATTCAGTCTCTGGGGATTTCCAGTAATCAACCAATTTTCATCAGAGCAAAAGAGAAAGCTAGAAAAGTTTTGTTTATTCTTTCCTGCAAACTCATAAGTGCTCAGGATGCTTTTTTGCTTGCCTGGAATGCGGATCTCAGGTATACTTTTCCACCAATTGCCTTAATAGCCAAAACTGTGCAAAAAGTACTGAAGAACGGGACCCATCTAATTCTTATAGCTCCAGCATGGCCCATACAAGTCTTGTTTACATATCTAGTTCAGGTCTCCAGCCATCCTCTCATTCATTCTTTCTGGGTCAGATCCATTCTTGTTAACTCAAGAAGAGGTAAATACCCTATACAGGCCACCCATTTGTCTTTACCCAGCTCACTAATAACCTTTTATCAGAATATATCACCCCTTTAGAGAAAATACAAACTTTTATTTATTCCACAAATGTTATCCTATAAAGGTTTCAACAGGTAATACACACTACTCCCTCACCTAATGAAACAACATCTCTTAATTGCTCATTCACACAAACATATCCCATTCACAAACTCACCCCATTCATACCTACCCAATAAAATACATGCCCATGACTACCCCCACAAAACAATTTTTACAATTGCAATAAATATATTAACAGTTTTCCACACAAGAAAATGTCATGGGAACAATAAACATGTGTTTTCAAAATCCATATATCCTTGGCATCGTCAATTAAATACTTGCTGGTTACAGTGCTCAATTCCTCCGGATAAGTGTGCCTTAAACGCAAGGACTGCTGATTATAATTGTTAACTATATACTCCCAAAGAACTTTCTTCACAGCATATTCAAACTTGCTATATAGCTTCACAGTCTGCCCATGAGGACTGCTAGCTGAAGTTGTCAATCATATACTCCTCTTCCAAGGAGGAACTGGCCTCACAGCACACCCAAGGATACTTGCTTCACAGCACGCTCAAACTTGCTTTACAGCACATCCAAAGAAACTTGCTTCATAACATGCTCGACGCCATGGCGTTTCGGCGGTCCTCCAACCGCCTGCATCAGGGAATTATTTCTCAGCTTTACGTAATGCCACCGGCTCGCTGATACATGATGAATTTAAACTGACAATATCAAAATAAACATTAATTCATCACACAGTGGGAATTATCGGACGAAGCGATGAATCTGATAGTCTCTCGCTGGGGTTGCCCCCACCTGGATCTCATGGCCACCGCAAGCAATGCAAAGGCCCCGCGATTCTTCAGCCGCAGAAGGGAGCATGGCGCGGAAGGGGTCGATGCTCTAGTCCTGCGTGGCCAAGGCACGTCCTACTGTACGTCATTCTCCCATGGCCTCTGGTGGGAAAGGTAGTCCGGAGGATAGAGATCCATCAAGGTCCGGTAGTTCTGGTGGCGCCAGAGTGGCCCCACCGTCCGTGGTTTGCGGACCTTCTTCTCTTAAGCCACGGAGGGTCCGGTACGCCTCAGTCACCTTCCGCATCTACTCCGGCAGGGTCCCATATTTTTGAAGCAGGCAGATCGCTTCTGTCTAGCGGCTTGGCTTTTGAGAGGCGCAAGCTGAGACGGCGAGGCTACCGAGAAGAAGTCATTTCGACTCTACTGCGGGCGAGCAAGCAGTCTACTTCGGTAACTTATATCCGGGTCTGGAAGGTTTTCGAGACTTGGTGCGGGTCGCACAACATTCAGCCCTCAAACGCGTCTGTCCCACAGATTCTCTCGTTCCTGCAGGAGGGACTGGACTTGGGCTTGCGTATAACTCGGTACGGGTGCAGGTGGCGGCTCTAGGTGCGTTCCTGCATTGCGAGATGGGGTCGCTTCTCTCTTCCCATCCGGATGTTGGCCGTTTTCTCAAAGGGGTCAAGCACTTAAACCCCCGCTACGTCCTCCTTGTCCATCTTGGAATCTGAACTTAGTCCTGAGGGCGCTTAGTGGTCCACCTTTCGAGCCCCTGCGAGACTCCTCTCTCAAGGATCTCACTTTCAAGACTATCTTCCTGGTGGCGGTTAGTTCGGCGCGACGGATATCAGAGCTTCAGGCGTTATCCTGTCGGGAGCCCTACCTCCGTTTCTCTGGGGAAGGGGTGTCCTTGCGCATGGTCCCATCTTTTCTCCCTAAGGTGGTCTCGGCTTTCATCTCAATCAGTCGGTCGAATTACCTTCCTTTGATGCGAGCGAGTCTAGGGAGCTGCGCAAACTGGACATTAAGCGATGTCTGATGCGATATCTGGAGGTTACGAATGAGTTTCATATATCTGACCATCTCTTTGTTCTTTGGTTGGGCCCCAGAAAAGGGCGCATGGCGTCCAAATCTTCCATCGCCCGTTGGTTGAAGGGGGCGATCGCTGCCTCATATATTGGGGTCCGTAAGCAACCTCCCATGGGGGTTAAAGCCCATTCTCTCCGCGCACAGGCGGCGTCCTGGGCGGAGAACAGCGCAGTTTCAACTCAGGAGATCTGTAGAGCGGCGACTTGGAAGTCGCTCCATACCTTTGCGAGACATTATCGCCTGGACGTTCAAGCGCCTCCAGGCGGTTCTTTCGGAGATAGAGTTATTCGAGCAGGGCTCTCCACGGCCCACCCATAGGAGGGAAGCTTGGGTACATCCCACCGTCTGGACTGATCCTGGTACGTACAGGGAAATGAAAATTATTACTTACATGCTAATTTTTGTTCCTGTAGTACCATGGATCAGTCCAGACACCCTCCCTTTCTTTGGGGGTATTATTGGTGTGGTTCACCTCTGCTCAACTATCCTCTCCTGCATTTTCTGCTCTCCCTGGTTTTCCAGGGTCCGTGGCTCATCAGTTCTGTTTGGGCAAGTTCTATGTTACTGTTAATGTTGGGTTCCACAACAGTTTGTTCCTAGGGACTGATTACTTGATCCCTCTGTTTTACTTTCGGCTTGGCTTGGCTAGGCTAGATACTGAAGATAGAGACAAGGGTGGTGAGGTAATATAGGACCTCCCCCAGAAGTCTTCTGTTCTGACTCCATCTGCTGGATGGGGGACTTAACCCACCGTCTGGACTTATCCATGGTAACTACAGGAACAAAAATTAGCAGGTAAGGAATAATTTTCATTTACATTCAACATGGAAGTTGTTCGTTATTTTTTAGTCACAGTTTTGACAATCTTAAATAAACTATGCAACAAGACTTTCCGAAAGAGTCTGAAAGCAAATACTTGCCTTAAATTGATCTTATTTCTATTTTGATATGACTTTTTTTTTCAGGAAAGTTCACCAAACGAAATAGTGCTGAAAAAAATCTTGATAAGAAACCGGTACTATAATCACTTCTTCGGCCATTTATTTTACAAGTTATAACCCCTGAGCCCGTTTATTATTTTGTTTTCTATAATTTACTCGACTCTCTTATTAATACATTTCAAAACAGCAGTTTGAAAAATACAATTTAAAAACATGAAACACTCACTGTCTCCTCTCTCCACCGGTTTCAGATGTTGTCAGCAGTTTTGCCAACTTCAAGATGGCCGCCGGCGGCAGGCGCGATTGAGGAGCGGTAGCCGAGCCCGCCCGCTTGCACTTCCGGTTTCTCAGAGCTGCTTTGGCGCCCACGAAAATGTGTATCTTTTGTTTTTTTAGGGTATAGTGGGAGCAGTGCTGTGCTAACCGCAATCGTGGTGAAATAAGATGAAACATAGTTCTATATGTTTCTTACTCTTACTGAACGGGTGCTAGTTGGCGGTTGTGTTACAAGTGATTTCAAGTGGAATAAGATAAAAAGCAGTTAAGGGAACAAATTGTGCGACAGTTCGCTCTGGCTGTCCAGTTCTTTGATGGAGGAGCTGAAAAGTATTCCTGGTAAGCAACTTCACCCTTACGCCAAAGTATGTGTAAAAGTAAATGCAGGGTGGTGTTCTGTTCATCGTCTTCCTGTGGATACTGCTTTAACGAAGTGTGGTTGAATTTTTTTTTTCCATTTCTTTATCTTTTTACAGGTGTGAAAGATGACATCGAGAAGCTCTACGAAGCAGTGCCACAGCTTAGTAAGGTGTTTCAAATTACGGATAAAATAGGGGAAGGTAAATCTTATTACTCATCTCTAGCTTGACTTTGCTGCAACAGTTTCTAATGGTTAAGCCAGTATTGCCTACTGTCGAAATCAGTGGAAGATCTCTACCTTTTCGCAGATTAGTGAACTGAATGATGGTATTTTGTGTAATATCTTACGAGACTAAGAATCGCTACAGACTGAGCAAAGTTAAGGGTAACAGGAGCATCACCATAGTGCTAAACATCAGTAAGCTATAACTTTTACATCCCTTGGTTTCTTTCCTGTATACTAATCCAGCATTTTCATATTATGAATAAGAAAGTAAAATTCTTATTGGCTAAAGTTTGCGGCTATCTCTAAGTAAACAGTGAAACACAAAAAAAGTTATTTATGTGGAGGAGTAGCCTAGTGGTTAGAGCAGCAGGCTACGATCCTGGGTCTGACCCTCCTTGTGACCTTGTGCAAATCACTTTACCCTGGGTTGCCTCAGGTACAAAATTAGGGGGTCATTTTCAAAGGCCTTATCACCTGCAAAAAGTCCCTTTTCACGTGCGAAAGCATGCTGGGGGTGGCGAGGGGCAACTCTGCGATGTCTTTTGCGGTGCTATGGTTAGTAACCTTATTGTCGCCGGTGGCGCTATTTGGTGCAAAAGCCGGCAGCGAAGGCTGCGGCTTTTGCAGGATTCATCATTTTGCGATAGAATGATGAATCCAGGCCTTAGATTGTAAGCCCTGTGGGTATAGGGAAATGCCTATAGTACCTAAATGTAATCTGCTTTGATGTACACTTTGAAGTGCTGAAAAGCGGAATATAAAAATCTAAATAAAATAAAAATCCAGCAAACTTATAACAAATTATACTAAAATCAAACAGCATAGGATGTTGAAAATGATTGAAAGCCAAGACAACAGATTTCCGTACATTTATATCTTTAGCAGATACAGATATGCATAAACCTAAAGTGTACAATTGTGGGTCCATTTGTGAAGGCAGCTGCTTTCTGAATGCAAATTTTGAGGCCATTGTACTAAGCTGCAATAAAAATCTTTTTTTATAGTTACTTCAAACATTAAAGTACCTGTATAGTAGATAACTAACATATTAACATAAGACATTACAAAACATATTCTGCAGTCATGTGTTTTAGGTTAGAGACATCAGCATGAGAGGCCAATGTATTAAGATGTGACTGTATTTACAAACATGTTAATGCATAATAAACTGGCAAATGTGTACTATACCATTTGCAAAATTGTGTTATTTAGCTGTTGTGAACATCACCACAGTCTATGAAAAAATTGGTCATGATGACCTGCAGAATTATGTAATTCATCTCATTACCTTTGCATAGTTAAATAGCAAGTGTTAAAACATGCAATGTCAATACATAGCCATTCTCTCAGGAAACTTTACTACACCTTACAGAGCAGTGATAAAGGATCATTATTTGCATAATTGTACATTTTTTCATAGGCACTTTCAGCTCTGTCTATCTGGCAACAGCACAACTGATATCAGGGAATGAAGACAAATTTGCTTTAAAACATTTGATTCCAACAAGTCATCCATTGCGAATTGCTGCAGAACTTCAGTGCCTTACAGTAGCTGGGTAAGTACTTGAGAAGTTACTGTGGTACTTCTCAGTTTTAAGTAACTGCACAGATTCTATAAACTTTTGCAGTACAGTATCCATATATGATTTGAATACCTAAAAAAGATTTCAACAAAGAACTAGAGTGGTTGCTTCCTGGGTCCTCTTGCAGACATAGAAAGAAAGGTCAACAAAGAAGTACAATAAAAATACATCTTGTGCTTAATTTTGGAGAGCAATGCTCCTTTCATTTTAGTAGAGAATAAGCTACGGATGATATCTAACCATGCAAGTAGCATGTGAGGCTAGCTGTCAAAGCTGTAAAGAATGAGAGGAGATGCTGATAGAGAAATGGGAATGTTATGGGAGACAGCCAGACTTAGTGTGGGAAAACTCTGGTAACCGGTGAGGAAACCAATGTCTCTATTACAAAACATTAGTATGACTTAACTTTGTTATTAAGGATATTACATAATGCATCCTTCTAATAACTTGCTCTTAAAAAATGAAGCCTTTAGGATTAGTAAATGTGCTTAATTCCATATTTTATTCTGTTTACTAGCTAAAACCTACTGCACATCACAGATGTCATTTGAACAACAGCAAATTTTTCCTTCTCCTATGCTCCATATTAGGCTATGATCTTCCAAACCCCACGCCATTGCTTCTGGTCTTTACTATGGTTTGCTGCACATTGTAAGCTGGTTTAGTCTATGAGATACCTATAAAGCTTTAGATTTCAGGTTTTGAAGGATTTCTTGCAAGGATTCAAATCCTGCTGATAGTCCTCCTGAACTTGAACGAGTCACTTCACCCTCCATTGCCTGAGATTACTCCTGGGGGAATTCTGCACAAAAAAATAAAAAATTCTGTGTACAAAAACTTACAATTCTGTAAACTTTATATTGGTCAAAATAACACAATTTACATGACAGTCTTTAAGTAATTACATTTTAAATTAATACAGAAAAAAGTTATTACTTAGAGATGCAGAATATCCCTAGAAATTCACTGTAAGAGTGTCCCTTCCACTCACTCTCCCTTCTCCCCTGGCCACTTTGCCCTCTGGCCCCAACTCTTCCACCTGCCAGTATCTCTCCCCTCCGCCTCTAGGCTCAACCCCTTCCACTCTATCGCCAGTCCCAGAGTTTGACCCCATTCTCAGTACTGCCCCTCACACAGGCTCCCTCTCTCACACACATGCGCCCTCTCTCTGGTACACATACATACACCCTCATACAGGCTCCCTCACTCTCACACACACACACCCCTCATACAGGCTCCCGCTCTCTTGCTTGCACACCCACACAAGCTCCCTTTCTCACACATACATCCTCACACAGGCTCCCTATGTCTCTCCCTCATGCACCCCTTCACACAGGCTCCCTCTCACACATACACAATCTCTTCACACAGGCTAGCACCCTCATGTACACACGATTCCTTTTTCATACACACCAGCTCCCAATCTCTCTCACACATACACACTCCTTCGCAACCTCCTCATTTAGGCTCCCTTTCTCTGGCACCCACACTCAAGCATCAACCCCTCCCTGCTCTCTCACCCCCCTCCCTTCTCCTCTCTCACACACACACAGATTCACTCTCACTGGGACCTTCATTCTCGCCGCGAACAGCAGGCAAGGGCCTTCATCTTCGTGCACTCCGTTTGCAGCATACTAGGGTCTCTTCTGCCATTTTCTGCACAGAATTGCCAAATTCTGTGCAGAAAATGGCAATTCTGCGCAGGGGGGAATTCTGCGCTCTGCAGTAGTGCAGAATTCCCCTAGGACTATCAGATGCAAACTTAGAATGCAAGCCCTTTGGGAGAAGAGTTATATCCACAGTATCTGAATGTAATTTTCTTTGAAGTGGCTGATCAGTCACACAAGACAAATATAAATAAAAAAGTAAATACATTTTCTAGTGTCTAGCAGCTGGACTCAGGACCAATGGGTATAATGTGCTCCCGATACCAGTTGGAGACTGAGTCAGATTTCAATCTGACGTCAGCACTACATATACCCCTGCAGGAAGCTCTGCTCTTCAGTATTTTTCCATCTCAATAGCAGTTTGGAACTCTACACACGCTTGCACAGCGTTAGAAAATCCAAACCCAAAGAAAGGAAATTCCAAAATCTTACCTCTACAAGACGAGCCCCACTCTCCTGCGGTGATACCTAAAAGTCCCTTCCCCAGTCGAGAATTCCTGAGGTGATTTCCAAGATCCCTCAGAGGTAAGCCTCGGTCCGGCAGCCGGTTTCCAGCATGGACTTAGCCCCCAGGAGGGAGCGGCTGAGAGACAGCGGGTACAAGACCGAGTGCGGCGGTGAAGGTATTTCCGTCTCCCCCAGCAGCCGGAGACCGGGAAGCGCCGAGACAAGGTAAGGTAGAAAACTTTCTTAAGTCTCCAATCTCCGAGGCGCGGATAGCTGCACAGCTCACCCGTCTGCGACTGTCCCATCGGGTTGAGCAGCCCCTTCCAGGCTAGACCCCGATCCAGCTTGAGGGTCCTCCCATGTGAAGACCCTCCCGGGGAGGTTGCCATCTTAATCGTGTGGTCACCGGCGCCATTTCCCCCCCTTGATCGCAGTACTGTCCGCCTAACATAGTTGTGCGCACAGCGGCGAGCCGGGCATAGGTGCCGTGCACACAGCGAGGCGCACGAGGGTGCCAGGTGCATAGCGCCATGCTCAACAGTGCTGGGTGCACAAGTTCGGCTGCACACACAGCAGCGCGCATATCTCCGTAAGTGCACAAACCGGCCTGCATGCACACCCTCACCGCACTCGGAGCACATATCTAAGCCTCCTGGCGCGTGCATATAAACGCACAGACCGGGTTTGAACGCGCACAAACCATGGCACCACTGGCCAAGAAAGCCAGAGCACAAGCCCTCTGCCCAGCCTGCCACGTAAGAGCTGCGCAGCATGAAGAGGCTACTGCCCTGTGCCTACAGTGCGAGACGGCTCTGAGAACCAGGGCCAAGGTGTGTCGTGTGTGTGTCCCCCCCCCTCTCCCCCCCCAGCCAGTACAGGAATCCAGATCCTCTGATAGTACCTCGGACCTCTCTATTCCCAGCTCGGCTCTCCAGACAGGGCCCTCTGGGAACGCCGTTGGGTTCAATATAGACCCAGGAACCTTTTCCTGGGTGGAGTTCTTTAAAGGTCTGCAAACCTTCGTCCAGGCGCAATCGGCGCCACAGATGCCACAGCCTCCACTAGAGGACCCTAACCTCCCAGCCCCTTCTCTGCCTCCCAGAGACGTGCCTCCTCAGGACAAGAGCCTAACCTTAGACACGGACACCTCGGAGGAAGACCAAGACTCCCTGGAGGAAGGGGAAATTCCTCCAGGAACGGAACCATACCGAACCATGATGTGTTTCTTCTCCAAAGACGAACCACCAGACCTAGTGTCCGGGAGTCAGGGAGGTGGCCATCCCAGACACAAGCGCCTCAGAGGAGCCAAAGATGAACCCTCTTCTGGTTGGGCTCCGTCAGGCCTCACGCCATTTCCCATTGCTGCAAGCAGTACAACAGCTGATCGACCTGGAATGGAATGCCCCGGAGGCCAGTTTCAAGGGAGGACTGGCCCTAGAAGCCCTTTACCCACTGGAACCCTCAACCAAAGATCTTCTGGGGTTCCCCAAAGTGAACGCCATGGTCTGTGCAGTCACAAAGCGCACCACCATTCCAGTCGAAGGAGGAACGGCACTCGAGGATGCCCAAGACAGACGTCAGGAGTCCATCCTTAAACAGTCATTTGAGGCAGCAGCTATGTCACTGCAGATCGCTGCCTGCTGTGCCATAGTGACACACTATTGTCACAGGCCAGGAACACAACCATGCCCGTCGAAACATTAGAACCAGCAATATCCTTCCTCACGGATGCGACCTCCGATCTGGTGCGCACTTCAGCCAGGGCAATCTCATCCATTGTGGCAGCCAGAAGGCAACTCGAAGCTGGTCAGCCGACGCAACGTCCAAGACGAAACTCACGAGAATGCCGTTTAAAGGAACCCTCCTGTTCGGCAGCGAACTGGAGAAGTTGGCTGACAAATGGGGCGAATCTCCAATACCTCGGCTACCTCCACACAGGGACCTGCTCCAGCAAAGACCAATCCTCCATGAAGACCCAACTCGATTCTCTCTTACGGTCTGGCCATTGAGAGGACTCGCCTGAAGAAGAGCAGATACTCGAGGGCAGTAATTGACACCTTGCTCTGAGCACGCAAGTTTTCCACATCCTTAACTTATATACGAATATGGAGAATATTCAAAGCCTGGTGTGAAGACCGTGACATCTTTCCGCGGACAGTCACAATTCCCATGATCCTAGAATTCCTGCAGGACGGTCTGAAGAAGGGGTTGTCTCTCAACTCCATCAAGGTTCAACTGGCCACGCTTGCCTGCTTCAGAACCAAAGTGGATGACATCAGTCTGTCTTCCCATCCAGACATCTCCCGCTTCCTGAGAGGGGTCAAGCAAATCCGACCACCACTAAAGTGGCCGGTACCCCTATGGAATCTCAATCTAGTACTCTACTTCCTAGTGGGAGCTTCTTTCAAACCTACACGCGGTCTGTCCCTATGGCTCCTGACCTTGAAGACTGCATTCCTAGTGGCAATATGTTCAGCCCGTCGCATCTCCGAACTTCAAGCTCTATCCTGCCGGGAACCGTTCCTCAGATTCACACCGGGATCCATACAGCTATGCACTGTCCCCTCCTTCCTTCCAAAGGTGGTTTCTCATTTCCATTTAAACCAAACCATCTTGCTGCCATCTCCAGACGAGAATAAGGACTCGGAAGACTCACACCGCCTACGCCATTTTAACGTCAGCAGATTCCTAGTCCACTACCTGGAAAAATTGGAATCCATACGAAAGACGGACCACCTATTCGTCCTTCACAGCGGGAAGAAACAAGGGGAAGCAGCCTCGCAAGCAACCATAGCCCGCTGGATCAAAGAAGTAATCAAGGCGGCCTATGTAGAGGCAGGCAAGCCTCCACCTCTACAAGTCAAGGCCCATTCCGCAAGGGCCCAGGCAATGTCCTGGGCAGAAACCAATATGCTGTTACCTGCCGAGATCTGTCAGGCGGCGACATGGTCCTCCATTCACACCTTCTCTAGGTTCTACCGCCTGGATGTCCAGGCCAGGGAGACACAGCATTCACTAGGGCAGTACTAAGTGGGCCACGGGCAGCCTCCCACCTGGTTCGGGAGTAGCTTTTGTACATCCCATTAGTCCTGAGTCCATCTGCTACACGCTAGGAAATGGAGAAATTACTTACCTGATAATTTTATTTTCCTTAGTGTAGATAGACTCAGAATCCTGCCCACGGCTGCCTCATAAATCGAAAACTTTGGGTGACAATCCCCTAGAGCAAGACAAGCACAGGTAAGCCATGCTTTACCTCTAGTTAGGACATCCGTGGTTACCGGGTGTCTGCGTTTCTCGGTTGAGTGCACTGGGGGTCTCCAGTTAAAATTCACGTCAACCAGTTCAAGTTATTCAAACACACATATATCCACAATTGCTTTTCGAGGAGAATACTGAAGAGCAGAGCTTCCTGCAGGGGAACTGAGTTGAAATTTGTGCACTGTGAGCCAGTGTAATGAAATAATATCAGGATTTCTTGTGCTCACTATGTTTTGTTGTATGCATAGGGTTTACGACCTGTGTGTGTATGCACATTCGCACAGCTTGGAGGGAATAGTGGTGGTAATCATGTTTTACTATATTGAGTAGCTTCTCTACATATTATATATGTGCACTGTATAAATATGCACAAACATTTACCTGTTGTGACAAATGTGTGTGCTCTGTCCAGGAACCTCTTCAAACTCTTTTAAACCCCCTAATGCTAGTTGTCTTGATCACATCCTCTGGCAAATGATTCCACAGGTTGATTGTGCACTGAACTTGATGCACCCAAGAATATGGGATCTCCCTACAGATTTCTGCCTCATTGCACATCCAAGATCTGCAGGAGGTCAGACTTCAGAATTAAGGGTCACCAGCTCCTATTATAAAATTCTGAATCACCTCTTTACTCTCTTAGAGATTTAGCTGAAACCCACAAAAGATGTGTGGTAAAATGGCTATAGTTACTGCTCAATGTGGATTCTTTTGTTCTAAACTCCTCCACACACACACATACACTCCCCGTTCTCTCTCTCTCTCTCTCTCGCTCTCTTCCTCCATTCTCCAGTCTCTGTCTTTTTCTTATCGCACCACAATCAGTCTTCTCTCTTTCCTCCCCACCCCCCAACATTACCACTAGTCAGTCTCCTCTTCGCCATTTATGATTCTCTCTCTAATGTGCCTGGTTTGAGGCTCTTTGACATCAGTAAGTGTTCCTGGCAGTTCACACAGAGTAACCCTGCAAGGTGAGCTCAAAAGCCACGGTCAGATGCTATATGCATACATTCGTTTCCTGGAATGACAAACATTATGTAGAACAGAAATACTATTATGTGTAAAAGTTTAGGCAACCCTGGTCAAATTGTGTATTTCAATGAATATCTAAATGAATAGAAGCTGAAACAACCTCTACATGGTACAGAGTTAAACTCAAATCAATACAAAAGGAATCCGATAACCTTCAAAACAAACACCACTCACTTCACTGATTTAATAGGTCATCCATTGTGTCTTATTCTATTTTTATTTTTTATTATTTATATTTCTTCATAAATTATAGCCGCATCAGCAAGCCTGACGACATGCATTGTCAAAACCAAAGCCATCCGGATTGCTAGCAAATCTGTCTAATCCCGTTAGTGGCTCCACAACGGCCAGTGTTTCGCAACTATGTTGCTTCATCAGGAGCCAGTATACGAAGAAGAAACATTGTGCCCAAACATGTTGCAACAATGTATATGAGAAACCTACTGGGTAGAACAAACCATATAATTGTCAAAACCGATTTTGTAAAGAGAGGCAACCTTATTAGTGGTGGTGAAGCAAACCTTCTAAGACATCATCACAATGGTAAAGTTTATTATAATTGCACCCCTGTTTCTTGTGAACCAGCATGATGGGACCACCGTCTTGAATGTTGGTATATAAAAAAGTTAAATAAATAAATAAATAAATCATGTCTCAATATGTTTTGCCATCGGGACAGAAACCACATTATTGCTACAACATGATTTAAATAGCCTGCCATCACTTATGTAGTCGTGCACGTCGTCAGGCTTGCTGATGCGGTTATAATTCATGAAGAAATATAAATAATAAAAATAATAGAATAAGACACAATGGATGACCTATTAAATCAGTGAAGTGAGTGGTATTTGTTTTGAAGGTTATCGGCGGATTCCTTTTTGTATTGATTTCAATTTGCGTGGAGGATCTATTAGGCTCTTTTCGGTATATATTTTTTTTAATACAGTTAAACTCGACATCTGTAATTTTTAATGCAAAATTACAATTTATTTGCTGATTTTAAGTGATTGAAAATAATAATAAAACAGTGAATACAGCCACAATATTTGTTAAAAATGTCTGGGGCCAGACCATGATACAGCTAACTGCTATTACTGTGGCCAGATGTCACCAGGATCCCAGAGGAAAAGGGGATGGAAGATAGAAAAATTTCACAGATCAGTGAAAAGACAAAGTTGTTCCTCATCTCGAGGAGGAACCCTCCATGCCAAGTTAAGCAGGAACAGTATCAAGCAAGGTATGAAAATTTTGCAGAGAAGAGGGTCTGTGAACCCTTCACTGGCCCTGCAGGATTCATCATAAGAAGCGCCATACGTTGGAACTGGCAGTACAGTTGACACCACTGAAGTTAAGATCAGGGTCAAGCAATTGTGCACTAACTCTGTCATTGATGCACCAGGTGTTGGATACTGTACCTCTGTCGACACATCAGGCCTCAATTCAGACAATGCAGCTATTTGCTCCTTCGATGCATCCAGTCTTAGAAGTGGTGATGCTCTGCACCCCAGTGCAATCAGAGTATTGATCCCTGTCGCTACCAGTGCATTTGAGGCAAGAATGATCATTGAGAGAGACCCTAAGGGCGTTTCATTGCACTTACCTCCCTCCATCTTAACCGTCCTTGTTTCCTTCCTGTCTTCTCAGATGAGGACTTCGTTTGGAGATGTCAGATCAGATATGCTCCATGGTGCCTCTGGTCTCCATGCATCTCTCAGTTTGTTGACCCAGGAAGGAGCTCCTTCCTGGAGTCCGTTAGTAGCATCTGAAGAGGATGGCTCCCATACTGGTTTCAGAAGAGGATGTCTCTTCCTCAACTCCTGGTCAGAGGACACAGCAGCCCATGGAGCAGGTAGCAGAATTGGTGAGGACTTAGTGCCTCACTGGCAGCAAGTAACAAGGAGGGCACCCTTCAACCTCTTCTGTCCAGTGGTGCATTTGTTTCCCCCACATTGTCTGGCCAGGAGGATGCCACCCCTGTGACTTACTCCAGTTGCTCTGCAATAATTTAGACCTATCCTCCCATGATATCTGGGCACCTTCCAGCTAGAACCTCCCCCCAGTCACAGGAGAGACTGATCCATCAGCCCGCTGGTTCCCCTGACAGCTCCAAGGCTTTAGCCCTGCACCCATGTTGATGTCATTGAGTGGGTTGGAACCAGCAGAGGATGCCAGAGGCACACAGCACACAACAGGAGTTCCTTTTTTTGCACTTTTTTATGTGCACCAAATGACACCAAGTGGTCATCAGACGATCCATCTATCTAACTCTACCAGTAATTCCTCAAATTATATTCCCGTTTATGGAAGAGGCAGATATGGTGACCTCAAGTTTCAAGTGTTGAAGCATGTTAAGCAGCAGCCATCATTTTTAGTACCATTAGCTGGCACCCTGCAGATATTTGTAATCTTAAATCTGATTACAGAATTATATTGATAAATGGTCAGTTGCTGAAGAAAAAGATCCCTTTAATACACGATTTAGTTTTTTTTTACTCAGCCGCCTGCTTTTTAATATATAACTGAATATTGGTTGAAAAATGCTGATGCTGTATTAGCAAAACAAATCTGTCCACCAGGTTATTCCATAGTATCACAGCCTTGTGGGAAGAGTAGAGGGGGCAGACTTGTTATCATGTTTAAAAGCTTTCTGAAAATTTCAGTTGAGAATTTGGGGAAGAGAATAAGACCCTGGGTCTGTAACAGGGCAATTATTTGCCTTTATGTAAGCATTTACTACACTCAAAGGCTGATTTTTAAAAATATGCTTATTTTAGGGGACTTCAGCTTACATGTTGATGTTCACCCATTGTCCATTATCAGTGAGCAAGTCATGGATGGCATAGTATATCATGGTTGGAAGCAAATCGTTCAGCGGGCCATTCACAAGCTTGGACATAAGCATAATTTTGGTCTTTGTCAATGGCACAGTTTTGTCTAAGATTTCTTTTGACCATGATGTTAAAATGGTCCCCTGGTCTGACCTTTTTTTTTTAATTAGTTTTTAGTATCCTTGTTCAGGTGGTGGTATGTCAGAGCCCTCAAGATAACTGTTTGTGAAGAGAGACCAAGTTGACATTGAACATTGAACACCTTGGAGTCGCTGGCCTCTGCTGTAGCTAGCTTTAATCCTCCTAGTGCAGATTCTTCCATTCATGAGTGGAGCGTTACCTTCAATGGTGTACTTGAAGGTGTGGCCACCTTTAAACTTTGTCAGCAACAGCATGTTAAGAATATGAGCTGGGCGGGTCACATGATGCAACAGCAGTAGGTGGCTGCTTACTTGGCTGGCTCCCTCTCCCATTCAAAATCTTGAATAGTTTATATCCCCTAATTCAAGTTATTTTAGCAGGGCATGGCAGATAAGGGACCCAAGAAATCTGTTCCTGCTTTGGGGAGAGCAGGTGATAAGATCAAAGAGATCTAGCAAAAAGACCGCAATGGACAAAGTGGGTAGCTCAGGAGGAAATGGATCAGAAGATGAAACCCAGGCTGAGACCATGCGGCCTAATGAGATGATCGAGGCCATGAAAGTGGTAATGCAGCAACTAGGCAGCAAAATACACACCAGTCTTGAGGCAAAACTGGAGTCCATGGTGGAACAAATCGGTCAGTTAGTATTGACTGTTGGGGACACTAATGCCAGACTGGATACTGTGGTTGAGCATGGGGAAGACTTCCAGATCTCTCTCACTGAGGCCTGGCACTGTTTGGATGTCCTGGAATGTGTGCAGAAATGTATGGTGGATAAGGTGGATGACATCGAGAACTGAGGTGATTGTAGTAATCTGCGTATTTTTGGTCTTCCAGAGAAAGTGAAAGGTTCTTGGCACGTTGATTCCCAGAGGCCCTCTGTCTAGAATGCAAGAATGGGAGGCTGAAAATTGACAGTGTGTACAGAGCACTAATGCCGGCCCTGACAGCAGATGATAGAGACAGACTTGGCTCATCTCTTACATTTTGAGGTCTATATTCAATGGCACAGTGAGCAGCAAGTTAACTGGGTAAATTTAGCTGAAATATCCAGCAGGAAACAAGTTTCATTGAATATACCCGGTTAGGTTTAAAGTTTTTACTTGGATAACGTTAGACCTGTTCACTACCACAATCATACTTACCCGGCTAAGCATCTGCACTGTCCAGCTAAGTTTAAGCCCTGCCCTCTGAACACCTCTGCACCCACATTTTTAATTACCCAGGTAAGTACCTATCCGCTGCAAGGAGTGGGAAATTCAACCCCTTGGGTTTGTCCAGCTAAGACCTGAATTTAGCCAGACAAACCCATTCTATGTTGACCTCTTGTGGTGGTAAGAAAAAGCGGTATGGCACTTCTGATTTTGCATTTGTCTGAGAAGCCACCACCTTTTTTTTTTTTTTTTTTTTCCCTCCCCTGCTTAGGAATTTGATACCACCTGGCCTCCTAAGCTGCAATTTTGGTGTAGTTAATCTGTTTTACTTAATTTCCTTTTTGCAGAACGTACTTACATCCAAGGAATGTGTTCTTTGGCAGAAAATGTGCATTTAAATAGTCTTATAACTCATGTTCACTCAGACTTTCGATATCTGTGCTGCTCATAGTATAGTCAAGGTTCCTAAGAAGACTTTATGGGCTACAGAGTCTTTATTGTATCAAATTATGGAGAAAAAATGTTCCTCATTTAAAAAAGGATTTCAAAATGATTGATACCCCTCCATCAAGTTCATAGCCCCCTCATGGCTGTATGATGTTAACATAAAACTCCTTTGCACCCTGAAAACATGTTATTGCCTGTCTATGTTTTGGGGCTTGACACATATTTGACAATATATGTTCCCTGTTGTAAGCAGAGCAAATAAAGATCTCTCTGAAAAATTATAGTCCCTTTTATATATTTAAATATGCTTAAACCAATATAAACCTATTTACTTTTCTCAGGCTTACGTAAAGTTTTCTGTGAATATTTAGATTTGACTAGTCTAGCGGATGTGCTTACTGTTTGTCTTCCTAAGGTAAAGTGTTGTAGCCCTTAAGTTTTGATAGACCAGTTTGAGGGAGAAGTGCATATTCCACTACAAAAAAAAATATTAATGGCAATAATAACAAATTAAGCTGTCTAATTTCCACTTGACATCTTCTGATTACTTCTGCTGTTGGATTTCTTACCCACATTGGTTTCCTTCCTTTTCATTGCATCTGATAAAGGGACCTATTTGGTCTATAAAGCTCATATACTAAACTTATTTTTTGTTGGTACAACAAATGGAATCACGACCTACAAAGATTCCAGTTTTCCTTAGTCCCAATACAGCTCTGCACTACAAATTAAACTGTCTAAATTAGGGGTGATGAATGCTGCAGACATGTTTGGTTTTCAGAATAGCCATATTATACAAATTGTCTTGTTGTTGGCTAAAATGTATGCAGATATATCTCATGAATATTGATTGTGGAAATTCTGAAATCAGACCTGTTTGCAGCTCTCCATAGTTTACCATTCCTGATCTAAATCTTTTCTTCAGCTGAATGCCAGTGTGAAAATCTTGCCAGATAAGAAAAGTGCTTTGTATTGCTTTTCTTACTGTTAATATTAAGAATAGGATACATTCCATGAAACTGACAGGTACAATACAGGTAAGTATTAAGAAGGGCATTAGTGAATTTGAGAGATTGACATCATACCCTGGCTTACGAGTGAGGTTCACTTCTGTCAAGTTACATGGAAAATATCTCATTTTGAGATATTATCCAAGTAGCATATTTAAATATATTAAAAAAATATATATATATATATTTTTTTTTTCATTTAACTCAATCATGCTGTGGATTTGTTGCTGGAGAATGTGATCAAGGTATCTAGCATAGTTGAGGTTAAAAGGAGTTTGGACAAGCTCTTGGAGGAAAGGTCTATAACCCATCATTAACCAATTTGTTTTGGGAAAGCCACTGCTTATCCATGGGAGAGAGGAACAAGAAAAGGATCTACTCTTAGGATCAGCTAGGTAACTTGTGACCCAGATTGACCATTATTGAATTTGATGAACCTTTGGTCTGACTCAACAATTTTTATGTTCATTTTGTCTTGACTTGACTTAAAGTATTGTAATATCCCTGTTTTGTTTTATTACAATTTTTGGTTTTATTTTGCTTGCTTTTGTTTTTCTTCTGATTGAACAGATAAGCAATGTATGGATCCTGTCTATTACACTTTGCTGCTTATACACTATTTTGATATGGGTTGTAACCAAGAAAGATGTCTTAAATTAAATTTGTTTTAATTACATTATTTACAAATTGATAAATGTTATGCTCATTTTCATTTTTAATTTTTACCTCAAGCATATCCAGCATAGCTCCCTGCTTCAACGGCAGGGGAGAAGATAAACAACCAATAAGGGCTGTATAACATAGTCTGAGTAGAACAAATAAGCATGGGTGTAGCTTGCTTATTGCGGCGGTTACTACCCCTACTACCCCTAACTTATCAGCTAGATATTCACTTGGATGCAGCTCCATCACTGCTTTCTACATTAATGGTGGGGGTGGAAAGGAAATAGAACCAAGAGCTAAGAGAAACAGATAAGTATGAGAGAAAAAAGTGTGTGAAGCTTGCTGGGCAGACTGGATGGGCCATTTGGTCGTCTTCTGCCGTCATTTCTATGTTTCTATATTTTCTTCTACTTGTTTACTATATGTCTGTAGATATTACACACAATTTCTGAGGGATCTTAAACTCTGACTTGAGCTTTCTGTTTTGAATACATATTATAATCCATGTTCCTTGTAGGACTTTATTCACTACATATATTCTTTCTATAGGTACATAATGAGGCTGAGGGCATGAAGTACTTAGCTTTTTTTTTCTCATAAGTGAGAAAATAGGAGAAAACTCAGGCTCTAAATCTATAGTGTGAAATATGATCCATACTGTTGAATAATTAATTGCCAAAAAGACACAGTCCTCAGCGTGCTTTTGACTTTTTTTTTTTTTTTTTTTGCGAGTCCTTCCACTGATGTGGAATTCCCTTGTTTATCTTTTTGTTTCATTGTAATTTTGGATTATCTTGTATGGAACAATGTCTGACTGTCCAAGTGTGCTAGTCTCAGTTTGGAATGCATTTGAGTAGTTAAGTAAAAACATAAAATTCAACTCAGAAAAGCTCTTTCACATCAGCAACTTGTCAGAAGATTGCTGATCTGAATGCTTTTTTAAAATTGGAGTTCAGGGTGTAATTTAAATAATTTGTGATTGCACACAGTGATAACGGTGGACAGATAATGGGAGGTACAGTAGTTTTTATTGCTGATCCATTTAGCATAAATTTCTGCAAACTGGTGTTAAATCTGACAGTTTCAGCTCAAAATTCAGAAGCATTACTATTTTAACTTTGCTAAAATTTGTAATGTTTTATGTTATTTTCCAAAAGTAATAATTTAAAATAAAAACAGCATGGCATTTTGATAGCAACTGTGGTAACACTTTTGTTTTATTTCTCCTCTAGGGGGCAAGACAATGTCATGGGAGTTAAACATTGCTTTAGGAAAAAAGATCATGTCGTTATTGTAATGCCATACCTGGAACACGAATCTTTTCTGGTAAGGTGTTTTTAATCCTTCATTTTAATCTGGGCTGTCAAAAGAAGATCCTGCTGCCTACTATTGAACAGCTGCTGCATTTGCTTTTGTTTTGTTTTTATTTTTTTAGGACATTTTGAGCTCTCTTAGCTTTGAAGAAGTAAGAGAATATATGTTCAATCTTCTCAAAGCTTTGAGGCGCATCCATTCGTTCGGCATTGTTCACCGTGATGTCAAACCAAGTAACTTCCTGTTCAACAGGCGGCTGAAAGAGTAAGTGCCCAAATGACTGCACTGTAATTTTATTATGATATGCAAAGTTGAATAGAAAATAGAGCATCATTTTTCCCACATTATGCTGGGGTAAATTTTGTATAATATTTCATGTAATTGTGGGAAACTTGGTCAGGATGAAAAGGAATAAAATATTTATAAGCATAAGAACAGATCACTGAGGTGATAATCACAATTTACAACTTAAAAATGGTTCTAAAACTTTACAAAAATCATTATAGGATTCTTGTCTTGAAAGTAATACATTTAAGAATCATGCTCTTTAGTGCTTCTTTCTTAACGCAAGGTTTTTGCTTGCAAACATTTTTTTCTGTTGAAATATTTTCCCTCTGGAAGTTTCAGGAAATGAAATCCTTGACCAAAAATGCAATATTTGTAAACTGTGGCACAGACTGACTTGCAAGATTTTGCCCATTTTTTGACCACAATTTAAGTTTGGTGCTTGGATGTCTTTGTCTACAGTTCTTTATATAGGAAGATTTTGAAAATCTAGACAGGTGGGAATAGAAGGAAATATTGAGATCTTCTATATCCTGTTACACCAGTCAGGACATATGGATTATCACTGCTTACTAGCAGATGGTGACAGAGGACACACCTTTTTCTGTAATAGCAGTGCAAATAAAAGCCAGTATTTTCTGTCTCCAGCAGATAGTAGCCGTTCTGGATCAGTGTAGCAGGATTTCAGCTTCCAGGCCTTGGCATCTGGTCTCACCTGGTAGAGTGTGATTTCAGTTCTGCTTCCAAGACAACAGTTTTGGCCATTTCCCTACATAAATGAAATTGACTCCTAGGGTAACAGGCAAATATTTCTCTAGTTTAGTGGTTTTGGGCCAGGCTTCCATTTGATATTGAATTAAGTGAGCCTTAAACCCAGCTCCCAGGATCCCTGCAGGACCTGATTCAGCAAGGGAAAATGGACTAGTCCAAGAGGAGTTCCTCTGTACAAGTGTGTCACCCCTTGGTGCCCCCTCTGTTCACTGCACTTCTTGTTCACTGCATAAAGTTTAATAAAAACAGGTCATGCAGAGATTTGAAGAGTCTCCGTTGCAATCGGAGTTTCAGGCAGCTGGAGGGATTAAGTTCACCAGAGACTCTCAGGAGGTTCTTCCTTTCGGCCAATTAAGGCCTTATCCTGATGGGATATAACCATTTGGTCGGCACCTCTTAGCAGGCTGGTTTACACAGAGTCATTTTCTTTCCAAGTCGCAGAGAAAAAGCAGAACTTAATTTTTTCTGATCCCAGCAATGTGGTTGGTTCCCCACGAACACCTAGTAATGTCAAGTGGGCCTGCAGGAGTGAGCATGTAAGCAGTGTGGCTGTCTCCTACTGCCAAGCTTGTGATGGTGGCAATAATTTTGAATAGTTGAACAGGAGGGCTTCTAATTCTGCAGTGAAGGGTTATTTGGCAGTAGGTCCCTTGGCTCTTCTGAGGCCTGCATTTTGGCAAAAATGGTTGCCATCTCGTATTCTTGTAGCCCATTCCTGCCCATGGCGCCACCTAACTCGTTGGTTTGGATCCTGGTTGGGCCTCTGTGTCATCTATGGATGGGGAGTCAGGTCTCAAGCTCCTCCAGGCCTGTTACCCCTCCCTCCAAGGGACTTTATTTTTCTCCAGGCATTTTCCTGTTTTTCTGTGCTATCCAGAAGCCTGGTGGAGAAGTGGTCAGGAAGTTGGAAGCCAGGGGAAAATTCCTATTCTCCTTTCTCAGACGAGCTTGCACTTGAAGGCCCTTGGTTGTCGGGGCAAAAGGCACTGGATTGTGTTGGGGGGAGGGGTAGAAAAGTAGGGATAAGCCATTCACCCTAAAAAGAATGCAACTGAACCAAATACTGTTCAGATCTGAGCAATAAAAATGGAAGTCAAGCCACGTGATGGCCCCTGGAGTTTTAATGTGAATGCCTGTGAGAACTGCACAGAGAAGATGTTGCTGTTCTCCATACCGAGCAATTTGGCTTTCCCTTACAATTTAGCTAGTACCACTGTTCACAAACTTGCTGAGCTTGTGCCCTTGATAAACTTTGTATCTAGTTATGAGGTTGAGTATTGTTTGCCAGATGTCTTCCAACTTATGCCATCATCCACTTGAGAATATGCACGTACTAGCTAAGAAATCATATTAGAAGTCCGCCAATACTATACTAGTGGATTGTGCTAACCTCCAGTCAGTATTGATTTTTGGATCATATGCAAATTCATGAAGAAAAAGACTTTGAATTCATATTCTGCACTCCACACATGCAAACCACACACTTAATATAAACCTTGCACCCCAAGACTTTGCATGAGACTTTTTAATAAAGCCTCATAAATGCTTCAAAACTGAGCTCTGCTCAGCCCAGCCCTGCTCCATTAATTTTGGAGTACATTCCTAATCATACTTAATCTTATTTTGGCACAAGCTTTTGCAAGCCAAGTCAATTTTCACTTCTGTCCCCTACCTGCAAAATTTACAGGGACTCCTGTAAGCTCTGGATCTGCTGCCTGAGACAGTGGTGTTAACCTGTCATTTGCCCACCAGAGGTCCAGCTGACTAACCTCCATGCTGCAACAGGACCCCGATTTTTGTCCAGAAGGATAACACATTTGCAGCAGGGGGAGAGAGAGAGCCTAAAACCAAACCCAAGACATTTTTATGTTCTCCTGATCAGCGTAAGTTAAGAACATAAGAACGTGCCATACTAGGTCAGACCAAGGGTCCATCAAGCCCAGCATCCTGTTTCCAACAGTGGCCAATCTAGGCCATAAGAACCTGGCAAGTACCCAAAAACTAAGTCTATTCCATGTTACCGTTGCTAGTAATAGCAATGGTTATTATCTAAGTCAACCTAATTAATAGCAGGTAATGGACTTCTCCTCCAAGAACTTATCCAATCCTTTTTTAAACACAGCTATACTAACTGCACTAACCACATCTTCTGGCAACAAATTCCAGAGTTTAATTGTGTGTTGAGATAAATTACTTCTTTAAGTGGGGTAGTTAGTTGGCAGTATGTTTGAGATGTGCAAATCAGCTTTGGGCTAGACATAAAGCCTTTCCAGACCATTGCAACAAGAATGATTTACTCTATTAAACCACTAACTTATAGGGGATATCTACCATATTTAAAGCCATTGTATATTCATGCTGCTACAAAACTCTTTATTCAACTCCAAAAGGTATAGACATTTTACTCCGTTATATAAATTTGAGACATACATATCTGATTTAAGTAAGTCTAATCTTTTGCTGTAATTATTCCCTACCAGAGTAGGGGGAAGGCCATCTTCTCCAAGATATTCCTCTTGATCCTGGGGTGGAAGAACAACTGGAGGAGTTAAGTCCTCTGGTTTTCTTAAAAGAAGGAGAATTGTTCTCAGAGGGAGAGGACTCTTTGGTCATTCATTATTTTATAAGGATTAGATTGCCTTCTTGATTTCCCAAGTGGTTACTTCGCTCTGAATGTTAGTGACCAGGCTTGAGGAAGCTTCTGTGAGGGATCCGTTCCTCAAGGGATTTTGCAAGCTTCTAAAGCTTTCCCTGTCCATAAGGCAGTAGAAAGCATGGTTTTGGTGGAGTAAGAATTCCCTGATAGGAAGCTTTAGGGCATCAAAACCATGAAAAAGCTGTATCCTCTGCCACTGTATAGAGGCTTTCTTAGTTGCTGTGGATCGACATCTTGGTTTCAACTGTGACCTGCGAGACAGCTATCCTGTGGAAGGGAGCATGGTCCTTAATGATCCTCAGGATAAGAAGGTTGAGTCTCCATAGCCTTAGTAGTTCAGATCTCCATTTGTGGGGAGTAAGCTGCTTAGGCAGTTTTGCGCTGGATGTAACAGCCCCCAGAAAGTCTGGAGGCAGCCAAATTGCCTCAGGACTGACTTTCCTAAGGCTTGGAGGGGCTTCTGCAGTTGGAGCTAGGATGCTGTTATGGTTGCATCTCTGGGTAGAATATATAGCATATAAGTCCTTTTAGAGGGAGGTTGTTGTTTGGAGAAGGTTTATAGAAATTGTAAAGGATCTAGGTGAGACGAAAGCTTAGAAGCTCTTGGAAGATAACAGGTCATGAGATCTGTCTGTCGAAGGCTTTGACCACTTCAGGGAGGCCAGAACATCCAGATCGGGGAGGCAGTCGCCTCTTCTCCAATAGAGAGATGTAGAGAAAGTATTCAGTCCTTTTGTGGCTCCTGAAAACCATGGAATGACAACTCTGAGACTTCAGGAACTACTCGTTTGTTCCACTGAGGAGCAGTGGGCACGCTCCTCAATGGTCTTGCTAGTCATTCACCTTCTAGTGTATTACCACAAGCAGAGCCACCTCGCATCAGACCAGTGGCTTGAGGATGTGGTGCAGAATGGGTTATTTCTTGGAGTTCACTAGTCTGATTTCTGTCTTCTTGGTGTCCTTTGTGTATCTCAGTCCAAGAGGCTTGAAGTGATGACCATTCTAGAGAGGCTTCAGTGCCTGCAAGCCTTGGTTCTAGTAGCAAGAAGTTCAGGGTCAAGGCCAACATTCCATGAATCCACCATAGTACTCGCTCTGCACTGCCAACACCACAGTCAACAATTGTTTTCAAAATTATAGACCAGCCTGTGCCAATCTCACAATACATAAGATTAGCAGACTTGGTCCACAAGTTTTGAAAATGCATTGCTAGAATTAGAGGAAGCAGGTAGCCAGAAGCTGGAGGTGGCAGCACTTTGGGTGGAAGTAAGATCAACCTCTCTTTTGGAGACCATATGGATTTTTTGGCATGATGTCACAAAATGATGCTAATCCCTGTCTCAGTGCCTCAGTTAACTTTATAGACTTTAAAAAGGGCTGATTCATTCTGTTTCTAGGTCATTGTGAGATGATTTGTTTTAAAGTAGCTGAATAATGTAAATAAGCAGCATTAAACACTTTTTTTTTATATGATATACAATACATAGTTTCTGTATAATACAGCACATTGGTTAGCTAATAATACAGTTTAAATGGATTGAGTATTGTAATATGATGTAACAATTCATAAACCTTGATTCAACTATAGGACATTGTTCTAAACTGAGTAACTTGTTTTAAAATCTGTTTTTAGGTACGCCCTAGTAGACTTCGGTTTGGCTCAAGGAACCTTTGATACAAAAATAGAACTTCTTAAGGTTGTGCAGTCTGAAAGCCAGCAGGGAAGTTCACAAAACAAACGGCACAGAATAACAGGAAATGGGGCTTCTCTTAGTGCTATAACACCTCCAGAGCTAGCTCAGCAATCGGCAGCAAAGCCAGCTGCTAAAAGGCCCTGGTCACTCTCGCAAATACAAATCAAACCAGGAAGGGATGGAAAGGTTCGGAGTCTTTTATTTTTATTTTCCATTGATTATGTCCTAGTTCATTTTTCTTGTGCTACTTTGATCCAGTAGGGGGAGATATTGTATAATACAATTTTTGTGGGATTTGTACAGTAATTCTGATTTTCAGATTTATAGCAAAAAAATGTATATTCTCATTCATTTTCAGGGAACATTTGAGAAAGTTACTTTTCAATTGAAAAATAGTTTCTCTGAAAATTTGGAACCTGCTGTACACCAAGAAAACATGTCTGTCTTGCCAGTGGTGTTTCATCCCCCACCCCTCCCAGCTGACATAGTGTAGCTGTGCAGTCCCCCACCAGCTTCTTAATGAGACCAATAGGGGTTACAGGGCAGCTAGATGTTTGACACCAAGAAGCAAGGCCTTGGAGAAAATCAGTTCTCCTGTGAATGTATTATGCTATATATATTAATGCACAGACTCTAAGGGAGCATTGGAATTTTGAGTACATCTCCCAGGATATCTGAGAGCTTGGTTTATCTTCCAACCTAAACACATTGCAACTGCTAAACATGTCTAATGAATTTATCAAGTGTACAGTGTACTCAGGGGTGGACCGATCCCTTTTCCTGAGGGTTCAAACCACTTGGCTTTTTTTCGTATGATTCTGTGTTAGCACTAGGGAAAAGACGTGCTTGTATTCCATTTTATTTTTGAGAGTGATTCCTAGATGTCGGAGATCTGGGAGTGTTCCCATCTTGAAATACTGATGCCAGGAGCCTAAATTTTTCCCACATGTTCTTCATAAATGTCCTTACATTGGTCAGATTAAAATCTAACATGTTAAGTCTTTCTTACATTTTTCTCTTCTATTGGAACTGAGCAAGTAAAATCCCAGTGTTTATTTTCCCCCACTGCGAGTGGAAGGGGAGCAAGGGAATATAAATGTGCCCATCCCTGAGGCAGAGTACTGGGTGTGTTTCTGAAACACACTTTGAGGCTTGATGGACCCTTGGTCTGACCCAGCATGACAATTTCTTATGTTCTTGATATTGCTGTATGATTGTGTTTATAGCTCTGTCTAAACAAATTCACGATCCCAATCAAAACAGGCCTCTGGGAATGCCTCCCCTTAATCCAGCTAAAAGTATGCAAGTTCAGGAACCCTGCATATTTAGCTGGGTTAAAGATGAGCAATTTTCGGGCAGCCTGTTGCTCAGGTAAATGTCTCTGAAAATTGTTCTTTATATAACTTTACCCTTTCCAACTTAGCAATCTATTAGAGAAATATTTTTTGTATTTGTTTTTGTCGGTTGTATAGGAAGGATTTGCAAGCCTTTCTGCTCAGCGCTCTGTTTTTGGAGAGAGAAATTTTAATATCAACAGCCCTGTTTCTCAGCAGAACACCACAATGAGGGTAAGTAGAATGGTACAGCATTATTGACAGTCATATTTTTGATGAACTGGAATTGCTAGTATGACATACATATCTAAGTGCATTATTGTTACTATTCATATACTAGTACTTGAGTAGAGATTATGAATAGTGTGGGAGAAATACCTGGCAGTCAGCTTAACCATCTGACAAGTGACCAAAAATAACTTGGCTGTACTGTTCTGTATTACTTTCACCTCATTACCTAGTAGTGAAGTGATCCAAAGTTGCAGATTAATTATGGAATAGTTACAATTCAGGAAGTTAAAATATTCAGTTTCTCAATGACACTTTTATAAATGAACAATAGTCCTCCACTTCTGCGCCTCTTCCTTGGTTGGGAAAAGCAGGCATAATTTGTTGTGCAAATATGATTTAAAGTCACAAAATCAGAATTAAGTAACCACATCTCTGATATACAGAAAAAAAAATCAGGTTGCTCTTCAGTATGTAAATTGAACATGATCTGAAATTTTTATTTAATACTTTGAACACTAACAAAACATACTTCATTGGGAACGGAAACCTTAGAATTGACACACGTTATTTGGATATCACAAGATGACCGCCGATGAAAGGAATGTCGTTTCAGATTAAAAAGATAACCATACTGACCTTGATTCATTATCACTGGAATATTATACTCCAAAGGGAGAACAATCATTGATTAAGTTGCCATCAATAACAAAATCCTGGTACTTGTCAGCACTTGTTGCGCACGAAGGAGCAAAAAAAGGAGTTTCTTTGTTGTGCTCCTTTGTGTGGCAACAAAGGGGCACACGGTGCATCCGGCGTGAGCCGCCAGTTCTTCATTACCCCTGCTCGGATGACATCATCGGGAGCCGTGAACTGTGATTGTCAATCGGGCCGGCAACACGAACAGCAAAGTACCTGAATTTTTCTCTCACAGTTGAGCCAGATGATGTCGAGCAGATAGAAGAACCAGTGAGAGGTAAGGCAGGGCAGACAGCAAGTCCTCTGGCATCAGCCGCCACTTTTCACCCCCCAGCTTGGATGACATGTGGATACAGTTGAAACGGTGCATCTGGACTTTCAGAAAGCATTTGACAAAAGTACCTTTTGGGTACTTGTCAGGTATTTATGACTTGGATTGGCCACTGTTGGGCTTGGGATACTGAACTTGATTGGACCCTTGGTCTGACCCAGTATGGCATATCTTGTGTTTTTATGTACCTCAAGAGAGACTCTTGAGAAAATTAAAAAGTCATGGGATAGGAGGCGAAGTTCTATTGTGGATTGAGAACTGGTTAAAAGATAGAAAACAGAGAGTAGGACTAAATGGTCAGTGTTCTCATTGGAGCAGAGTGCCCCAGGGATTTGTGTTGGGATTGCTGCTGTGTAACATATTTGTAAATGACCCAGAGAAGGGAATAACATGTGAAACGGTCAGATTTGCTGATACAAAATTATTCAAAGTTGTTAAATCACAAGAGTACTGTGAGAACTTGCAAGAGGACCTTTTGAGACTGGAAGACTCGGCATTCAATTGGCATTTAATGTGAACAAGTGCAAAGTGATATACATAGGGAAGAGGAACCCAAATTGTAGTTACATGATGCAAATTTCTACATTGGCAGTCACCACCCAGGATAAAGATCTAGGCATTATCGATATGTTGAAATTCTCTGCCCAGTGTGTGGTGGTGGCCAAGATTGCAATTAGAATGCTAGGAATTATCAGGAAAGGAGTAGAGAATAAAACAGAGAATATCATAATGCTTCTATATCACTCCATGATTTGACCACACTTTGAAAAAAAGATATAGCGGAATTAGAAAAGGTATTGAGAAGGGGGACCAAAATGATAGAGGATGGAACGATTCTACTATAAGGAAAGGCTAAAGAGGTTAAGACTCTTCAGCTTGGAGAACAAATGACTGAAGGAGAAATTGATAAAGGTCTATAAAATGAGTGGATTGAAACAGGTAAACATGAATCAGCTTGTTTACGTTTTCAAAAAGTACAAAGACTAGGGGACATGCAATTAATTTACTAGGTGATATATTTAAGACAAATAGGAGAAAATACTTTTTTTTACTCAACATATAAATAAATTCTGAAATTCATGGTGAAAGGATGTGGTAAAAGTTATTAGTTAGCTGGGTTTAAAAAAGGTTTGGCAAGTTCCTGGAGGAAAAATCCATTAACTATTATTAAGGCAGAGTTGCAGAAATCATTGCTTATTTTTGGGATAAATAGCTTGGAATCTATTTACCCTTTGGGATTCTGCTAGGTACTTGTGACCTGGATTGGCCCAGTTGGAAACAGGATGGGACTCTTGGTCTGACCCAGGATGGCAAAACATATGTTATTACCATCAAAAAAAATGTTTATGGTGTGGGTAGAACCTTGGCATTCTCCTCAGTAAAGATAGAGGAAAATAAATTATATAGTGTTTCTGCTGTTTTTGTCCTCCCTGAGCACCCCTTTTATCCTGTGACTCCCTCACAAGCTTTTTACTTTGAATGTACTTGGATACATTTTTATTACTACTTTTTACATTTATGGCAGTCTTGTTTTCAAATTCTCTCATAGCCTGCTTAATTACTTTTTTACTTCTAACTAGCCAGTGCTTATGTTCTACCCTATTTTCCTCATTTGAGTCTGTCTTCCATTTTTTTAAAGATACCCTTTGGCTTTAATTGCCTCTTTCACCTCACTTTTAAACCATGCTGGCAGTCATTTGGTTTTCCTTCTACCTTTTTTGATGCAAGGAGTACCTTTTTTTTTTTTTTTTTAATCTGGGCTTCAAGGATGATACTTTTAAACAATGCCCATGCCTTTTGCAAATTTTTAATCTTGTGAATTGCTCCTTTTAGGTTTTTTTCCTAAAATATTTTATCATAGTCCTCCTTTTTTAGTTAAATGCTACTACAGTAGTTTTCCTTAGTATTTGCTCTCCAGTGATTGTCAAATTTTATTGCATTATGATCATGTTGCCAGGCGGATCTACCACCTTTATCTCTTGCACCAGGTCCTGCATTCCACAGATAACTAGATCTAATGTAGCTCCCCCTCTTGGTTCTGTGGCCAACTGCTGCATGAATCAGTCTTTGATGGCATCTAGGAACTTTACCTCCTTTGCATGCCCTCATGTGAATCCTGCCAATCAATTCCTGCGTACTTGAAATCTCCCATTTTTATTGTATTGCCCATTTTGTTAGCCAGTCTAATCTCTGTTTGTATTTTGCAGTCTTTCTCCATCCTTGCCAGGCAGGCAATAATATATATCTCCACTACTATACTCTTCCTGTGGAGTGCTGTTTGTTTCCTGCAAAACTTATATCCTTCTCAACTCTGTCATCCTTAACATACTGTATAGTGCCACCCCTCTACCAATCTTATCCGTCCTGTCATGTTGATATAATTTGTACCCTGGTATCACAGTGTCCCATTTGTTATCCTACTTTCCCTTAAGTGTCTGAGATGTTTCCTATGTCTATACCTTCCTTTAGCACCATACATTCTAACTCTGCAATCTTATTTTTCAGGCTTCTGGCATTCACATACAGATATTTTAAAGTAGGTTTATTTGTATTTCTATCTTAATATGTACCCACAACCTGCTTATTATCAGATGAATGTGACATGTGTTCTTGAATCATTAATAGTATCTGCAGAATGAGCAAGCATTCCCCAGACTTTTTTTGCGATGACTACTAGTTCTAAAGCCCAGCACTATATGTATTTAGCCACTTGAAAGAAGAAGTAACACAAAAAGGTGTTTGTTTTTTCTTCCTTTTTTGTTTTAAATTATATTTCGTTGCCTTCCAAAGTCAACATTTCCTGATGTTATGGATCCCAGCCACTGGTCAGTAAATATCCATTTTGAAATATTAATGAGAGTCTACTTAGGCATTTTTTATTCTTTGATTACTTGTAGTTCTGATCTGTGTATATCTGCAGAATAGTTGCACACATGCATTGACAGAATTGTTGCTTTCCCGTCGATAACAGGACTGAATTAGCCATGCTGTCTGGGAGCGTCTCGCGACCGGTCAGTATGCAGAGTTTTCTCAATTAGTACAGAGTTTTGAACTCTGTACGGTTGCGCGGTGAGCTTCCCGCGCGATTGCCTTGTTACCTCAGTCCCTTTTTTTTTTTTTCAGCGAGCAGTCTGCACGTGGGGTTTTTTTCTCCTCCTCTTCTTCTCTGAAGAGATTTTTTTCTCAAATTCTGTTTTTTCTTCATTTCTTCTGGGTAGTGATGGCTCCTAAACCATCCGGATTTAAGTACTGCCAATGCGGTAAAATTATGTCCATTATAGATGGACATAATTACTGCTACATATGCTTGGGACCGGAACATGACCAAGTCTCATGCCGGGACTGTGGTTGCATGTCTCCCCGAGCCCAGAGGAAGCGTGCAGAAAAAAATCGCGCGGCTAAAGATATCCTCCACACAGTCTTCGCCGGGACCGTCGAAGACACCGAAGAAGTCTCCGTCTAAAAGACCTGCTTCGCTAGAGGGTACCTCGGCCAGGTCTGTTATACCATCAGAGCCAGTGAAGGGAGTTGAGGCTGCAACTCCTCTTTCACAAAAATCCCCTCATGAGCCGCTTGGGTTTCAGTTTACTAAACCCATTCGCTCTCGCTCCTCGACACCAAAAAAGTCAAGAAACAAAAAATCAAATTGGCCGAAGCAGAACGGTGCATCGGAGCAGAGATGTGTGCATGGAGCATCGGCGCATAACTTACCGGCGCACAAGACATTGACGCACAGCTCCGACGCATTGGCGCACAGCGGTGCGCACATCAAATCGGCGCACAACAGTGCGCGCAACAATGCGCACAAAGCATCAGCGCAGGGATCGACGCACAAAGGCGCATCTAAGCGCACAGCGCTGATACCACACACTGCATCAAAGCAACATGACTCAAAACGTGCGAAACTATCGATTCAACCTCAAAGTCCGACACACTTGACACCAGTCTTGACGCAGTCTTCACTACTAAGTCAGGAACATCTTAAAAAGTCACAAAAACTAAGCATGTAACATCTTCAAAACCTTGTGAAACAGATTCTGACCAACAGGTGGAACTAGTCTCCGTCCATGACACTGCCACATCTAGCGAGGGTTCTGATTCTGATGGATCTTCTTTTAGTAGACCACAATCCCCTCAGCTTCTCCATAACTCAGGCCTGCCTTCTCAAGACGAGCTCATATCAGCAGTGCCTTCAGGAACAGGTCAATTTCCAGGACCTTCACAACCTATCGCATCTAAGGCGAAGTTGCAGATTTCGCAGGCATTGAATACTTTTTTCCAAGATTTAAACATGGCACATCCTCAGCCTCCGCTTGCGCCTTCTCAACCTTCGCCAACTCCATTACTTCCGTCTCAGCCGTCGGCACCATCTCCAATTCCAGATCGACCAGATACTCCAGACTCACCATGAACATCATCGCCTGGTTCATCTACAGGGTTCCATCTGATCCTCCAGAAGGTCTTCCGGAACCTTATTCCCCTCCCGAAGACTTGTCCTACGCAAAGTTCATAGAGAAAATATGCTCTCTCTTAAATATTGAGACAAGAAAGATCCCTGATCCTAGGTCAGAGGTGTTAGGAATACTGAAAATATTTGAAATGCCTCCAGAACCAACAGCTCTACCACCACATACAGTGCTAGATACAGTGTTTCGTAAAATGTGGGACAAACCCTTTACTACCGCAGCCTCATCAAGGAAAATGGACTTAAAGTACTGTATGCGTAATTCCACAATTTACGATTCTACACAGCTGTCACACAGTTCAATAGTAGTGGAATCTGCTCTAACAAAGGCAAAAATGTCAAAACTACATTCAAATTCACCACCTGGGAAAGACCATAAGTCTATGGATGAATTTGGCCATAAGGTATACCATTCTTCCATGTTAGCGACAAAAATTCAACATCATCGGTTTTACATAATCCAGTATTTATTTGAATGTCTTCAGAGGTTATGTCCCTCATGTTTAACCTCTGAAAATACTCTACCACAGCCTTTTACTGACATGGAAGAAGGGCTTTGCCATCTACTTCGGTCTGTCTGAGTCCTTTGAGTCTTCCGCAAGGTCCTCTGCTACGGCTATAGCGGCAAGACGGGTGACGTGGTTGAGAGCAAGTGCAATTAGAGAGGGCGTTGACGAGTTAGTGGACATACCGTGCCTGGGTGACAATCCTTTTGGTGAAAAATTTGGGGGAACCGTTACTCTTCTTAAAGAACAGAGTACTGCTGTGCTATCACTCACATCTCCAACGGACCCCCATACCTCATCCAGGAAGTTTTACCCTTCATTCAGGAAGAAGGCCCTACTCAAGGGTACCCTTCAAACCATACAATAACTATCGATCACAGAATTATTCCCACCAAAGATACCAACCTCGGCCTCATCAGTCCTGTGGACGACCTCGTCAACAAAGGCCACAAAAGCAAACACCAGCACCTCCTCAAAAACAGACTTCATCTTTTTGAGCTATCCTGAGCCCCTCCACCACCTTACATAGGAGGTTGCCTTCACCTTTTTTATAGCAATTGGGAGGCGATTACTTTGGATGTTTGGGTCCTGAACATTTATTTATTTATTTAAAACTTTTATATACCGACATTCATCCAGGATATCATATCGGTTCACATTGTAACATAAACTGGCGCTAGGCATGGCGCTGGCGCCATCATAAGGGAGGGCTATCGAATAAATTTTGTAATACTCCCAGATCTCCCTCATATTCCCATTCCCTGAAATACATCAACCCACTCACTGTACCTTCAAGAACAGTTACAAAATCTTCAAAGCCAGAAATCCATTCAAAGAATTACAAAGGCACAGGAAAATCAGGGGTTCTACTCCCATTATTTTCTCATTCCAAAAGTCCAGAGGTCTTCGACCAATCTTAGACTTACGGAATCTCAACAAACACATTCAGAAAGAAAAATTCAACAAGACGTCTCTCAAGACTATTCTTTCTCTCCTACAACCCAACGACTGGCTATGTTCCATAGCCTTGAAGGATGCTTACTCCCATATTCTCATGAAGCCTTCTTCCTGGCAATACCTTTGCTTTCAAGCTCAGAGCAATCACTATCAATATAAGGTTCTACCCTTTGGCCTGTCCTCAGCCCCAAGAGTGTTCACAAAATGTTTAGCAGTGGTGATGGCTCACCTCAGACAACTGTTGATCCAGATTTTTCCCTATCTGGATGACTGGCTTTTAGTAGCCTACTCTACGAACTCACACGTTCCAAACAATCAACTGTCTGTGACATTGGACTTCATAATCAATCACAAAAAGTCCAACCTGCAACCGACCCAAACGCTACAGTTCATTGGAGCATTCATCGATACAACACAACAGAGAGCACACCTCCCACAGGACAGAATTCAAACTCTATCCTCACTAGCTCGACATCTGTGCAACCGATCACATACCTCGGCACGTCAAATCCTCCAGCTACTGGGTCATATGGCAGCAGCTATCCAAGTGATTCCCTACACGAGACTACACATGTGCCGACTTCAGTGGGGACTAAAGAATCAATGGTCTCAATTCTTTCAGCCCCTCTCAACCAAGATACAACTTACCACCCAAATGCGCACCGATATTCGATGGTGGAAGAACACCAACAACTTGACCTCGGGAGCACCCTTCCAGTTACCTCCCCATCAACTCAACCTCACGATGGATGCATCCAGAAGGGGTTGGGGAGCTCATCTGAGCAAACTGAAGACTCAAGGTCTTTGGTCTGCGCAGGAGAGCATACACCAGATCAACCTTCTGGAACTTCGAGCCATTTGGAAGGCATTTCAAACCTTCTCCCCTCAGGTTCGCGGCAAACATCTCATGGTATACACAGACAACCAAGTTGCCATGTTCTACATAAACAAGGAAAGGGTCAGGTTCATGGATCCTTTGTCGAGAAACACTTTGAATACTGATGTGGGCAATAGCAAACAAAGTTTCGATGCAAGCCACTTACCTTCCAGGCTTAGACAACGTCACGGTGGATCGCCTCAGCAGGATTTTTCATCCACACGAATGGACTTTAAATCGGGATGTTGCAACCAGAATCTTTCCAACGCTGGGGCAACCCAATGATAGATCTCTTTGCCACAGAGAACAACCGTCAAACACAAGTATTTTGCTCCATTTACCCGAGCACACTTCGTCATGCTCTAGATGCCTTTCTCATCCCATGGACGGAGGGCTTGCTCTACGCTTACCCTCCCATCCCGCTAATATCAAGAACGATTCAAAAATGCATCCAAGACATAGTGGATATGATCCTCATAGCTCCGGCATGGCCAAAACAGCCCTGGTATCCGTATCTCATGCGACTATCCATTCACCCACCAATTCCACTGGAGAACCATCCATGTCTGACTCAGGAAGGGGGTCCCTCCTTCATCCAATGCACCAATCCCTCCACCTGACAGCTTGGAGGTTGAAAGGCAATTATTAAACCATCTGGGTCTGCCAACTCCACTTGAAGATATTCTCATTGCTTCTAGGAAAGTAGCATTGTTACACGGAATGGTGCACAACACAAAGGCTAGACCCTTTCTTATCAATAGCTACGCAACTCCTGGAGTATCTTCATACACTCTACCTTGCTGGTTTAGCGCTGGCTTCAATTCGTGTGCATGCTAGTGCCATTGCAGCTTTCCACCACTCTCATAATAGACTTCCCATTTCCAACCATCCGTTGATCTCCAGATTAATGAGAGGCATGCTATGTCTAAGGCCACCGGTGTCAAAATCACCTATACCATGGGAACTCAATATAGTCCTTGAACTAATGCTGCCTCCTTTCGAGCCATTAGATTCATGCCACACAAAATACCTAACCTGGAAAACGGTATTTCTAGTGGCGGTCACATCAGCACGGAGAGTAAGTGAGCTACAAGCCTTGATTCACTATTCTCCTTATTTAGAATTTTATCATAAGGTCACTCTTCGGCTTCATCCTACCTTTCTTCCTAAGGTAGTATCGGCTTTCCACATAAACCAGTCAATTACATTGCCAATCTTTCAACCTAAACCTCATTATAATGACAGAGACAAGCTTCTGCACTCTTTAGACTGTAAAAGAGTGTTAGCTTGCTACAAACACAGAACTCAATCTCAAGGAAGACCATCTCAATTGTTTCTATCCTTTAACCCTAATAATCCAAACCAACCTATCTCCAAAAGAACCATTGCTAGTTGGTTATCCCAATGCATTGAATTCTGCTACAATAAGCGTTCTCTGCTTTTGAGCAACAAACAGAGCACACCAGATACGCGCAACGGCAGCATCTGTTGCACATTTAAAAAGGGTTCCGCTGCTGGACATCTGCAAAGTGGCAACCTGATCTTCTCTTCATACCTTCACATCGCACCACTGTATCGGACAGCAAGCATCTTCCGATGCAGCTCTGGATTCGGCAGTTTTGTCAACCCTACATACTGAGTAAGACTGTCTACCTTTTATTGAAGGGTAGTGTCCTTAACTTAAACTTATTATATGGACACAACCCGGGAGCTTGGGACTCCCAGACAGCATGGCTAGTTCAGCCCTGCTATCTACGGTAAGCAAACTTGCTTTTTCCTGTCAACGGTGTTTCCGTAGATAGCAGGATGAATTAGCCATGCAATCCCTTCCCACCTCCCTAGACAGTCTACAGATTCTACCAAAACGTTTCCATGTACATCTCGCTTGGCTACAAGAGACTGAGGTAACAAGGCAATCGCGCGGGAAGCTCACCACACAGCCATAGAGAATTCAAAACTCTGTACTAACAGAGAACTCCACCTATGACCAGTCGCGAGACGCTCCCAGACAGCATGGCTAATTCATCCTGCTGTCTACAGAAACACAGTTTATGGTAAGCAAACTTGCTTATTTGACCTGTCTGTAGTCTCACTGCAGTTTTTCTTTCCTCATGAAATCACTTCTCTTCTACTTCTCCATTATTTTTTTAGCTTTCCTCTTTAATGTTAAAAACAATTTTAGTAGATAATTAACATTAGGTGCAACTTGAAATAGAACCTTCTCCATGTAAGCTAAATGGATTTCTCTGTTCTCTTGTGGTGTTAATCCTTTCTGACATTCATGCCAGTCTGTCGCTCCCTCATTAACAATATCTTTCTGTCTGCCTCATTGAGGACCATCCAGGAAGTCTGACAAATATGCAGCTATTTAATTCCCATTTTTTCTTGTGACCCAAATCTGACAAAAAATTTGGAAATGCCAGTTTTCTGTCAACAAGCAGAGCTGAGTTATCCATGACATATAAGTGACGTCATCTGATGGCAACAAATAGACCTATCTCTCTAGAGCAGTAAAATGTGCATTATTTATTACTACTGAGCATGAATGGGAGTTTCCGCATGTGCTCTCTCGCGATCCTGTAGTCCTTTTTTTTTTCTTTTGTCTGAGCTTTCACCTGGACATGTACCCTCTCTCTGTTTTTTCAGTTTACCTATTCTTGCAGTCCTCTTGTGTTTTTCAGGGTTGCCTTGCTACTTCAGCAGCCCTTCAATAGCACTGTTCAGTGCTATACCAAAAAGCTTTTGCTATGTCCACATCCAAGAAAGCCACACCCAGTGGCTTCAGAGATTGCATTTGTAGCCACCAGATGGCCATGACATCTACTACAAATGCCTGGGATCTGATCATGACTCAGTTAATTGCTATGACTGTGGTCAGATGTTGCCTAGATCCCAACAGAAACAAGTTTGGAAGATGGAGACATTCTTCATGGAGTGGGGCTTCCTTGGGCTCACTCCATGCCAAGTTGAGTATAAGCTTCTGGACTAAGACTTCCCCGCCTGTGGCACTGGATTCCAAATCCGCCACAGTTTACGGGTCGAGCACAGGAGCCTGTGCACTCCTAAGGCTTTTTTCCCTCTAAGTAGAGCTCATCAGTGCTAAAGAAGAAGTGCAATTGGCTCCTTCTGTTTGGGAGCCATCAGTACTGACACAGGTGCCAGGAGTATAGTTGACGCCTATGCCAGTTGTGATCTAGGTGCCAGTAGGCCCCAGCGGGGACTCTTTGCAGCTGTCCTCTTCTTCTTTGATGCCTCCTATCTCCATCTCACCTCTTCCAGATTCCAGGGCCCCTTCAATATTGTCTGCCTGAAGCACTTATCTTGGGTCCCTCCCACTAGGTTTGAAAACTCTGGACATGATTTGCTCCATTATGCCTTTGTTTTCTATACAACCCCTAATACAGTAGCATGGGAGTAAGCTTTCACTTGGAGTCTGGTATGTGCCTCTCAAGATGAACCAGTACACGGAGAGCCAATGAAGTGCTTGCAGAATAGGAGTCATGTGATCTCTAATACTGGTGCCAGATAGAAAACAAGCAGCAAGGCACTGAACAATTTAAAGTACACAAATTGTACTTGCTGGAAGCTCCACATACAATGAATTGCAACAGTCTGTGCTGGATAAAACTAATGCTTCCAGTACTAAGCGGAAATCGTATCTATTAATAATGGTCTCAATCGATGAAGCGTCTGGAGTTTATAAATTGAGGTTTTCAACTCCATCTCAACCTGAGCCTGCATGGAGAGTCTAGCATACACTATAAATCACAAATTACGTACAAATGTGTTTATAAGTTTACATACCCCTGGCAGAATTTGTAAGATGTGTAGCATTTTAAGAGCACATGTGATCAGACAAAATGCAAGTTTATTTTTAATGTTTCAAATTAAACTATTATGCATCACAGAATGACACAATAATTAAACAAACAATAGCAATAAGAGAAATAATAAAAGTAAGTCATGGGATAGGAGGCGATGTCCTTTCGTGGATTACAAACTGGTTAAAAGACAGGAAACAGGATTAAATGGTCAGTTTTCTCAGTGGAAAAAAGGGTAAACAGTGGAGTGCCTCAGAGATCTGTATTTGGACCAGTGCTTTTCAATATATATATATAAACTAGTCGTTTAGCCCGTAACAACGGGCTACATTAAAAAAAAATTTTCGGTCCATTTCCTTCCCCCTCCCCCTCATTCTCCCCACATCCTCTATTCTCCCTCCCTCCCCTCAGTCACTCCCCCCCTCCCTCCCACTCTCTCAGCTCATTCACAACCCCTTCGGATGGCACAAATGGAAGATCTCTGGGGGAGGTCCCTCCCTCCCTCGCGTGCGCCGCCACTACCGCTCCTCACCGCTGCCATGTTTTCAAAGAGCTGACGCTCTGCTCTGGCCGATGTGTTCACCCGCACATGCGCAGTAGAGCTGCTCTCTTCTGCGCATTTGTGGCACGTCGGTCAAGCCTCATTTATTTAATAGATGATCTGGAAAGGAATACGACGAGTGAGGTTATCAAATTTGCGGATGATACAAAATTATTCAGAGTAGTTAAATCACAAGCAGACTGTGATACATTACAGGAGGACCTTGCAAGACTGGAAGATTGGGCATCTAAATGGCAGATGAAATTTAATGTGGACAAGTGCAAGGTGTTACATATAGGGAAAAATAACCCTTGCTGTAGTTACACGATGTTGGGTTCCATATTAGGAGCTACCACCCAGGAAAAAGATCTAGGCATCATAGTGGATAATACTTTGAAATTGTCGGCTCAGTGTGCTGCAGCAGTCAAAAAAGCAAACAGAATGTTAGGAATTATTAGGAAGGGTTAATAAAATGGAAAATGTCATAATGCCTCTATATCGCTCCATGGTGAGACCACACCTTGAATACTGTGTACAGTTCTGGTCGCCGCATCTCAAAAAAGATACAGTTGCGATGGAGAAGGTACAGAGAAGGGCAACCAAATGATAAAGGGGATGGAGCAGCTCCCCTATGAGGAAAGGCTGAAGAGGTTAGGGCTGTTCAGCTTGGAGAAGAGACAGCTGAGGGGGGGATATGATAGAGGTCTTTAAGATCATGAGAGGTCTTGAACGAGTAGATGTGACTCGGTTATTTACACTTTCGAATAATAGAAGGACTAGGGGGCATTCCATGAAGTTAGCAAGTAGCATATTTAAGACTAATCGGAGAAAATTCTGTCACTCAACGCACAATAAAGCTCTGGAATTTGTTGCCAGAGGATGTGGTTAGTGTAGCTGGGTTCAAAAAAGGTTTGGATACGTTCTTGGAGGAGAAGTCCATTAACGGCTATTAATCAAGTTTACTTAGGGAATAGCCACTGCTATTAATTACATCAGTAGCATGGGATCTTCTTAGTGTTTGGATAATTGCCAGGTTCTTGTGGCCTGGTTTGGCCTCTGTTGGAAACAGGATGCTGGGCTTGATGGACCCTTGGTCTGACCCAGCATGGCAATTTCTTAGCTCTTATGTTCTAATGATGGCTTGCAGCCTTTTATGATAATCATGAATGAGGCCCTATATTTTCTCATGTGGTAAAGCTGCCTAATCTAGCCAAAAAGCCTTCAGATCCGGTAAATCCTGCATGTTTGAGTTCTCCCCAAAGTGGCTCATTGATGATGAGGTCAGGAGACTGTGATGGCCACTCCAGAACCTTCACTTTTTTCTTCTGCTGCAGCCACTGAAGGGATGACTTGGTCATATATTTCAGATTATTGTCATGTTGGAAAGTCAAAGTGTGCATCATGTGCAACTTCCTGGGTGCTGAATGCAAATTCTCCAGTATTTTCTGAAAAGATGCTGCATTCATCCTGCCATCAATTTTCACTAAATTCCTTGTGCTGCTGTAGTTCACAGTCCCCCCCAAAACAGCAGAGATCACCTCCATGCTTCATGCTAGGGATGGTGTGCTTCTCTTCAAAGCATTTATGGTTGTGATCATAAAGTTCAATTTTGGTCTTATTACTCCAAATTGTTTTGTTACAGAGGTGTTTTGTGGCTTCTCTAGGTGCTGTTTGGTGTAATGTAAGCAGGCTGTTTTGTGGCGTCTGTGCAGCAATGGCTTTTTTTCTTTTTCTGGCAATTCTACCATGAAGCCCATTTTTGTTCAAGTATCTCCTTATTATGCATGCTGAAATAGTCACACCACTTTTTCAGAGAAGCCTGTATTTCAGTAAAAGTTGCGTGTGGGTTTTTCTTTGCATCCTGACATATTTTCCTAGAAGTTGTCTGAAATCTTTGTTGGTCTACCTTGGTATTAACGGAACCCATAATTTTCCATTTCTTGATCAGAGTTTGAACAGTACTGACTGGCATTTTCAAATCTTTGCATATCTTTTTATATCCTTTTCATGATTTATAAAGTTGAACTACTTTTGCTCACAGATACTTTGACACATCTTTTGGTTTCTCCATGCTTCAGTAACCACCCAAGTCAGTGCAGCCCTGGATTAAATGCACAAGGGTTTCTCAAGAGCTAAGAAACTCATTGACTATTTATACACAGACACTAATTACAGTCAAAGAAGTCACAGGTGTGGATACTTACCTTCATTGCCATCTCAACCTGTGTGTGTCAACATGAGTGATTATTATCAGCCCAAACATTCAAGGGTATGCAAACATTTGAACAGGACTATTTTATTATTTCCCTTATTGTTATGGTTTGTTTAATGAGTGTACTATTCTGTGATACATAATAGTTAATTTGAAACACATTAAAAATAACAGACGTGTTTTGTCTGATGGCTCATGTTTTCTTAAAATGCTACACATCTTACAAATTCTGCCAGGGGTGTGTAAACTTATGAGCATAACTGTACTTGGTTTACAATGAATATCTTACTGATAGACCCATAGAGGGAGTTCTACTTATAATCATTACCTATGTTTTATTGTGCCATAAGTTTTTTCTCACAGATGTCAAGAAAATTGAAACAGTCTCAAATGTTGCATCCCAAGCTGGCACCACAGGTACAAAAACTGAATGCCATTAGCATACAGTTTGTAATTTATGCCTAATTCTGATGATAATGTGTAGAGTAGTGCCATATACAGTGACTTGCAAAAGTATTCGACTCCCTAAACATAGAAATGACAGCAGAAGAAGACCAAACGGCCCAACCAGTCTGCCCAGCAAGCTTTCACACTTTTTTTGTTCCCCCTCATACTTATCTGTTACTCTTGGCCCTTATTAGTAACTTTTTGGTTCTAGTTACCTTCCACCCCTGCCATTGATGTAGAGAGCAGTGCTGGAGCTGCATCTAAGTGAAGTATCTAGCTTAATTGGTTAGGGGTAGTAACTGCCGCAATAAGCAAGCTACTCCCACGCTTATTTGTTTACCCAGCCTGTGCCATTCAGTCCTTGGTTGTTGTCTGAATATAAATCCTCTTTTCTTTATCCCCCCTGCCGTTGAAGCAGTGACTTGCCCTGGATATGTATTCCAAGTGAAGTATCAGGCTTAATTGATTCGGGGTAGTAACCGCCGTAACAAGCAAGCTACACCCATAATTGTTTACCCAGACTATGTAATTCAGTCCTTGTTGGTTGTTGCCTGAATATAAATCCTCTTTTCCTCTTTCCCCCCTGCCGTTGAAGCAGAGAGCTATGCTGGATATTCATTGAAAGTGAAGTATCAGACTTATTTGGTTTGGGGTAGTAACTGCTGCAACAAGCAAGCTAGTCCCCCGCTTTTTTGTGAATGCAAATCCTTTTTACCACATTTCCTCTTGCCATTGAAGCATAGAGCAATGCTGGAGTCGCATTAACAGTGAGTATGTTTATTGAATAAGGATATTAATCTCCAGTTAGTAGCTGTCATTCCCGCAAGCTACCCCCATGCCTCTTCTCTTCATTCATATCCTCTAGACTTTATGGGTCCACAGTATTTATCCCACGCCCTTTTGAAGTCCTTCACAGTTTTGGTCTTCACCACTTGTTTATTTGCTTTTATATACCTATATACCAATATTCAGCAATGCCATCACGTCGGTTTACATATAACAATTTTAACTAAAAAATGGATACAATGTAATATAACAAATGAGGGAAAAAATGGGATATGTATTACAAAATATAATTATTATCAAATATGTTAAAAATCAATGAAAGATTGGGGGTTGAGAAGAGGGAGAAACGAGAGGGATGGGAAAGAGTGTAGTTATTGATAAAATAGAAGTAACGGGAATGGGGAAAAAGGGGAGTAAAGGGGAAGGTATAATTGAAAGTGATATCCTCCGGAAGGGCGATCCAGGCATCTACCACCCTCTCCGTGAAGAAATACTTCCTGACATTGGTTCTGAGTCTTCCTTCCCGGAGTTTCAAATCATGACCCCTGGTTCTGCTGATTTTTTTTTTCCAGTGGAAAAGGTTTGTCATTGTCTTTAGATCATTAAAACCTTTCAAGTATCTGAAAGTCTGTATTATATCACCTCTGCTCCTCCTTTCCTTCAGGGTGTACATATTTAGATTCTTCAATATCTCCTCATAAGTCATTCGATGAAGACCCTTCACTTTTTTGGTCGCCCTTCTCTGGACCGCCTCCATCCTGTCTCTGTCCATTCGGAGATACGGTCTCCAGAACTGAGCACAGTACTCCAGGTGAGGCCTCACCAAGGTCCTGTACAAGGGGATAATAACTTCCTTTTTCTTACTCGATATTCCTCTCTCTATGCAGCCCAGTATTCTTCTGGCTTTAGCTATCGCCTTGTCACATTGTTTCACTGACTTCAGATCGTTAGACACTATCACACCAAGGTCTCTCTCCAGCTCCGTGCACATCAGCCCTTCACCTCCCATCGAATACAGTTCTTTTGGATTTCCACACCCCATATGCAAGACTCTGCACTTCTTGGCATTGAATCTCAGCTGCCATATCTTCTACCACTCTTCCAGCTTCCTTAAATCCCATCTCATTCTCTCCACTCCTTCCGGCGTGTCCACTCTGTTGCAGATCTTAGTGTCATCCACAAAAAAGACAAACCTTACTTTCTATCCCGTCCACAATGTCGCTCACAAAGATATTGAACAGGACCGGTCCCAACACAGATTCTTGCGGTACTCCACTTAACACCGCTCTCTCTTCAGAGAGAATTCCATTTACCATCACACATTGTCTTCTGTCCGTCAACCAGTTTGCAATCCAGGCCACCACCTCGGCACTCACTCCTAAGCTTCTCATTTTATTCACCAGCCTCCTGTGCGTGACTGTATCAAAAGCATTGCTAAAATCCAATTAGATGACATCGAGTGCTCTTCCTCGATCCAATTCCTTAGTCACCCAATCAAAAAAGTCAATCAGATTTGTCTGACAGGACCTTCCCTTGGTGAAACCACGCTGCCTCTGGTCCATCAATTCTGCTGCTTGTAGATAGTTCACAATTCTTTCCTTCAGCGGCGACTCCAGTATCTTTCCCACCACCGAAGTGAGGCTAACCGGCCTGTAGTTTCCAGTCTTCTGTCTGATCCCGCTCTAGTGAAGCGGGACCACCATCGCTCTTCTCCAATCACTCGGCACCACTCCCGTTTCCAGAGAGCTATTGAACAGGTCACACAGCGGAGCTGCCAGCACATCTCTGAGCTCCCTCGGTATCCTGGGATGAACCTCATCAGGCCCCCATGGCTTTGTCCACCTTCAGTTTTCCTAGCTCTTCCCGTACATTCTCTTCTGTAAACGGAGTTTTATCTATTCCGCTTCTCTCCAGCTTCTTGTTAACTAGTGTCTGTCCTTCTCTGGGGTCTTCTTTAGTGAATACTGAACTGAAGTATTCGTTTAATATTTCTGCCATTTCTTCATCTGTCTCCACCCATTGATCCTTTTCACCTTTCAATTTCAGTATACCACTTTGGGCTTTTCTCCTTTCGCTGATGTATCTGAAAAATGTTTTGTCACCTTGCTTTACCTCTTTGACAATCCTTTCTTCCGCTTGAATTTTCGCTTTCTTGATTGCTTTCTTTGTCTCCCTCTGTTCCACCATATATTCTTCCTTGTGTTCCTCTCTTTGGGATTCTTTATATTTCTTGAACGCTGTTCTTTCAGCTTTTATTTTGTCAGCCACCTCCTTTGAGAACCAGATAGGTTTCATTTTGCTCTTGCTTTTCAGCAGATTTGTGTGAATTACAAATGACACACAGATTATTCCAGGCAGTATGTTTATTATAAACCAGTATGCTCTTAAAGTAAATTTTCAGTCACAATTCATTATTTCTTTGCATTTTTTGTAAATTAAATTAAAAACTGAAAAATGCTGCTTGTATATGTATTCAATCCCTTCAGGCTAGTACATGGTAGAACCACCATTTGCTTTATCTGTTGGGATAAGATTCTACCAGCTTTACACAAGTTTGGGAATGATTTTTGCCCATTCTTTCTGACAGATTTGCTCCAGATTGTTCAGTTGGTTGGATGACGCTTATGGACTGCAATTTTCAAATAGTGCCATAGATTCTCGATTTGATTGAGATGTGGACTTTGACATGGCCATTGTGGAACATTCACCTTTTTGTTATTCAACCACTCCTGTGTTGCTTTGGTCTTGTGCTTGGGATCATTGTCTTGCTGAATGGTGCACTTTCTCCCAAGTTTTAGTTTTTTAGCAGACTGAAGCATGTTGTCTTGCAGTACCAAGACAATTTTAACAAGATGCCCAGTCCCCACTGAGGAAAATCATTCTCACAACAGGATACTGCCACTCCCATACTTTACTATTGGGTTGGTGTTTGCTTAGGAATGGGCAGTTAAGTTTGCGCCACACATAGTGTTTTGAATTTTGGCCAAAAAGCTCAATTTTTGTCTCATCTGACTACAAAACCTTATCTCATATTTTAGCTGGGTCCACTCTGCCTTCTAGCAAACTCCAGCCGTGCTTTGATGTGGTTTTTCTTCAGTAATGGCTTCTTTCTATACAGACCAGTTGTATGCAGAGCTCTTGATATGGTTGACTAGTGCATCTCCTCTCCAGACTCAGCCACCAAACTCTGTAGCTCCTTCAAAGTGATTATTGGTCTTTCTGTGGCTTCCCTCACAAGTTTTCTTCTTGCTGTGATGCTGACTTTTGAGGAATGGCCTTGTCTAGGCAGTGTCTGGGTAGTATGATGCAACTTCCATTTCCTCACAATTGATCCAATAGTGCTCACTGAAATATGCAAGCAGTTGGATATTATTTTCTAGCCTTTTCCTAACTTGTGCATGCCTATAATTTTTTCTTTAATTTCCTTAGAATGCTCTTTGGTCTTTATTGTCACAGCTTTCCTTCAGATTCACAGTCTGACCAATGATTCTGGAATTAGAGAGCCATTTATCCAGAAAAGTTAACTTTTTTTTTTTTACTGATTCACGGGTAGAGACCAATTGTTAGGGCAATATCTTTCATCTGTGTAAACTTGAGGCTTCCACAGTATATGGGGTTGAATACTTATGCAAGCAGCATTTTTCAGTTTTTAACTTTATCTGCAGTTTATGTAAAATAATGAATTGTGACTTTGAAAATTTACGTTAAGAGCATGCTGGTTTGCAATAAACATAATTTCTGGAACAATCTGTTTGTGTCATTTGCAATCCACACATCTGTTGACTTTTTAGGGGGTCAAATGCTTTTGCAAGCCACTTATATGTTAAATAACAAGGCAGAAAGGGCTGGCTCTTGGGGAACGCCAGTTCGAGTTGATTGCATGAGAGTTCTCCAGTGAAGTTTTCATTCTTAGGGATTGCAGCTGCGTCAGCCCTTGTGGTATCCCATTAGAGTAACTGTAGAGAGGAAAGCTTCCCTCCATTCGTGCCTGGAATGAAGAATTATGGAAATAGATAGACCTTTCCAGGTTTTATCTCCTCAGGGTAAGGCTGGTGATAGATACATCCACCAAAGGAATGGGGTATGAACACAAGCTCCTTCCGAACTCAGAGAGCTTGGCTGAAAACGAAACGTCTGTTTCAGATTAACCTCTTGCAACTATGAGCCATTCAGCATGCATTATTCTCGCATCTTCTTCAGGGAAAAAATAATTCTGATCCAAATCCAAGTGGCAGTGTTCTACATGAGCAGACTAGGGGGCACATGATTTTGGACCTTCTGTCAGGAATCTGAGAATTTGGGAATGGGTTGTTAGTCATAAAGCTTTTCTTCAAGCAACTTATCGTGGGGTGTCCAACATGCTGTTCCATTAGTTTATCAACCCCTATGAGTGGTTTCTGGATTCAAGGCATGGCAAACAGGCTAGTTGACCTTTGGAGTGGACTATCTGTCAACTTGATTGCATCAGAAAGCAATAGGAAAGTCAAAAGATTTTGCTCCATTCTTCAAAGCAAGTTCAGGTCTGCTCTAGATGCTTTTCTGTTCAAGTGGAATGTAGATCTGCTGAATGCTTTTCCTCTACTTAGGTTGGTGGTGAGGTCGGTGCAGAAGGTACTTAAGGATGGTTTATCCTCATTGTCCCGACTTGTCCCAGACAGGTGTGGTTCTCTTAGCTCATCAAGTTGGCAGCCTGTCTACTGATCCCTCTGGGAACTGACCTGGCCCTGCTGACTTGAGGGTTGGCTGTCATCTGAGTCTCCCCTCCCTTAATGGCATGAATGTTGAGTGCTCAATAGTTTTCCCATTGTCACTATTTAAGGAGGTTGAGCATATTGTGATATTGGCAAGGAAGCAGTCCCCTAGAAGAGCATATGGCAATAAATGGAAGCATTGCTCATCTTAGAGCCAAGTAGGCATGCAGAATCCATTTGCCTGTACTCCGAAAGATCTTCTTCAGTAGTTATTCTCCCTTTCATCTTTGGACTTTCGTATCGGTCAACATGCATCTAAGTGTCATTGCTGTTTACCACCGTCAAGTGGATGGAAAGCCAATCTCCATTCATCCTCTGGTATTGATGTTTATGAAGGGCTTGTAACATACAAGCAACAGGTTTGTTGAGTAATTTGAGGATTAAACATTGTTTGGGAAGATCAAGCAACAGGACTATCAAGCAACTTTAGATTATTTAAGAATTATTTCTTGGTTTATAAAGTGTATTTAAGAAAGGTGACTAAGTGGATATGTTATGAATTAATGGTTTGAAAGAACGGTGGCATGTTTTATAAAAGGGAAAAAAAACATGTTTTGACAGCACTTTTTCCACATAAATTCACGGAGGTGGGTGGTAAACTGATGATTGTAATAAAGAATACTGGGGTAACCGGGATGGTATCTTTTAAAACAGTATAAGATATGAAACTACCACTGTCTTCATATTATTTAATTAAATAAGTTAAGTTGGGTGGTTCTGCCAATTTGAAAATATTGGGTAGGTTTTTGTGTAGGGTTTTATGAAGAGCTTATTTATTTATTTATTTTTATTTATTTTATTTTATATACCGGCAACCGTTTGCACATCGTGCCGGTTTACAAGTGCCGGTTTACAAGTGCCGGTTTACAAGTGCCGGTTTACAAGTAACTTATAACAAGCTTGTGGCATATAAAGCCTCCAATTGCAAAACCACCAGTGTTGTGAGATTTCAACATCATATTGGTGCAAATGATAGGTAAACATCCCCCCCCCCCCCCCCCCCGAACCTCAGGAGCAGCATGTTGCCATCCAGTCTCTCTCGACAGCTCTGATTGGCCAGCTTCTTTGAGATGTCCTTACTTCACTTTTAAGCATTCCTACTTCAAGACACCCCTTCTGGCAGTTTCAGCAGTATTGCACTCAATCTGAACTTCCTTAGTAGCAGCTTCTGGCTCACAGGCATCAGCATGAGAGACATTAGCCAAAAACAGTGCAACGAGCCCAGCCCAAAACTGGGCTGAGTTTTGACCAGCCTCAACTCCTTCAGTAGGGGGAAAGGATTCATCTTTATCTTTTAGAGTGGTGAAAAATCGTAAAGGACCATTGTGTCCTAAAGATTGTGCAATCTGGTTACTATTTATGCTTCTTCTTTGTTCAGCCTTCAATCCAGATCCAACTCTTTATTGAGGTTGAGTTGCTTCTCAGCCAGCAGGCAATAAAACGTGTCCCTCCTGACCAATATGGCAGAGGATTCTACTCCCACTATTTTCTTATTCAACCCCCCCCCATCCCGAGAATGGGAAGAGGTTGAGGCCTATCCTGAGAGCTTATTGCGGACAAGTTCAAAATGAACTCTCTCCACATATTTGCCTTCCTTCAAATGGGAGATTGGATATCCACTCTGGATCTGAAAGATGCATATGGCCATATATTCATCTATTGCTTCCATTGGCAATTCTTCTTTTTCGTGGTGGATTGCTACCACTATCAATACCAGGTACTCTTTTGGGCTGTCAGCAGCCCCCAGGGTCTTCACCACATATCTAGAGGTAGTAGCAGTACACCTTTCATTGCTGAAGAATCGGTCTTCCCCTACCTGGACAACAAGCTAAAGGCAGGGGTGTTAGATGTCCTACAGAAAATGATCCATCATCTTCAGTCATCTGGGTTTCATTGTGAATTTAGCCAAATCAAACCTCATTCCTACCCAAAGAATCAAGTTCATAGGAGCATGGATAGACTATCTGGAGGAGACTGGTTTCTTCCAGTAGAGCAAGCAAGCTGTCTTCAGACCTTGATCTGGAGCCTTCGACAGAAGACTCAAGTTTCAACCAAAGACATGTTGGTTGTCCTAGGTCACATGGTAGTACCTGTTAACTGTTCCCTTAGCTAGGTCTGGCAGCAGAAGCTACTAACATCATATTCTTCCAGTAGGAGAGCAGGAAGACAGTAATGTATGGTTTAAAAAAAAAAAAAAAAAAAAAAGCTTACAGCACAGCCTTTTCCACAGACTGATTTAGTTAGGGTGTCTGAAGTGATCACCCTCCCTCCACTTGCTTCCAAAATGTCCATGAAAATGGAGGCCTGGTGCTACGGTTACGTTACAGCGGCTCATCACATCAGTCAATGCAGTTTGCCTGGCTTGTAAGTAGGCAGGCATGAAGGCGGGTACAATTCACAGAGGGTCGGCATCCCGCCAAGAGGCAAAACTGGGTGGGTTACAAAATTGAAACCTGGCTCCTACAGTGGAAGGCAGCATTGTAGTTTACAAGAGACAGGGCCTGGTTGGCACTTCTGTTTTTTGGCAGCATCAGCAGCTATTCTACTGCTGCTTCGCCCCCAAAGAATGTCAAGCATGCCATGCTATTTACCTCCTCTCCGATAGTCGAACAGGGAAGTTCCTTCAGGCACAGCAGAGCCTGCCCAGCTCCAATTCTATATCAAGTTATTAATTCAACAGGTGATTTCACAGGCATGTTGGAGCTTCTCTCTGCCGATCTCTCTGCCAGCAAAGTGATGGAGGAAGCAGCCTGCAGAAACTGCTCTTTTCCCATCTACACAAATGAATCTTCTCAAAGGGTCTTTTAAAGCCAAATTTAGGTTTGTGACTGTGAAGTCTGTTGCAACTTGTTAAAAAAAAACCAAATCTGAGGCTGGTTCTGCCTTTGAAATCTTCGATCCCTTCCCAACCATCCTTCTTATACTTTGAGACTTTCCAGTCCGGATAAAGAATGACAACAGTGTAATGCTATTTAATGTTATTCCAAGTAAACGACACTTACACAATTTAGCCCTTGAGGAAGCATTAGATGCGAAACACCGGCATGTTGAGCTTTTGATTAGTTTGTACCTAAAACTGCTGATTGTGATTTTTTTTTAATATAGATTTATCCAATATACTTTGAAAAATATAGGACTGCTCTCAAGGTGAATGATTGAGTTGACTGGGTGGTCCATGCAGTGCCTTGTAGGGCACACAGACACACACACACACACACACACTTTCGCACTTTTTTTTCTCTCACATACTTATCTGTTTCTCTTAGTAACCTTTTTTATTCTATTTCCCTTCCACCCCTGCTATTAATGTAGAGAGCAGTGCTGGAACTGCATTTAAGTGAAATAGCTTAATTAGTTGGGGGTATTAACCTCAGCAATAAGCAAGCTACACCCATGCTTATCTGTCTATCCAGACTATGTAATTCAGTCCTTGTTGCCTTGCATTAATTGTGTATGTTTAAGTTGTTTTGTGGAAGACCAAGTTCTTTTCAAGTTTATTGGATTTACGTTCTTTTTTTATTTAGGTTTTTATATATTCTGCTTTTCGCACTTCAAAGTGTGCATCAAAGCAGATTACATTCAGGTACTATTGGTATTTCCCTATCCCCACATGATTTATAATCTAATTTTGTACCTGAGGCAATGGAGGGTAAAGCGACTTGCCCAAGGTCACAAGAAGTGACATTGGGATTTGAACCCTGGTTTCCCTGGGTCATAGCCCCCTGCTCTAACCACTAGGCTACTCCTGACTCCTTTTTTTTGGGTGACTTATCACACTAGGATTCTTCAGCTCTTCTTTGGTGCTGTTTAATCAATTATGTAAACCATATAATATGATTTTATTGAGAATAGCAGTTTGAAAATGTATAAATGAATATTGTTGCTCTTGCATGTTTAGTGTTTGGAGCAGCTGGGGTTTTTTTGGGTTTTTTTTGTTTTTTAATGATCACTTTCCTACCTCTGACATGGTTGTTTTACTATTTTCTTTTATGCAATTTTGGACTATGATTTCATTAATACAGTATATAATTAACTTGTTAGCTTTGGTCATAAAAAATGTATTGTTGGAAAATAACAAGGAATTCAACTCTAAAATTCCTGAGCAGCATACATGGTCAAATATCTGATATTTAAGCTGTGGGGTTTTTTTTGGTTGTTTTTTTTCATGTTGTACAAAAACATTTGGGTTGACTTGGGGAATATCCAAATCTTTCTCCTGCAGCAGTTTACTCCTGAGAATTTTGCATGCTTCCAAATTTTTCAGAGTAGTGGCAAAAATATAAAATGTCTAGCCTACATACAGTGTTTAATAGCCATTCAGTGTATTAATCTGATTATCATCTGCTTTGTCAGGTTTTAGTACTCCAGTTTAAAGTGATAAGATATTTCAGTAATACTTTTCTGATATTAGGGTTTTAGATATTTTGTACTGTTAAAAATGTAGCACTTTTTAAATTTACAGATTGCAAAGCAATCCAAGGTGATGGATGCTGAATCGAAGAAGTTAATGACAAAAAAGAAGGTTGTTTGTTCAAAAACCTTGAACAATGGTATGGGTGGAAAAGCTGCCAAGACTTGCCCAGCTAACCTGACCTGCAAATGTTATGCAACAGATAGAGTGTGCAGTATTTGCCTTTCAAGGTAATGTGTTATAAAATGAAGCACAATGCTTACCAGTAGATTTAGTAATTGTTTAAATTGTTGAATATAGGCAAAGCACTGGGACCTGCTCAGTATGATATAATTAGGATGACACAGTATTCTTTTCTTTACAGGGACAGCTTAAAAATCATTTCATATGGAGATCATTTTAAATGTCTCTTATTTATGATTTTAAATATGAATACAAGTAATTTTAAAATAATGTTGTATTGTAAGTCTATTGTTTCCCTTTAAAAATAACTGAGAATTGTTTACAATAACTACATCTGTGCCCAGCAGATTTAGAAGTAAGCTTGGTGCTCTTTCACTTTTGTGGAAAATTCTTTTTCCCATTAGGAATGTTTCAGGAGCTGTTCCACAGCAATTAAAATTGACCTATGTCTGGTGTTGGGAACGGGCATGAACCAGTGAATGCACTAGTTTCAGTCCGAGTGAGAACAGTTCATTAGATGTCCAATGTTTTGTTCGTAAATTTAGAGATCCATATTGGAGAAGTTTGTCTGGCTAAATTCAGGACTTAGCTGGACAAATCACAGGATTTCAAATCCCACTGTACTCAGTCTGTGATTTATCTGGGTGTTCAGACAAGTAACTTACCTGAATAAATTTGGGGGGGTGGGGGTGGTTCTGGGCTGGTGCTAAATTATCCAGTTAACACCACAATTCATTGTTATCAGGCTGAGTTATCCAGATAACGTTAGTCATGCCAAAGAGCTGTCCTTACGTATCCAGATAAATTTACTTGGATAACTTGGAGGAGAAACCATATTCAGTGCATTTGTCTAGCTAAGTTTGGCTTTTAGCCAACAAATGCCAGGATTAAAATTTTCCTGAGTCCCTAATGCCTTCAGTTTATCTAACTAAGGGGGTTATTTTCCAAAGGCTTATCGCACGCAAAAAGGCCCTTTTCGCATGTGATAGCATGCAAATTAGATTAGAGGCGGAGTCGGTGGCTTCTCTGCCGGCGATAATGTTACTATCATTGTGGTGCTATTCGGTGCGAAAGCCGGCATACCGCGGCCGCCGAAGTCGCACCGCCATGGTGCGAAGGCTGCGGGCTTTCGGAGGCCCGCCCCCCGTTTTCGCAGGATTCATCATTCTACAAAGAATGATAAATCCAGGCCTAAGTAATTAGCTGGATAAATCTTAGCCAGGTAACCCAACATTTACCATTATTTGTCTAAGTTAGCCAATTCCTTGTACATACCCAGATCAGTCCAGACTCCTGGGTTTTGCCTCCCTTCCAGCAGATAGAGACATAGAAAGTTTTACTGACACTGTCACTTAACCTGGTTTGCCACCTGCAGACCATCAGAATTTCTGTCTCCAGCAGATGGAAGGTGATGCAAATCCTGCAGTCTGGGGAGCAAAAAAAAAAAAAAGAGGGATTTTAGGAATATTCTTAGCATTACTACTTTGCCCACCCCAAAGGTCGGTAGGGTCCTGGTGGGGCCATCCTTCCAGGTGGTGGAGCGGACGAGCGGGTGGGATTGGAAACCCCTGGGTCTGCCCGGATCTTTGATCTGATGAGGGGGAAGATAACTGGTGAGACCATTTCCCTCTCCGCCCTCCTACAGCTGGACAGCTGGAGCCTGTAGCCGCAAGTATAAAGATTTTAAAAAAAAGAGACCTTTCTGTTTTTGAAAGGGTTCTCGTAAATCTTGGAGGTGGGCTGATAAGACATGAGAGAGAGAATATATTTTTGTGTTAATTTCTTTCTTGATATGTATCTCTCTGCATGTTCTGTTTTGCTTGGATATTTGCTTGAAATTTAATAAAAAAAAGTTTTCAAAAAATACATAATCATGTAACCACTAAACCTTCCATACAAAATTTACAACAGTGGTTTTTTTTTCTACAAGTGAAAAATCTGTTTTCATACATCCACCCATTGTGTCACCCTTTAACAGCATAGGCATTTGTGGGGGAAATCAGTAGTCAGTTATTGTACTCGTAGAGCACCAAAAAAAAAACTTGTGTGTGAGTATTTCAAAAGTCCAATTTTCAAAAACAAATTAGTGTTGAGGGAACACACATACAAGTTTAAAAGACTCCTTTAAGCAAAAATTATCATACCAGTTACTTTCCTCCATCTAGAGAAAATACCATGGTAGTGCTATGTTTTACTAAAAAGCTTCTTAAGGAGGCTCAGATGAAACAATAATACCAATCATTGTGTAAGAGGCAAAGAATTACATTAAAGGCTGGGAGATTGCAAAATATTCTTCTTGCTTAATAAAAAATTTCTTATGCACATATAAAAAAAAATCTTTATAGCTCTTATTCACAAACACTTTTGATTCAACATTCAAAATCAAGAGTTCAGTGGACAAAAACAGAGCCATCGGTATCTAATTTATATAGCTACACTGAAAATCAGCCCAGCACCCAATCAGACCTGCTAAACAGTCATTGTGATGATTAATATCCCATTAGCTGGAGGTAGAGGACTTGGAAAATTTTTTAAATACATTTTTCTTTAAGGTATTCAGTGTCTCAGTTTAGGCTGCTTGTGTCTCCTTCAGATGAGAAAGGTAGTACATAAAAGTGAATATTATGGATACACTTATCCATTTACCTTGCTGATAGGTGGCTGCTGAATATCCAAATCTGTCTAATTTGTTTTTGACAAACTGCCTCTGATTATTGCCCCCAGGATTTATCTGAGTAGTTTTATCCAGTTAGCTTAAACTGACAATCCATGGCTGAATATGGACCTCTTAGTTTTCTATAGGAACCAGATGTATTAAGCATTTTCCCATAGACACAAAATGGGGGGAACCCTTTAATATGTATGGCTTAAAACGGGAGAAGATCTGTGGTACATCTGGCTAAAGTGTTTGGAGCATGCTTCCTTTTTTATGCTAAGCCTATTTGTTTCAAAGATCAATTGCTCTGTATTGGACCCTTGCCTGTAATTTTCCTCTTATCTCAAATCTTGTGCTTTTTACTTTACATAGTGGGGTATATTTTCAGCTGCTATCCGTCCATCAAAGTTAGCAGGATAAACGTATCCAGCTAAGGCCTGGATTCATCATTCTTCGCAGAATAATGAATCCTGAGAAAACAGGGGGGCGGCGGTGCGAGGGGGGGGGGGGGGCCTGCGAAAGCCCGCAGCCTTTGCACCACGGCTGTGCGATTTAGGTGGCCGCGGTGTGCTGGCTGCTGGCTTTCGCACCGAATAGCACCACCGTGAAAGGTGGCGCTATTCGGTGCACTACTGCCAATGATAACGTTAGTAACATTATCGCCGGCAGCGAAGCCACCACCGCCCCGACTCCGCCCCAATCTAATTTGCATGCGATAAGCCTTTGGAAAATAACCCCCTAAGTTTGTTGGGATTTTCAGTGGCAAAGCAGTGCTGATGAACATATCTGATTATCTTAAAGTTTATCCAGCTAAGTGAAGAACTATTCTGTGGCATGACCAGAGTTAGCCAGATAAGTTATCAACTAACACGTTTTATATTGGAGTTAACTGGATAACTTATTCAGCTAAATCTCCATTCCAAAACAACTTCAGAAATCTTCCAAGTTATCCGGCTAAGTTTTATCTCTCTATCTACTTACCTGAATAACTTGGAGGAGGTCAATTACTTAACTGAAAAATCATCAGAAAATTAAGTGAGCCTAATATTCAGTGCCATTTGTCCAGTTAAATCCAAACTTTAGCTACATTTGAACTTAGCCAGACAAATGGCACTGAGTTTCAGGCTCACTGAGTTTTCTAATGATTTTTCAGTTAAGTTAAATTTAAGAATGTTTAATTTGTGTGTGTGTGTGTGTGTGTGTATATGCTACTCTTTGAAAGGCATGGCTTTAAAAATATAGGCCTTGCTATAGTCCAAAATAATTCCTAAATCTTTAAAACCTATTTTTTGTTTTCCTTCAATTACAAGGCGTCAGCAAGTTGCTCCAAGGGCAGGTACACCAGGGTTTCGTGCTCCAGAAGTCCTAACTAAGTGTCCCAATCAAACTACAGGTACTGTTTGTTCTCTTACATTTGTCTGTACAGTTTATTCACATGCATTATAACATCTGTGACTGTGAAAGCTTTTTCTAATTATAAATGGAGTTCATCCTATGGCTTTCTCATTATTTCCTGTTTTTCTGAATCCTGCAATACAGAAAGTAACTAGGGAATATGAAAATTTTGTATTTTGACTGTTGGCCACATGCCTAAGGAATTCATGAGTTTGTTTCCATTTTTAATAAATGGTAGTGAATTCATGCTAACATCATATTTTTTGCTCAACTTCCAGCGATTCATTTTCACCACTTCATTCAAGAACTTACAATTTTGGTTTTAAGTACTTTCATCTTAAAAGACGCAGCATCCTGTTTTCTAAATTTGAAAAATGTATTCATGTAGTAACATATTTTTCAGAAAAAACACTTGCCCACTCTGTTTAGTCGTCATCTGCATCACTGTTGATTTATGCTGCTCATATACTCCTATATTCTGAATAGCTAAAAACAAATAGTGCCTATTTTAAGTCCTCCAATAAAGATACTTTATCTGCATCTTAAAGAAGAATGTTTATAACCTGACCACCCTTACTGTGAGGAGTGTTCCTTTACTTTAAAATTGGCTATCTCAGTAATCACTTTGTTCACATTATAATTCAAAAGAACAGTATTGGAGCTAATCTTTGTAAGTTATTTGTACAGTGTGATATCTGCATTAGAAATTGCTTTCTCAAAGCAAACCATCCTTGTCTTGTCAGTTGGAAACAATAAGATAAAGATTCCATATTCTTAGTAACTATATGCCACAGTTAAATAGTGTTTTATTTTAAATTATGAGTGTGACATGTAAACTGCTCAGAAATGTTGACAGATGGTATATGTTAGTCAAATAAATATATAGGGGTAGATTTTTAAAAAGTACACCCGCGCGTACTTTTGTTCGCGCGACCGGTGCAAACAAGAGTACGCCGGATTTTAATAGATACGCGCGTATCTTTTAAAATCTGGGGTTGGCGCAAAAGGCTGCGCAAAATCGGCAGTCTGCGCACGCCGAGCCGCACAGCCTTGGAGGGAACTTTCCTTCCACCACCCCGCACTTTCCTCTCCCTTCTCCTACCTAACCCACCCCCCCCAGCCCTATCTAAAAACCCCCCACCTATGTTTGAAAACTTATGCCTGCCAGCTGCCGGCATGTGATTCCCCGGCCGGGGAGCAGTTTCGAAGGCCTCAGCCATGCGACCGAAATGCCCCCTGGCCGGAACCACACCCGCAGCCCCACCCCCGGATGACGTGCCACTGTGACACCCCTCCCAGGAAAGCCCCGGAACTTATGCGCGTCCCAGGATTCAGCGCGCGCAGGGGGAGCTTGGGGCAGGTTTTCGGGGGGTACGCGCGTATCCCTTTGAAAATCTGCCCCTAAGAGTGCAGTAGAACCATGACCCTGTACCTACAGTATTATCTCCTCCTTTTGTGCTCCTGATTTGTAATCTAGGAGTGATTTTCAAATAATCATCCTAAATTAGATGGCAAGAACATGTGCATACGCCAGCTTTCAAAACTGATTTATGTGCATAAATCTGCTTTGAAAATTATCTCATCAGATTTACCCACACACTTTTATACCTGCTATTATGTGCATGGAAAATTTTCAGGAAATTTTAGGTACATGCTTTGAAAATGGAAAAGTATGCAAACATCTTAGCCTCGTCCTCAGGAATTCCTTCGCACAATTCACGAACAGGATAAATAAATGTAAGTTAACATAAGAAATGTCATTCTGGTATGTCCATCAAACCCAGCATCCTGTCTCCGACTGATGCCATTTCAGATCGCAAGTACGTGGCAGATTCTAATTTACCCACATATTGAACGGAGAGTTTTTTTTAAAAGGCCATTCTTCTTCATCCAGTCAGACCAGTCTAAATGAATGGGTTATGCCAACCGACCAGCAGATGGAAACTGAGATCAACAGGTTCACTGACATCACCTCTTATATGCATCCGTGTTGACCTCAGCCTGCCACTGTTCTACACTTGATCTAAGCCAAATGGTCGAGAAGCGATAATCTGCCACTGTTCTGTCTTCAGCAAATGATAGGCAACTTTCCCATGCAGTAGACTAAGGCATGGTTAGGCTGGATGAAAGGGAATATTGAAGGGTAGATCCTGCGCTGAAAGACAAGTTCACTTCCCTGGGGTAGATAGATCTTTTATTTTGAGGAAGGATCCTAAGATGAAAGTCACAAACTCCCTCCCTCAGTTGAACAGGACCTGAGCCAAGAGGCTTTCAGGGTTATTTTTTATTTGGCTCTGGGCTTTAGCCTACTGTTCCTCCCCCTCCTCACCCACAGTATCCATGCCTTAGTCTACTGCATGGTATAGCAGATAGAGAGTTAGGCTGGATGAAAGGGAATATTGAAGGGTAGATCCTGCGCTGAAAGACAAGTTCACTTCCCTGGGGTAGATAGATCTTTTATTTTGAGGAAGGATCCTAAGATGAAAGTCACAAACTCCCTCCCTCAGTTGAACAGGACCTGAGCCAAGAGGCTTTCAGGGTTATTTTTTATTTGGCTCTGGGCTTTAGCCTACTGTTCCTCCCCCTCCTCACCCACAGTATCTCTCTATCTGCTATATTCTCCCCTGTATGAGTGCTCTCCCATTTGTTTGAACTTTCTGACCGGAAGAATAAAGTTTACAAAAAAAAAAAAGTACAGGTAGCAGAGCGCAGACTGGGATGGTCTGTGTGGCAGAGATGACTGAAAGGCCTATGGGACAGAATCTCCAGTTAATCTATGCTCCTTTTTTCTTACCAGCTGTGGTACCTTTCTACATTTTTGAGTGCAGTGCAGGGAAGCCATAATGGTGTTGACAGCATGAGAAGAAAAATGTGCTCTGCAGTGCCTGCGGGGTTAAGCTACAGGCTTACAGTTTTGAGGAAGTCTTTTTGGTGTTTGCAGCAAACCTTTAGTATGGGTCAGAGTTCAGTCCCAGGATTCACTCCAGTTCTTCCAGCACCCTCAGGGTTAGCAGTAAGCTTGAGCAGGAAACTGCCTAGGAGAGAAGAAGCTTTTGAGATTTAGCTATGAAGTGTTTACCATCTAACTGATTCAGATTTTTTCTCACCTGTATTTTTGAGACGTAAGCAATGAAGTTAATACCATCTAACTGATTGAGTATTATATAAGATGTATTGTAATGAAGTTTTGTCATCTTACTTCATATACAAATGTGACAAGTTTTATTTGTTGATTTGATGTTAATTTAAATTTATATTGTTGACTTTTAGTCTTTGTTAAATGTTTACTGTAATTCTGTGTATGTAATTATGTACATCGCTTAGGCCATTTGCGTTAAGCGATTAATAAATTTTTTAAAAACAAAAAAACAAAACAATAAGTTGGATGAAAAGCATTTTCTGTCGATAAGCAGGCTGAATGAGCCATTACATGCAGCTGAAGTCATCCGGCAGCACCACATGGACTTGTCTCTCCAAGCTAGTTACAGGTTTGAGCTCTGCTGAACATGTGTGGGAGTTCCTATACTGGTGTTGCCTCATGAGCCTTATCAGTCATTTTTTTATCCAAGCTAAACATGGATATGGGCTCTCTCGCCTTTACATTTTTCTTCAAACCATTTTTAAACTCATTTTCTTTCTCATCTTTTGTTGCCTCACTTCCTCAGCAGCACCCATAAACAGCACTTTTCAGTGCTACCAAAAAAAAAAAGAGAAGTTCAATAGAAGAATTCATAGGGGATAGGTTCTTCTGGAACCCCTCCCCTCCAGCCTTCTCAGTCATGTCAGGGAAGAAGAAAGGCACGGTAAGTGGCTTTCAAAGCTGTATTTGCGGCCAGATTATGTTCATCACTGATGGGCACCAACTGTGCTACTTGGGACCCAACTACAATCAAGCAACTTCCAGGCCTGTGGTCATTTGTCCGCCGATGTTGCAGCTCTCCAAAGCAACCAGATAGAAGGGCTGCATCTGTCTGGAACCACAGCAAGTTTTCCTCCCGAAGTGCATATTCCATAACTTCCTCAGATAGAGTGGGACAAAGTTCTTCAAAAACTCCTTCATTGACGCATACTGAAACCTTGGTGTTGAGTGAAACTGGCTGGCATGCATCAAAGTTGAAGCTATATCACTCGAAGAGCCACCACATGTACCAAAAAGCATTGATGCATTCAATGCATGGAGTCTCTGTACATTTGACATACAGTGCTTCAACACCGCAACACTGTCTGCTGCATTCCATTCTACACTCAATGCAACCTGGATTCCAACCTTCATCCCAGGCTCCATGGGCCCTGTTGACACACTCAGGGATGTCCTCTCATCGCAGCTTCAGATATGCTCCATATGATAGGTCAGGACATCCTTATCTGAACAACTGGCTAATAAGTGGAAAGCTTGAAGAAGGCAAAGTGGCTATCAGGCGTGTGGTGATTTTTGCAGGAGTTGGGTTGGTTAGTCTTCTTCTCCAAAAGTTGTTTGCAACCTCAGACTCTGGAGTGTTTAGGAGCTCTTTTTGACACAGAGGGGTCGTGTTCATCTGACAGAACAATGGATTCAGTTATTGTACCAACAGGCTGTTTAGTTCTGTCATTCTGGAATCTAACTTTGTTTGTTACTTGCAACTTCTGGGTTTCATGGTGGCAGCAATGGAATTGGTTCCCTGGGCAAGGGTACATATGAGACTGCTTCAGAGAGTTTTGTTGTCCAAATGGGACTCTCAGTCTCAAAATTATGCAGTAAGACTGCTTGTGCCAGAATAGACAGAATAAGTTTGCATTGATGGTTACAGTCCAGGAAATTGGATTTAGGTGTGGATCTTGAAACTCCAATCTGGGTGATGGGGCCAGCCTGTCATGTTGGGGAGCTCATTGTTTGGGTCAAATTGCTCAGAGCCTGTGATCAGAGAAGGAAGTGAGATGATCCATCAAGAGTCTGCAAACCAGAACGATAAGGTTAGATCTTCTGCAATTTATGTCCCTTCTGAGAGGGTAATATGCAACAATACCCCAGCAGTGGTGTATGCGAACCATCAAGGAGGTACCAAGAGTCTCTGGGTGTCAGAAGAGATGGATTTTCTGCTTCAGTGGGCAGAATGAAATTTAAAAGTAATTTCTGCTCACACATAGCAGGAGTGAAGAATGTTCAGGTAGATTTTCTCTGTTGCAGTGATGTCGATTCCAAGGAGTGGTCACTGTCTCAGGAAGCGTTCTATCAAAATGTAAACAGATAGCTATCAGATCCATGAGTGAGATTCCCTATCAACAAGAATGCAAAAGTGAAGACATTTCAGTCAAAAGAGGGAGATAAGATCTTATTAACTGGATGCTCTGATTCACGATTGAATTTGCCATATAAATTCAGAAGACTATATTAAAAAGTTAAGATGACCATCATATGTAGAGACATTGACACTCAGAGTGTATATGGTCGTTCTCGACCACGTCTATTATTTATAATCACTGGTCATTAAATAGTCCATATTTTTGCTTTTTTCATTGATGTGATCGAGAAACAAAAAGTCGTTAAACAGAAACTTATAGAAACATAGAAATGACGGCAGAAGAAGACCAAATGGCCCATCTAGTCTGCCCAGCAAGCTTCACACATTTTTTTCTCTCATACTTATCTTTTTCTCTTAACTCTTGGTTCTATTTCCCTTCCACCCCCACCATTAATGTAGAGAGCAGTGATGGAGCTGCATCCAAGTGAAATACCTAGCTTGATTAATTAGGGGTAGTAGGGGTAGTAACCGCTGCAATAAGCAAGCTACACCCATGTTTATTCCCTTTACCCAGACTGTCATACAGCCCCTATTGGTTGTTTTTCTTCTCTCCTGCCGTTGAAGCGGAGAGCCATGCTGGTTATGCATTGAAAGTGAAGTATCAGGCCCTTTTGGTTTAGGGTAGTAACCGCCGTAACAAGCCAGCTACTCCCTACTTTGTGAGTGCGAATCTTTTTTTTTTTTTTTCTTCTCCCCTGCAGTTGAAGCTATTCTGGATATGCATGAAGCCTCAGCTTTTCTTATTCCCCTGCTGTTGAAGCAGAGAGCTATGCTGGAAATGCTTGATGTATCAGCCTTTCTCCCATGCCATGAAGCAGAGAGCCATGCTGGATATGCATTGAAAGCGAAGTATCAGGCACATTTGGTTTGGGGTAGTAACCGCCGTAATAAGCCAGCTACTCCCCACTTTGTGAGTGCGAACCCTCTTTTCTTCTCCCCTGCCGTTGAAGCAGAGAACTATGCTGTATATGCTTGGAAAGTGAAGTATTAGGCTTATTTGGTTTGGGGTAGTAACCGCCGTAACAAGCCAGCTACTCCCCTCTTTGTGATTGCAAATCCTTTTTTCCACATTTCCTCTTGCCGTTGAAGCTTAGAGCGATGTTTGAGTCACAGTAAGCATCTGTATGTTTATTTAATAAGGGTATTGTCTCCGGGCAGTAGCCATCGTTCTGGTGAGCCACCCACTCTACATTGGCGGTCTCTTGACTTTATGGATCCACAGTGTTTATCCCATGCCCCTTTGAAGTCCCTCACAGTTCTGGTCTTCACCACTTCCTCCGGAAGGGCATTCCAGGCATCCACCACCCTCTCCGTGAAGAAATACTTCCTGACATTGGTTCTGAATCTTCCTCCCTGGAGCTTCAAATCGTGACCCCTGGTTCTGCTGATTTTCTTCCTACGGAAAAGGTTTGTCGTTGTCTTTGGATCATTAAAACCTTTCAAGTATCTGAAAGTCTGTATCATATCACCTCTGCTCCTCCTCTCCTCCAGGGTGTACATATTTAGATTCTTCAATCTCTCCTCGTACGTCATCCGATGAAGATCCTCCACCTTCCTGGTCGCCCTTCTCTGTACCGCTTCCATCTTGTCTTTTTGAAGATATGGTCTCCAGAACTGAACACAGTACTCCAGGTGAGGCCTCACCAAGGACCTGTACAGGGGAATAATCACTTCCCTTTTCTTACTTGATATTCCTCTCTCTATGCAGCCCAGCATTCTTCTGGCTTTTGCTATCGCCTTGTCGCATTGTTTCACAGACTTCATATCATTAGATACTATCACCCCAAGGTCCCTCTCCTGCTCCGTGCACATCAGCCTTCCCCCCCCCCCCCCCCCCCCATCGAATACATTTCATTCGGATTTCCACTCCCCATATGCATGACTTTGCATTTCTTTGCATTGAATCTCAGCTGCCATGTCATCGACCACTCTTCCAGTTTCCTTAGATCCCGTCTCATTCTCTCCACTCCTTCCGGCGTGTCCACTCTGTTGCAGATCTTAGTGTCATCCGCAAAAAGACAAACCTTACCTTCAATCCCGTCCGCAATGTCGCTCACAAAGATATTGAACAGGACCGGTCCAACACCGATCCTTGCGGTACACCACTTATAACCGCTCTCTCCTCAGAGAAGGTTCCATTTACCATCACACATTGTCTTCTGTCCGTCAACCAATTTGCAATCCAGGTCACCACATCGGCACTCACTCCCAAGCTTCTCGTTTTATTCACCAGTCTCCTGTGCGGAACCGTATCAAAAGCTTTGCTGAAATCCAAGTATATGATATCGAGCGCTCTTCCTTGATCCAATTCCTTGGTTACCCAGTCAAAAAAGTTAATCAGATTTGTCTGACAGGATCTTCCCCTGGTGAATCCATGTTGCCTCTGGTCCATCGATTCTCCGGACTGTAGATTGTTCACTATTCTCTCTTTCAGCAGTGACTCCATTACTTTTCCCACCACTGAAGTGAGGCTAACCGGTCTGTAGTTTCCAGCCTCCTCCCTGTTGCCACTCTTGTGAAGCGGGACCACCACCGCTCTTCTCCAATCACTCGGCACCACTCCTGTTTCTAGGGATCTATTGAACAGGTCACACAGCGGAGCCGCCAGAACATCTCTGAGCTCCCTCAATATCCTTGGATGAATACCATCAGGCCCCATGGCTTTGTCCACTTTCAGGTTCTTTAGCTCTTCCCATACATTTTCTACTGTGAAAGGATTTTCATCTATTCCACTTCCCTCCAGTTTCTTGTTGTGTAGAGATGGTCCTTCTCCAGGGTCTTCTTTAGTGAACACAGAGCTGAAGTATTCGTTTAATATTTCTGCCATTTCTTCGTCACTCTCCACACATTGATCATTACCACCTTTCAATTTTGCTATACCACTTTGGACCTTTCTCTTTTCGCTGATGTATCTGAAAAATGTTTTGTCACCATTTTTTATCTCCTTGGCAATCCTCTCCTCCGCTTGACTTTTTGCCAACTTGATTAATTTCTTTGTCTCCCTCAGTTGATTCAAATATGCTTCTTTGTGCTCCTCCCTTTGGGATCTTTTATATATCTTGAATGCTGTTCTTTTAGCTTTAATTTTGTCAGCCACCTCCTTTGAGAACCAGATAGGTTTCAGTTTCCTTTTGCTTTTCTTTACATTTCTAACATATAGAGCAGTTGCCTTGGTGATTGCTCCTTTTAGATTGGTCCACTGCTGATCCACATCTCTCTCGTTCTCCCATCCTTTTAGTTCTTCCTCCAGGTACTTACCCATTTCCTCAAAGTCTGTGTTTTTGAACTGTAAAACTCGGGTCTTTGTGGTTCTTTTCCCTATTCTTTTATTGATATTAAACCATACCGTTTGATGGTCACTGCTGCTGAGGTGGGCGCCCACCTGGACATCTGAGACATTATCTGCATTAGTGAGCACTAAGTCGAGTATAGCTCCTTCTCTCGTGGGTTCCAACACCATTTGTTTGAAAAAAGATACTTGCATGGCATCCACTATCGCTCTACTATTTTTAGTTTCTGCAGATGGGATTTTCCAGTCTACATCTGGCATATTAAAGTCACCCACGATCACCACTTCTCCCTTCTTACCTATCTTATGGATGTCTTCAACCAGCTCTCTGTCCAGCTCTTCCTTTTGGTTTGGAGGCCTGTAAACCACTCCAATATAAATGGATGCTCCGTCATCTTTTTTTAGGTCGAGCCATAGAGCTTCTTCCTTACCCCAACTTCCTTGTAGCTCAGTTGCTTGGATTTTTTGTCTGACATAAAGAGCCACACCTCCCCCTTTTCTATCCTCTCTGTCCTTCCTTAACAAGTTGTAGCCTGGTATTGTTGTATCCCATTCATGAGATTCTGTGAACCATGTTTCTGTTATAGCAACAATGTCTAATTCTGCCTCAGCCATTAGGGCCTGCAGATCTGGGATTTTATTTCCCAAACTATGAGCATTTGTGGTCATTACCTTCCAGGTACTCTCTTTAAGGTTATTGCATTTCCTGGACTCCTTATAAGATATTAGTTGAGATTTGTTATTCACTTCACTCTTTCTTTTTGTAGTTGTGCCACTGTTGACAGAGTTAACATATCATTAATTGATCCTGTACTATGGGGGTTATGATGCCAATGAATCTTATATTCTGGTGCTAATTGATTTAACATCAGCCTTCAACACGGTGCACTGTACCCTGCTATGCCATTAGTTGAGAAAAATTGAAATAGACCGTAGTGTTCTCAGATGATTCTCTTTCCTATCCGATAGGACATTCTAAGTCAAACACATATCTGATACCTTCCCTATCGACACAGGTGTTCCCCAGAGTTCAGCACTCTCAGCAACACTATTCAACATTTATATGCTTCCTCTGTGTAAAGTACTGGCTGAACTAGGAATCGCCGCCTTATATGCTGATGACATACAGTTCTACATTCCCTTCGCCAAATCATTTGAAAATATAGTATCATCACTCTCAACATAACTTGAAGGCAATACAGCAAGAACTATCTCAGCTTAAACTAACACTAAACACAAAAAAAAATGAAATCTGGTTAAGGAGAAATTCCTCTATAGTTAAACCACTACCTCTAGACCTGGGTAATTTTCACATTACACCCTGAGATCAAGTACGGGACCTAGGTATACAGATTGATGAGAACATTAGAATGAAAAAGCGCACAAACTAATTAAATCAGTAAATGCCAAGTTGCGAATATTACATCAGTTGAAACCTTTACTAACATTTGTGGACTTCCACACTGTTACAAATAGAAGTATTCTCAAACATAGATTACTGCAACTCCTTAATACTAGGCTTAACTTCAGGACTATTAAAACCACTACAGTTATTACAAAATGCCTCAGCAAGACTTTTAGTAGGAACAAGGAAATTTGACCACATCACCCCCCTTGCTGATAGCACTGTATTGGCAGCCAGTATAATCCAGAATCTATTATAAAGTATTAACACTAATTTTTAATATCATCCACACCAGTATCCCTGGCCTAATACGCATGACATTCCAACCACATACACCGCAGTGAACACTGAGATCACAAAACAAAGGACTATTAACTGTGCCTACAACAGAGTACACATCTAACGCAAATAAGAGACCAAATGTTTTCCATAGTGGGTCCAAAGTTGTAGAATTCTCTACCTGAGACATTACGTTTGGTATCAGAATTTCAGATATGAGCTGAAAACCTGGTTCTTCAGAAATGCATATGATCTAATTTAAAATATCAATATGCAGAGCGCTACAAAATCAAGAACATAGATATGAGAGATGTAAAGTATCTTAAGAGAATTCATTGATTAACATGCGAACATTACTGAAATGGATTTTATGTATCACAAACTACTATATTAGAGTTTTAATTAACATGTTAGTCTACATCTATTGTTATTTCTATCTTAATCCCTTGTTGGACTGATGTAAGGTTTGTAAACCGTTGAGATCTTCATTTGGAATGTCTAAATAACCATCATATGTAGAAATGCCGATTTATTTATCTTATGTTTCTGAATATAGTCTTCTGAATTTATATGGTGAATTCATATTTCTTGGTTTTTTATAAAGAGAGATTGATATCTATATGATATTTGTTCATAGCTGTTCATACAAGCGTTTGGAGAAAAGGGAGAATAATGTATAGCGGACATTCAGAAGAGTGAAATTTATTTTACTTTTTATTTTTTTTCTTTACATTTAATACTTTCTATTTAAATCTGAGCCTTTTTTTTCTTTTCTTTTTTTTTTTAACATTTATAACTTTACTTTTTATTTTGGATTATAATTCACCTTTATGATTTTATTACTGATGTTATTTAATATGTATTATTATGATGTATTTTATATTGTTGTAAACCGGTATGATTGTATCAGAATATCGGTATATAAAACAAAATAAATATCTAGATATATAAAACAATTCTCATCTTTGTGGGTTTGTTTTTGTTTGTACTGATTCAAGATTGGCCATCAGACGTGGGTTCTGTATGTGTTCCTTGACCATTCTCTGGCAACAAATTCCATAATTTAATTGTGGTTTGACTGAAAAACTTTAATTTTTTTTTTTAATCTGCTTTCGCTTAATTTTATGGTGTTTCTCCTAATCCTATTAGTTTGTAAGAATAAATAATCATTCTCTATTTACTTGTTCAGCATCACTCATGATTTGTATAAATCTCTTTTTAGTTGTCCGTTCTTTTAAACTGAAAAACCATAACATATTTAGCCTGCCTTCATAAGAGAGCTGTTGCATCCACTTTATCATTTTTGTTACCCTTTTTATTATAATTTACAGTTTATTGAAAAAAGCAATAAAAAGTAACAAAAGATTGGTTTATTACAATTTCATCAACTCCTCCCTAAACAACCCCCCCCCCCCCCACCTCCTCTCCCCACCCTTACCATTGTACAATGAGATACTTCAGCAAAACCAATAAGAGGTAAGAGATTAGTGGTCAACGATAACACAATTATAAATAAGGGGAAATAACCACCATAAGACAATAGATGCAGAAAAGACATTTCAAGGGATACTATTTTTCACTTAAAGCGAATGTCTCTACATAACCTCGTATTTCTCCAGATCATCCTGCTTCAGCGCTGTCAGTTTCCCCATGTTAAAAACAGTACTCATATGGTTACAGACTGACTATAGGGCAGGGGTTAAGAGAGTGCTTCCATGAAGCCACCAATATGTATCTTGCTGCAAGTATAATCGGAGTTATTAATGAAGGCTTATCAGTAGGGATAGAGAAGCACAGTAAAAACACTTAAGGATCCTTTGGCAGAGATAAATAATATTCCTGATCAATTTAATGACTATGACCCAATATTTCAGAACTAAGGGGCCCTTCCACCAAATATGAAATAGGGGAGCATATGTAAGCGCTCAGGAGTAAGGTACCACCTAAATAAAAGCTTATAAAAATGTTCAACCAGTGAAGAGGAAATGGAACTTTTTGTTACTGAGAGGAAGCAGAGTTCCCAAGTTACCTCATCCATGGGCTCCCCAAGGTCTGTTTCCCGAGAAAGTATGTGAGGAGGCTTTGTAGCTAAATCTCCCCCCCCCCCCCCCCCAAATATGTTTTTCCTCTCTTGAGATCAGTTTTGATCTTCTGTAGGTCGAGGTAATTTTTCAGCTGCAGAAAAGGGAAACTCTGTACTTTTTCTAGTTTCCCCTGTTTTTGTTTTGTTTTTTTTTTTTCTTGTAAATTTTTGAAATGCTGCAACTGGTACTGAAGTTGTGGTCACATCATGAATTGGTACCAAGGAAACGTTTCTAGTTTTTTGTTTTCTATTCCTTTCCAAATAATTCCTAACACTGTTTGCTTTTTTTGGCTGCTGCTGCACATTGAGCTTCGGATTTCAATGTATTGTCCACATTGACTCCAGTCCACTACAGTATGCAGCATCTGCAAGCCACAAGAGTTTCTGGGAAATCCAGAGCACAGGGTTAATTAGATGTACTGAAGCTGAGCTATGGTATATTTCAGTGAAGTGAATAAAGTGTAAGTCATCAAAATGTTGGCTTCTTACCAAATAAAGTCCTTTAAAGAGAGTCCCTTATGTTTTCTCTCCAGAATATTTGAGAAGTGATCTTATCTGTTGGTGTTTGCTTTTAAAGCTGGGTTAATTAACACAGTATGTTTTGTAAATCATCCTTTTTTTTTTTTTTTTTTAAGGAAAAGGTGACGTGTAGTATTTGATCTTTGCACGCAGCTGGAAATCTGTGGTGTACAGATTTTTAACATAAAATTAATTTAATCAGCATTTTGAAAATTAGGATTGCATGTGATTTCTTCATCTCTTTCCAAACTGCTGTTTTATGTTGGATTAAAAAGTAACAATAAATATTAGGGTTCAGACTTCATCAGGTTTGCATTTTAGTCCAGTTGAACATCAGATTTGCTTAACATGGTGATTTGGAAAAGGTGTTATAATCAAATACAAGTCTTTTTAGGCATCAAAGCCTAGATTATATACGAACATTTGATTTTGATAGAAAAGTACCTACCACTTAATAATTCAAAGAAATTAAAAGATGATTGACTGCCTGGCTGAAAAAGAGAGAGAGAAACTTATGCCAAAGCTAAAGAGGGAGTGTGTTTAGAATTATGGAGACACATTTAAAACAGTGATTCTTACATATATTGTTAGGTCATATTCCTCACCTTTCTTCTCTGCAGTACTTCATGCCCCCTTTTCATCCTCTCTTACTCCTACATCTCAGCCATTCACTCATCTCCCCCATGTTTCTGGGTATGGTAGCTCTGCAGATCAGCTCACTTTATTTCTCAAGAACATAGTCTTTGTTTCATCAGTCCAACCAATTGGGTTATGGCCCTCCTGCCATCAGATGGAGATAAGGGAAAAAAAAACCTCAAAGCTGAGTTCACTCTTCCTACAGCTCTTCAGTATTCCTGTCTTCAGCAGATAGTATCCTGGTGCAGGTAAAAAAAAAAAAAAAAAAAAGCGGGGAAGTTTTAGTCCCCCTATCTTCTTTTTTTTTTTTTTTTTTTTTTTTTTTTACTGGGTCTTCCCTCAGCATTTGGTGCTCTGTATCATTTACCCCCTTTCCCTCTTGCTTCTCTGGGAAGTTAGTATAGAGCGGAGGCGGCTTGGGCTCAGAGGGTTTAGCAGCCTTTGATTAGGCCCCGCTCCTGAAGCTTGGTTCTGTCAGCCACGTGGTAAGCCATAGCAGCGATTTTCCTGCCCCCCCTCCCCCATGAGCAGGTGTGTGTGTGCACTTAAGTTCATAAGTCCACGGCCTGTATTTATACGCGGGGGTATTTTGTGCGCATAATACCATGGCCTAATTTTGGGTGCATATTTGCGCATGTACTACTGGATATTATTAGTGGGCGCACAGGAGGTCACTAGAGCCCAGTGCAGAAAGACTGGTGCTAGGAACAAAACTGTCTAAGCGCTTGGCTATCTGTGAGGCTTCGTCCTCTATGCCTGTGTCAGCACTGTTTGGATGTTTAAGGTGATTTGGTTGTTACAGATTTTGCCGATGTTGGGCCAACCCCTCTGGAGGAGAGTGGGGTAGAAGGCCATAGCGCAGGTGTGTTCCCTCCTCCTTGTCCCCGATGACAGACACACCTCTGGCAGAAGAATTGGAGTGTCAGGTTTGAGCCCTGGTTTGGATCCCTCCTCCTCTTCCTGGGTGGAATTTTTCCAGCGCCTGCAGACTTTTCAGCAGGGATACCCAGCGGAGGCAAAGCAACCTACTAAGCAGGGTTCATGCACTCGGGGCTCCCACTCGACAGCCACTTCAAGCAAGCACTGCAGGGAAGCTGCTGTCCCTGGTGGTGATCAAGGGGATGTGGATCATGATACGTTGGATGACTCCGATAGGGACTTGAGTTTCTCCCCTTTGGAAGAGGGATAAATTCTACCTGGTTTGGAACCACATCAGACTCTACTCCATTTTTTCACAAGGAAGAGTTGCTGAGTCTGTTGACTCAGACCCTAAAGATGCTTGCTGTGGACAGGGGTGACGCGAACTTGTAAAAGAAAGATCCCATGTTAGTCACCTTATGCAAAGCGTCATGTTTCTTTCCCCTCCTGGATTCAATTCAAGAGTTGACTGATCTTGAATGGCGTGCCCCGGAGGCAAATTTTAAAAGGGGGGCGCGCTTTAGCGGGTTTGAACTCCCTTGGACCTGAAGGCAGGGGATCAGTTGCGATTCCTGAAAATGGATGTCTTGGTATGTGCTGTTACTAAGCAAACCACCATTCCAGTGGAAGGAAGGGCAGCTCTAAAAGATGCTCAGGATGGGAGGATTGAGGTTATCCTTAAGCAGGTCTTGGAGGCCATGGCAAGGAATTTGCAGATTGCTTCTTGCTGCTGCCTGGTGGCTCAGGCTGGTTTGTGTCTCTCTCGGGAGCCACAAGCAGCGGGGTCAATGGTGGATCGGTGATAGAACCAGGGTCCACATTCTTGGCCAATGTGGGCTGTAACTTGGTTCAGGCGACTGCTAGGGGGTAGCTTTTGTGATAGTGGCTAGTCGCCAGTTGTGGCCGTGAAATTGGTTGGCAGACACTATTTCCAAGTCCAATCTGATAAGATTACCCTTTAAAGGTTCCCTTTTATTCCAGGAATTCCCGTCTGTTTTGTTCTTACAGAGAAGCATCTACTCAAAGATCTCACCCCTATGGAAAATCTCAGTCCTTTCATAAGAATGTGGGCTCTGGAACATAAGAATATGCCATACTGGGTCAGACCAAGGGTCCATCAAGCCCAGCATCCCGTTTCCAACAGTGGCCAATCAGGCCATAAGAACCTGGCAAGTACCCAAAAACTAAGTCTATTCCATGTTACTGTTGCTAGTAATAGCAATGGCTATTTTCTAAGTCAACTTAATTAATAGCAGGTAATGGAACCAGAGCACCTCACTCTTCACAATGAATGTATGTGGGCCCACCTACTGGTTCAGTTAAAGGACTGGGGATATGCACTGCACGAACAGCACAGTGGGTGGTGATCATGACTCTGTTGATGGGGGTGAACATGCTACTAGGTCCCCGTTTCCAAGCAGAGCTGATGAGAAGCCAGAGGAATTGGATGTGCTGGACTCTCCTGGATGGGATCCAGGAGGGAGTAGGGACTCTTTGCCCAGTGGATCCAAGCAGAAGAGGAGAGGTATATGAGGCAGTGCCCCCTAGTGTTTCCCTATTTACCTGTGCAGGACCAAGCTAGATGCTTGTTCCACCTTTAAATGCCTTAAGGAGAGTATGCTGTATGGGTGGGATCCTGCGGGGCAGGTGGGGCTCAGAGGGTGTAAACCAGAGACTGGGGAATAAGTACTGGGATCCAGGAAGGAATAAGAACATAAGAAATTTCCATACTGGGTCAGATCAAGGGTCCATCAAGCCCCAGCATCCTGTTTCCAACAGTGGCCAATCCAGGCTACTAGTACCAAAACACTAAGTAGATCCCAAGCTACTGATGCCAGTAATAGCAGTGGCTATTCTGTAAGACAATTTGATTAATAGCAGTTAATGGACTTCTCCTCCAAGAACTTATCCAAACCTTTTTTAAACCTAGCTACACTAACTGCACTAACCACATTATCTGACAAATTCCAGAGCTTAAATGTGCGTTGAGTGAAAAAGATTCGTTTTAAATGTGCCACATGCTAACTTCATGCAGTGCCCCCTAGTCCTTCTATTATCTGAAAGAGAAAACATCCAATTCACATTTAACCCATTCTAGAACTCTCATGATTTTAAAGACCTCTATCATATCCCCCCCTCAGCCATTTCTTCTCCAAGCTGAACAGCCCTAATCTCTCTAGCCTTTCCTCATAGGGGAGCTGTTCCATCCCCTTTATCATTTTGGTCGCCCTTCTCTGTACCTTCTCCATCACAACTATATCTTTTTTTTGAGATGCGGCAACCAGAATTGTACACAATACTCAAGGTTCGGGCTCACTATGGAACTATACAGAGACATTATGACATTTTCTGTTTTATTCATCATGCCCTTCCTAATAATTCATATATAGAAACATAGAAATGACGGCAGAAGACCCAATGGCCCATCCAGTCTGCTCAGCAAGCTTTCACAGTTATTTTTCTCATACTTATCTGTTACTCTGACCGCTGAGGTCAGGGCCCTTATTGGTAACTTTTTGGTTCTAATTTCCTTCCACCCCTGCCTTTGATGTAGAGAGCAGTGCTGGAGCTGCATAAAAGTGAAGTATCAAGCCTAATTGGTTAGGGGTAGTAATCACTGCGATAAGCAAGCTACTCCCACGCTTATTTGTTTACCCAGCCTGTGCATTTAGTCCTTGTTGGTTGTCTTAATATTAATCCTCTTTTCTTCACCCCCCCTGCCATTGAAGCAGTGAGCTGCACTGTATAGGTATTTAAAGTGAAGTATCAGGCTTTATTGGTTCGGGGTAGTAACCCCCACAACAAACAAGCTACTCCCGCGCTTATTTGTTTACCCAGACAATGCAATTCAGTCCTTGTTGGTAGTCGTCTGAATGTAAATCCTCTTATCTTCATTCCCCCCCTAACATATGCTTGCTTTTTTGACTGCCGCAGCACACTGAGCCGATTATTTCAATGTACTATCTACTATGAAGCCTACATCTTTTTCTTGGGTGATAGTCCTTATATGGAACCTAACATTGTGTAACTACAGCATGGATTATTTTTCTCTATATGCATCACCTTACACTTGTCCACATTAAATTTTGTCTTTCATTTCGATGCCCAATATTCCAGTCTCGCAAGGTCCTCCTGCAATTTTTCACAATCCACTTGTAATTTGTATTTATTTATTTAATTTATTTATTTAAAATTTTTGTATACCGACATTCGTTAAGCAAACATCACATCGGTTTCCATGTAACATAAACTGGCCAACAGGGCTTTACAATGAAACTGATAAGGGAACTGGGTAGTGGGGAGGAGGGGGGAATTTAACTACGCTGAATAATTCTGTAGCATCTGCACATTTTAGCAGAGAAAGTACGGAACCTAGGAGTAATAATTGACTCGGAACTAAGCTTAAAACAACATATATCTTTAAAAGGAAAGATACGCCAAACTCATGATTCTCAGAAGACTTAAACCACTTCTAACAATTGCCAACTTTCGATCAGTGTTACAAGCTTTAATTTTTGCAAGCACTGATTATTGTAATGCCCTTCTACTAGGTCTACCATACACCCCACTAAGACCGCTCCATTTTACAAAACACGGCTACAAGAATCCTAACTGGTAAAAATAAGAGACCACATCCCCGAAACCCTGGCTGAGTTACACTGGCTACCCATTGAGCAAAGAATACAGTACAAAACACTATGCACCATACATAAATTAATACATAACGAAAAAGCAGAATGGCTGAGCACAGCCCTTCGCGTACACGTCCCTAACAGAAACCTTAGATCAGCCAACAAAGCACTCCTAACCTTTCCATCAATCAAAACAGCAAGACTAACACAAGTAAGAGAGAGGGCACTATCCTTGGCAGGACTCATACTATGGAACACCATGCCCTTAGAGTTAAGATTACAAAGAGACATTAAAACCTTTAGGAAAAGTTTAAAAACATGACTCTTTCAACAAGCTTATCACAAAGAGAAGGGAGAATAGAACCCAGGGAAGTGCAAGGTACGGACAATAGAACATCCATAAACAATATGTGTGTAGTTTATTTTTATTTTTTCGCTCATCATTAAAGGATAAAGTTACAATTATAAAGCTTGTATTCAAAACTGATACAGAGAGATTTGGACATGATTATCACATTTACCAATTAATATTGTTTACAAAACTGTGTTACCGAACCATTATGGCACCTGTGTAAATTGATATATTTTAGCAACATTATTTATGTGCCTTACTGTAAACCGTTGTGACGGTATCTATCTTAATGACGGTATAGAAAAGTTTTAAAATAAAATTTATTACCTCACTCATCATATTCCTTTCAAGATCATTTATAAATGTATTGAAAAGCACTGGTTCAAATACAGATCCCTGAGGCACTCCACTGTTTGCCCTTTTCAACTGAGAAAATTGACCATTTAATCCTACTCTCTGTTTCCTGTCTTTTAACCAGTTTGTAATCCACGAAAGGTCACAGTCTCCTATCCCATGACTTTTTAGTTTTCTTAGAAGCCTCTCATGAGGGACTTTATCAAACGCCTTCTGAAAATCCAAATACACTACATCTACTGGCTCACCTTTATCCACATGTTTATTAACACCTTCAAAAAAATGAAGCAGATTTGTGAGGCAAGACTTGCCTTGGGCAAATCCATGCTGACTGTGTTCCATTAAACCATGTCTTTCAATATGCTCTGTGATTTTGATCTTTAGAATAGTTTCTACTATTTTTCCTGGCACTGAAGTCAGGCTCACTGGTCTATAGTTTCCTGGATTGCCTCTGGAGCCCCTTTTAAATATTGGGGTTACATTGGCCACCCTCCAGTCTTCAGGTACAATAGATGATTTTAATGTTAGGTTACAAATTTTAACTAATAGATCTGAAATTTCATTTTTGAGTTCCTTCAGATCCCTGGGGTGCATACTATGTAGTCCAGATGATTTGCTACTCTTTAGTTTGTCAGTCTGGCCTACTGCATCTTCCAGTTCAGTTCATCTGAATCATCACCCTTGAAAACCATCTCCAGAACCAGTATCTCTCCAACATCCTCATTAGTAAACATAGAAGCAAAGAATTAATTTACTCTCTTTCACAAATACACACACACACTCACTCTCATGCCTCTCATTCACTTCCCAGACTCACATGCACACTCACTCAGTAGTCGTCCACTTCCAAACACATACTCATGTCAGTAACTGAAAACCCTTCACTACCAAACACTTTGAGAAGTAACACAAACCCCTTGCAAAAAAAGAAAAAAAGACACCTAGAATCTTTCCATGCCATACCATACCAGCACTATCTCAGGACTCAAACAGAAGCAGCCTTATTTATGACACAGCAGCAAATATTATACCATGCCCTAGAACACTAATACACCACCTACTGCTCCAAAACCCCACTGAAAAACTACATGCCAGTAGACATACTGCTCCTCAGTCACACATGCAGAACACACAGATCCTTACCCAATACAGAATAAGAGACTACAAATTAGAAACAAAAACAGGCAAACAAAAATAAAATGGAAAGCCCGAGAAACCAGACTGAACAGTGGAATACCGAAGAAAGAGCAAAATACAAATACATAATGCACATTCCCAAAGATAACATGCCAGTCACTAAAAATTTAAAAAAAAATAAAAATATATATATATATATATATATGTTTCGTTTTTTTTACCTTTGGCTGGTCTTATTTCTCTAATCGGTTGGTCTGAGGGTTGGGTTTTTTTTCTCACGTTCCCTTTCTCTGTCTTTTTCCCAGTTCCTTTTACAGAATTTCCTTCTTTCTTTCTTCTCTCTACTTGTATTCTTCCCTTCCTCTCTCAAACATACACTCAGATGCTTATTCTCACACACTGTCTCTCTCAAATACTCTCTCATACACATACAGGCTCCCACTCACATGTTGTGGCTTACACATGGCTCTCACTTTCACATGCTATCTCTCTCTCATACTTACACACCAGTTCTCACATGCTCTCACTCGCTCACACACAGGCTCTCACATGCTGTCTCACATAGGCTCTCACTCTCACATGCTGTCTCATACAAATACACTCATACTCACTCTCAGTGACTTCCTCACACACACACATACCCAGGCAAGCTCCCATTCATTCTCACACTGCTCACCCCACCCCCAGAAAGGCCTCTATTCATTTTCACATGCACACACAATCCCCCAGACAGGCACCCATTCATTCTCTCACACACAGATTGAGAGACCCCCAGGCAGGAACTCATTTTTACACAGACCCTCCAAACAGGCATCCATTCATCTCACACACACACACAGGCAAGTTCCCATTCATACACATACTTAAGGATGGCCCCCCTCTTTCTTTTGCCAGGAGCCTTCTCACTGCGCTGCATGGCTGTTGGGGAGGAGCCAATTGCTGCTACTGGCTCTGAAGCCTGTTCTGCTACATTCTCTGTGCAGGCCCCGCGATATTATAAATTTGCGGGGCTGGCACATCCTTTATGCTGATCTTGTGCATCGCAAGATCAGCATAGGGAAAATGCTACTCTTGTGAGTTTTTAATACTGCGGTGCACCCAGAGCTTTTGGGGGTCTTGTCTGTACCTCGGGCTGTGGTGAGATGAGCACCACCACAGCCCTGCCGATCTTAATAATACATGGGAATAGAAAAGATGTGCGCGGCCTCTAGAAATGTTATGCGTGGCCGCTCATGCATGCAGCTTAGAGGGAACATTGCCAGCAGCAGGATGAGGTGGCTGCTAGAGGAGTTTGGGGAGAGCAGTTTTTTTGTTTTGTTTTGTTTTGTTTTTTGTCGCTTCCAAATTTTGCCGCCTGAAGCAGCCACCTCATTATAGAACCACCCCTGTTGACAGGCCAATCCTTTCAGAAAATCTTCTCAACTATTCTTATCTTATAACCTAGCTAAGTATAGCTTTATCAGTTAAAAAAAACATCCTCTCTACATTTGCTCTTTGATTGTATTTTCTATTCTGCTAAAGCTGGAATTTAACTTCCAAATAAAATCAAAGCCCATTAGGTGTGAGCAACTACAACTTCAGTGACACATCTTTACTCCGCTTCAATTTAAAATATATGCAAAGTGGCCAACTGGGCCTCCATTCATACTTTTAGCAAACATTACTGTCTCAAAGAAGATTCCCATAAGGATAGGAGCTTTGGCCAAGCAGTTCTTATGAATTTATTTAATGATCTCTTCCTCCTTCAGCTTTCTAACAAACTGCAAGTTCTCCCTATGAAATACAAGCCAAATATTGGCGTGCAACATCCCCATTTAAGTGGCTGAATTTGTTTCTGCTTTGCTATGGAGAAAGCAAAGTTGCTTACCTGTGACAAATGTTCTTTGTGGACAGAGAACAGATCAACCACATAAAAATACTCATCTTCCCACAGAGTTGAAGCTTAGCTTGTGAAATGACTGAGGAGACTTGTGTGGCAGAGCTGCATGGGTACACACATAAATGCTCAGAAAAAGTTTTAGGTTTGCATCGGCGCCATATGGTGGTGTTGCTAATTTTGTTCTGCTGTCTACAGAGAACACCTCAGTTAATCTCTCTCAATTGAGATTGGGCGATGTCTTCTAAAATAAGTATTGTGACTCACTAAAGGGTCACACAGGCTAAGCCCCTTTGGCAGTGACCCACTGCACTATGGCAGTCCTCTCAAGCACTGAGCCTGTACTGTTGTCAGCAAGAGGGTAGAGGCAAAAATACAGTAGTAGATGGTAAAAGCAGGAGTGGAAGCATAGATGAAATCAAGGGATGGGGCTACAGGCAAACAAAAAAGCAGTTTGTATTCTTCATTCAGCTGGTTCTTATCAACCTCACCGCAGGCCTCTTTCAAGCTCTGAGCCTGCACTGATGTCATTAGGGAGCGGAGAGGAGCACAGCAGCCACTAGCCTATCTAATGCTCACTCGCACATGTGCTTACTTTAAATCAATCATAACGCTGACATGTCGTTGCAATATTTGCAGTTAAATAGCTTTATTGCAACAATACTTCTAAAAATACAGGAGTTCTAGTTATTCTTGCACCAAAGACTAATGAAATCAAAACTTCAGGGGAATATCAGGGTTGGAAGGGGAGGTAACCTGCCCTCAGTTCCAGTTCTTCTCTCCTTTCCATCCTTATTACCCTCTTTCCACTTTCTCCTCACCCATGGTTGATACTATCTCAAATGTATAGCAATCTTCTTTTTCACACACCCTTGGTACCAGTCTGTTCTCTCCCCCCCCCCCCCCCCTCTTGCACCCCCCTCCTGCTCAGCATCCATGGCCTGTTTATCTCCCAGGGTATGAAGCCCCACCCTCATGGCACACTGGCTGCATCCCACATTTTCCCCAAAGCAGAATATAGCCAACACCACATCCCTTACTGCCACTGCTGGCATGTGGTTGCCTTTATTGATGCTGTCTCTGCTGCAGTTGTTGCTACATGCCTCCCTAGCAATTTAGCCCCTTCTGGGCAACACTGACCCTGCTCACCTTACATTAATGGCGCTTCTGCCTCTTATACCACAGCCTGATGCAACTCAGATATAGCCAAACTCTTCAAATGTGTCTTGCTGCCCAACTGTACATGTGCATGCAAGTGCAAAGACAAAACGTGCCAGTGTTGTTAGAATAATACTCAAGTTTGTCTAGGAAACTCAGAAGGCTGCTGTACCAGCAGTGACCATAAGAGTGCCAGTGTTTCTCAGACAGACACAACTGAGTATTAGAAAAGACTACTGAAAAGGCCTGTCAGAAATGAAGGCTGAGACAGCCTCCCCACATGTGAATAGAACCCCCAACCACAACCAGTCCGGATTTCCCCCAACCTGTGCAGACCATTTCACTCCTACAGAGCTGGTGTTCATCTTACAGCCCAACATGGGCTGCTGCCATTTTCATCTCATGAGCCTGCTGGCACAACAAATAGCGCATCTGTTTCACCAGGCCAGCACTGCGCAAAATCTGCAGGACCACCCCGCGCCCCCCCAGCACAACTGAATTATACTACGTGCCATGCACTTATGCATGCACAGATGGGGCTGGTAAAACGAGCAAATACAACATGAACAAACAAGCTGCCTATTATATATAGTGCATGATGTTCATTTTCTATTCCCTCTCAAGCTAGGGAGTCCAGTGAGCATTAGACATGCCATTTTTTCCAACATTCATGATGCTCTTTGGTATTATTCTGGCACCAATTTCATACTAGCTAGACTAAAAAATGTGTTGTAGATTAGAATAATCAGTCTTTAGGAGAGAGAGGCTGCTCCCCCCTCCTCCCTGCCCCCCAAACACATACACACTGTGCACACATTTTAAGGAGAACCGTAATTTCCTTTTTTTTTTTTTTTCCAGTCTATTTTCTATTGACAACAGGGAAAGATTATGGGGAACTCTTTACCTGAAACACTGTTTCTTCACTTGAAAGCATGACTTGCCACAGTTCACAAGTATTTAAGATTGGGAAAGCTTAGAAATTCTAAAACTTCCTTCAAAGGTTTTATTGCTTTTATTAATTTAAAAAATTACAATATTTTAAAGAAGAAAACAAAACAGGCTGCAACTTGCCCCAGGAAAATCTAAGTTATGAGCCGTGTGCAGGCCCTTACAGTTGGTTGGGGAAGGGGATAGAGAAACTGAAGATTAAAAGCCAGTGTCCCTACATATTTCAGATTAATTTCTGTGCACTATATGAAAAAATACTCCAGCAAATGTTAGCATTTATTTCTGTGTCCCAGTTGCCTCACTTACAGATCCCGGCTATGAAAATAGAACATTAACTTGCTTATTCCAGTAGTAGAAGATTTCAGTTCAAAACTTTATAAAAATACTAGCGGTACCCAGCCACGCGTTGCAGTGGCAGTCAGGTTCTTTACCCTCCCTCCCTCTTCCCCTTGCTCATTTACCTCAGTCACTCATCCTCCTCCCCCTTGGTCACTCACCCCCCCCCCCTTCCCTCCCCTGTCCCCACTCCAACTCTCTCCCCTCATTCTCCCTCCCCTGACACTCACCTCCCCCCTCATTCTCTCTCCCCTCACTGTCACCTCCCCCCACCTACTGCCTACCCTTCAGATCAGAAAACCTTTGTCTTTCTATTTCTGTGGGAACCCCCCCACCCCAAAAAAAAACCCCAATCCCAACCCTTTAAATCAAATAACCCCCCACCCTCCTGCCCCCTCCCAAGACCTGGGAAATTAAAATTGTTGGTGCTACATGTGGTCTGTCCCTGGGCGTCTGTGCGCGTTATGTAGCCAAATAGGGGAGTGCCTAACCAAATTTGCACTTCCAAATTTTTGTGGTCTGGGGAGGGCTATTTTGGTGCGTTCCCGAGATCGTGCAAGTTTAGTGTATGTATTTGTGTGTGAACCTCCCCCTTCCCCCAAAAAACAACCCTATGAGAAAAGTTCTCTTAAACTAAACACCCCACACTCTCCTGCCCCCCCCCCCAGAGTTGCTGAATGAATGAAACCTGCCCCCCCCCCTCGTGACCCCTCCCCAAGATGTTCGCAATAAATTCATCACCACCCCCCACCCTCCAGACCCCGCCGAGACCTGATAAAAATGTCAGTCGGTGGAGCAGGCATTCAGGAGTGGCCCGGGAGCGATGTATTGGCGTTGGTCCATCGGCTGCGAGCACTGAAACAGGTTCCGACGGCCCTTTGCCCTTACTATGTCAGTGGGGTGGAGCAATGGCAGTGGTAGGTCCTCTGACATAGTAAGGGCAAAGGTCCGCCGGCTGCCAGTCCTGAAAATGGCGCCAAGGGGCCCTCGCCCTTACTATGTCACATGGGCTACTGCCACCATTGGTGTCCCCGAGTGGCATAGTAAGGGAAAGGGCCGACGGCACCATGTTGATTGCTGGCAGCCGACGGCTGTAGTGCAGGAGATGTGTCCCGGACCGGTCCTGGCCCCCCGCTGGAGCCTCCCAGACTTCTGTCAGGTTTTGTGTGTGTTGTGAGGGCCTGGGAAGTAAATAAATTTGGCATGTGTGAGGAGGGTGGTGGGTGTATTTTATCTGTAAAGGAAATAGTTATCTTCCAGCGAAAAAAGTGCATGAATGTGTTAAAATGGACGTGAAACGTGGACCTGGACTGGCGAAATAATTAGTGTAGCGTGTGTTAGTGTAAGGTGTAACAGATGGCGCTTACGTCCAGCAGATGTCGTTGTTTTCTCAAAATATTTTTAAACCTATTTTACCTGTCACAGGTGTGACATATCTGTAATGTAAGTACAGAAGAACCTTCCTGTATGCGAAATGAAGGTTGTGTCCAAATTTGAAAGCAATTGGTTCAGTGGTTTCTGAGATTAGCGATTTTGTCCAAACTATTTAACATTTTTATTTATTTATATAGATTTTGTGGAATCTCAGTCCTTTGTTGTGCTTTGTTTTTGGCACCTGAACCTTTCTTGGTAGTTGAATATTTGCTGCTTCTAAGGTAGAGTTCTAATCTTTTGATAATTCTTAGAACTTTTCCCCCAAAGTATGTAAACATTCCCAGAAATTTCAGCAACTATTTTTCATGGAGCCAAAATAAAATAAAAAGAGAATGTACCCAATATCTGCTCCATTATGTGCTGCCAAAAAAAATATATCGGAGATCTATTGTTCCTCACATACATAACCGGGACTGAACTAAAAGATTAATTGGCCGTCAGATACATAGATATAATGAAGCATGGAATTGAGTAAGTTGTTCTGATGCTTATACTATTTCAGTCTTGGGCCCTTTAATTTAAATGTTTTTTTAAATTCTACTGTGAGTTTACATTTATACTTGGAGGATTTGATGGCGTTCATGTTTCTGACTAGGCTGGTCAGCACAGAGGCGTATGTGACTTCCTAGAGTGGCAGTTTTTCTGTTTGGCTACAGCATTGTGTGCATTCAGCTAGTTAAGCACCAATAGGCCATCTGGAAACCTGTGTGGCAGATGTCATATGATTTTAAAGTCTGAACCATTGCTCAGCTGGCTACCAGCTTTTATCACTAAAGTGTGGGAGCTTTTCTCCTACTCATAAAAAGAAATGGGTTAATGTCACTAGACTAATAAAGATATAATACTGTTATTCTTTCTGTAATTCCATCATACTCCTTTGTTAGTTCAGCATTTAAGCCTGAATAATTTTGTTATAAGACTGATTTTCTGGTTTGAAAATAATGTACCATGAAATACTAAAATACTATTAATATTAATATATATTCCATGTTTCATTTGTGCACGTTGACTTTTATTACTAGTGGCCTAAATTGCCAATTAAAAGTTTAAGTATATTTCAAATTTTGTCTCCCTTCTTTTAATATTGCACTCCTTTTGTAGAAAATGAAATTCACCAAAAATAAACTAAAAGTAAGCACATTAGTCACTAACTATGTACAGCATAAAGCCTGCCAGGGAGTACAATGAGCTGGGAATACAGAGCATGTTTGAAGAAGCACCAAATAGTTTCTTAAACTTACGGCTTGAGTTCCTTTTCACTATTGAACTAGTGGGAGCTGCTGACAGACTTCTGTCCATTGTGAAGTTCTAGCTTTCTTATTCTTCATGTCTTGTTTTTAAAGTTTAGTTTGCTTTTGTCAGTGTGTTCATTTTCAGTATTCTTGTGTATAGAGAAATTGCCAATTAAAACATAAGAATTGCCATACTGGGTTACACCAAAGTTCCATCAAGCCCAGTGTACTGTTTCCAGCGGTGGCCAATCCAGGTCACAAGTAAGTGGCAAGATCCCAAACAGTAAATACATCTCATGTTGCTATCATGCAGGGATAAGTAGCAACTATTTCCTAAATGTGCTTGATTAATAACAGTTTATTGATTTCTCTACTAGGAACTTGTCCAAATCTCTTTTTAAACCCAACTATGCTAACTGCTTTAACCACATCCTCCAGCAATAACTTCCAGAGCTTAATTGCACATTGCGTGAAAAAGAATATTCTCTTATTTATTTTGAAATTGCTACTTACTAACTTCATGGACAGTCCCATACTCTCTGAATTTTTTTTTTGAAAGAGTAAATAACTGATTTATATTTACCCATTCTATTTCCATTCATGATTTTATAGACCTCTATCATATCCCATCCCACCGTCTTTTCTCCAAACTGAATAGCCCTTACCTCTTTAGCTTTTACTCATAGTGGAGCCATTCCATCCCCTTTATCATTTTGGTAGCTCTTCTCTATACCTTTTCCAAAGCATCTATATCTTTTTTTTTTTTTTTTTTTTTTAAATGCAGTTACCAGAATTTCGTACAGTGTTCTAGGTGCAGCCTCACTATAGAGCTATACAATGCCGTCATGATATTCTCCATTTTATTCTCCATTCCTTTCCTAATAATTGCTAATATTGTTTGCTTTTTGACGGCCGCCACACACACAGCCAAGGATTTCAAATTGTTGTCCACTATGACATCCAGATCCATTTTCCTAGATGGTAACTCCTAATGGGGAACCTAACATCCTGTAGCTACAGTGTGAGTTACTTTTCCCCGTGTGCCTCATTTTGCACTTGTCTACATTAAATTTATCTGTCATTTCAATGCCCAGACTTGCAGATCCTCCTGTAATTTTTCACAATTCACTTGTGACTTAACAACTCAGAATCATTTTGTATCATCTGCAAATCTGATCACCTCACTCGTTCCCCTTTCCAGATAATTTATAAATATGAGTAAGCACCAGGCACAGTACAAATCTTGAGTACTACTGTTCATTTCCTATATTTTAACCAGATTACAATCCATTATAATACATTGCCTCCTATCTCATGACTTTTTAACTTTCTCAGGAGTCTGTCATGGGGCTCTGAATACAATTTAGTGATTTATTATAAATTACAGTATAAAACATACTAAAGATTGTTAATTTGCATGGAATTGGTAAAATTGCCTTATCTTTTTAAGATAATTGTTTTCCCTCACATCTGGTCATCCACACTAATGACAGTGGTGTCTCATATTCAGAAGAAGGCAGCACTGCTATATGTAAACCAGCTAGGAATGTCAAGAGTTTTTACACTGATATACCTGTTGCAGAACTACTGAATCCTATATCATCAGGATATGCTATGAAACTATGGACATATCTAGCTGTTTTTTGCATAGCAATGCCACACTTTAAGGAAGTGTGCGATTTGTCATGATAGATCAATCAGTTTTCTAATGGTAATCCAAAGGGAGTAGGTTTGGAGTGGTAGCTGTATAAAATAGCCTCCCAAGGGAGATAATAGAGGCCAAAATAATAACAGAATTCAGGAAAGTATGGTAAGAAAGATTCTTAATTGCAAAGAAGTGAAAGAAAAGGCAGATAAGCTGTGGAACTCCATGCTGGAGACACTTAAACTCGCATTAGATCCTAAAGCTTTCTGAAAATCCCTAAAAACTTGCCTTTTAGTACAGCCTTTGACATCAAAGAGTTTTAAGTCCATTGTATTGAATGCACTCATTTTTTTATTGTTTTATGTTTCTATTATGTTTTATGTTTTTTATTTTGTAAATTTTTATGAATATTTTTATTATAAACCACCCTGATCTCTCTTGATGGAGGAGCAATATATAAATGCTTACAAATAAATAATACAGTAAATAAATATCAACTGGGGGCTATGGCATTGTAATAAGTAAATTGAACAGACCAGATGGGCCTTTCTGTTCTAGATTTCAGTTTTCTTAAAAGAAAACTGTTTTTTGTTTTTTTTTTGGGGGGGGGGGGGTTAAATTAAAGAATATAAGATATGCCATACTGGGTCAGACCAAGGGTCCTTCAAGTCCAGTATACTGTGGCCAACCAAGTCACAAGTACCTGGCAAGAACCAAACATTAAATGAATAGATCCTTATTGATTAATAGCAGTTTATGGACTTCTGCTCTAAGAACTTATCCAAACCTTTTTTAAACCCAGCTACACTAACCACTATAACCACATCGTCTGGCAATGAATTCCAGAGCTTAATTATGTATTGAGTGAAAAACAATTTGTCCTAATTTTAGTTTGAATATTTTTAGCACATATCAGATTTCACAGTATTTAGGTTTGTTACCTTATCTGTCATAAAATTACTGTATTAATTGAGACTAAGGGTTAGAAAACCATTGGCCAATTGATGACCATAAAACAGAACTTGGATATTAGTTTTCATCAGTATTTGACTTTTTTTAATGCTTTATTTATAGTTTTCGAATCAGATATACATAATATATTCAATAAAGAGATATTGGCATATTGAACAAAACATAGATGGTTATGCAATATTATAACAAAGAAATAATATTCAATGCCTTTTAGACCACAATAAGGTGGGGGGGGGGGGGGCAAGCCTAAGGAAAAAGCCATGGGGAATGGCTAACCAAACAAATACAATATTTTCTATAAAAAGGTTGGCAACTGCGTAGCATGAAAATCAACCCAATTTACACATTATCCATTTTGTCTGTAGTAGGTAAGTACTGATTTCTCAGACGAGCTGTGATCAAAGAAATTTGAGGAAAATTAAGTCTTAAATTAGCAGATCTGAGAGAATTTTCAGTATTCTCAATTCTGCGAGAGATAAAGACAAATCTTTCATAACATTTGCTTGTACATTTTGAATTTCCACTATGCTAGTTTTCACCTCTGTCACTTTCTGTTCCATAGAATTCAACCGCGTTTCAAAAGATTGAGAGTTATTATATAAATCTGCAGTTAAGGAGACCAAATCAGTAAGAGACTTATTAACTGACATTAGGACAGTCCAAAGATTCTCCAGAGTAATAACGTCAGGCTTAACACAGTCAGAGATAATAGGAAAAATCATAGTAGAAATCCCTGCCAGTGTATTAACTTGTGCCAAACCTGTTTTCTGTGAATCAGTCGTCTAAGAAGGCAATGAGACCTCACTGTCCTCAGCAAGTCATGCCATTCGAGGCCCTTCTTCAACTTCCAAACGATGGATTTGCACCGACAAAATGGTAGACACCGGGCTTGGTGAAAAAACGGAGCCTTCCAGCTCCCCTGGTGATGGTTCAAACAGAGCGTCTACCGAGGCAGCATGTCCAGCAGGAGGGCACAGAGTGGAGCGATGATCAGGGCTAAGAGAAACATCTGCCGCCGACGGGCTAGCGACCCCAGGTCCAACCAAGCCAGCTTTGATCATCGCACTCAGGGTGAATCGTGCTTCAGTTGGCAATGTTTGACGAAGGGAACCCGGCGAATTTGTCACTTTCCCTTGATGTACAGCTTCTTTTCTTTTCCCCATTGAAAGAAAAAGCTTATTCAGTGGAAATAGTTGAGATTTATCGGGAGCAGTTCTGAAAAGTGTCTGCTATGCAGTGGCTATCTTGGTTCCGCCCCTCCCTCAGTATTTGACTTTATAGGGACCAAACTTCATCGGATGTTTGCTACTGTAACTTGAGGGAGGGAGGCAGACAGGGTAATAAACTGGACTATGATTGGTTTGATTGAGGATGGGAAATTGAGGAGTGATGGGGGAGGTTTGTTTAAATCTTATTGTAGCTGAACTGTAATTATTTGGAAAAAGCTTGTTTGTATTATGTATTAAGATAGGTATTCATGAGTGTGGATGTTGAGGGTGGGTTTGTTTGTTAAATGTTTGTGACGAAGAAAACGAGGAAGAGGAAACAGAAGCGCAGAGACAGTTCGAGCTCCATTAGTTCTAGTATGACTTCCGATTCCAAGAGTTCAGATGAGGACGGCGCAGTGAAGCCTTGTACATCCTGGGAAGAGGGGGCAAGAGGCTTTCTGGCACTGAAGAATCTATCCCAGTTGTGGGAGAGCGTGCCTAGGTTACTGTGCAGAAAGATAAGTAAATGGAGATAGACATCTTCCGGCTTATGGTTGGAAGGCGGAGGCCACACAACAAGAGAGAGGGCAAGAACAACTATCCTTTGCCAAGCAATGATACAAAGGTTCCACAGAACATTATAAATTGGGGGCGAGCATGTCTGAGAGTGATGTGAAAAGATTGAAACCACTACTACACCACGCTGACTTTAGAACTGTCTTGCAAACTCTTTTACAATAATCCAAACCTGAAAATATTTCATTATACATAGGACTTCCAGATTTATCATTTCGCCCACTACAACTAATCCAAAATGCTGCAGCCAGCCTTCTTACAAATGTCAAAATCAGAGAACATATCACCCCTGTTCTTAGTGACCTTCATTGGCTACCTATACGTAAACGCATCCATTACAAAATACTGACTTTAATCTTCAACCTAATTCATAATCCTACCTCAGTTTGGCTGTGCACATCCCTTCGCCTATATCGACCTCCACAGTAACTGCTATCCGTTGACAAAAACCTCCTTCAGGTCCCGACAGTAAAAATAGCCAGATTTGACCTAACAAGAAAACGGGCTTTCTCAATAGCAGGACCATCACTCAAAATCCATTCCAGTCGCATTGAGACTCCTAACCAATCCCATAGAATTTAGAAAGACATTAAATATTTATCTATGGTTTCTAACCCCAAAACAACACAAATTTATTTCTGGTTTATTCAATGTATTATTATTCTGTATACCACGTCCTACATTGTAAAGTATTCTTAATTTTATGGTTTTTGTGTTATTTTTAAATTGTGTACGTTTACCTGTAAACTGCCTAGATCTTATTGTATAAGTGGTATACAAGAGATCTTTAAATAAATAAATGTTGAATTTTCACAAATTGATGAAATGTAATATTTATTTCTTTATATTCCACTTTTCTGGCACTTCAAAGCAGATTGTGTTCAGGTACTGCAGGTATTTCCCTATCCCTAGAGAGCTTACTCATAATAGAAATATAGAAATGATGGCAGAAAAGGACCAAATGATCCATCCAGTCTGCCCAGCAAGCTTATGGTAGAATCTGCTGTGCCGTGTAGGTTACTCCCATGCTTATCAGTTTCCCAGACTATAAAAATCAGGGCCCACTTTGGTTGCTGTTTGAATCCAATTCACAGAGTTCACCTTGCTGTTGAAGCAGAGAGCAATGTTGGAGTTGCACTAAAGTATCAAGCTTATTGGTTAAGGGTATTAACCGCCTCATCAGCAAATTACCCCATAGTTATGTTTCCCCAGACCGTAAAAGTCGGAGCCCTCGTTAGTTGCTGTAGGTATCCAATTCCCCTTTTCCCCCTGCAGTTGAAGCAGAGAGCCATGATGGAGTTGCATCAACAGTATCAAGGCTTATTGGTTAAGGATAGTAACTGCCGCACCAGCATGTTACCACCATGTACTTTTTTCTTCATTTCCATCCTTTAGGGATCCACAGTATTTATCCCATGCCGCTTTGAATTCTATTATTGTTTTGGTTTTCACTAGCTCTTCAGGAGTTTCATTTCATGACCCCTAGTTTTACTGAATCTTTTTCAGTGGAAAAGTTTTGATTTTTGTACATCATTAAAACCTTTCAGGAATCTGAAGGTCTGTATCCTATCACCTCTGTGCCTCCTCTCTTCTAGTGTATACATATTCATAACCTTCAGTTTCTCTTCATATGTTGTCTGATACCCCACACCATTTTGGTAGCCCTTTTCTGGACTGCCGCCATCCTGTCTCTATCCCTTTTGAGATAAGGGTTTCATACTGCAGACAGTACTCCAGGTGAGGCCTCATCAAGGACCTCCTGAAGAAGGGCATCACTACCTCCTTTTTCTTAATGGCTATTACTCTCTCTATGCAGCCCAGCATTCTACTGGCTTTAGCAATCGCTTTGTCAGATTGCTTTGCCATCTTCAGATCGCCAGACACTATCACCCCAAGATCCGCTCTTGGTCCATGCATATCAGCCTCCTCCCCTCCCCTGCCATCACATACAGCTCTTTTGGATTACTGCTTCCCAGATGCATGACTCTGCACTTCTTGGCATTGAATCCCAGCTGCCAAATCTTCAGGCATGTCTACTATGTTGCAGAGCTTGATATCATCTGCAAATAGACAAACTTTACCTTCTATCCCTTCCACAATGTCACTCACAAACATTCCGAACAGCAGGGGAGGCTCAAGGCAATGTGCCACCTGAGGTGGGGACCATATGCTGCCGCCCCCTCAAATTTTAATTTAACCCCTCCCTCCCCCAAGACTCTCAAAAACCCCTGGTGATCCAGTGGGGGACCCAGGAGCAATCTGCCACTCCTGGGCCGTCTGCTGCCACTAACCAAAATGGTGCCGGTGGCCTTTAGCCCCTACCATGTGACAGGGGCTACCTGTGCCATTGACTGGCCCTGTCACATGGTAGGGGCAATGGCTAACCAGTGCCATTTTCTTTAACGGCAACCAACGCCTGGGAGTGGCAGATCGCTTGGGCCCCGCACTGGACCACCAGGGGTTTTCATGAGTCTGGGGGGGGGGGGGGGCAGGAGGGTGGTGCGACAGAGGGAGGGGCTGGGCAGAATTTTGAAGGGGCACTTTTTGCTGCTTCAGAGTTCTGCCGCCTGAAGCAACCGCCTCACCCTACCTCATTATAGAACCACCCCTGCCAAACAGAACCGGTCCCAGTAGCGATCCCTGAGGCACTTCACTTAACATGGCTCTCTTCAGAGTAGGTTGCATTTACCATTACATGCTATCACCTTGGCGCTCACTCCCAAGTTTCTCCATTTTTTTCACAAGCCTCCTATGCGAGACGGTATTAAAAGCTTTGCTGAAATCCAAGTAGATGACATCATGCGCTCTTCCTCGATCCAACCCTGAGGCAGTGTAGGGTAAAGTGTTCTTAAATGCTATAAACATTTTGAAGTTATCAACTATGAATATGACTCTCTCTGTATGGGTAATTTAAATGTTGTCAATTTTTTTTTATAATTTGTTGTAATCTGCCTTGAAGAGACTATTCCTGAACTGCAGTGAGATTTGAACCCTGGTTTTCCTGGTTTGTAGCCCTCTGTTCTAACCACTAGGTGGCTACTCCATTCAGTACATGATTTCTTTTGATATATACCGTACTTGCTGGTCATGAAATATGCTAACTTTGGTTTAAGAACTCCAGATGATATAGTTGTGACTTTAAGTGAAATCTTATTTCCATTCCAGCTATTGACATGTGGTCTGCAGGCATCATCTTCCTTTCTTTGCTTAGTGGACGTTATCCATTTTTCAAAGCCAGTGATGATTTAACTGCTTTGGCACAGATTATGACAATTCGTGGATCCAAAGAGACCATTCAAGCTGCTAAAAGGTTTGGTACGTATCTTTTTAATTACAGAAGAAAGTTCACAGAATTGTTTAGTCTATTATGAATCATAAAGTATTTTCCTAATTATTATGGGGTTTTTTCAGTGGCAAGTTCAAGTTTGTAGTTTCTCTGAAGAGTATATTTCTAGAACCAAGATTAAGATACTAATTTTTAGCTAGGCTTTTTCAGTAAATACCAAAAATTGCTGTAATGTATGACAGCAGGTAAAGCCATAAACTTATTTTTCTTATTTAATATGACACTAATTTTATTATGGATAATTTTGAGTTGTATGGATACTGGAGAATAGAGTAGCAAAGCTTAGATGTGCTTCTCTTCTAGTTTTCCCTGTCCCCCCACTCCCAAAGACAATCACAACCTCCAAACCTGCTCCCCCACTAATATTTTAATTTCCATAAGAAAGTTTGTAAAAGTTTGAACCCAGAACTTTCTGTCCTTTCTGACTCAAGTATAAGGTAAGTGAATATAAAATGTACACTTGCTTTAGAGAGATTTGTGTGTGCATGTATATATAGATAGATATATAATGGGAAAGATTGGTGCTGCTGTTTACGACTTGTGCTAAGTCTATCCCTTTCCTCTTTATCCAGTCAGACCAATCCAGACAAACAGGTTATGCTTACTGACCAGCATTTGGAGACTGAGATCAACAAGCTCGCTGTGTCATTCCTTATATGCATCTGTGTTAATACCAGCCTGCAAGAATTCTCTGTCTCCAGCAGATGGTAGGCAAACATTCTGTGCTGTGGACTACGACGTGGTAGGCTGAGCGGGAAAGAATTTTGGAAGGCTCCTGAGATGAGTTATTCTCCCTCCCTAGTTGAGCAGGGAAGATATTGACTCTGTAGGTGAAAGCCTTGAGCTCCTTCCCTCTGTTGAGTGGGACAGGAGGCTTCCAGGGGAGCAAGCTGGGATCTTTCTTCCCCATCCTTCCCCTGTTTATATTACTCCAGTTTGACCTCTTCTTTGACTGCTGTCACTTTAATTTTCACTTTTGTTCAGGTTACAGCTGAAATAAAGATTAAAACAGATGAGATCCCCAGCCAGGTCTAGCAGGGACAGAAATCTGGTAGTCAAGGGTCTTGAACCTATTCAGATACCAGACCTTTTGTCCTAAGAAAGGAAGTAAAGACAACCCGTCTAGGTCAGCTAGAGTCTCTCAAATTTATTTTTTTTTTTTGCGACCCTATATAGGCAGTCACCTGTCTCTTTTCTACCAGAGGTGGGTTCATATCACTACAGAGTAGCGGATCCTGGAAATTGTGCGAGATGGCTATGCCCTAGAATTCTCTTGTCCCATTTCAGATGCTTTTATGGTTTCCCCATGTCATTCATTCGCAAAGAGGGAGGCGATTCAGTTAACTCTGAAGAGGCCCCTTAATTTTAAAGCAATAATTCCAATTCCAGAGGATCAGGAAGGCTTGAACTATTACTCCATTTAGTTTGTGGTCCTGAAGAAAAAGGTCTTTCCATACTATTCTAGATCTGAAGCAGGTCAACGAGTTCTGATGACTCATTTCAGAATGGAAAATTTAAGACCCATCATTATGGTGGTGCAGAAGGGAGAATTCTTGACCTCCTTGGAGCTAATGGAGGCTTATCTTCCTATTCCAATAAGGAAATAATATCAGCATTTCCTTTGTTTTATGATGCTTCATTGGCATTATCAGTTTTAGGTCCTGCCCTTTTGATTAGTGACAGTTCCAAGGAACTTCTTGAAGGTGGTGGTGGTGGCAGCATTCTGGTTCATCCTTATTTGGATGATTGGTTGATAAGAGCGAAGTCGCTTCAGGAAAGCATAGCGGCAACCCACAGAGTTCTCCAAGTTTTGTAAGGTCTGGGGTGCATAGTCAATTTCCCTTAAGACACCCATTTTGATACCAGGTTGAGGCGCATTTGCATGACGGAACCAAGAATCCAGAAGTTGTGTTGTCAGACGTGGATTCTTGGCAACAGCAAATTTTAAAGGAGTAGTCCTATCATCAGCTTCTTGGTTCAATGGCAGCAGTGTTGTATCTAGTCCCATGAGTGGGGGCTCACATGCGTCCTCTTCAGAGTGCTGTGTTTTCTAGATGGGGACCCACAATCTCCAGACTATGGCAGGCAACTTCTTGTTCTGAAATAAGTCAGATGGTGTTTGCAGTGGTGGTTGGCCACAGCCATTTGGAGCATGGAGTAGATCTGGAGGCCCCAGACTAAGTGGTGTTGATGTCGGATGCAAGACTCACAATCTGAGGGGCACATTGTTTCAACCTTTACACTCAGGGACAGTCTCAGGAAGAAAAAAGTGATCTATCAACAGATTGGAGGCAAAAGCAGTTCGGTTGGCTTGTCTAGAATTTGCCCCATGATAAGGGGACAGGAGGTATGGGAAATGTCCAACATCACCACTTCAGTGGCATACATAAATCGTTAGGGAGGCACCAGAAGCCTTCAGGTGTCACTGGAAGTCAACGTGATTCTCTCCTGGGCGAAGGAGAATTTGACAGCTTTGTCAGTGACCCACATAGCTGGGTGAAAAATGTTCAAGTGCATTATCTTAATGGTCATTTTATCAATCCAGGGGAATGGTCACTATCTGTGGTAACTTTTGAATGCATCATTGCCAGATTAGGGATGCCAGTACTGGATCTAATGGTGTCCAATTGGAATGCAAAGGTTCATGTGTTTTACAGTCAAACAATGGACTCTTATTGTTCCCACGATGGAACTGGAACCCTCAGAAATAGTCCAATATGTTTCATGCCTCTCAAACGAGACACATCTGGATGTGATGACAAAGAACTATCATACATACACCTGTCTTGGTGCAGGCCTGGCCAATGGAAGGAATTCTTTATGTATTCCCTTCTTGGCCTACAATCAGGCAAGTTCTTCAAAGGGTGTCGAGACATCCAGCACTAAGGTTAGTAGTTCCTAATTGGCCTCATCTATGGTATGTGGATCGTATACGTCTGAATTACACCAATCCCCTAAAGCTTCCAGTGCACAAGGATTTGCTGTCTTGATACTGCACAAAGATACTGATCAGTTTTCACTTATGGCTTGGCTCTTGACAGGACATATTTAGTGAAGAAGGGTTACTTTCCTGTAGTGGTGTCTGTTTTTTGAAGGCTGGGATGTTTTATACTTCCTTGTCTTATGTGCAAGTTTGGAGAGTTTTTGAAGATTGATGCTCTGAGCTTCAGTGTGCATCTCAGAAAATTTCGGTCCCTTTGATTCTGGAATTTTTATAGGAAGGTCTGGCCTTGAATGCCTTCTTTGAATACTTAAAGATATAGGTTACAACTGTCACGTGCTATATAGGATGAATGTATGATAGTTCTTTGTCATCACATCCAGATGTGTCTCGTTTCTTGAGAGGCATGAAACATATTGGACTATTTCTGAGGGTTCCAGTTCCATCGTGGGACCTTAATTTGGTTTTATCATTCTTGGCAGGTGTACAGTTTGTACCTCTGAAATCTATTTTCTTAAAGCTTACGTTGAAGTCAATATTTTTGATAGCTAATTGTTCTGCTAGGAGAGTCTCAGAATTGTAAGCTCTTTCTTGCAGGGAGCCATTGATTTCAAAAGATAAAGGTCCAAATTTATGATTCCTTTCTTCCTGCTGAAGATGATTTTGGACTTCTATCTGAATCAGTCTCTCTTTGCCTTCCTTCAGCAGTATTCTTTACTCTCTGGATGTTTGAAGGCTTTTGTTAAAGTATCTTATGGTCATTAGTCCTTTCCAGAAATCAGATCATCTTTTTTGTTCTGTATGTTGGAGTGCTGAAAGGTGAGATGGCCTCTAGGGCAACAGTGGCACATTGGATTAAAGAAATCATCATGGTAGCCTTTGTGGATTCTGGTATTCCTCTTCCTAAATAGGTGTGAGCTCATTCCATGAGAGCTCAAGCTACATCTTGGGCAGAGTTGCATTTGGTATCTCCTTTAGAGATCTGTAAAGCAGCAACTTGGTCATCGTTGCATACTTTTTCTAAGCATTATCGCTTAAACCTCAGGACCAGAGAGGAAGCTGTCTTTCCTTAGGCAGTCTTGTATAGGGCTTCAGCTAGATCCTGCCCTATTAGGGAGTAGCTTGAGTTCATCCCCTTTGTCTAGACTGCTCTGACTGGATGAAGAGAGAGATCAAATTACTTCTTATCTGATCATTTTCTTTCCTTTAGTCCAGTCAGACCAGTCCAGGACCCTCCCTAAGCTGCCTAACTCTCATTTTGTTTTTATCATTCTTTCCATTGCTGAGATTGCATAGAAGCAAAGAGATATATCAAAAGAATAGATTTGTCTTGCATTCTTCTGGAAGTCCATGGGTTTAAAACAAAAAAGACAAAGAAATTAAAGTTTTGCCATTAATTGGTTTCACTTGAAGTTGTCCACAGCTAGCTGCTTATGTATATAAATACTGGTAGGCTGGTGTCAGCACAGATGCATATAAAGAGTGACAGCAAGTCTGTTGATCTTTCTCCGTCTGACAGTCATGAGCATAGCTCACTTGTCTGAACTGGTCTGACTGGACTAAAGCAAAAGAAATTATCAGGTAAGAAATAATTTCATCTTTTAAAGGCTAAATTGCCATTATTGATGTTTTTTAATAAACTAAGATACCAAGAGGCGAAACTAAAAACTCCAGGCTATAAATGTAAAAATTGGGAAAAATAGTAATTGGAATGCTATTCAAATGGAGATTTGAAGACAGGAAGGCAGCAACAAAGCCTCAGTGCTTCAAGTGTACTAATGTACTTGTTGAGGTGGTGTATGTAATGCATAAATCTCTTAGCCACTAAGTTCTTAAGTTTATTTATGGAGCTAAAACTAAGGCTGACGTTTAGTATGTGGTAATGATCTAAAGATGTGCTGGCTGTTGGTTGTAAAAGCAGGGAATAAATGAGTCTTATCAATCTTTTAGAAGAAAGGACCCTTAAAAGTGCCATAAAAGCCTCCTTTTTGTTTAAAAAAAAAAAGTTGTAACATTGTTCCTGGTGCAGGTTTGTTCACAGAGTTCTGCTGAGAGTTATGACATATCTAGCAAGAGGGTAATTTTCAAACAACCTGCCTAAATTAGGTAGCAAAAATACATGCAAGTTACATTATTTTCAAAGTGGACTTATGCATACAAGTCCACTTTGAAAATCTCCTCAGGAAATTATACCTGCTATTCTACGAGGATAAGCAGGAAGTCCTCTCACATGGGTGACATCATCAGATAGAGCCCTGATGTGGAAAACCTATGTCAAAGTTTCTAGAACATTGACTAGGGACACTGAGCATGGCCTATACCAAGCATCCACATAGGGTCCCTCTCCAAGGGGCATTGCATGACATCCAGGGTTGCCGTTTAAGTGCCCAGATGTCACCAAAGGGACATTGGCTTTGACTCGACAAGATGGAGCAGCTCTTCGGGTTGAAGAAGTCTGAGCCATAGGCATGGGCATCAGCGACATGGGCATTGGCGGAGCTGCACTGATGAACACCAAGCTATTGACATCAGCAGGACCATTGGTTCCTTCGATGCCGTTGGCGGACTGGGGTGCCAGAGACCAACTATCATGAGTCTCATCCCAAGCCAAGAACATCAGGTTCCTCATAATCAGCCTCTGCACTGGGGAAGGACCAGGCCAAGCATCGAGGGAATCCAAAAAATCATCGGCACCAGTTCCCAGTAACGCATGGTGCTGGGCACTGGAATGCACTGTGCCTCCGAAGCGACTCCACAGTGAGGAGTACCAATCCTCCATTGGTGTCAGAGATCTGCGACAATCTCCATCAGTCCTGATGCCATTCACTGATCTATCTCAAGGATCTGAAGATCTGGCCTCCCCTCCTTCCTCACAGACTATGTTTGCATTGGCAAAGTTCGAGGAGGAGCTGGAGCATCAAGTTCAGCTAGTGATGGACTGGGCTATGCAGCGCTTCGGTTCTATGGCATCGTCGGCACTGGACCCGGTGCCGTCTGTCCTTGTACCACATTTGGAGAAGCTCAGCATGCTCATTCATGCATTAATGACCCAGCTGGCGTTGATTCCTGGGACAGCATCGGTGTCCAGGGCACCGAGGCTTCCCCCTACCAATACAATGGTCGTTACCAGTTCCTCCTTCGAGGAAGCTCCACCAAGGCCGGCAGAGACACAGAGGCCTGCCACTCCCCTCCCCCCATCCAGTTTTACCAGTGCCTGCACCTCTTGATGAAGGCCGAACACCTAAGGACCTATCCCCTGTGGCTTACAGTGAGGATGAGGGACCCTATGACCCCTAGGGGGTGACATTTTGGTGTCATGCTCCAAGCATCTCCCTTCAGACCCTTTTCCAAAGGAGCAAAGGAAGTCTCCGCCTTAGGTCTTAACTTTTGCAGGTTTTGTGAGGGTGATAGCAGAAGCTATGCCTTTTCAGTTTATTAGAGGAGGAGGAGGATGCCAGGCACAAAATGCTTGAGATCCTCCAGTTTGTGGAGCTTCCTAAGGAGATCATGGCGGTCCAAGTACATGGGTTCCTTAAGGAGTTGGTGCTGAGGATATGGGAACAACCCCTCACAGTGCCTCTTGTTAATAAGAAGGCAGACAGGGTCTACCTCGTCCACAAGGCTGCTGGATTCGATAAGCGTCGGCTGCCCCACCAGTTGGTGGTGATTGATTGAATCTGCCCTCAAGAGGGCCAAGCACTCTCAAACTCATTCCTCTGCACCCTCAGGGAAGGACCATAGAGCAATGAAGGTATTTCAAGGCACCATACTCATTGCCTGCATTGCTGCCTGCCAGCTCTATGTGAGCAGGTACTCACGAGACATCTAGAAGCAGGTGCAGGAGGTGGCTGAGCAGCTACCTCAACAGCAGCAGGAGACCCTCATGTTACTGGTGCATAAGGGCCTGGAATGCAGAAAACACAAGGTCCGTTCAACCTACAATATTTTTGAGATGGCATTGAGAGTCTCTGCAGCTGGAATTAGCTCCCGCCGAATGGCATAGCTGCAGGCCTTGGATCTCCAGCCAGAGGTACTGGAATGACTCGCTGACATGCCATGTACTGGAGAGAATCTCTTCGGAGACAGGTTGAGGGATGCTGTGGCCCAGCTTCAGGACCACCATGAAAACCCTCCAACAATTCTCCGCCAGTACTCTGGACCCAACCTCCTCTTTTAGGAGACCGGCAAGACCGAGGCCAAGGAAGTCTTTTGCCAAAGGAAGTACTATCCTCCACCCCCTTGCTCCCATCATCACCATCAGGGCTCCCATGGCCGTCCTAGGTAGCACAGAGCCCCCAAGCCCCAGCCAGCTCTTCAGTCAACTCTGGAGACAGGGTTTTGATTGGGTTGTAGAGAGTGTAAGCCAGTTGCTCGTACCCGGGATAATGGACCCTCCATTCAGAGGCAGGCTCCAGTTCTTTGCGAACTAGTGGCCAGGTATAATCTCGGACCACTGGGTTCTGTCCATCGTCCATCAAGGGTACCAATTGAATCTATTGTGTCCCACCAAATTGCCCTCCATGCCCATCTTGGGGGCTGGTAGCACATCAAGTGATACTATCAGCGGAGCTCTCCTCCCTCTTAATGGCCAGAGAGATCGAGCCCTTACCACCAGGGCAAAGAGGGCAGGTACTTCCTAATTCCAAATAGAACAGGAGGACTTTGACCCATCCTAGACCTAAGGACCTTGAACAAATTTCTTAGAAAAGAAAAGTTCAAGATGGTTTTCCTGGGCACCTTGATTCCCCCTCCTTTGCAAAAAGGGGACTTGCTATGCTCTCTCGACCTGAAGAACATATACACACATCGAAATCTTCCCCGGTCCAAGAAGTATCTCCGATTTGTGGTGGTAAAACAGCACTTCCAATACCGGCTGTTGCCATTTGGGCTTGCGTCAGCCCCACAGGTCTTCACAAAATGTCTGGCATGTTATGTTTGCTGGGACACATGGCTGCGACCGTCCATGTCATTCCCTTTGCTCACCTGCACTTGCGCAGTGGGCCTTGCGGTTCCAATGGCGCCAGACCACTCAGGACCTTCGGGCGTACATCCGAATCATGCCACCACTCCAGGACTCCCTATTGTGATGGGTGGATCTTCCCAAATTAGAGGTCGAGTTTCCGTTTCAGGCTTCCCCTACTCAAGTTGCACTCATCACAGATGCCCCCACTTGGAGGGCTCATGTAGGGGATCTTCGCACCCAGGGTTACTGATCAGCTCAGAAGAAACTGTGCCAGCTCAACTTCCTGGAGCTACGGGCAATCCGTTACGCCTTTTGGGCGTTTCGAGATAAACTGGCCAGCAAGGTTGTGCTCATCTAGACCAACAGTCAGGTAGCAATATGGTACCTAAACAAGCAGGGAGGCACCGGATAGTTCCTCCTTTGCCAGGAGGCAGTCCAAATCTGGTCATGGATTCTGTCCTAGAATATCCTTCTCCGAACCAGATACCTGCCGGATCAGGAGAATGTGCTGGCGGAAGACCTAAGTCATTTCTTCCGACTGTACGAGTGGTCCCTGAAGCAGGAGGTAGTGAACTGGATTTTCCGTCTTTGGGGAACTCCGGGTGTGGACCTCTTTCTGTCCCCCTGCAACAAGAAAGTGGGTCAGTTCTACTCCCTAGCCTGGGGGAATGGCGAGACAGCTTTGGACGCCTTTGCCTGCCACAGGGCAGGGGCCTCCTGTACGCCTATCCTCCGCTTCCCTTGATCTCGAAGACTCTCCTTAAGCTCCAACAGGACCCGGGGGATCATGATTCTCATCGCACCTTATTGGCCCCGGCAGATCTGGTTTACGCTCCTGCAGGATCTCTCCCTGCAGGAGCCGATCCATCTGGGGATATTCCCAGACCTCATAACGCAGGATTAGGAAAGGCTGCGCCATCCCAACCTCCAGGCTTTATCCCTCACTGCTTGGATGTTGAAAGGGTGACCCTACAGCCCCTGAATCTCTCGGAGGGCATGCCTCGGGTCCTGCTGGAGTCTAGGAAGCCTTCCACTAGGAAGTCTCACGGCCTGAAGTGGAGGAGATTCTCAGCATGGTGTGGTAGCCAGGGGTTGAACACATTCTCATGTTCCACCTCTAAGCTGTTAGATTACCTGCTGCACCTCTCGGAGGCTGGGTTGAAGACCACATCTGTGAGAGTACATCTGATTGCGATTGGGGCCTATCACCAGGGGGTGGATGGTTCGTCCATTTCAGTACAGCCTATTGTGGGTCATTTCATGTGGGGTCTTCTCCAGCTGAAGCCTCCTCTCATACCCCCTGCGGTTTCCTAGGACCTCAACGTGGTCTTGGCCCATCTGATGCAGGCTCCTTTTGAGCCTTTGTGCTCTTATGACCTGAAGTACATGACCTGGAAGGTCATTTTCCTGGTGGCAGTCACCTCTGCGTGCAGAGTCAGCAAACTTCAGGCTCTGGTGTCTTATTGACCCAACACAAAGTTCTTTCATGACCAGGTGGTCCTATGCACACTCCCTAAGTTCCTAATGAAAGTGGTGACTAATTTCCACCTTAATCAGTAAGCCTTCCTGCCAACTTTCTTTCCTAAGTCTCATTCACACCGAGGTGAATAGAGACTGCATAGCCTAGGTTACAAAAGGGCTTTAGCCTTCTACCTGCAGAGGGGCCCCCGTGTGGCTCATGGCATGCTGGGCATGCTCAGTGTGCTTAGTCAAAGTTCTAGAAACTTTGACAGAAGTTTTCCGTGCCAGGTTCCATGTGATGATGTCACCCTCATGTGAGGACTAACATCCTGCTGTCCTAGGAGTGCACCTGTTAAGGTAAGCAATTCTGCTTTACCCAGTAAGCCACCTCAGTCTCTGTGCTTTCAGCCTGATCAGAATCTGGTTAAACTCAATTTTGTTGTATCATGAAAGTCCAAAGCCGAGGCTTACTAATCTATATTTGGGATAACCAGATTCTCTGTTTAGAGAGCGTTGGAATTTCTTTGCAGATTTAAAAGGAATGTGAATACAAAATGTATTACAAAACAGAATGCCTGTAACATTTGAAAAGGACTGCTGTCTTTTTCTGGTACTTCATAAAACAACTGTTTCTTTAGACTTGGCCCTTATCGTCAACTTGGCACTCTAGAAACAGCACAGCTTGTCGACATGAGTCTCTTTATAAAGTGTTTAAGTAAAGCATGTTTCTGTATAGACACATTGTCCCAAGTTGAGACTAATAAGTTAGTTAGTTATTTATTTATTTATTTAATTTGTTTTATTGAATTTTGTACAGAACATAACAAATACAATAATATATTACATAAAGCATTTCAAATAACATATCAAGTCTCATAGTGTCTTCTTCAATCCATTGCCTTGTATTCCTTGTGATGTCTCCACCCGCCTCCTGTACTGCCCTTCCTGGTTGCCCTCCATTTGCCCCCCTCCCTTCCCCTCATATCTTTCCGCATTTCCCCTGACCCTGTTCTGCATTGAGCTTGTATAGGTTAAGGAACATATATACCGAACATCTACAATAATTATTTATTTTTTAAGCACAATTTCTAATGTATTAACTTTTGTCAGTTCCTATTCACTTTGGCCCTGACTTGTTTAATCCCTATTGTTATCTGCTAAGCAGTATGAGGAGTTCTGTAACCTGTCTGATACTGTGCGCCTTGCTTCTCCCTCCCCCACACCTATTGAAACCGGCAGTGCTACAGACTATTGCCTTCTATACCAACACAATCTGAATAGCTCAGAAAAGACCATGTGCTTCATCCACAGAATCAGACTTTACAGGGTTAGCATTTAGAAAAAATAACCCAGTATATGTCTCTAAAGTCTTTGCTACTTAACATCAGTTTATACTATATAAAGCTCTGCATCATTGGTGGATTGGAACATGCCAGACCTTAGCCTGCTTAAGAGTATTAATAAAAGTAACTAGCTTGCTAGCCCCACTCAACTTTGGGAGATTCCCATCTGTTTACCTCTAGAACAGTCTCTGGCTGGAGATCTTGGGGACCATCTCGAGCGAAATAGCTTGCTTCCTTGGTCCTGGTAATGGCTGGGCTGAGAAGGCAGCTCTGGGGCCATCTCTGGCTGCATGGCAGGTGGCCAGATACAAAGCACGGCTTTCCTCTCTCCATTCTCAGTGGACACCCCTGATCCTCTACCTCTTCAACACAAGGAGGGGGGCAGGCTTGATGCCTCCACATCGTCGGGTGTTGATAGTCTTTCTTCTTTTCCCTCTCTTATAACAGTCAGCTGATTAATATGCAAAAGTTCATGCATATTCATGCAGCGGGTAGATAGTGGTGTTGTCTCTGCATTTCAAATCACTGACCTCCCCCTTTTCCTTCGAGGGGAGTCACTGCTTCTGCTGCATGGTTACTCTGGACCGTGTTCGGTCACTTCTTGACCAGCACTGCCTTGCCATGTCCAATTCTCTTCATTTGATTGCTGCCCTTATCTCTCCCATTGGAGGTCATTGCTTCTGTCTCATGCTGTCCTTGGATAAGCTGTTTTTCTGCTATGGGTGATTAAGTTGTTCTTGAGTTTCTGATGTGGCTGCTCTGGGGCCGCTTACTTTATATTTAGAAAGCAGCTTATAGTCATCAAATCAACTAGTCGATTTGATAAGCTAGGTAACGTTATTTATGTCAAACAGGCCGTTACAGTAAAAGGAGCGAGCGCACAGGCCACTCTCCTGTGCGCGCAATTTAGTATTCAAATGAGGGCCCGCGGTAAAAAGAGGCGCGTGTCCCTAGCGCCTCTTTTTTTGACAGGAGCGGCGACTGTCAGCGAGTTTGACAGCTGACGCTCAATTTTACCGGCATCAGTTCTCAAACCTGCTGACAGCCACGGGTTCAGAAACAGGATGCCGGCAAAATTGAGCATCCAGTTTTCAAGCCGTAGGCTGATTTTAAATTTTTTTTTTTTTTTTAATTATTTTTTACTTTTGGGACCTCTGAATTAATATCGCCATGATATTAAGTCGGAGGGTGTACAGAAAAGCAGTTTTTACTGCTTTTCTGTACACTTTCCAGGTGCTGGCAGAAATTAACACCTACCTTTGGGTAGGCGCTAATTTCTGAAAGTAAAATGTGCGGCTTGGCTGCACATTTTACTTACTGAATCGTGCGGGAATAACTAATAGGGCCATCAACATGCATTTGCATGTTGCGGGTGCTATTAGTTTCGGGGGGGGGTGGGGGTTGGCCACGCATTTTCGACGCACTATTATCCCTTACTGAATAAGGGGTAAAGCTAGCGTGTCGAAAACAGGCATCCAAACGCGGAGTGCACTGTACAGTATCGGCCTGAAAGTTCCTTATCTTGTTTCTCTCTGAGACATTGTTTCTTTGCTGGAACATGCATGTTAGCATCCATCTTTTAAAGTCTGTGTCCCTTTGAGGTCAGTATTCATAGAAGGTAGAATTCATATTTTATTCATTCAGTTTTTTTTTTTGCATATGGAGAACAGCTTGGAAGGATGCCCATCTCATGTGTTGCACCAGGTTCTGTCTAGTTAGTTAATTCCCTTGAAGAAACGAGGCTGTGCTGATGTTTTAACCTTTTCCAAACCACCCTGCTGGAGTGTTCCTGCTTCCCCTTCACCTCCCAGATGTATTAGTTTTTAATTTGTTCTAAGCAGTGTAATAATGTGATCTGACAACAATAATGAAAAAAATGCAACATGATATTCAGCTGTGCAGTGAGATAAAATCTTAGTTTAGATTTTGTAATACAGCTAAAACTACAGTGAAGACTAAATAAAAGGAAGATTTTAAAATTGTGTTGTATACTTGTTAGCCCCCTTTATATATATGCTTTAGTATGGAAAGCCAGACTCTTGTAACCCCCTGACATTTGGAATTTGACTCACTCTTGTAACATGAGCAGAGGCATACAGCATAATGCAAAGGAACAGGAGAAGCTCTTCAGTACATGTGTGACTGGAAAACCTTTTTCAACATAGATTTCCTTTTTCATTCCATTAAACCAGTCCCAATACATGTTTTATGCTCCCCTACCACTAAAGACAATCTACTTGATAACAATATGTTCAGAAAGACGCATTTTGTAATTAAAGGCCTAGTTGTGCAGAGATCCTGTTCTGTCTTTTCAGGCATAGGTCGATGACTTGGACTTCCTTGAATTACTAACATATTACCAGTTGGATGTACAGGCCAGAGATGCCTTGGAGGATGGGCATCTTAAGAGCAGCCATAGTAGAATCCACCCAAAACAAGTTGCTTGGGTACGTCCCATGTGTTTGAACTGGTCACATATTACCTTGATGGTAATGGCACCTTCTGATGCAGACATGGCACAGCTCTACATATGAAGGAACTTCTTTTAGTTGAAACTTTGGTACAAATCTAGGGCTTCAATAAAACTATTTAAAAAGCATCAAGAGGTCAATATTCAAAAGCTATTTAGATAGAGAATTTAGTTATCCATCTAAATAGCAAGTTTTGGTATATTCTGACCCTTATCCAGTTAGATTTTTGTCAGATACATCATTATGTGGCTAAAATCGAGCCAGGTAAAAAAGAAAAACAGTATCGGAGAGGAGTTAAGTTATCTGGTTAACTTAGTGAATATTTTTTATTATAACCAGCTAAAAAGGTCATTCTTTATTCTGCGATGGGCTGTTATCGCATGCGTTAGAGCCTTATCGCACGCAAAAAGGCCCTACCGCATGTTATAAAGGCCGTATCGCGGTGATACCATGCTAATTAGGGGAAAGAGAGGAGTTTGGGCGGGGCTATGGCCCTGCAGCACTGCCGGTGATAACCTGCGGCAAAATCGTACCACCGCAATGCGGCTGGCTGCCCACTATCGCCCCCGTCCCCTTTTTTTTTATGCAACTCATCATTCTACTATAAATATAGCAGAACGATGAATCTAGGGGTAAGTTAGTCAGATAACTTTAGACATACTCTGAAGCATATCTGTTTAGTGCTTTAAACAGAAAAAAATATATAGTAGTAGAGGGCTTAGGGCCCATTTTTCTACTCACAGTTTATATTTGTAGTGTGAGCAGTTTATGCTTCCAGTATTTCTCCATTTAGATGCAGCACTGGAACCAGCAGGTAATTTTTATTCTTCTTGGGGATGGGGGGGAGAGGGTATAGGGGTGGGGTTTTTTGGTGCAGCCCATTGACACTGCAGGAGGGTGGTGGCAGCAACAGCCGCCAAAAATATTGAACTAACCAGGGAAGTGGATGGAGGGGGGGGGGGGCACGCACCCGTGAATCCAAGAACAATTGTTTTACTACTTTAAGAGGGGATTAGGAGTGGGGTCTGGATGGCCCAACAGGGCCAGATATTTTTTCTATAGAACTAAGGAAAAACAGGTCCTAGGCCCTCTACTACTTTTTTTTTTTTTTTTTCCTGTTTATAGCACTACTTACCGAAATATGCTTTGAAGCTATCTGAATAAGTAGCAAGTTATCCAGCCGCATAAGACTGGATAATTTAGAAAGCTAAATGGATATATTCAAACATAACTAATTAGATTTTTAAGTTAGCTGGTAACATGTAGTCAGATGACTTTAAGCAAGTATATTCAGTGGAACAAATTATCCAGCTAACTTTAACCAGATAACTTGTCCACTAAACAGCGTACTAAATATTTGCCTCCATGTGTTTTGCCTTTTTATTTAATACCAAACTCCAATAGATAAATAAAAAGACAAAATTATTGCCTCAGGAACTTTTGTCTTTGCCTAAAGTGAACAAAAACTACCATATTTTTTTTCTGTTTTATACCAGTATCAACACACACAATATCGGTGAACTTATCAAACTAGGGGCCACAAAACTCTCTCACTCTACCATGTGTAAAATATACTCCTTGTAACAATTATTGTCATGGTTCGTGTGTTCCATTGTACTTTATCTATATTTGGAGTTATGGTTTACTTGTATTTGTCTTTGGGGAGCAAAAGAGCTCTCGCTCATTGTTGTTTTTTTTACTAGTACTTGGGCTGTTGTGAACCATGGAAGCCAGGGTTCAAATTCCATTGACACTCCTTATGACCTTGAGCAAATCATTTAATCTCCATTGCCTCAGGTACAAACTTAGGGCTTCATTTTTCCTATAGACACAGATAGGGATAGGGAAATATCTTCTGTACCTGAATGTAATCTGCTTTCCCTGTACATACACAGATCAGTCCAGACTCCTGGGTTTAGCCACCCCCCCCCCCATCCCCCATCCCTAGCAGATGGATACAGAGCAATTACCATAACAACGCTCCGCCTATAAATAGAATGGTGCCACCTACAGTCCGGCAGTATTCCTCTGTCTCCAGCAGATGGTGGGGGTGCCAAACCTACAGTCTGGTCTGTGTGGTAGTTTGTTTTGGGAGTTAGAGTTAAGTGGTTTGCTTTTCTTATTTCTTAGGCAATTTGACTTAAAAAAAAAAAAACAAAAAACCTTAGTCATAGAGGTGTCTTCAGCCTCCCAGGGGGTTGTGAGGTCCTGAGAGGGCCATCCCCCACTGGTCGTGAGGCAGCAGCATAAGCGGGTCGAGGACTCTAATTTCTTTCTTGGGTAGCTTTGGGTGCAACACCGGGGAGCCCGGTTCACTCCACCCTACAGGAATCAGCACCTTGGACCACTGCCGGGCAAGTTTCTAAAAAAAAACAAAAAAACAAAAACTTTTCATTTGGCCTGCAGTATCGTGGCGGCTCTCTCCTTCCTGGAGCAGGGGTGAGTTATTTTTGAAATTTTTTCTTGTCAGTGTAAATTTCTGTTTTCTCTTGATGCTGCGATCTTCTTTATGCCGCGTATGCAGCTCGGTCCGCACGCACCTTTCATGGGAGGGCCTCTGCTCAGTGTTTTGCCGGGGGGGGACGGGTCCTCCGGGGCTGTTAATGCTATCAAAATAGTGGAAACTAAATCTACCAAGTGACTGTGGGCTCAGATACTGCAGCTCAAGCTGGTGCTGACCCGTTCCCGCTCAGTGTGGGAACAGATGCCATTCTGCAGTCTTTCAGAGCTGCCACTTGTGCTGCGATAGGGGAGGGATTTTTACCACCTCCTCCTTCTCAGCAGAGGCTCCCAGGTGAAAGGGACCTTTTGCATCATGATTTCCCAGCAACGGAGGGACTCCTCCTCTTCCTCTTTCTCGTTGGAATTTGTTTTACTGCTCCATAAAGCTTATAAAGCAAAAAAATCAGGGAAGCAGCAGTCTGGCTTAAAATCCATCTCTCTGGGGTCTAAGCCTATTTCCAAGAAACGCTCTAGGTCTCAGGGGGCTGCTGGCTCATCGAGACCTAAGCGCCCTCTCCGAACAGGGGACCCTCAGACTGACTCAGATACCTCTGATCAAGTTACTGATCTTAGAGACCTAGACGCTCAGTCCCAGCCCCCGCAAGGGGTAGATGGGGACGTTGATGGGCATCAGCAAGGGGTTCGCATGTCACGGAAGGTGACGACCCAAAGGTGGTTGGTCTCTTTAGGAGGGAGGAGTTGGGACCTCTTATTCCTTCCATTCTTGCTGAGCTGGGCATTGAGGGGTCTGCCCGAGGAGTCCAACCTGGGAGCGATGGATCCATTTTTACTGGGTCTGAGAGGCCCTGCTACCTCCTTCCCTTTCCATTTCTCGGCTACGGACTTGCTCTTCCGGGAGTGGGATACCTCGGATTGAAGGTGAGTAAAGCCATGGATAAGCTATATCCTCTGCCGGAGGATGCTTTAGAGCTGCTTCGACTGCCCAAGGTGGATGCGACGGTATCCGTTGTCAGCAAGAAGACCACGATCCCAGTCACAAGGGCGACAGCGCTCAAAGATCTCCAAGACAGGAAGTTGGAGTTGCAGCTTAAAAAGATTTTTGAGGTATCCGCACTGTGAGTGCGGGGGCGGCCATGTGCAGTAATTTTGTCTTGAGAGCAGGCCTCCGCTGAGTTCAGCAGTTGCAGGTCAACGCAGATTTCTCAGATGAGGAGACTGCTCAAGCAGGCTGTCTAGAAGCTTCAATGGCTTACAGAGCTGATGCACTTCATGACCTATTGAGGATGTCTGTGAGATCCATGGTATCTGCGGTCTCAGCACGGAGACTTCTGTGGTTAAGAAACTGGACGGCGGATGTGTCCTCCAAGGCACAGCTGGGTTATTTACCTTTTAAGAGTAAATTGCTTTTTGGAGAGGACTTGGAAGGTTTGATTCAATCTCTGGGAGAGAATAAGGTTCACCGCCTGCTGGAGGGACTTTCTCGTCCCGGGTCAGATTCAGAGGGAATCAGCGCTTCCGACCAGCTAGAGTCCCCAGTTCTTCTTTTCGTCAGACACAAACTAGGCAACAGTCCTGGTCCCAGCCCTTTCGGGGCAGAAGATTCGGCAGAGCCGGGAATTCCCAGTCTACTTCAGGGGCTAAGTCTTTACAATGAAGGGGCGCCAGTCTATTCCTCGGTGCCTGCGGTAGGAGGCAGACTATCCCTATTTTTCGAGGAATGGGCCAAGTAACAACGGACCAGTGGGTGCTGGACGTGATAAGACAAGGCTACGCCTTAGATTTTGCACAGCGTCCTCAGGAAAGGTTTCTCATCTCTCCCTGCGGTTATGCAACCAAGCGAAGAGCGGTCCAAGAAACTTTGCAGTGCCTGCGGCAGTTAGGAGCCATCATCCCAGTACCTCCAGAGGCAAGAAGGAAGGGCCGTTGTGCCAAAGAGAAGAGGGATCCTTTCAGTCCATTCTGGTTCTTAAACGAGTGAACAGATGCCTCAAGGTGCCATGATTTCGCATGGAAACGCTCCGGTCAGTCATTGCCTCGGTGCGAAAGGGAGAGTTTCTGGCGTCCCTGGATCTCACGGAGTTGTACCTTCATATAGGCATCCGGTCGGATCACCAGATGTTCCTTTGTTTTGTGATACTGGGTCAGCATTTTCAGTTTCGAGCGCTGCCCTTTGGACTGGCCACCGCACCCAGGACATTCACCAAGATAATTGTAGTCGTGGCAGCCCATCTCAGGAAGGAAGGGCTGCTAGTACATCCCTACCTGGACGATTGGCTGATTCGAGCGAAGTCTGAACCACTGGCCCGGGTTGGCGGTTCACAAGGTACTCCAGCTACTTCTTCAGTCGCTGGGCTGGGTGGTCAATTTTTTTCAAGAGCAGGCTCGTGCCCTCTCAGCCCTTGGAGTATTTGGGGGCTTTATTCGTCACACAGCAGGGCAGAGTATTTCTTTCTACAGAACGCATTTCCAAATTGCAGGCTCAAGTAAGAGCCTTGTTACTCGAGCATCCTCCCAGGGTCCGGGATTACTTGCAAGTTCTCGGCTCGATAACCTCAACTTTGGAACTGATTCCCTGGGCCTTTGCTCATATGCAGCCTTTACAGTCCGTATTGCTTTCCCACTGGAATCCTGTCTCGGAGCTGTTTCTTCTTCCTCTCCCACTGACGGATGCAGCGCGGTCCAGTCTCGATTGGTGGCTGGTAACGGGCAATCTTGACTTGTGGAGTTCCCCTGGAGGTGCCAGACTGGTTACCATGGATGCCAGTCTCTCCGGTTGGGGGGCGGTATGCCGGAGAAAATTTGTACAGGGACTTTGGTCTCCAGAAGAGTCACAGTGGTCGATCAATCGTCTGGAGACTCGACGGGTGTGGTTAGCATTACAAGCGTTTCGTCCTCTCCTGCAGGGGAGGTCCATCAGAGTTCTCTTGGACAATGCAACCACAGTAGCGTACATCAGTTGTCAAGGAGGGGCCGGAAGTCAGCCAGTGGCAGTCTAGGCTCGTCAATTGATCAGCTGGGCGGAACAACACTTAGCATAATGGAGTCTCACATTGCCGGCATGGACAACGTGCAGGCAGACTTTCTCAGCCGAAATCGCCTAGATCCCAAGGAATGGGAGTTAGCGGACGCAGCTTTTCAACTAATATGCTACACGTGGGGTACATCCAGCATGGATCTCATGGCGACGTTTCGGAATGCCAAGACTCTGCATTTCTACGCTCATCGTAGAGGGCGTGGATGCCCTGGTCCACCAAAGTTCTACTGTACATCTTTCCATCTTGGCCGTTGATCGGCAAAGTACTCAGGCGAATAGAGCTCCATCCGGCAGAGGTCATCCTCGTAGCTCCGCAATGGCCCAGACACCCATGGTTTACAGACCTCCCCAATTGTTGTGTCCGTTGCTGTCCGTCTCTGCTCCGCCCACCTTACCTCGTTGGCAACTCCCTCTGGGGTTGATGGAAGGCTAGCTGCTGCGGCGTCTCCGGGCTGTCCTCCTCCGGCGTTCCCGGACCAGCTCGACCCTGCAAGCCACCATGTTGACCAGATGCCTAAGGGTGCGTGCGCGCGGCCCGACTGATGTACCGGCGTTGGCGCGGACCTCAGGGGCATTCCCCTGAGATGACATCATCAGCTCCAGATATTTAAGGTCTCAGTTTTCGCTAACAAGACGAGTTAGCAAGGGCTCGCTTCCTCCAGGTCGCTGCGGATGGGATTCGCTCTCTGTAAACCTAGCTACTCTGCCTCTTCGGACTTCACTAGAGGTACCCGCTCCTCGGGGGCCTCGCTCTTTTTCTTTTCAGGTCGCAGTCCGGAACCCGGTACTCATTCCTCGAGGGCCCACGTCCCGGACCAGCTCCTGAATACCACTTCTGCTAAGAAGTCATTGCTGCTTACAACATTAGTGAGTTTCCATATATCTCTCAGAGCTTTCCCTGGGACCAGGTACTCGCTCCTCGAGGGCCTACTGCATTCCAACTCCTGGGCTGCCTTAAGAGACTAAGGTGTGAGTGTTATCATCAAGGACTTGTTCCAGAACTCTGCATATCTTATCTACTCACTTTCTTAGTTTCTCTACAGCTCAGCCACCTTGGGATCGCTGTTCCAATACCTGAGGAACTACAGCCCAGCCTGGCACTTCCATCTCACTACTGCCACCTTTGGTGGTTTAATATACTGCTTACTAAGAAGTTTTTGTTGCTTATAACATCAGTGAGTTTCTATCTATCTCTCAGAGCTTTCCCTGGAACCAGGTACTCGCTCCTCGAGGGTCTAATGCAGGGGTCGGGAACCCATGGCTCGCGAGCCAAATATGGCTCTTTTGAGGGCTGCATCTGGCTCGCAGACACGTGTCGCCATACTTCGCGGTTCCCCGCTGACCCAGCTGCTCCCCGGTCCTCCGCCGCCCGGGCTTAAAATGCTGTCAGCCCGGGCGGAACGCGGCAGGACAGCTGGAGTCAGCGGCACCGGCGTGCTCTCTTCTCCTCCCCCCCACCCGCGGCCCGGAAGAGGAAGTGGAGAGCATCGGGTGCCTGCGCGGGAAGAAGAGACCACACTAGCGTGGTCTCTTCTTCCGCGCAGGCACCCGATGCTCACCACTTCCTCTTCCGGGCCGCGGGGGGGAGGAGAAGAGAGCACGCCGACTGGAGTCATCCGGGTGCCTGCGCGGGAGTCATCGGGTGTCAGCCGGGTGCCAGCGCTGGAGTCATCGGGTGCCTGCGCGGGTCTTCCCGCGCAGGCACCCGATGCTCTCCACTTCCTCTTCCGGGCCGCGGGAAGAAGAGAGCACGCCGGTGCTCTCTTCTTCCCGCGGCCCGGAAGAGGAAGTGGAGAGCATCGGGTGCCTGCGCGGGAAGAAGACTGCAGCGCGGCTCGGAGGAAAATGAAAATCTTCAACCGCGGCCGATGGGGACTCCGCCTTCGCCTCCGCGAGGGCTGAAAATGAAGGAGGTTAGCGTTGGGAGGTGGCTGCTGCTGCCGCGAGTTCCGGGGGGGGAGAGAGAGAGTGAATGAGCGAGCAAGCATGTGTGTTTGAGATCCTGTGTGTGTGAGTGAGAGATTGCATGTATGTGAATGATTGAGAGCCTGTATATGTGAAAGAGAGTATGTCTGTGATTGAGATCCTGCCTGTGAGATAGAGAGCATGAATGTAAGTTTACCATTGGGAACCTGTATGTGTAAGTTTGTAATTGAAAACCTGTTTGTTTGAAAGAGTATGTGTGTATGATTGAGATCCTTTGTGTGTGAGAGAGATCATGTGTATGTATGATTAAGAGCCTGTGTGTATAAGTAAGAGAGAGATCATGTGTGTCTGTGTCTGATTGACAGCTGGTTTAGGTGATGGAGCATGTGAGTATGTGATTGAGAGCCTGTGTTTAAATGAGAGAGAGAGACCATGTGTGTCTGTGTGATTGAGAGCTGATTTAGGTGAGGGAGCATGTGAGTATGTGATTGAGAGCCTGTGTTTAAATGAGAGAGAGAGACCATGTGTGTCTGTGTGTGATTGAGAGCTGATTTAGGTGAGGGAGCATGTGAGTATGTGATTGAGAGCCTGTGTGTAAATGAGAGAAAGAGAGGACATGTTTGTAAGCATGTGAATGAGAGTCTGTGTGTGAGAGAAAAAGACAGCATGTATTTATGTGATTGAAAGCCTGTGTGTGTGTAAGCGTGAAAAGATAGACAGCATGTGTGTAAATGTGTAATTAAGAGCCTATATAAGTGAGAGAGAAAAAACATTTGTATATGTGAGTGACTGAGAGCATGTGTGTATAGGTGTGTCATTGAGAGCCAGTGTGAGAGAGAGCGCTGGTATGTGACTGAGAGAGGAGAAAGTTCCAAGCAAACCACCCCACCTCCTGCTAATTCAGAACAATCTCAGGACACCTGGATATCAAACGTTCCCAGGTATGCAGAGCAAAAAAATTTTTGTATCCTTATTATTTTTCATTACTGGATCTTTGTGTCTGCTATTTTGAAATATTTTGTTGGTATCTGGAAATGTTTTATATGAGTTTTTAATTATTGGATATTCCACTCATCAGCTGTTTCGAAATATGTTCTTTTTGTTAGTACAGTTTTACTGCTGATGATTTTATATTTCTTGATTTGTTTTATAAGGATGTGTGATGTTTCTTTTTTCCTTTGTTACACTGCATACAGAGACTCTGGCTTGTTGCAGTTTCCAATTCAGTTTTTGTCTGCATGCTTCTTGTTATGCGTTTTGGTCTCTTTATTCTATGTTAGGTGAGGGACAGCACGTGATTCAGGTGAGGTTTTCTGCTGGCGTGTAGTTTCTGTGTAGGACTCTATAGCAGCCTGACTTGGTCCGTTTTCCTAATAGGAGATGTATTGGTGTCTTAAGGCCTGGTGTAATATTTTCAGAGACTTATTGTACTTTAAAAGTGTGATCTTACATAAAATGCACACATTTACTTGTATTTAGTTTTAAACATATTGTATGGCTCTCATGGAATTACATTTTAAAATATGTGGCGTTTATGGCTCTCTCAGCCAAAAAGGTTCCTGACCCCTGGTCTAATGCATACCAATTCTTGGGCTGCCTTGAGACTGTTGTGTGAGTGTGACCATCAAGAACTTGTTCCTGAACTCTGCATGTCTTGCCTACTCACTTTCTTACTTTCTCTACAGCTCAGCCACCTTGAGATCGCTGTTCAGTACCTGAGGGACTACAGCCCAGCCGGGCGCTTCCAGCTCACTACTGCCACCTCTGGTGGTTTAATATATTGTCTAATAAAAGAACTAGTGTGTGTCTGTCTCCTACACTAGCCTGACCAGTGGTCCCTCTCGGGAGCTTCCCCAAGGGCGTAGTCACCTGCCACTGGTCCAAGGATCCACCCACAACTATTCTAAATAATAACAGATTGCTATCTCTCAGCTTTAACAGAGCTCTAATAACAGATTGCTAATTCCCAGCTTTAACAACAGAGCTTTAATAACACCAATCTAGTGGTGATGGGTCCGCTGCGGTTTCCAGACAGTCCAGTTCTGCTACATCAAGGGCCCGTCTGTTTGGAGGAAGTCGATCGCTTTTGTCTAGCGGCATGGCTATTGAAAGGCAACAGTTATACGGCAAAGGCTGTTCTCCAGCCATAGTGGCTACGCTCCTGCGATTGCGTAAGACATCCACCAACCTTGCAGATGTTAGAGTATGGAAGATTTTTGAGGCTTGGTGTTTAGACCGAGATGTTTCTCCTACCCAGGCCTCGGTGTCAGATATTCTGTGTTTTCTTCAGGCTGGTGTTGTGTCCGTCGGTCTCAGACGGCTTCGACCTCTGTGCCTTACCTTTCTTCCCTCTCTCTCCTCAAGTCTTGGGAAGATGGCTGCTGCCGCATCTTCATGCTGCTATCTCCAGCGTCCCCGGAACGGCAATGATGATTGTTTTCGCCGTGGATTTCCTGAGGGCCTCCTAGGGTGCGTGCACGCACACCACCCACATCTTTATCCACGTCATGGCGGGAACCTCAGGGGCATCCCCTCCGAGTCACATCACAACATCTGGTTATTTAGCCTGCCCTTCATTTGCTAACAAATTGAGTTAGCAAGGATTGGAATCGCTCCAGTCTAAGCTGCTCTGCCGCTTCCCAGCAGCCGCTGGAAGCTTTCTCTCTGCCCTTTGGGGTTGTTCATCTCTAACCTGAATACCCGCTCCTCGAGGGCCCTTATGCTTCTTTCAGGCACCTATCTGGGATACCGAGTACTTGCTCCTCGAGGGCCTGCTCTCCCTACCTTGGTGCCTACAGTTCAACTACTTCTGCCTGCCAGGGTCTTCATCATTACAGCTACCTACTTCAGTGAGTAACTAACTTTGTCAGTCTGTCTCACCTCCAACTTCAGCACTGCAAGTCTGCATCCAGGACTTCTCTACTATCTTGTGCAGCCTACCAACTACCTGAGCATGGGACTGGTCTCCTCTGCTGAGTACCCCTGGACTACTTCGACTGGGTTACCTCACTGCTGCCATCCCTGGGCAGTACCACCAAGCTGTATAATAAATACAAATTCTCTGTGTCTGCATGTATAGAGCCTAGCCTAGTACTGCGGTTCCTCATGGGACTCCTCCCCGTGGGAGTGGCCATCACCACAGTACCCAAGAATCCACTCCAACACCTCAAAACCATAACAGCTGGTCTGTCCAAGGGCTTGTCGTGCAGTTCCCTCCGTGTGCAGGTGGCGGCTCTTGGTTGTTTGCGTGGCTCTGTGCAAGGTTTAGCGTCAGCGGCACATCCAGAATTTGGCTCGTTTCTTAAGGGGAGCAAAGCACTTGCGTCCTCCGCTGGGGCATCCTAGTCTGTCTTGGAGTCTAAATGTAGTTCTCACGGCTCTATGCTCAGCACCCTTTGAGCCTTTGAAGAGGGCGACTATGAAGGATCTTACCTTGAAGGTTCCGACACTTCGTAGAGTGTCGGAACTCCAAGCTCTTTCTTGTAGAGAGTCTTTTTTGCGGATTTCGGAATCGGGGGTTTTCATTACGGACAGTGCCTTCCTTTCTCCCGAAAGTGGTTTCTTCCTTTCATATCAACCAATCTGTGGAGCTTCTGGCTTTCGCGGAATTAGACCATTTGGATCCCTTGTCCGGGGATTTGCGGAAGCTGGACGTTTGCAGAGCATTGCTCCGTTATCTGGAGGTTACAAATGACTTTCGTGTTTCTGACCATCTTTTTGTGCTTTGGAGTGGCTCCAAGCAGGGTCATATGGCCTCCAAGACTACCATAGTTCGCTGGCTGAAGGAGACTATTTGCTCGGCCTATCTTCTTCATGGTAGATCTCTTCCTGTTGGTCTAAGGGCTCACTCTACTCGTTCATATGCGGCGTCTTGGGCAGAGTGCCAGATGGTTTCTCCATAGGAAATTTGCAGGGCGGCTACTTGGAAGTCCTTGCATACGTTTGCGAGACATTACAGACTGGATGTCCAAACACCAGGTTCCGGTGGTTTTGGAGAAGGTGTGCTTCGAGCGGGCCTCCCCGGATCCCATCTCATCCCAGGTAAGGTAGCTCTGGTATATTCCAGGAGTCTGGACTGATCCGGGTACGTACAGGGAAAGGAAAATTAGTTTCTTACCTGATAATTTTCATTCCTGTAGTACCACGGATCAGTACAGAGTCCTGCCCATCAGAGGCATGGAAGTAAAGGAGAGACCGCTCGGTTATTATGTAATTAATTTTTAGGTCAGAAGAAATTTGCGATTGTCTGTCTTCAAATGGTTCTACAGGTTCGGTTCCCAGGAGGGTTAAGTGGACCAATTATTTCTTTTTCTTGTTAAAGGGTTATTGTACATAGTTCAAGAGGTTTTGATGAGATATTCTGCTTTGACATTAAGTAATACTGCTGGACTGTAGATGGCACCATTCTATTTATAGGCGGAGCATTGTTATGGTAACTGCTCTGCTCTATCTGCTAGAGGGGAGCCGTGGACTGATCCGTGGTACTACAGGAACGGAAATTATCAGGTAAGAAACTAATTTTCCTATATATATTGTTTTCAACCTTATCTGGATAGTTCTTTTCTTAAAACCTTAACCCATTCTCTTGTACTATCTAGACTTGACTATTGCAGTGCTCTGCTATTGGTCTTTTCACAACTTGGACGACTTCAACTGGCACAGAACACTGTGGCTAGGCTCATTTTCACTAAATCCAAATTTGACCATGAAACTGCCCTTTTGATCGAGCTTCACTGGCTCCTGGGGTCCCTTTGTGTTCATTCAAAATAGAATGCCTTACTTTCAAAGCTTTGCATTGGGGCATTCTGTCTTATCTTTCTTCTGTAATTTCCCTCTATCTACCTTTTCGTCCACTGCGGTCCTCCCTGCAAGAGCTTTTAGTGCTGCTCTCCATTAGATATGTTTTTCTTATTTATCCCCTTGCCTTTGGAACTCTCTACCACTGAGCATTCACCTTGAGAAAGAGTTCTTGAAATTCAGGAAGGCACTCAAGTCTTACCTGTTTGTACAAGCCTTCCCTCATCTGAACACTTCTTGACCTTAGTTTCTGTCTTTTTTTTTTTTTTTTTTTAAGACTTTGCTCTGCTCTCTTTTATTGCACTTTACTGTTTTGTCTATTTTGTATTTCATGTTGGTCCTGATATTTTGTTGTTTTATTCATGTAAACCCTTTTGTTGTATTATGATTTACATTTTTTATATTTATATTGATATGTTTTATGCTATATTTTTGTCAGTTTTAACTTGTTAGCTTCAAATTTTATTTGTACGTCATTCTGTTTTGCCAATGTAATTAATTGTGATTAAGTAATAATAAACATAAATAGTAAAAAAAAAAAAAAGAGATAAAATCAGATACAGGATTTAGTAGCACCTGTTCCTTTTTGGGGGGGGGGGGGCGCTAAGCAGTAGAAAACAAAGATCCTGTCTGTCTCTTATTCACTTTCTTAAGAACACTGTTCCTTGTACAACTGCCTTTGCTTGAACAACTGAAATCCTGTTTCTTGGTTAGGTCCCTAAGGTCCAAATATAATCATTTTTCCCATAGACAAAAAATGGGAAAATCCATTTAGCAATTAAGCAGTATGAGTTAAATGTTCCTGGTGTTAGCATCATGATTCAGTTAGAGTTTCTAACTCTCAATCTACTATTGCTATTAACTACTACTAATAGATGGATGCAGTACTATACAGAAACACAGAAGACACAGTCCATCCTCCATGGATCTTATAATTTAGTCAAGACATAACAGGTGTTGGGAATTGTATTTGTTACACTAAATGTGATTAAAATCAACAAGGCTATGGTCAGGAAGAGCCAAGTTTTAAGATTTAAAAACCACCTCAAAGGTGGGTGTTTAGGCAGAACTTGAATATTGCCAGCGAAAAGGCGTAATGCACCAGCTCCGGAAGGCTATTCCAGGCATAAGATGCAGCAAAGTGAAAAGTACGGAGTCAGGAATTGGTGATAGAGGGAAGCGGTCATGAGAAAGGGTGTATAGGAAGCAAAGAATATCTACATTGTGAATCACCTTGATTTTCAGCATTATTTTTGTTTGCTATGTTGTAAATTGCATGATATTTAAATCTGTTTTATATGAACAGTTCTGTGTTCCACTTTCACAGCATAATAAAAGAATAATTTTGTAAGGCATATTCATTTTTTTTTTTTTTTTAAGGAAAGTCTGTTCTGTGTAGTAAAGAAGTCCCTGGCCAGGATTTGAGGACACTATGTGAAAGGTTGAGAGGCACAAGCTCTTCAAAGCCAACAGCAAACAAACTGCAAGTGTACAGCATGGAGCTAGCTGTATCAGAAGGAAAGAAGGAAGAGATGCTTATTCCTCAAACCCATGATGAACAACCACTTTTAAAGAACTGCAAACTGGAATATTGTCACAGTGACTCTAAAACAGAGATCACAGAGAGCACCTTTAATATAAAAGGATGGGACAGAGTTCCTGATGAAGCCTATAATCTACTTGATAAGCTCTTAGATCTGAATCCAGCTACAAGAATAACTGCAGAAGAATCATTGCTGCATCCTGTATTTAAAAATATGGGACCAGAATGAAGGGGTAAAAATTTTCTAAATGTCTGTCTTTGAGATGACCTGCCAGTGAAGAGTGCAGTAGATGTCTTTTAGATGGTCTTCTGATGTAATTGTCCCTTTTTTAAAAACTCAGTGAATTTTATATTTTTCTAAGTATTTTATCTTTGTTAAAAGCTTTGATTTGTAATTTATGTTGATGTTGTGTACATTTTAATTTTTCTGTAAACTGCAAGAAAATTAAAATCTTTTAAAAATGAAATGTTTTGATTAAATCATTGTCACTTTTTTAATATATATTCATGATTCTTTTGGTCATTGCTTGGTTACATCTTCAGCGAGTGGAAGCAGTTCTCCTTTTTTTTGTTGTAATATTTATTTTCCAGATTTTTATATACTGCGTATGCAGATACTAGACCTGATCAGAGCAGTGTACAAATATAAAACAATAAAAACACTCAATTACTTAATCTTTGTGTTACAGCTTACTAAAGGACCTGAGGCTCATTACAGATTATGGTTCCGTTCAAAACAACCTTACAATTTACCTTTACTAATAGCAGTTGTGGATATAGTGATAGTTTAACCAGTTTCTACATAAATGATTTGTCATGCAGATTATCTTAAAAAGCCTCAGTAGCTGCTCATTATCTTAAACCAGTATTAATTTGAAAATCAATATGTGGAACCAAAAGGTCTGCATACAGACAGATTACTATAGTACTGTACCTACTATAGATAGCTGCATCCCAATCATTAGTATGGCTCTGATTTAAGGAACTTCAATCCACCCTACAATCTTTATTAGCTGCAGCGAGGAATCAGCTGGCTCCTGCCCGATGCCACTATTTTTCCAAAAATTTGTCCATTCTTTCAAAGACATTCCTGATACACTTTTCAGGATTATAAAGTTCCTCCCACTCTTCAGCATGAGCAGTATCTACTGCCCATTTTGCAGTCAAAAAAGGGAAAGGTGTCAGCCAAAAACTCAGCAGCAGATGTAGTCTTAGCCCAATAGCAGTTTGTTTGTTTTTTGGTTTTTTTTATTTTACAACTTTGAGACTTGCCCTCCTCTAATGGGGGAGGAAGAGGTTTCAGTACTTTCTCCTGGAGTGGTGGTGTATCAGCTGGGACTGGTGGGTCCTGAAAACTGTGGCATATAGCTACCTCTTATGGTTCTCTCACCCACATCTGGCCAAACAGATTTCATTCTTCAGGTCAGAACCTTCTCAATTTGCCTACTGCAGATGGAGATGCTTCAGCAGAAGGTGATTGAACCTGTCCCTTCTCAGAGGTTGGCCAGGGTTTCTAATCCTGGTATTTCCTAATCCCCAAGAAGTCTCTTTCTGGACTTGCAGAGACTGAAAATGTTCGGATCTTCTTTTCATTTAGCCAAAGAATTGGATGTGTGTTCTGGATCTGAAGCACGTATTCCTATTCACCCACCCATCAGAAGAGCCCTAGGTTTGTAGTGAAGGATGCCTACTACCAATACAAGGTGATCCTCTTTAGCTGGTTTGTGGCCCTGAGAATGTTCACAAAATGCCTCACGGTATTGGTGAGAGAGGTTTAATAGCAGGGAATCTTTGTGTTCCCATCCCTGGACAATTGGCTGGTGATGACAGTGGGCCAACTTAAAAGGAGCTATAACAACGGCAACAAACCTTTATATAAGAATAAAAGGAACCAGTATGGTTCTCGAAGGTGATAGCTTAGAAAATAAAGGCAAAAATATTGGCATTCAAAAATTGCTAAGGAATTCAAAAAGAAGTACCAGGGAAGAATATTGGTGAAGTTGAAAGAGAAGAGAAAAGAAATCAGGATAGTGAAAGCTCGAACAGAAGAAAACATTGCCAAAGAGATGAAGCATGGTGCCAAATCATTTTTCATATATATGAGAGAAAGGAAGAAGACCAGAGGTGGCATCGTAAGATTAAAAGACAAGGAGCTAGGTGTGGAGAAAGTTGATAAAATAGCAGAAATAATAAATGTCAGTTTGATTTTCACTAAGAAAGATATTGGAGAAGGTCCGTTTCTGGCTAGCAAGAATACAGATGAGAGTGGGTCAATTACATCCCCATTTACAGGAGACAGTGTTTGGGAGAACTAAGCAACCTGAAAGTGGACAAGGCCATGGGACTGGATGAGATACATCCCTGGATACTGAGGGACTTCTGAGAAGTAATGGTCGGTCCACTGAAAGACCTTTCAATAGATCTTTGGACACAACACAATACTCCCACACAGAATCTTTGCTCCTCAAACTCTGGCCTCCTACAAATACCGCCCCCTAAAGCCACTCATTGGATAACAACAAGGGAAATAACTTTTTCCTACGCCGGTCCCATCCTATGGAACAAAATCCCCACAGAACTTAGAACAGATCCATCCATCCAATCTTTCAAGAAAAGTCTTAAACATGGTTATTCCGCAAAAGCCTTTCCAACATCACACACGAACCAACCTGTAACCAAACCCTAACCATGCACTCAAAGCAACCCCCCTTCCCACCACCACAACAATAAATTCACCCCCCATTACACCAATGCTAACTGCTATCTTTATATTACTATTTATGCTATATATTTATTCTGTATATTTATGCTATCTATACTACCTATCCCTATTACCCTCCTTGTCACAAAATATACCCAATGATAATTACTGCTACCCTTTTAGTCCAATATTCACTACCATCTATGCAATATATACCATTGGCCATACCATTCCTATTTATACCATCTCTTGACACTCCAACACTCCAACTATTTATGATATCGTATGGCCCTGTTCCTCTACCCATGTTGCGACTATTACTTCCTATGACATCTCTCTAATCATCTACTGTACCTGTCATAATTTATTTGAAAACTGATGTGATATGTACCTGTCATAATGTACTTGTAAACCGATGTGATATGTAAATCGAACACCGGCATGTAAAAACAAACAAATAAAACAGTAATGTCACAGGACTGGAGAAGGGCAGATGTGCTCCTGCTTCACAAAAGTGGTAGGGAAGAGGCTGAAAACTACAAATTGGTTAGCTTTACCTCAGTGGTGGGAAAATTAATGGAGAGATTGTTAAAGGATAATGAACCCTCTGAATTAAGTGGCTTACAAGGGTACAAGGCAACATGGTTTTACTAGAGAAAGGTCTTGTTAAATGAATCTGATTTTTTTTTTTTTTTTTAATTAGGAGACTAGAGAATTGGACTAAGGAAGAGTGCTCTGTGTGGTTTATTTGGATTTCAGAAAGGCTTTTGATACAGTCCCATATAGGAGGCTTATAAATAAAATGAGAAGCCTGGGAGTGGATCCCAAGGTGGTGGAATGGATTGCAAACTGGCTGACTGACAGATATCAGTGAATAGGGTAAATGGAACCTATTCTGAAGAAAGAAGAATGATAAATGGAGTTTCTCAGAGATCGGTTCTGGGATCAGTTCTGTTAAATGTTTTTGTGAGCGATATTGCAGAGGAATTAGAAGGTAATGTTTAACTTTTGGGATTCAATGCCAAGAAGTGCAGAGTCATGAATTTGGGTATGGCAATCCGAAGGAGTTGTATGTGTTGGGGGGTGGTGAAAGACTGATGTGCACAAACTAGGAGAGAGACCTCGGGGTAATAGTGTATTATGATCTGAAGATGATGAAGCAATGTGACAAGGTAATGCCTAAGACCAGAGGAATGCCAGGCTCCATTGAAAGATGTATAACCAGTAGGAAAAAGGAGATGATAAAGCTACTGTACAGATCCTGGAATACCAATTTCAGTTCTGGAGACCTCATTTCAAAAGGATAAAGACAGAATGGAAGTGGTCCAGAGAGAGACAACCAAAATGGTTTTGGAATTTGTACAGAAAGCCATATGAGATGAGACTGAAGGACCTTAATATTTATACCCTTAAAGAGAGAAGAGGCAAGGGAGATATGATACAGATCTTCAAATACTTGAAAGAAATTAATAATGTGCAAAAATCAAATCTTTTCTAATGAAAATGAAACTGCAAAACTAAGGGTCACGATATGAAACTCCAAGGAGGATGACTCAAGAACAATCGGGCCGATACAGTACAGTGCGCACCAATGGAGTGCACTGTTAACCATCCAATGGACGCACATTTTCCCTTACCCCTTATTCAGTAAGGGGCCGAAACGCGCGTCCAACCCACCGAACCTAATAGGGCCCTCAACATGCAAATGCATGTTGAGGGCCCTATTAGGTATTGCCGCACGATTCAGAAAAGAAAATGTGCAGCCAAGTCGCACATTTTACTTTCAGAAATTAGCGCCTACCAAAGGTACTTGGTGGGTAAACTAGATGGACTATTTTGGCCTTTATCTGCCATTCACTATGTTACTAAGACTATATGGCTCTCCAATTCCTGCATTTTCTGGTCAACTTTGCTAAGTCAAGCCTGATTCTGGTGCAAAAAATTCAGTTCATAGGCCACAATCTCTTCAGGAGAAAGCATTTCTCCCAGTTTAAAGAAGCATTTGTGATGGGCCTGGTGAGGTTTCTCATTCAACAGGACCAAGAATCAGCAATGTCAGTCCTGGACCTTCTTGGACACATGGTTACTGTGGTACATATCACATGCATAGCCTTCAGTGGGCCCCCCAAACGTCAATGGGATCAACTCTGTCAGCCATTATCCCACAAAATCTCTGTGAGAGCATCCCTTAAATGATGGATGAAGCCAGAAGTTCTATGGTGCACACTCTGCACATTCCATCACATCAAATAACTGTTTACTGATGCTTCCACCAAGTGATGGGGTATGCACACTGGTGTAGCATGAACCCATGGATCATGAAGAGTCATTACAAATCGATCATCTGGCGCTGCTATGCTCTTAAGGCTTGGGTGGCCGACTTCAGTCCTTGAGAGGCACAAACAGGCCAGATTTTCAGGATATCCACAATGACTATACATGAAATAGATTTGCATGCACTGCTTGAATATCCTGAAACCCTGGCCTGTTTGTGGCTCTCAAGGAGTGGAGGTGGCCACCCTTGCCCTAAGGCCTTTCTCTTACCTTCTTTTCAGGAAACTTAATCATGATCCAGATAGATAACCAAATGGCTATGTTCTACATAAACAGGAAGGTACAGGTTTTTATACCAAGAGGCACTCCAAATGTTGTGATGGGCAAGACATCACAATGCCCATCTTCAGGCACCCTAATTTTGGGGATGCAGAACACAGTGGTGGACTGCCTTAACAGTGTGTTACATCTGCATGAGTGGTCCCTCAAGCAGGGAATTATGGACAATTTATTCAGTTGCTTGGGAAGGCTGGTGATTGATCTGTTCACTTCAAAAGACAACAAAAAGGACTATAATTTCTGCTGTATGGATCAGCTCCTGATGTTTTTGTGCTAGACTAGAGCTGGTGATATGTCACATTAGCACTGAGATAAATTTAGACTGAAGAGGCACTAAGCCTGAGAACGAGAGGCAGAACAGGTACTGAAGCAAGGCCCTGAGACCACAGAAGAAAGAATTCAGCTGGCTATTCCTAAACCAAGATAAGAGCCTCTTCCATTTGAAACTAGGATCTTCTAGTTGAAGATACCCATATTAATATGCATGAGAGAGATTTGCAGTATATCCTAACTGGTAAGGTATATCCCAAGAACTGGGTTGAGAACCACTGGACTAGATTATCAGTTTTACTCTATACATACCCACCAATTCCTCTAATCCCCAAATCTGTCCAGAAGGTCCTTCAGGATGAAGTGAGGATAATCCTCATGGCACCAGCCTGGCCACAGCAAGTATGATATCCTTATCTTGTCCACCTGTTAATTCAGTCTAGTTTCATTGGGAATGTCTCTGACTCGTCACACAAGAGGAAGGCATGATCTACTAACTGGTGTCCCTCACAGCGTGGATATTGAATTCGCAGTATTTTCCTCCTTACTCCCTCTCTAAAGAGGTAGAGGATGTTCCAATTTCTGCCAGGAAATCTTCAACCAGAAGATCCTATGGTTTCAAATGGAAGAGGTTCTTGTCTTGGTTTAGGAACAACCAGCTGAATCCCTTCTGAGGCCCAAGGGCCTTGCTTCAGTACCTATTCTGCCTCTCGCCCTCTGGTCTTAGCACCTCTTTAGTCTAAGTTCATCTCTATGCCAACAGGGGGAGAGTGCTCCAATCTCTTTTCACTCCTGGGAACCAAAATTCATAGTAGGACATTGGTATTCAAAACTTCTGGTCTCTAAACCTCCAGTGCCCCCCTAGTATGTCCTAGCTGAACTCATGAAACCTCCTTTTGAGCCTTTCAAGTTCATGAACTTTAAGTTTCAGACCTGGAAAGTCTTGTTTCTCATGACTGTCACTTCACCATAAAGAGTAAATGAACTACAGGCTCTGGTTTAATATTCATCATGCCTCTAGATTTTTTCATAATAGGATGGTTTTATGAACTCACCTCGAGTTCCTTCTGAAAGCAATGTCTGCATTTCTCATTAAGCTATTGTGCTACCTCTATTCTTTTCAAAACCACATGCATGCATAAAGACAGGCTCTTGAAGATAAGAAATGCCATGATGGGTCAGACCAAGGTCCATCAAGCCCAGCATTCTGTCTCGGACAGTTGCCTGTCTGGGTCACAAGAACCTGTCAGAATTCCAACAGTTGATTTATTTCATGTATTTCACTTCTAAGGATAAATGCTGACTTTCCCAAATCTACATCCCTAATAACTGCTTATGGATTTTTCCTTCAGGAACTTGTCCAACCCCTGTTTGAACCCCATTATGTTAGTTGTCTTGACCACATCCTCTGGCAACAGATTCCACAGCTTGATTGCATGCTGAGTGAAAAAGTACTTTCTATGATTTGTTTTAAATCTCCTGGTTGTTAGTTTCATAGTGTCCACTTGTGTTAGTAGTTTTTGAAAGTGTAGATAACTGTCTTTTATCTACCCATTCTCCAGAACTTGTGATTTTATAAACTTCTATCAAGTTCTCTCTCAGCTATCTCTTCCTAGCTGAAGAGCCCCAACCTGCATTGCCTGTCATCATAAAGAGAGCCATTCCATCCATTTACCATTGTTGATGCCCTCTTCTACACCTTTTCTAGTTGTCAATTCTTTTTTGGATGGGGTAATGAGAACTTCTCTTGTACTATAAGACAGCCCTGGCATATTATCCAAAGACAACTCAACCTCACCTTCAAGCTTCTCAACTGTGTCCTTTGATTAGGAAAGGCAAATGCCAAACTGTCCAATTGACTAGTAGGACTGATTAGCACAATGTTATGCACTGGATGACTTACAGATTAGACTGTTAAGGCTCATCAAGTGAAAGCCATGACTACTACAGCAGCGCATCTCAAAGCCACTTCTGTTGAAGACATTTGCAAAGCTGCTACATGATTGTTCACATCTTCAAATCTCAGCACTGTCTGGACAGCATGTCCCAAGGCACAGTACTTTGGACAATCAGTTCTTTGCAGCCAGTAGTCCACTCTATATTTGGAAGGCCAGGTTGATTTAAGTGATTGCTCTGCAATACAACCATTAGCTTGGGACTCCCTATGCATTATGGATAATTCATGCCTGCTTGTTGATAGAGAAAGCAAGTTTGCTTACCTGTAAACAGGGTTCTCTGTAGACAACAGAATGAGCTAATCATGCTTAGTACCCTGAAGACCTGACTACTTCACTAAAGCTTAAGCTCTGGAAAAGACCTGCGTGGCAGTGTGTGTATGTGTATGCACAAGAATTCCTGTGCGAGCTCAGTAAAGTTTTTACTGTGCTAAGTCCATTGGGCTGTTGGTGCCATTGTGGCATTATCAATGCATCATGGGTAATTCATCCTGCTGTGTATGGAGAGCCCTGATTGTAGGTAAGCAAACTTGCTTTCCTGGTTGTAGCTTAGAATCTCTTGATTACTTATGTTGAAATTTTAAATTTATATTTTTAACAAATGTTTATTCATGTAGAAAAGTAATCCATATAGCATGCATGTTCAAAACGATGGATAAGAACCAGCTTGGAGATAAGGGCGAGCCTCAGGGTTGTGGGTATTTCGAACTAAAACATAAGAAATATGCACAACTATGAAAGCCCCATAATGCCACAACAGTATTCACACTGTTACTTCCGGGACATGGCATAGATAGCCATGGGAGTATAAGCTGCCACAAGGTGAAGACGTGTTATGTGACATTCCATATATGCAATACCCTTTAGTGTGATAGTACTTACACAGCTACTTAAAATATATTTCATATTTGCCACTTAGCACCCAAGGACATATGTGACAACTTCTTTGAGAAAATTGCAAACTAACGGTCATTTATCATTTTGCATTAGGGACCTAACGCACAAGATAACGCCATAGTGTGCGTAGTAAATAACGCAATATGCGCGGTTCGAAGAGGAGGGAGGGAAAGAGAGAGAGACAGCCTCTATAGGGACCAATATGTCACTCTACTATTTATACCACTGTAAGAGGGGGCACTTAACTCAGAGAGAGGTTTGGGGGATGGGGTAGATTTTAGGGGGCAGCTTTACATACACAGAGATAACGAACAGCAAAGTTGACATCAATTAAGTTTTTCTGTCGATTAGAGTGATGAAAGATAAAAGAGGAGTTGATTTGTACCAATGTACTCAACATAGCTTGATGCACTCTCTACCTAGCTTCAATCAATAGTGCCCCCTCTTACAGTGGTATAAATAGTAGAGTGATATATTGGTCCCTATAGAGGCACTCACTTCCTTTCTCCCCTAAGTATTGGGCGCTGTGGAAATTACCTATGTGATGCAGTAGCAGGGAAATTAGCCTAACCACACCCCCTTTTTTATTGCAGGCGCTATTTCTACTATATTTATAGCATTTTGATTAGGGCTAAGAGATGTACTATCCATGTTACTAGGGATTCCTTATTAAATAGAATAGATATTGCATTGCAGTTATCACTTGATTTGCAGTTAGAGAATTGACAGAGCTAGATTTACATTTCAAATATAAAATCTATAAATTTGCTTTCACAGGTTTGAAATAGCAGATCTCTTCTGAAAATGAATAAATTCCACAGAAAAAAATTGTGCAAGAAAACCAAATCTCTCATATTGTGGAATAATTGCCTTATTTTAAAATTTAATATTTTCCTGCAAAGGCAGATTTTGCAGGTTTCCTTACATAATTTTTTCTTGTGAATTCTTGCCCTTCCTCGTGGACTTTGTACTAAAAATGTGGAATGGAGATAACCTGCACGAAGCAGCAGTTACTACCATAAGCCATTTACTAAGCAGACTGATATGTATTTTTTAAATTGTGCAAGCAGACTGACTTGCAGGCATTTTACATTATTTCTTGCTCTCTGTTACCCTTAGACTTTGCAATGTTGTTTTGCTATGCTTTTCTTGTCTAGCATATTTTGAATACAGAAGAATCTGAAAATGTAAATATTTCAGATCTGCTCCAGCAATACCCACTGTTGTTTTCATTTGGATCTTAAATTAGCTTTTTGCCTAGTGAAAAAGGCAAGTGAAGTACAAAGAGAGATTTTATATACAAAAACTGAAACTACTAACAGTTTCGAAGATGCAAGCTTACTAGTAACATCTAAGAAGTTATAACTCATAATGTTTTCATGAAATCTTCCCATATAAGGTGACAATCATGCTAGTGAGAAAGGACCTCTGCAGAGCTGAGGATGAAAAGTGCTTTTTTTTTTTTTCCAGTGTAATCAAACTTACTCAGCTCAAGGTCTCTACAAGAGTTACTAAGTGATGTTAATCTCATACTGTTTCTGGCTTCAGCTGTTGGAGAAAAATGTTTGCAGATGTCAGTGTATTGATTGCAGAACATTTTGAAACCCACAAAACCCTGGGGCCCAAGTCTTAGTAATTTCTGTTGTTTATGTAATTTCAGTACAGCACGTCACTGAAAAGTTATTTATCTAAAGAAACTGTGGCCAAATTTGGCAGGCAGCACTGTCTGCCAGTGTCTACAGATGTATTGTTTCCTCCTACGTTCACTCGTGCTGTCTGTGGTTTTACTAGAATACTAGCTTGACACCAAGCAGAAATATGTCAACTATCCACAATGGGGAGATTTTTAAACTCCTTAAAGTGTTTTCTAGTACCAAATTTCCATGATCTTCTTTGTGGAAGTTAACATTTGTATTACTTTGCACAGTGTTAAAATTAATGGTCAGTGTATTTTTCAAAACAAAAATTAGAGCAACTATAAAATAGCAGGGATTTCTTCCAATCTATAAGTTTTCCTTTCTCTTGTATATGTCCATAACTTGAATAGCTCTTGTCCTTGAACAGAATGCTACTGATTTGAAGATTTACATAGAAACATTAAAATGATGGCAGAAAAGGTCCAAACGGTCCATCCAGTCTGTCCAGCAAGTTTATGGTAGTATCTGCCACGCTGTACAGGTCACCCCCATACCTATCAGTTTCTCAGACCATAAAAATCAGGGACCTTGTTGGTTGCTGTCTGAATCCAATTCCCTGTTACCGCTTGCCATTGAAGCAGAGATCAATGTTGGAGTTGCATCAAAAGTATCAGGCTTATTGGTTAAGAATAGTAACAGCCGCATCAGCAAGTTACCCCCATGCTTATTTGTTTTCCCAGACCATAAAAGTCAGGGACCTTGTTTGTTGCTGTCTGAATCCAATTTCTCTTTTCCTTTTTTCCCTCTGCCGATGAAGTAGAGAGCAATGATGGAGTTGCGTCAAAAGTATGAAGGCTTGTTAGTTAAGTGTAGTAACCACCACACCAGCAAGTTACCGCCATGCACTCTTTTCTTCATTTCCATCCTCTAGCCTTTAGGGATCTACAGTGTTTATGCCATGCCCCTTTGAATTCTTTCACTGGTTTTTGACTTCTTTCATTGTTGAGTAACAGTTATTTTTATGCAGTAAACCTGCGGTGAAGTGTAATCAGATTCAGTAATTATATCTACTCATTTGCCAAAGAAAAATAGCATCAGAAGGTTGTTAACCAGTTTTAAAGGATGACTATCCTGTAACCATAACTTTCATGAATTGTGAGCTGGCTAAGTTTAGGACATTTTAGAACCAAGTAGAAACTTAGACACTTGGGATTAGCCTGGTAGTTTAGTGTTCACAGCTCCTGGTGGGGGGAGAGAGGAGTGGTCATCATCACTCAAGGGTGACACCTACTAACTGAATTCAGGGCCCATGATACAGGGTTCCAAAAGGAGCTTTGATGCATGCCCCCCAACCTAGGATCATCACCACAATAAACATAATAGGTATGTTGGGGCAAGGGGGGGTATTAAAAAGGGGTAAAAGCCCCTGCTAGTTGTGAATAAAGACTCATTGTGCCAGATCCCATCCCTGGCTCAGATTGAGCTGACAGCCCAAATAAGCAGGAGGAAATGGCTGGGTCAAAAAATTAAGAAGAAACTATGCCACCCGTATGTTTCAATTTTTCTCTTGCTTTATGAAGCTCTTTAACATCAGAATGCCACCAGAGAACATGGAATCTGCAATTTAAATTGTATTTGGGCAGGAATCACGTAATGTGGTGAACCTGTGAGGAAATGTTCCTAGAAGGCTCTGGGTGCCATCCCCATAGCTGAAAAATCTGCAGCATTCGTGGTTCCAGAGGCTGTCTAAAATAAAGATTTTGTGGTGCATATGAGCATCGATAGATATGTGTTAAAATCCCTGTTAGGCATGCCAATAAAGCCAACAAAAAGAGATAAAGGAAAAGCGAACCTGTGCGAACCTAAATTGGCCATGGTGACAGGTAGCAACCAGCAAGGCCTTTTTGATAGGGTGGCAGTGAGTGCACTGACAATTGCAGTAACAGCAGCGATTACTGGAAAACCAGACAGTATCTCTGCACAAATTGCCAAATTAAAAATATACCATTAGCGAGTTCGGACTGAGAGTAGAAATGCTAGAGAGCCAAGTTTAAAAAGCAGTGGAGGCGCAGGAGTAGAAAATTGAAGAATTAGAGAATCGATCATGCTGGAACAACTTGTGTTTTGTTGGTCTGACTAAGGACATTGTGGATAGCAAACTAGCAGAGGTACTGTCTAATTTATTACTGGAGGCCTTAAACTTTAAAAACCTGCAGAAATTTGTTGATCATAGAGAGAGTGCATGGGCTTGGGGCCTGGAAAGATGGCGATTCGAGACTACATGTGGTGATTACTCTCATCTTAAATTATGAGCACAAACGAGATAACGCCATAATGCATACGTTAAGCCATAACACATGCAATAGTAATGCTATCGCATTGCGCAAATGCAAATTTTTCATAGGGGCAGGATTGGGGAGGGGTTTGGGTAGTATTAATTAAAATGAAGGGCATTTTTGCATTGTGTGATAGCATAACGCACGCTATCGCACAGTTTTAATGCCGGAAATAACTACACCATTTTCATTAGCAATTAAGCTGTGTGGAATGCCCGAAATGGCCATAGTGCAATTCGTGGTAAAGATTGCAAATTGCATTTTGGCCATTTTTGGGCTTGGGGAGAGAGCCTCTGGGGAGGCACAGTACACCTCGGTGAAGATTTGATCTCATTTGGAGCGAGGAAAGTCTCACAAAGATGAGATTTCTACTATGTTCTCTTGCCCTAGCTAGGTGTACTTTGTTGTTCTTACGACTCACTCTGCATGTAAAACTGGCCCCAAAACCCTAAACCACCACCAAAATCTCACCTCGAGTTATTTGCTGGTCCTCCTATAGTGATCTAAATAGTTTGCTACGATAAAGACCTTATAAAGAGTCTCTCTCTCTCTCATTATCACGGGATGCAAAAAATCTAAAGCATCCCGCGATACATCACCTATGCGAACTGGTAAGGTAATTCTAAAATTATCATAAACACGCCCCTTTTTCTTATTATCCATGCGAAATTGTAGCATTTTGATGAATCTAGGGGTTATTTTGGGAAACTGCCAAAGTATTGCTCAGGGGAGATATTATTAGCCATGTGGCATATAAGAGGAAGAGCAGAAATAAATAAATATTAGAACTTGGAAGGTAAATGTCATACTATAAGCAACAATGGCAGAGGGCATATTCCAACATATGGAAGGGAAGGTTTGGTGAATGCAGAATGATGTGCTCCACCAAAAAGCCAAAGTTGTAATGTTTTTGTTTCAATATAAGTTGTTTCTTCTTGGGAACAAATCGGGAAAGTTGCTGGCTAATCTAACCAGAACCCATGTCTCCTCCAAATTTATAAGCAATATCAAACAGAGTGATGGGTCATTTTCAATCTTGACATCGCAGATTGGGGAAGTATTTAAAGAATTTTATCAAAGCTTATATAGTTCTGAGGATCTTAATTTAGGTAATCAAGGAAACCTTTTCCATAATTTGAAACTTCCCCAGTTAACTGTGACACAGGTGGAAGGCTTGAATAGACCTTTTCCTGAACTGGAAATTAGTCTCGTCATTAAAGACCTAAAATTACATAAGTCCCTGGGTCCAGATGACCTAAATTCTATATTTTATAAACACTTGCAGACCCAGGTGATTATGTCTCTGGCAGCATTATTCAATCACATAGTGGAGACAGAGAGTATCCCTTGCTCAATGTCTGAGGCAGCTATTGTAGTACTCCATAAAGCAGGCAAAGATCCAACAGAATCCAGGTCATGTAAATAGATATCACTGCTAAACCAATATATCAAAATAAATGCCAAAGTTATCACCAGTTGTATTAAAGATGTTCTATCCCTTTTGGTTTCTCCAAAACAAACAGGATTTGTGATAGGGAGGAAGCTGAATGCTAACATTAGATGTCTCCAGCTAGCACTTGTGTCATGTAGCAAACATCACTTAAAGGACCCCCTATTGGTCAGTTTTGATGCAGAAAAAGCTTTCGATAGAGTGGAATGGGAATACCTTTTTGTCGTCATGGAGAAGTTTGGGCTCAAGGGGGTTATTTTGAATGCAGTTCTCATTCTGTATAAAAACCCTAAGACCTATATCAGCATGGCTTTACCCAAGGCAAGTCTTGCCTCACAAATCTGCTTCACTTTTTTGAAGGAGTTAATAAACATGTGGATTGGATTTTCAGAAGGCGTTTGACAAAGTTCCTCATGAGAGGCTTCTAGGAAAAGTAAAAAGTCATGGTGGTGATGTCCTTTCGTGGATTGCAAACTGGCTAAAAGATAGGAAACAGAGAGTAGGATTAAATGGACAATTTTCTTAGTGGAAGGGTGTGGGCAGTGGAGTGCCTCAGGGATCTGTATTGGGACCCTTATTTTTCAATATATTTATAAATGATCTGGAAAGAAATACGATAAGTGAGATAATCAAATTTGCAGATGATAAAAAATTGTTCAGAGTAGTTAAATCGCAAGCAGATTGTGATAAATTGCAGGAAGACCTTGTAAGACTAGAAAATTGGTCATCGAAATGGCAGATGAAATTTAATGTGGACAAGCGCAAGGTGATGCATATAGGGAAAAATAACCCATGCTATAGTTACACAATGTTAGGTTCCATATTAGGTGCTACAACCCAAGAAAGAGATCTAGGCGCATTGTGGATAACACATTGAAATCGTCGGTTCAGTGTGCTGCAGCAGTCAAAAAGCAAACAGAATGTTGGGAATTATTAGAAAGGGAATGGTGAATAAAACGGAAAATGTCATAATGCCTCTGTATCGCTCCATGGTGAGACCGCACCTTGAATACTGTGTACAATTCTGGTCGCCGCGTCTCAAAAAAGATATAATTGCGATGGAGAAAGTACAGAGAAGGGCTACCAAAATAAGGGGAATGGAACAGCTGCCCTATGAGGAAAGACTAAAGAGGTTAGGACTTTTCAGCTAGGAGAAGAGACTGCTGAGGGGGGATATGATAGAGATGTTTAAAATCATGAGAGGTCTAGAATGGTTAGATGTGAATTGGTTATTTACTCTTTTGGATAATAGAAAGACTAGGGGGCTCTCCATGAAGTTAGCATGTGGCACATTTAAAACTAATCGGAGAAAGTTCTTTTTTACTCAACCCACAATTAAACTCTGGAATTTGTTGCCAGAGGATGTGGTTAGTGCAGTTAGTATAGCTGTGTTTAAAAAAGGATTGGATAAGTTCTTGGAGGAGAAGTCCATTACCTGCTATTAATTAAGTTGACTTAGAAAATAGCTACTGGTATTACTAGCAACGGTAACATGGAATAGACTTAGTTTTTGGGTACTTGTCAGGTACTTATGGCCTGGATTGGCCACTGTTGGAAACAGGATGCTGGGCTTGATGGACCCTAGGTCTGACCCAGTATGGCATGTTCTTATGATCTTATTAATAACTCAACATCTGTCTTCAGTTTGAACTAGGCAGGGTTGTGCCCTTTCCCAACTTCTGTTGATATTATCCTTAGAACCACTAATTTGGAAAAACAAGGAAGAAAACAATATCTGTGGCATTAAGATAGGCCAGAAAGAATTAAAAATGATGCTGTTTGTGGATGACATGCTGATGACATGTCGTAAGCAGATTGTGATAAATTGCAGGAAGACCTTGTGAGACTAGAAAATTGGGCATCAAAATGGCAGATGAAATTTAATGTGGATAAGTGCAAGGTGATGCATATAGGGAAAAATAACCCGTGCTATAGTTACACAATGTTAGTTTCCATATTAGGTGCGACAACCCAAGAAAGAGATCTAGGCGTCATAGTGGATAACACATTGAAATCATCAGTTCAGTGTGCTGCAGCAGTCAAAAAGCAAACAGAATGTTGGGAATTATTAGAAAGGGAATGGTGAATAAAACGGAAAATGTCATAATGCCTCTGTATCGCTCCATGGTGAGACCGCACCTTGAATACTGTGTACAATTCTGGTCGCCGCGTCTCAAAAAAGATATAATTACGATGGAGAAAGTACAGAGAAGGGCTACCAAAATGATAAGGGGAATGGAACAGCTCCCCTATGAACCCACCTTCCCAGGCAGAAAGTACAATCTGAGACTGTTAATCGATGGTGGTGGCATTAAATGTAAAGAAAGTCCTAGAATGCATTGGTTAGGGATATTTGAGGTTTGTGTTGGCTAAAATAGGGTTCCCATATGTCACTGCATAGATTAAAGAAATTGTACTCTTCTCCAGTCTCTACAAGAAGAGAAATGGATGTATAGCAAATTAATTACCATTACAGAGGACAAGGCAAGGTTGCCCATTATCACCCCTTTTACCTAATGTAACTGTACACTCTTAGCACAAAGTATTTTTGCATGTAGGTGGACATACCAGATGTTGGTCAAAGCACCAATGGCAATTCTGAACATGACTTGGTCAGTAGTCGGCAATCTGACAGTGCAGTGAAGCATCAATACCTGCTAGCTGTTGCTTATCTTACCCCTGTCCCTTTGGGGTGTAATCATAGTGGCTGAGGTAGTATTGAACGGCTAAAGGGTTTCAGGTGTTATCGGAGGAGTCACAAGTTGTAAATACCCAGAGGGGGAAAGATGAAAAAGGAATTCTTCTTCCTGCCGGGTCTCCCAATATTAAGAATAGGTGTCCGGAACCCACCCTGCAGCTCTCCCAGGGGAAGAGAGGGACGGCAGAAACCAAATAATAAAAAAAATAAAATAAAATTCAAAAGCAAGCAGATGAAATTCTTACAAATTCTGAGCTGTGACTCAGATTTATTTGAACAAGTGTAACTAGTGAAAAACAAGCAATGAAAACTATAAATGCACTGTGAAATTTTCACAATTAACACAATTTGTTTTTCTTTTGTTACAGCTAACAATTACTTTAGAAGAGAACTGGTTCTCCTAGCTTTACCATAAAACAATCGGATAAGTATGGTTTGAGTATTAACTGCTATACTCTCTATATCAAGGATTTAGTAATTAATGCTACTATGAAGAAAATTAACCCTTTGTGTCCCAATTCTGTTTTGCAGGTGCAGAAGGACAAAATCAACACACTAATTGCAGGTGTTTTGTTTGTTTCTTTTCTGTGTTGTTTGACTTTGAATGTCTCTCTCTCCCTTTCCAATTAACTCTCCAGTCCCTGTAAATTCTGAGGCTTTTGTACTGTTTGTTCTTCACTTATGTCTCTGGCACAATTACTTATGCAGCTTCTTACCCTCTACCGCTGCTAGGGGGCATGGCTTGCTGCAACACTGCTTGTGGGCGTGGCTTGAGTGCCTGAGGGTCTCGGATGTTGCTCCCCAACTGTGATCCTCGAGCTGTACGTTGTCTCCAGAGCAGTCAAAAACCTATCTATACTCTTTAAATAACAAAATAATGTGTTCCTCCAATACACTAACTGCATTTTATCTTCCAGAGTGTACCCTCAGTGTTATTCGTGGCAACTAATAGGAATTGGGCTAGCTGATTGTGAAAAACAAAAGATAATTAAATATCCTTATTCCAGCTAGCACAGAGGAATTAAATTCAGATGTTCACTTGTGTAAGGAGGACTATTTTCATACTTTCTTTCACTCACCTCACAGTATTACTGCAGTGCACTGAGTACAGGTACAGGTGCTCATCAATATGTAGTCAAGACCAGTGGCTGTATATTTACATACACAATCTGAGAAGATGCATCAAGTATTTTCTAACTGGGGATGTTTTGATATTTTTTAGCATTATCTTAGAATTATGCATTGTTTATTTAATTGTTTTACTGTGTTTATTGAATGTGTTTTTATTGTTTTATGTTTATTTATTGTACACCGACGTGATGGATTTCTGATACGTCGGTATATAAAAAGTAATAAACTATAAACTATGTTACTACAGCACTTCTGTGTACTCTGCCTGTATTCTCAACCTGGAGCAGAGTGATGACTGGAGCATAAGTGTCAACTTATGGGTGGGATTTTCAAAAGGTTATGCACGCCGAGCCTATTTTAAAAAGGCCCGGCGGCACGTGTAAAGCCCCGGGACGCGTGTAAGTCCCGGGGCTTTACAAAAGGGGCGTGGGTGGGGTGGGGCAGGGCCAGAGGCCTGCAAGACAGCGGCCATTGCCACTGTCAAGGGATCGCGTGCCGGCGTGCACAATTTGTGCCTACCCGGAGGCAGGTGCAAAAGGTAGGATAAAACCTTTGGGGGAGGTTAGAGTAGGCTGGAGGGGAAAGGTTAGGAGAAGGGGTGGGAAGGTCAGGCTAGGGGGAAGGGAACAGAGGAAGGCAGCGCAGCTCAGTGCACCCCCTTGCGCACACCGCCCCGGATTTTAACTTGCGCACGTTTTAAAATCTACCCCTATATGTATAAGTCCGCCAGCCTCTTTGCAGCAGTTCCTTCCAGCAATGACTCACAAAATGGTGTTACTAACTTATTGGACTCAAGGTGCTTACTATGCAATAACCTGTCTCTTGCCTCGCAATGGGCTGCAGACGGCGTTAGAACTACACCAAAAACTCAATCATCTGCTAAAGTAATACCTTTATTCACAACTTTAAGAAAAATAATTTTTACTTAACTGAACATGAAGGACTTTTCATCTAAATGGAACAAACTTTATAGTTTTATAACTTTTCACAAACAGACATAGCTCCAACCGTCCACGCTGTAGGCTTCTTAAGAACTCATATGCACAAAACCTGACACAGGCCAGTGTTTCAGCAACTTCCATTGCTTGCCTCAGCGACATTGCTGTCCAGTGGGGGTTGGTGAGCAATTGAGCCGGGAGAGATGCACGATATTAAGTTGGAGGAAATACAGAAAAGCAGTATTTTCTGCTTTTCTGTACAATTTTTTGCTCCGGCCAGGTGTTAATTTTTTAACGCAAAATGTGTGTATTGGATGCACTTTTTTTTTTTTTTGCATCGGGAGTGAAGAACTAATAGCCTTATTGAGCACTATTAATTTTCCAGTGTGTTGGACACGTGTTGTGGAGGTAAGTTTTTTGACAGTTTTCCGTCAATTACTGTCGAGTTTGGCCCTTGCGGCCTACTGGCCGTCATCCATCCCGCGGCTCGATTTTTTTCTATGGCCATGGCGTCGGGGTTCCGCCAGTGCCCGGACTGTATTCACACCATGTCTATCACAGACCCTCATGGCGTCTGTGTAATGTGTTTAGGCCAGGAGCATGATGTCCTGACTTGCACCAAATGTGCCCTCATGACACCCAAAGGTCGCAAGGCAAGGATGGAGAAGATGGGACTCCTCTTCCGTGCTCACACCCCGACGCCGTCCATCGCATCAACGTCATCTGAACCGACACCGTCGGCGTCGCACCAGCATCGACCACCATCCGGTGACCATCGACGTCTTCATGGCCATCGGCGCCCGTTACTCCCCCTCAGGATCGAGGGGATCGTAGGAATAAACATCGCCATCAGCATCGTAAGACTCTGACCGTCGAGGGAGCGAAATCATCAACCTCGCCACCATCGGAGCCACCATCGAAGAAACCTCGTCCAGGAACGGCACAGACCAATCCTGCGACCAGGGCATCGAGGCCACCCTCACCCGATTAGGGTTTGGGAGTCGCGATTCCGCCTGTAAAGGTGGTCCCTCCGACTGTGCCTCCGCCTCCCTCTTCTGTCATGGAGCCAGGGCTGCTTGCTCCAGGTCTCTGGGAAGAACTGGACCGGCTGGTCCAGGAGGCCATCGACAAGGCGATGCAACGACTCCAGGTCCCTTCGGCACCGATTGTTGAACTGGTCATCGACCCAGTTCCAGCAGCGCTGGCACCGCTGCTATCCCAGATGGAGGTGCTCATAACCACCCTTCCACCGGTGGTTTCCGGGTCTCCGATGGCTCCGGTGCACTCCCCATTGATAGCTTCATCGGGAGGAGAAACACCGTTCCGCATTCCTCCTTCGGGAGTTTTGCCTCAGCCATCGATGCCAATTCGTCCCTTGCCACCGATTCATTCATCGGGGGCAATACGTACATCGGCGCCATCGATGCCTTCGATACCGGCACCGCTGCCCTCCAGGCCATCCATGGTACCCCCGGCGATTCCTTTGATTTTCTCGGAGCCTCGGCCGGGGCCTTCGTGTATCCAACTCCCTTCTCGTCCTACAGTCAGTCTGCTGATCCTTATGACACCTGGGGTGATGATACTTCTTCAGACACCGATGACTTACCTTCACCTCCCTCTCCTACTGAAAGTAGAAAGCATTCTCCTCCAGAGGACCTTTCTTTCATTAATTTTGTGAAGGAAATGTCTGAGTTGGTCCCTTTTCAGCTTCAGACGGAGCAGGTTAATAGGCACCAGATGATGGAGTTGCTCCAGTTCCTGGATGCCCCTAAAGTGATCACTTCTATTCCCATTCATCAAGTTCTTCTTGACCTCCTCAAAAAGAACTGGGAAAACCCTGGATCCATTGCCCCAGTCCATAGAAAAGCTGACACTACCTATTTAGTGCAGTCAGCCCCCGGCTTTCAAAAATCTCAGCTCGACCACCACTCAGTTGTGGTAGAATCGGCTCAAAAGAAAGCAAAAAGGACGAAGCCTCACTCATCTACCCCTCCTGTTCAGGAACACAAGTTCCTAGACAATATTGGTCGATGAGTGTTCCAAGGGGCCATGTTCATCTCCAGAATTGCTGCTTACCAGCTGTATATGACCCAATACAATAGGGTCATCTTCAAACAGATACAGGACTTCTCTGAAACCCTGCCTGAACAATTCCAAGACCAGCTTCAAATCCTTGTCAACAAGGGGTTTGAGGCAGGAAAGCATGAGATAAGAACAGCTTACGATATCTTTGACACCTCTACTAGAGTGTCTGCAGCTGCCATTTCGGCAAGATGATGGGCCTAGCTCAAATCTTCCGACCTTCGCCCAGAAGTACAAGACAGGCTATCTGACCTACCATGTGTAGGAGACAATCTGTTTGGTGAGCAGATCCAGCAAATGGTGGATGAATTAAAGGACCATCATGAGACCCTTAAACAGCTCTCATCGATACCTTCCGACTTCCCCCTCAAGACAGCCCTTCAGGAAGGACTCTAAGAAGTCATTCTTCCGTCCAAGGAAGTACTATCCTCCACCAGCAAGGTCCCGAACTACGAGGCCTTATCAAAAGCCTCAGCCTTGCCAGGCCCGAAAGCAAAAGCCACAAGCAGCTCCCCAGCTTGGGGCCTGCTTCAGGTTTTTGAGTTTCAATTGGAGAGCAGCAGCCTGATTCCTCTGCCAAGCATACCAGTGGGAGGTCGATTGTGCCACTTTCACAACATGTGGCAATCAATGACAACTGACCAATGGGTGCTAGCAATCATTGCTCAGGGTTACCACCTAAACTTTCTTGCTCTTCCACCAGCCTCACCACCTCTGCAGGCGTGGAGAGTATCTGACAACTCTGTCCTTCTGGAGCAGGAGGTTTCCCTTCTTCTCCAGTTAAGAGCAATAGAACCCGTCCCACTCTTGCAGCAAGGCCTAGGCTTCTATTCTCGGTACTTTTTGATCCCCAAAAAATCCGGGGGGCTTCGTCCAATTCTGGACCTACGTGCTCTCAACAAGTACCTCCAACGGGAAAAGTTCAAGATGGTAACCTTGGGTTCGCTTCTACCTCTTCTACAAAGAGGAGACTGGCTCTGCTCTCTGAACCTCCAGGATGCATACACACACATTGCGATCACTCCAACTCATTGCAAGTACCTCAGGTTTTTAGTAGGCCCAAAGCACTATCAATATCGAGTGCTTCCTTTCGGCCTAGCATCTGCACCACGAGTCTTCACCAAATGCCTCGTAGTTGTAGCAGCTTTCCTCAGGAAAGAAGGTGTGCACGACTACCCCTATCTGGACGACTGGTTAATCACTGGTTTCACCCTACACAGTACACACTCTAATTTCTCTAGGATTTCTTGTCAATTACGGGAAATCCTATTTAATCCCATCTCAAAACTTGTCGTTCATTGGGGCAGACTTGGACGTTTTCCAGGCAAAAGCCTTTCTACTTCGACAATGAGCGCTAACACTCATGGCCCTCGCTCACCAGTTGCAGTCTCAACATACAGCAACAGCTCACCAATTCCTCGTCCTGCTAGGACACATGGCGTCCTCCGTCCATGTTACACCAATGGCCCGCCTGGCCATGAGACTCATGCATTGGACTCTGAGGTCACAATGGATTCAAGCTGTTCAGCCTCTGTCGACCATTGTCCACAACACCAACTCATTCCATCTGTCTCTCGCCTGGTGGAAAGATCAGACCAATCTCCTCCAGGGACTGCCTTTTCAAGTGCCAGATCCTCAACTCATTCTCACCACCGACGCTTCCAATCTCGGGTGGGGAGCCCACAAGGACAATCTACAGACACAAGGATCTTGGTCTCCAGAGGAAGCCAAACATCAAATAAACTTTCTAGAACTTCGAGCAATGCGATATGCTCTCAGGGCTTTTCAGGAACGTCTATCAAATTAGATCATCCTGATTCAGACGGACAACCAGGTGGTCATGTGGTACATCAGCAAGCAGGGAGGCACAGGCTCCTTCCTCCTGTGTCAGGAAGCTGCGCAGATTTGGGCAGAAGCGCTCCCACTCAATGTACCTCAGGGCCACCTACTTGCTGGGAGTAGACAATGTCTTGGCAGACAAACTGAGTCGCGTCTTCCAGCCACACGAGTGGTCTCTCAACCCCTCTGTAGCGACCTCAGTCTTTTGCCAATGGGGTTTACCCCCAGATAGACCTCTTTGCGTCCCCTCAGAACCTCAAAGCGGACAATTACTGCTCCCTCATTCGGAACGAGCGCTCTCAGCCCAGAGATGCATTCTCCCTCTCATGGGTAAACGGTCTGCTCTATGCATTCCCTCCACTTCCTCTTCTTTCAAAGACTCTCGTGAAGCTACGTCAGGACAAGGGAACCATGATCCTGATAGCACCTCACTGGCCACGCCAAGTGTGGTTTCCCATACTCCAGGATCTCTCCATCCGCAAGCACATTCCTTTGGGAACGGACCCGCATCTGATCACTCAAAACGACGGATGCCTACGCCATCCCAGTCTTCAGGCCTTGTCCCTGATGGCATGGATGTTGAAAGTTAATCCTTCAACCACTTAACCTTTCAGATTCGGTTTCTCGTGACCTGATTGCTTCACGGAAGCCTTCCACAAGAAAATCTTATTCCTATAAATGGAAAAGGTACACATCATGGTGCACTTCACAGCCCCTTGATCCCTTTTCCTATCCAATCCCAAGGTTTTTGGACTATCTCTGGTATTTGTCAGAGTCAGGTCTAAAAACCTCTTCCATCAGAATGCATGTCAGTGCGGTAGCCGCCTTCCATAAAGGTGTCGGGGATGTCCCTATATCAGTACAACCCCTCGTAACACGATTTTTAAAGGGCTTGCTCCATATCAAGCCACCTTTACGTCCTCCAGCCCCTTCTTGGGACCTTAATCTGGTTCTCGGTCGGCTCATGAAAACTCCATTCGAGCCTCTTCACTCCTGTGACCTAAAATATCTCACATGGAAAGTGATTTTCCTTTTAGCAATTACTTCAGCTCGCAGGGTTAGTGAGTTACAGGTCCTAGTTACCTATCCGCCTTACACTAAACTTCTGCAGGACCGGGCGGTACTCCACACTCACCCTAGGTTTTTACCCAAGGTAGTTTCGGAGTTTCACATTAATCAATCCATCATACTACCTACCTTTTTTCCCAGGCCCCATTCCAATCCAGGGGAACAGGCTCTGCATACCCTTGACTGTAAACGGGCTCTAGCTTTCTATCTAGACCATACATTTGCCCACAGGAAGAGCACTCAGTTATTCGTCTCTTTCCATCCCAACAAATTAGGGCAACCTGTGGGTAAGCAGACTCTCTCCTCCTGGTTGGCGGACTGCATAACATTTTGCTACCAGCAAGCAGGCATTCCTTTTCAAGACCGTGTTAAAGCACTCTCTGTGAGGGCCATGGTGACTTCAGTAGCACACCTAAGATCGGTGCCGCTTCCTGACATTTGCAGGGCTGCCACCTGGAGCTCTCTCCATACCTTAGCAGCCCACTATTGCTTGGACAAAGCCGGAAGAGAAGATTCCATCTTCGGCCAGTCTGTCCTGCGTAACCTATTTCCAACGTGACATACCAACACCCTTCCGCCTGCCCGGTGGGATTCAGGATGCCCTCTATCAAATTCCACCCCAGTTGTTGTGCCTGTTGCACGCCGTTGGGTATATTTGGTGCATGTTCGGACATCCTCAGCTCGGTACTCACCCATATGTGAGGACTACCATCCTGCTTGTCCTGTGAGAAAGCAAGTGTTGCTTACCTGTAACAGGTGTTCTCACAGGACAACAGGATGTTAGTCCTCACGAAACCCGCCCGCCGCCCCGCAGTGTTGGGTTCGCAACGTTTTGTTGTTTTATTTTTTTGGCACTGCCTGTAGCTATCAAATAAGGCTGAAGGGGGACTCCTGCTGGATGCAGGGTTAGTGCCATGCTGGGCATGCCCAGTAGGGGCCAGTCAAAGTTCTGGAAACTTTGATAGAAGTTTTCCGTGATTGGGCTCCATTCTGATGATGTCACCCATATGTGAGGACTAACATTCTGCTATCCTGTGAGAACACCTGTTACAAGTAAGCAACACTTGCTATCCCCCTACTTATCCTTCCTCCCTTTTCCCCTTTCCTCTCCAACCCCTTAAACCCACCCTAACTAAACTAATTTTTTTTGTTTTTTAATTTACCCGCTCCACGGAGCAGGAGTAAGTTCCACGTGCCAGCCAGCTGGCGGCGCATGTTTCACTGGGAACAGCGCAAGATGGCGCTGTTCCAGCCAGACCCCACCCGGCCCGGCACTTCCATGTGTACCGGGAGATACGCGCATGGCTGGGGCCGGGCCATTTTGAACATGTGCATGGCGTGCACTTGGCCTGGCCATGCATGTATCTCCCGGGATTTGTGCTTGCCGGCCTTTAAAAAATTTACCCAAAAGGTTTTTTTAGTGGAAAGAAAAATTCTAGAATAAGAGATCATAATAAAAGGTTCAAGGTGGGTAGGCCGAAGAGTAACATTAGAAAATTTCTACATGAAAGGGGTGGTGGATGCATGGAACAGCCATCCTGTACAGTTAAAAACAGTAACAGAATTCTAGAAAGCATAGGATAAGAAATGAGGTGATTTAGTTGTGTGCGAGTAAAAGGGGAACCAGAAATCAAGTGGTTCTATAATACTGAAACACAAAAGGAAAATTTGACACACTAGAACAAGGTCCAGAGCAGCAGAAAGGAATTAATGTACCCCCAAAAAAGTATCACAACTTATTTGACCTTTATTTCTAAGTCATTTGTGAATTCCTCTGTAGAGAAGGGGTAGCGGCCAAGTTGCTTCCCACTATTAGATCTACAGGAAACATTTAGATCAACTCTGGTTTTCATTTGGTGACTCTAGGGCCACTAACAGAGCTAGATGGACCATTGGTCTGACCTAGGTCTGACCTAGGTTGGCCATTCTTTTGTTTTTATGACATCTAGCCAATAGACTGGATCTGTGCTGCTTCCTGCAGTTTTTGTCATTTTATTGTATATTTATTTTCATTTATTAGTCTCTTAATTTTCAATAAAAATTCTAAGCACCTTAAAATAAAATAAAAAACCATAGGGGAACACAAGATGGTGGCAAGAATGAGCCACAGGCTCTCTGAGCTCCTGCTTTGTGTTTTTTTTTTTTTGTTTCTTTGCTGGAAATGCCTCCAAAAAAGAAGGGAAGAGGTAGGATGTATTCCTCCGAGCCCCAACTCTCACCCTAGCTCAACATTCCATTTTGGAGTTCACAGCTCTTTCTCCTGTTCTGGAGGGGTCAGTACCCGTTGTGGTGGTTGACGAGGAAGCATCTTCTACTGCTGGGAACGAAGTTTCTTTCAGCCCCTTGGACGAACATCTCCTACCGGCTGAGTGTGCTCTTCAGCATCTGGGCACTGCGGAGGCGCAATCTGATGAGGTGTTTGCTGATATCATGTCGGAGGGAGCCTCGGTTACTGGTTCGTGCACGCTCTTTGGATCCATCGGTGAATGGTGAGTGCTGCACTCTTGCACTCGGAGAGAGACTTTGTCATCACGAAGGATTGGGAGGTGAGCTCCATACTTCAGATTTCTTTATCGCCATTATTAAGCCAGCTGTGGTGAGCCTAGACTCCCTATGGGAAATTTATATATAAGCTCGGAAATACTTTCATTGAATACAATCTCATTAAGGCTGGATTCCTTAGTATCTACTCAAGTGTTTAAATTTCAAGATTTAATTCTTAAAGTTTCTGAACTGGAAGATAAATATACTGGCAGTCACCTCTACAAATATCCAAGAATATGGGACTTAAAATCAAGATTAAAATCTGTTGAAAACTTTCAGAGAAGATTTAATTTAAGGTTTCTTAACTTTCCAAGAATAATGGGAGAATTGCCTAAAATGACACTTAGAAGATATTTGGTTGAGATTTTACATATTTTGCCTGAGATTATTTAATAGTCTATTTTTTCAGGCAGTGTGTTAATGAGCCCACATTCAGGTTTTGAATTTGATGGATTTTCATGAGTCATCTGCCTTTGAAATCTCTGGTCCAGAGCAGCAGAAAGGAATTAATGTACCCCCAAAAAAGTATCACAACTTCAGGAATTCACAAATGACTTAGAAATAAAGGTCAAATAAGTTGTGATACTTTTTTGGGGGTACATTAATTCCTTTCAGCTGCTCTGGACCTTTGAAATCTCTGAGAGAACAACTTTGAAATCTCTGAGAGAACAACTTGGTTGGTTTCTTTCTTTTCTGACCTTAGCTACATAATAAAGTATTATTTAAAAATGTAAATACTCAATTTATGGGTCAGGTAATCAAAGTTTTTCCTGAATTTGCAAGGGCAACCCAGGAGAGAAGGAAAGGCTTTTTGGCTTTGCATCAGGAGGTCCGTGCTGTGGGTGCAATCTTCCTCCTAAGGTACCCTTGTAAATGTTTTGTAAAATATCAGAATTAATCTAATTTTTTTCTTCCACAACAGTTAAAAACTTTTGTTGAATCTAAGAAGCTGCTGTTATCATTGCCATCCCATAGTTAGATTCTGGGGTCGATGCTTTATAATTGTTGCAAATTTTTTTTCCTTCATGCTAATGCCTTTCTTTTTCGCTTATTTCTTTGTTAAACTCCCTTGAGATTCTATCTTCCCCTTTTTCTTTGTGATCTATTAATGTGAGACAATATTGTGATGATATAGTTGGTGAATTAAATTTTACATTGAATTTCTCCTGTATTACTGTACAAAGTTATGTTTGGCTTTGTAATATTGATATAAGTAGATAAATAAGTTTAAAAAAAATAAAAACTTAAAACATAAAATGTCATACTGATCAGAATTAAAATAAAACAAAACAATATCTTGTAACTGATGGTAGTCTATCCTGTATCCTATCAGTAATCTTTATCCTATTTAATTAGATTAATGATCGTAGTATTTAAAAATGCTCTTCTGCTTAGAAAATTATTTTTTTAACAGGTATTTGAGCATATATATTAACGGGCAAATTTTCAAAGGGCAGCGCACATAAAAATCGGGATTTACACATAAGTGCCGGGCCCTGAAAAAGCAGGCCGGGGGGGGCGGGGTCTTGGCAGGGAGCGGACTGGGAGGGAACTGGGGGAGACCTGATTATGTCACCGTACATATTTACGGAAAATTTGGCCCCCTGCGCACACGCGCCTGTAATGCACACATGGATTTTAAAATCATGTGCGCATGGCCAACAGATTTTATAACGTGCATGCCAGCGCACGCATGTTATAAAATTGGCGCATCCATGTGTGCGTGCTGCTAACCGCGTGCAAGTGGACGCGCTTGTGGTCTTTTTAAAATCAACTCCTAATTTTTTTATGACTCAAATTTTCTGCTGATCCTCCAGTTCAATCGGTACCATGTCTTGGATTCTGGCACCATGAGCCTTCATTCACAACACCCAGGAATTTTTTCCCCTTTTTTTATATTCCCCACCAACATATGTAGTGTAGGCACTGTGGTAACAATCCTTGGCCAGAAGCTCCCACTGGAATTTTGCAATCATGAACCCTGCATCCGACCACTAGATGTCACCGTTGAACAATGAACATGATTCCCTCTCCTCTGGGAAGGTATGCATGCTGCCTGTGGGGCTTCTCCAGATCCAGTTGACCCAAAGAGTAGAAGCCCAGACTCTGGGATCAAACTGGGGACTTTTTGCATAGCAGTGTTGAGCCATCGAACTGGTGGTTTTTCAGTAATCTACTAGGTTTACTTTTTTTGTCCTAATAAGTTTAATTTCTTACTTTTTATGCCTCTTGGAATAATCTTTTTATTGTTGTCATACCCCATGTTATTAAACATCCTTCCCTAGGTGCTTTCATCAGGTGCTTGTACAATATTCATACTTATATTAGTGAGATGCATGGGGGCTCTAATAAAGATCAGCATAGCAGTGCTTATTTATGTAGATTAATGGTGAGTGAACACTAAGCACGGATTTCTCCTGATGAATAAAATAAAAATTCAGACTGTAAAAAGGGTTAAAATTAAAGAGTTTAATAACTGTCAGATACATTGTGCAAAACATTATTTCATAGTATTGCCGTTTTAGAGCACATTGCTTCCAATGAATGAAGCAATTTCAGAGAGAATGATTAATATGACTAGACACAGGATAATCTAATAATCCATATTTTTAGGAATATGTTTTTTCTTTCCTAGCTGCGAATTGCTGGAAATATTTATCATATGAAATTAATTTTAAATTTGAATCTTTGTTCTATGGGGGAAGGAACAGTAACAAGACGCTAAGAGCTGCATTTTATCCTGGCCCAAAGTTATATGAAATTTAGACATATCTGCTCAAAATCTTATCAGTGCCAAAATTATCAGAGGAATGTGTCTGATTCCAGACATCTACTGTGAGTCTGGTAGAAATTACAATACCAAATTATATCCTTTGCCAGCACGATTACACTTGTAGATTTTGATTTATTACTGTAGTTTATTGATGTATTCTATTATTTTGAAGATATATTTAATTATATTTTTTGGTTGGTTGTAAACTGCTTTGGGTCAAACTTCTGTCTGAGGAAAGCTGTATATAAGTATAACCTAACAACATAATCTAATTTAATTTCTTCATTCCCTCCTCATAAAATCCTATTCTTCAATCACAATGTTCTTGATGAAGTTCCAGTGTTGTCTTATGACTTATCCATTGAGCCTTAGCTGAAGGCTCTGGTGGCTTTAAAATACATCAAGTACTATTATAATTTGATAGGCACGAAACAAAAGCATCTGAGTCCTTTGCCAGTTAAAATAAAGATCTTTATATATTTGGCATTTTCATTTGTGACTGGATTTGCCCAGAAAATATTTTCCAAAGGTACAATTTCAAAAGATGACATTTTCTAATCCTTAAAATAAACCAAACAATTGGGTAATCATTTCATAATCATACTTTAGAAACTTTGTTTACAATTGAGGTTTATTAAAGAATGAGTCTCTTCATTTGCAGGAGGCAGAATGTGTTTTGAAAAATGTATTCACATAAGGGTAGATTTTAAAAGGAGCGTGCGCGCGCAAATGGAGACGCCGACTTTATAACATGCGCATGCATGTTATAAAATCCATTGGCTGCACGCACATGTGCACCGGATTTTAAAATCCGTGCGCGCAGGGGAGGTGAATTTTAGTAAATTACGCGTGAAGACACAATCTGGCCTTCCCCAGTTCCCTCCCAGTCCGCTTCAATTAAGGATCGGAGTGGGAGGGAACTTTCCTATCTCTAATCCTACTCTTTCTACCTCTTCTCCTCTCCACCCTGACCCCTAACCTAACCCTAACTATCCACTTTTTCTTTGTTTTTATTTACTCACTGCTTAGTCCCCGGCCTGCCACTTTTTCAGGGCCTGGCACTTGTGCACATATCGGGACTTTCACGCACGGCTGGGTCCAGCCATGCGCATATGTCCCGAATTTTGAAAATTCAATCGTAAATTAATTAATTAAAAAAAGAAAGCCAAGAAATATCAAATTCAAGATATCTTGGTCTTGGGAAGGGTTATTTTTTAATTGCAGCATGTTTGGAGAAAGGCTGTGTGTTACTTTTCATGCAGTCTTTACCCCAGATTTTCAAAGCAAACCTGTGTGCATGTTTGCATTGAAAATTCATGGGTAATTGGCCTGAAATGAACACAGATTAATGCACACAGTTACACTTCCTCTTCTAAGGGCTTAACTTGTAGAGGTACACGTCTCTTACATACATACTAATTAAAATTAAAATATGCCCCAGGCTTTTTTCTAACAGCTATTGACATGCATTGTCAGAGTCTGCCAGCCCTGCTGTCCTTCTAGGAGAAGAGCCATCTACAAAAAGGGAGTCCCAGCAAAGTTTAAACAACTCCAGCTGTTTTTTAGTCTCTCTTTAATTTCAGTGTGTCTTACTGCAGTCCTGTTGTGGTTGCTTGCTTAGTGGAATGCAGGGTGAAAACTGAAGGCTCAGGATACAGTATCTCTGATATAAGGTAATAGAAAACAAAGATAAATGCTCCAGCCATTATATATTTAAAGATAGATAAAAAAAAAAAAAAAGGGTGCGTGTCCATGTGCGCGCAGTTCCTGGCGCGCGCACATGGACCTGGCTATTCTATAACATGCGCACGTCGATGCACGCATGTTATAAAATACGGATCCCGTACGCACAGGCGCACCAGATTTTCATGTCCGCACACGCATGTGCGGGCAGGTGGCCTGCTCCGTGCGCAGGAGGAGGGATTTCAGAAAAATACATGCGGCGACTCAATCGGGCCTCTCCCAGTTCCCTCCTAGTCCGCTCCAATTAACGAGCAGACTGGGAGGGAACTTTCCTATCCCTAACCCTAACCTTCCCCATTTTTCTTTTTTCCTATACTTACTGCTCCTCAGGAACAGAAGTAAATGCCATGCACTGGCTGGCTGCTGGTGCACGCTTCCCTGGAACAGCAGCTTACGGCCAGCCTTCCCCTTTTGCAGGGCCTGGCGTTTCTGCACGTAACAGGGGTTACGTGTGTGGCCGGGCTTGTTCTAAAATGCACGCGGAGTGCACAAGGCCCAGCCACATGCATAAACCCCGTTTTTACGTGCACGGCCCTTTTAAAATCGGGCCTTTATTTATTTAGACATTTTATATACCATTATTCCATGTAAGGATCGCAATAGTTTAGATAGTGACATTCATAGTTATAACTCAACAAACAAACAAAGATTGGTTACAGGGCTGGTATTCATAGGCAAGTTAAATTTTCTAGTACACATTAAAATTGATCTAGTACATATGGCAATTGGATCATTATTTATTTATTTATTTATTTATTTGAGGTTTCTTATATACCGAGGCACGTTTTAAAACAAAACATCACCTCGGTTCACAATATAACATAACTTAGCAACCAGCTTTACAATATTAACATTAACAGGGAGAGGATAATGGATAATTGGCTATGGATAAGTAAGATGAAATTATAGTTTTCATATCTTATTCAGTGGATTGTTTTGAGAATCTCACATTCTCTCGCTTGATTTATTCTTCATTATTAGATTATTATCTTTGTCTTTTTTTTCTTTGTGGTTATGTATATTCTGTTGTTTTTAAGTTAAATTATATGTTTTTGAATAGCCATGTTTTTAATTCATATTTAAATCTCCTTCTGTCTGGTAAAATACATAACATCTCAAGCAGAGAATTCTAGAGCTTTAGACCTGCTATGGAAAGCCCTTGATCTCTTATTTGCATCAGATGTGTGCTCCATATTGTGGGAATAGTCCTTTATTTTGTTAGTATAGTACTTTTTTTTTTTTTTTTTTTTTGCTTTATTAGTTAATGTACAGTATTTTGTAAGGAAAGATTTATATTTTCATAGGGATTCAGTAGATGGGCATTTCCATCATTGTTTCTCTAATTTTCTAAGGTTCTGTTTAGTTTTTCTTAATTCTTCATTGTACCAGGGCTTATTATGTTTAGAATTATTCTTGTATTTGTTAACCTTAGTCCTGTCCAGATGAAAACTATTATCTGCTATGTCATTGACAATTTTATCCCAGGAATCAAGAACCGATGTGGAATTGGTTTGATTTAGTTCATGGAATTTATTTTCTATTGCTTCAGCAAGCACTTCCATCTCTATCTTTTTCCTGAAGGTAAAAGTGTGCTTATTATCTATACTATTATGGATTTGATTGGTGATGGCAATTTCCGCCTTTATTAATTGGTGATCAGACCAGGGCAATATCGTGTGTGTCACGTATTGATTAGGCAATTACAGGTATTCATAAATATTAGGTCTAGAGTGTGACCTGCTTTATGAGTGGCTTTCGAGACAAATTGTGACCATCTCAGGGCTTCCATTGCTTCTAAAAACATTTCACAGGCTAAGGTTCTTGGTGTTTTGTCTACCTAGAGGTTAAAGTCTCCTACAATTAATGTAGATTCTGGTGATGGAAACACCTTGGCGAAAAATTAAATCAGCAGTGAGCAATTTTTTTGTAGTATTTCTGGAGCCTGCCCTATAGACTTCAATTTCAAGTTACTGTATTGGCCCATTTATAAGATCAGGGTGTTCTTTGCGTTTGTAAGAAAACATTAAAAAAAAAAACTGCCTTTTCTTGTAACCACAGCCTGAACTCCCTTATGGCTTCTATAGGACCTTTCGGTTAATAGCAGATCCACCGGCAGAAAGAAGCAGATTCAGTGGTTTGGCAGCACTCGTGAGGCCATGCAGGATGTGGTCCCCTAACAGAACAAGAAACAACTCTTCCAGCCCTCACAGGGCTCAAAAAGATAGCGGGCCAGTAGACTTAGCAGGAGAAGGAGGCAATCAAGCAAACAGGAAGACAGCCCTAGGCAAGGACAGAGCAGTGAGAAAACATAAGGTTAAGGGAGGGATGAAAAAGGAGGAGGGGGAAAGGAGAAGAAAAGAAAAAAGTTAGGGAAGATGCAGGAGAGGAGGAGAAAAATAGGAGGGGACAGGGAGAAGGAACAGAAATTAATACTGTGTACAATTCTGGTCGCCGCATCTCAAAAAAGATATAATTGTGATGGAGAAGGTACAGAGAAGGGCTACCAAAATGATAAGGGGAATGGAACAACTCCCCTATGAGGAAAGACTAAAGAGGTTAGGACTTTTCAGCTTGGAGAAGAGACGACTGAGGGGGGATATGATAGAGGTGTTTAAAATCATGAGAGGTCTAGAACGGGTAGATGTGAATCGGTTATTTACTCTTTCGGATAGTAGAAAGACTAGGGGGCACTCCATGAAGTTAGCATGGGGCACATTTAAAACTAATTCGAGAAAGTTCTTTTTTACTCAACGCACAATTAAACTCTGGAATTTGTTGCCAGAGAATGTGGTTAGTGCAGTTAGTATAGCTGTGTTTAAAAAAGGATTGGATAAGTTCTTGGAGGAGAAGTCCATTACCTGCTTTTAAGTTCACTTAGAGAATAGCCACTGCCATTAGCAATGGTTACATGGAATAGACTTAGTTTTTGGGTACTTGCCAGGTTCTTATGGCCTGGATTGGCCACTGTTGGAAACAGGATGCTGGGCTTGATGGACCCTTGGTCTGACCCAGTATGGCATGTTCTTATGTTCTTATAACATGGAGGCTGAAAGGAGAAATGGGAGTGGAGAGTGAGGGGGAAGTTGGGGGACAAAGGAAAAGAAAGCAAGAGAATAGAGAGAAAAGCCCGAGAAGAGGATGGAGGGCCAAGAGGGAAAATGGAGGACTGAGAGAAGGGAGCAAAGTCTCCCCATGTAAAAAAAAAAAAATAAAATAAGACTGCAATCCTGACCAGAGCATACACATACAAAAGCTTAAGCAAGGTTTGCATGCTATTTATTCACTGACACAGCATTCTCTATTAAGAATATTTTAATATGCATTTCATTATGGGCCTTTATTTTCAGTTTTTATTGTATTTTTCCTGGAAACTTCTCAGTATATATTATAATAAACAACAATGGAGAAAATTTCAATGGGGAAAAAGTTTCCACCGATTTTCTCCCATTTTTGTTTGTCCTAATAAACACTGAGAAAGTCTCAGGAATAATAAAAAAACAAACTGAAAACGAAGATCTTACATATTATATAGCTCTGCAAACAATTTAAAATAGTATAGGCTGGGCTGACCACATTTTTCTTTAATTATTATTATTATTTTTTTTAATTCTTTATTTCTAAATTTTTCATAATGTTACAATCATAGGGATTTTGTTCCACATAAGTACAATATCATGCTGCATCATTCATAATATAATAAGAAAAGAAAAAGAAGAAAACTTTTTCCATTTCTACAGCATATGATATATATAAGAGCAAATTAAGAAATAATAACCCCCTTTAATAACAATAGCATAAAGAAAAATTGGAGATCCAATATTTATCTAATTAGGACAATACATGCTATATAATTTACCAAAAAGAGGGAGGATTTATGTTTCATACTTATAATACTAGAGAATGGGTTCTTCAGGCTGGTACTGTGTGACTGTCCAGCAGTTGTTTTAATTGGGGCGGGTCAAAGAAAATATATTTAAAATATTTAAAATAAAAAATAAATATTTATTTTCTCCTAGTCTCAAATTACATTTGCAAGGGTATCGAACAATCATTTGACCCCCCAAATTCCTAACTGCCTGACTCAAATTTAGAAATTCTTTTCTACGTTTCTGTGTTTCTTTTGTAAGGTCTGGATAAATCCAGACCTTCTGCCCTAAATATATCTTCTCTCGATTCCGGAGAAACATTTTTAAAATATTATCTCTATCTGAGGAAAATCTGAAAGTTACTAGAAGTGTCCCATAAAAGTCCACTTGCTCTTCCAATGATGTTTCCAGGAATTGAGTTAAATCATCTCCAAGAGGCTGATCCAATGATGTTTGAAGTTGTTGTGGTTTTTTCCTCGGTGTCGTTGCAAAATATATATTCGAAATCAGAGGTAATACTTCATGGGAAATTTGCAATATCTCAGTCATATATTTTTTGAACTGTTCTTGAGGGGAGAGAATTTTAACACATGGGAAGTTCAGGACTCTAAGATTGAGGTATCTTGCTTTGTTTTCCAAATTTTCAATTTTCCTTACAGTCATGTCTTCCATTTGAATCATTTTAACCTGAATGTCTTTGACTGTTGAGACCTCCTTTGTAATTTCTTGTATCTTTTTCTCATGGTCTTTCTTTTGTGTTTCAAGCTCCACGATTATATTTTGGGAAGAATTCACAGCCATCACTAGTGTAGAAATAGTTTTTTCTAACATTACAATTGCAGACCAAATAGAGTCAAGCGTAGTTACTTTTGGCCGGACAAGTTTCTGCACAGTTAGTGCCTGACTCACCATTCCTTGCTGGCAGACCTCTGCAATCCTGTTAGACTTGTCTGTCAGCGTCTCTCTGCTCCGCTGCAAGCTAACATTTCTGCTAGGCCCCGGCACGATGTCTTCAGCCATACTCGGGAGGTTCTCTCCTCCCCCCGATCCGACCTTAGCAGTTGCAGACAATTCGTCCTCGGTGTTCACACTCGGCTCCCCCTCCGGTATCCAAGCCCTGTGGGGAAGCGGCGTCAATCGGGGTTACACCCGGGTTAGGGGGCAGAGGAGTCTCTAGGTCCCTCGGGGACAAAGATATTTCGTCCTGGAGAGACAGAGCGTGTCCCGCGCTCATGCTCTCAGCGGACTCCAACCCGGGGCTGGGCTTTAATTTTTTAAATAGAGGGCTAACAGTGCGCTCCGTTGGAGCGCACTGTACTGTATTGACCTGCATGTAAATATGGCTGGTATATTCAAACAAATTATCAATACTGATCCTCCACTATCCAATTTAATGAGTAAATACAGATAAGAAAAGTGTTTTGGTACTATGATTGGACCACAAACCACATTGATTAGATGTAAAACATTACTCTCTGTCAAAAAATCTGTAAGTTTATCTAATATTGTTTTCTCAAGAACTTTTACCTAAAATAGACACATTTGATTTTGGCTTAAAATTAAACGGAACATCTAACAGTAAATTACCCCTCTTTGCAATCGGCCGCACAATGACTCTCTTCAATTCATTAGGAACAATACCTTCTAGAAGGGAAGAGTTCACTAATTAAATCCGGAAACTACTCCCTTTTAGCATGGAGAACGGAAACAGGGCCGGGATCCAGTAAGCAAGTACTATTAGAGAAAGAGGGGAGTGAAGAGTATACCCCAGGGAGCTATGCATTATTTCACATTGTAATGTGTGATTTTTTTTTGTAACTCGAAGCTCCCCATTGTCCCTTGATTCCTATGCAGACACATGGCAAAAAAGGTTCTTAAGGAGGGGGGAAAAAGGGAGTTGTGGTATTTTTCTTTTGTATATTCATCCATTCTTGCCTTTTCTCCATGTAAATATTAAGGTTTGACTGTATTCATTGTGCTACTTCTGCCCCTAGTCTAGATTTGCATGATGTCATTAGGGATGTAGACATCTAAAAAAGGTTAATAAAGAGGGGGCGGGGAGAGGGACTGGAATGAGATTGAAAGCATGTTCTATAGTTCCTATCTTGGGTAATCCTAAAATCTGTGTAAAGCCCTCTCACGCTGATGTGCTGAGATATGAACACAAATACTCTTTGACCATCGTCCAGCATTTATTTGAAGGTAGTGTACTGATATTTTTATTTGCAAGTAGCTTTCAGAAGTATAATTTCTAAGCCCCAGACTTGGATGAATCAAATCCATCAAGAACTTTTGATATATAGCTACTGACTGACAAAAGACAGACTTTCTGTGAAGATGGCAATATTAAGCAGCCCCTCTGCTTTTTACATTAATTTTTTTCTTTTCAGTAAGTTTGCCAGGTTTTTTTTTAAATTTTTTGAATGCTCATATTTCTTTTAGTAATCTGCTTTGTTTGATGGTGCACTTCTAGGTCAGATTGATTGCTGCAGCAGTCGGTCTGATGGAGTAAGAGTGGGGGAGCAAGCAGCGGTGTGCGCTATGGCTATAAACATTGCCCTGTTACAACGTTTAATACCTGCACTCGCGGTCACCTGATATACGACCCATTAGAGATCTACTGGAGCCGCAGCTGTAAAGTCTGGACTCTAAGCGTTAGGCAGAGTATTCAAACAACGACCCCTTGAGTCAGATACACGGGAGATTCTGGGTACGCTCTTTCCAAGACATGCACCCAGCATTATTCATTTTGAACACTGCAGTGGATTTAGTGGAAAGGAGCTCTCAAAGTGCACTGAATCCTTTATCTGACACAATGCTCACTTTATAGCGCGCCCCGGCCGGCAGCCCCGCTCCGTCCTCCGGTCCCAGCGGCTGGTCCGGAGGCCTCGACCACGCCCCTGGGCTGGCGCCCCGCCCCCGAAACGCTGCGTCATTTCGGGAACACCCCGGACACACCCCCTCCCGCCCCTTTTCAAAAGCCCCGGGACTTACGTGCGCTGGCGGCCTATGCAAAATAGGCACGCGGGAGCCTTTTAAAATCCGCCCCTTAGTATTTCAGACCTACAAAGTATTCAGAAGTAATTTCTATGTAGAGAACTGTTTCACATGGGTAGGAAATGTTATGCAAATTAATTTAGCATAATTTGTTCACTCATTGAATATTTTATTTTGTAATGAAAGTAAATTGTTTTCATTTTTTATGCTCAGTTTACCTTGTTGATTAATTTAGCAAATGAGCATTTTCCCCAATATGACACAGTTTCTGAATTCAAAACTTCTTTTCACTCCTCAAAATAAACCAAAAGTGTATGATTTACCTTGGATTATATATAGCACTTCTGTCTTAACTATTTACTAAGTAACAGTAAGTGTCGGCAGAAAAAGATCCAAGTGGTCCATCTAGTCTTTCCAGCAAGGTTTTGTTTTTTTTAATAGCGTGTAGTAACTGTCAGTCAGGGCAGGTTACCCCCATGCTTCTGTTACAGGTAGTAACTGCCATGCTGTGAAGGTTATCCCATGCCTTTAGTTACAAATAGTAACTATTACTTCATGCAGGTTACCCCCATGGCTTCTGTTAAGGGTAGTAACTGTGCAGGCTATTCCAGTGCTTTCTGTTACAGTAGTAACTGCCACTCTGTGAAGGTTATCCCATGCCTTTAGTTACAAATAGTAACTATTACTTCATGCAGGTTACCTCCGTGGCTTCTGTTAAGGGTAGTAACTGCCACACTTGCAGATTACCCCAGTTATCATATGTTACCCTTTTTTTTTTTCATTTCCATCCTTTAGCCACAAGGGATCTTCTGTATTTATTCCATATCCTTTTGAATTCCATTACTGTTCTTGTCTTCACTACATCTTCCAGAAGGGCATCCATCACTCTTTCTGTGAAGAAATATTTTCAGACTTTGTTCCTGAGTCTACTCCCTTAGAGTTTCTTATCATGACCCCCTAGCTCTACTGCTTTCTTTCCACTGGAAAACGTTTTATTCCTATGCATCATTATTTACTTTCAGGTATTTAAAAGTTTGTTTCATACAGTGGCATGCAGTCAGGGTCTTCAAGGGATTCAGTGAATCCCCAGCCCATAGGCGTTGCTTCAGGGTAGCAAGTGCCACCCCAAATTTACACATCAGATCGGGCAGGGATAAATCAAAACCCTGCTCGATCCAATCAATTGCATCACATCTAGCTACACCTCCATGCCCCCCCCCCCCCACCCCCAATGGGCAGCAGGAGTTGCTTTTATCCAAAAGTCATCTCCTGCTGCTACGGGGCCAGTCTTGCAGCTGTTACCGCGATACCAGCCCCGTGGTAGCAGGAGATGATGTTCGAATAAACATGAATCCTGCTCCTGCCCATTCCACAACTCAGCAAGCCACCGCAGAGCCTGTCCCACAACAGCTGACATAGTGGCTGCCAGTTGGACCCCGTCCCGCTGGCAGCTGAAAAAAGGAAAAGGATACAGTGGCCGCCAACCCACCCCATCCTGCTGGTGGCCGAAGAGAAGGATGCAGTGGCCATTGGTGAACCCCATCCCGTTGGCAGCTGAAGAGAGAAGGATGCCATGGCTGCCAGAGGACCTCATCCTGCTGGCAGCTGAAGAGAAAAGGATGCTGTGGCCACCAGCACCTCATCCCGCTAGCAGCCAAAGAGAGGAGGATGACATGATGGCCACCAACAGACCCCATCACCCTGGCAGCTGAAGAAGAGGCCCAGGCCCGATGTGTGGCTGGTTGACTGCTTGTATGTGTGTGTACATGTGTGTGTGTGTGGAGGGGTGATAGCCTGTATGGGTGGATGTCAGTGGGTGATGAGCCTGGATGTGTGTTTGTGGGTAGATGAGATCTGTGTATGTGTGGGTTGTATCCATGAGACAGGCTGTGTGTGTGTAGGGGTGGGTGGATGACTGCATTTGTGTGGGTGGGGATTGAGAGCCATGGTGGATGAGAGCCTGTGTGTGTGTCTGGATGAGAGCCAGTGTGTGTATGTGTGACTGTGTGGTTATGAGGGCATGACTGCCTCTGTGTGTGTGTGTGTGTGTGTGGATGACTAACTGGGTGGATTGGTGATAGCCTGGGTGCATGCTTGTGGGCAAGAGTGTGTGTGTGTATGTGTATGGGATGTTGAGAGTGTGTGGGGGTGATAGCATTTGTGTGAGTATATGACTGCTAGTGTATAGATGTGGACAGATGACTGTGTGTGTTTAGGTGGGTGGATGTGTGGGTGAGAGCCCATGCATTTGTGTATGTGTGTATGTTTGTATGTGGGTGACAGCCAGTGTGGATGGGTGAGAGCCAATGCATGTATGTGTGTGGAGGAGAGCCTGTGTGTGGGTGTATATGTGTGAGGGAGTGAGAGCCTGTATGTGTGTGTGTGTGAGAGGATTAAGTTTGTGCAGCTCTCCATCCTCCAATCTACAACAATCTGAGTGACCGGACAAAACATCCCAGGCATGAAGATGTTATATAATATGTTTGCTGTCTTGAAATTTATTGGTATTTTAGGAAATTTTATAAACATTTTTATGAGGTTTTAATTATTGGATGTTCTATTCATTAATTTTTAAATATTCTTTTTATTAGTATGGTTTTATTTTTATGATTGATGTTTTATATTTCTTTATTTTGTTGTTTGTTGGTGTCTTATTTTGCCTTTTGTAAGGGTCTGTCTGTGTTCTGTATGTGTGCTTGAGGTGAGGGATTCTGCTAGTTTCTAGGAGTCTATAGCAGTCCATCTTGTTCTTTTTTCAATAGGAGATGTATTGGTCTTCCACAACCTGATATAATTTGCAGTGCTGCTCTCTCCTGGGTAGGGTTGTTGCTGTTGAGTCCTGGGAGTTATTGTTAGGTTGAAATGGCAAAATTGTCTCTTGGGGTAAACTGTATTCTTGGCAAGCTGTAATAGCTTTTATTGGAGCTATGTAAGTATTATCCAGAAATACCATACCTGAGTTACTGAGACAATATAGGACACATCTTTAGATATGAATGTCTCTGATCTGACAACTGAAGAAGGGACTTATGTAGTTTTAAAAGCTTTTGTACAATATTTTAGGTGCAATCATTTTATTTTACAGGTATCTTAGGCAGCCTAGCTTGTTTTCTAAACAAGAGGTATATACTGGTATTTGAGCCTCAAGTAATATTTGTAGTGTTGCCTTTTCGTAGGTAAGGTTGTAATTTGAGTGCTGGCAGTTAGTGTGTTTTTTTGTATAGGAGATGCTGGGTCAGACTATATTGCAATTGTTTATTCATGGCTTTCTGAGGGCCAAGCCCACACCCATTACATGTTACAACAGGCATAATACCATATGGGTTCCATGTTTCTTTTGAATCTAGAGGAGAGTGTGTAAGAGACTGAGGCTGCTGTAGACCAGAGCAGGGAGGGAGGGCAGACAGGCAACACATGTGGGAGGGGAAAGGGGACTGAGAGATCGAGACTGAATCCCCTGCTATAAATGTTACTGTATGCCAATGCTGTCATATCTCCTCTGTCTCTCCTTTCCTCCAGGGTATATGTATTCAGATCCTTCAATCTAATTTCATATGGCTTTTGTTGCAGACCCCGCACCATTTTGATTGTCTTTCTCTAGACCGCTTCTACTCTGTCTCTATTCTTTTTGAGTTATGGTCTCCAGAAATGAACACAGTACTCCAGGTGAAGCCTCACCAATCACCTGTACAAGGGCATTATCACTTACTTAACTTAGTTAACTTACTCTCGCCTTATGGTCTAACGCATAACTATGGTCTGGATTTAATCAACTGAGAACAGTGATACCTTGAGAACATTATTTTGCCCTAGAAAAAAATCAAAGATATTGCTTATATATAGACTATCTATTGAAAGTTTGTTTTAAAAAATTGAGGTGTATTGTGTACCTAAAAAAAAAAAAAAAAAAAAGAAATGTAAATCATCTGTGAAGAATTCATTCATGTGATGACAAAGGTTGTCTCAGAATAAACTGAGGAAAAGTCATCTCCCAGGGTAGTACTAAATACATTCCTCTTCTGTGAAGTATAACAGACTGTTTATTTCTTTGTGTGCACAAGGGAAGTCTGGATTTTCATTTAGCCATTGTTAAGGTGAGGTAAAATGAGAAGTACTGTAGACTGGTAAATTAATTATGATGTTTTTCACATATTTTCTTGCATTTTATTGAAGTAGTGCAATGCCACTTCAATAGATTTAAAAAAAATGAAACAAAACTTCTACTTCTTGCATATTAATGCTTTTATTGTAACATATAAATTCAGTTTATTACCATTAATTGTTCAACTATTATTTTAAAGAGTAATAACTCCAGGTAAAGGTACTGTATTGTTTTGTTTCTAATCTTTTTTTTTTTTCTGGCTATTTACTCCTGCTCCTTCAGGTTTCCAGCTCAGTCAGAACTGCTTTCTTCTGGCCTACAGCAGAAAGAGCCTTCATTCACAACAACTTGGGGATATTCCCCATTTTACAATTTATTTACTTCATTTTCATAATTCCACTGTTTCTTAGAAAAGGCACAACAAGGCAGATTACCAAGAAAGATTTGACTTGGGGAAGTGGGGGGCAGAGATTTAAGAACATAAAACTGAGAGTTGAATAATGCAAAATGACATAGGTGGTAATACACAGTGCACACTGATTTCATAGTAAGAACATACATAAGCCATGCAATGCTGGGTCAGACCATCGAGCCCCGTATCTTGTCTCCAACAGTAGCCAATCCAGGTTCCAAGTACCTGGCAGATCTCATTAAGATCTAATTCCTGTTATTCATTCCCAAGGATAGCAATAGCTTTCTTTATACTACCTGGCTAATAATTTGTTATGGACTTCTCCTCCAGGAACTTGTCCAAACCTCTTTTGAATCCCACTATGCTAGTTGCCTTGACCACGTACTCTTGGAACAGATTCTATAGCTTGATAGCTCACTGAGAGTGGAAAAGTACTTTCTACGATCTGTTTTGAATCTTCTAGTTGTTAGTTTCATGGAGTGTACCCTTATTTTAGAATTATTTGAAAGAGTAAACAGCTGTCCTTTATTTACCCTTTCCACCCCACTCATGATTTTATACCTAGCAACAGGCTAAACAGGGTTCAGGGGAAGGCTGGGCTTTAGCAACAAGTAACAAGTTTCCTTGCTTAAGTCTTGTGGACTATTATTCCAGACATTGGGTGTGAAGCAATGCAGGCAAGCCTTGCTGTAGCTAGTGAAGGAGCAGAGAAAATGTCCCGATGGAAGGACCAAAGCTCCTTTATTGGGGATGGATGTGGGCAGGAGATGTCATGGTTTCGCCTGCTGTGCAGCCTCAGTGTGCCTTGTTCCAGCCTGCTGTGACACCTCCCCACCAGTAGAGGTCTCCAGTGAGCTCTGCCCCCAGCTGCTCAAGCCATCTTCTCGCTGGATACCCAACTCTGTCTGTGGTGCGTCCTCCTTTCTATCAGGGAGTCCTAACGAGCTTCAGCCCCAGAATTGCCAAAGCTCCTCCTTGCTGCTCATACCACACTCAAGATCTGGACTGATTTAGCCCAGCCTTGCCAGAACCAACTTGCCATTTCATAGAGTCACTCTTGGCTTCTTGATCTGGCCTTTGTTTCTCTTTCTAAGCCTTGTGGCCTCTGGGCCTTCTGGTCTCCAGTTCCTAGCTCTGTAGCCTACTCAGGCCTTACCATGTCTAGTGGCCTTTAGGTCTTCTCCTACCCTGCCTTTGGGGCCTTAGCGTTCCTTGTTCAGTGTTGTCTTTTCCAGCCCTTTTCCCATTCCATCCTGCCTGCCTTGCCTAGTCTAGTCTTGTTGTGTTCTGTCCCAGTCCCTGTCTTGCTTGTTTTGTTTAGACCCAGTCTGTGTCTGTACTTTGTCCTAATCTTTGTCCTGGGTTTGCCTCAAGAATCAGCCTTGCTCCAGCCCAACCCAGCCTTGCTTCTGCCTACCCAGCCTTGTTCCAGACCAGCCTAGACTAATGCAGCCTCCAGCCTTGTACGGTCCAGCCTGTTCCAGCCTCCAGCCTTGTACTGTCCAACCCAGCCTATTTCACGTTTCCAGCCTTGTACCAGCCCAGTCCAGCCTGCTCCAGCTTCCAGTAAGCACAGCCACCAAAGCCAAGACCTGCCTGTCCCCAGAACCCAAGAGCTCAACCTGTGGGGGACTGACTATGAAGAAGATAATCCAAGCTCCAACTATGTGATGCTGCACTGCTCCTGAGGAGGTATTTCCTGTTCTCAGCACAGCTTGCCGCAGCAGTACTTTAAATTTTATCCTGTTCTCAATGGGAAGCCAATGGAGCTTATACAGGGTAGGCTTCACATGGTGGCTGGACCTGGCTCCTGCTAAAAGGCTCACTGCTGTTTTTTGTAACAGGTGGAGGTACTTGAGGTTATGTGGGATAATCAAAGTGGCTGGTGATCAGGGAGTGAATCAAGGTGACTAGAAACCTACTCATCTAGCCCTGCCATCATGGTGATAGTCATTGGCCAGGGGTCACAGAACATGGCTTTTTCCATAACTCAGCATATTTGCATCCCGAATCTGGCCACAAGCTGGCATTGTTCTGTAATGGCTGGGAGTCCTTCCATGTCAGGGCTGCAAATTATATCTTTTAAACACATTACCAACTGTTACCAAAAAAAAACCAAAACATTTTTCATCAAGGTAATCAAAAATTCAGATTAATACAATACAGTTTTAATACATTTTCCTAATTTACCTATCTTATCTATTCTGTTTTATGAAGAGCAAGAGATCCCCAAAATGAATGTGTACATCAATATTTTCTATATATCAGAACAGAAAATAAAAATATTATACTCTGATATAGATTGATTACATGAGCTTAACAAGGCAAATCATTCTTGCCAGATCCTTATATTGGATTGTTCCTGCGCTGTTGGAAGAGGAGGAAACCCCCCAGATGGATGTAAATAAAGGCTTATAGTGCTGTAGCCCAGCTGAAGCTGGAAGCCTGAAGGAGCAGATGGAAGGCGCCAGGCAAATAGAATACAAAGGATGTATGTATTTGATGATAATGCTGTGGTGTAGCCTTTGAGGGCTGAGTGGCCTGAATGTGTCGGGGGGGGGGGGGGGGGGGGGTGTTCTCACTATTGTATTAGCCCTCTGAAGCCTGCCGTTTTCCATCAGTCTTAATTTCCTTTATACCCTTAACTTCACTGTTGCATTCTTCCTTCTGCTGGCTATCCAAAAGTAAAAACTGACGGCCACCTCCTTCATGGTTACTCGTCCAGAAAAAACACAGCTGGCCTGCTTTCTTCTACAACAAATTTAGATCTGCCATTAACCCAGCTGCTATGGAAATGTGAACTCTTGCTGGCAGATAGCTTTGTCATGTGACTTGTCATAAGAACATTTTAAAAGTGTCCCCGGGGGTGACTGTTTAATAGCAAGTGTTTTGCCTCTTATTTCCTGCAGTCCTCTTTCAGTAAATATTCTATTTTTCTGCAAATATTTTATACATGATTTAGTTTGTGCAGAGGGGTCACACGCATAGTAAACTCCTCTTCTATGGGTAAGAACCTACTTCTAGTCTTTTAACCTATTAAAAAAAAAAAAAAAGAAAAATCAAGCACACATAGAAGTAGCTGTATCCTTCATGGTCAGACAGTGGTGGCTGGAGGAAGGGAATACGAAACTCCTTTTAAGCGTAAAGTTTCACATAATCCCAATAACTGTTAATTCCCTAATAGGTCCCCACAGAGAGCAAGGATACTCCGAAAGCCTTGATATTTGTTTGCATTTCTCATTGTCCTGGTATTTCTGTTCTCATTATGAGGTAATAGAAGGCTGCCAATCCCACTTTCTTGGGATCTTGAACTCTGGAAGCAAAGATATGGAAAGCGGCAGTCAGGGCGGCTTCTTCTTTCCCTTGTCCATTTTTGCCCTCCTCGCTATTCTCTTAGGGGTAGATTTTCAAAGGGGTACGCGCGTACCCCCCGAAAACCTACCCCAAACCCCCCCTGTGCGCGCCGAGCCTATTTTGCATAGGCTCGGCGGCGCGCACAAGCCCCGGGACGCAAGTAAGTCCCGGGGCTTGCATGGAGGGGCGTGTCGCGAGTGATGTGGTGTTTTGGGGGCGGCGCCGCGGGCGTGGTTTCAGCCCGGGGCGTTCCGGGGGCATGGCCGCGGCCTCCGGACCAGCCCCCGGACCGGAACATGGAGCGCGGCAGCCGGCCTGGCGCTCGCAAAGTTACGCCTGCTTCCAGCAGGCGTAACTTTGCCGACAAAGGTAAAGGGGGGTTTAGGTAGGGGAAGGGAAGGTGCAGGGGGGGGGGGTGGAAGGAAAGTTCCCTCCGAGGCCGCTCCGATTTCGGAGCGGCCTCAGAGGGAACGGAGGCAGGCTGTGCGGCTCGGCGCGCGCAGGCTGCCGATTTTGGGCAGCCTTGCGCGCGCTGACCCCGGATTTTAATGGATACGCGCGGCTATGCGCGTATCTATTGAAATCCCGTGTACTCTTGTTCGTGCCTGGTGCGCGAACAAAAGTACGCATGTGCGCAGATTTATAAAATCTGCCCCTTATGGTTCATAGCATTACTTTTGATGTTTATTCAGTGATTATTTATCTATTTGCGTTTATAGCTCCCAAGGCGGCCAACACAGTGAAATATAAGATGGCTCTCAGAGTTTTTCTTTCTGGTACGGAAAATTTCAGAATAAAAACTTTTAAGAGAAAAATGAGCAAATAAAGAAAAACATAAATTGCTGTATTTATTCAATACAACTAAATACGTAGTAGGTTTTGTGTCAAAAAGTATTTCTTTGGAAATGACCGAGTTAAGAAATGAGTTAAATTATCCAGATAAGTCTGGCCGTGCTGCGAGGCAGTCCTAAAGTTGTTTGGATATTATTCTTATAATTTTGATTTATCTGACTATATTCTGGGGTGCTGCTGGATATCCTGTCTGAGTTATCCAAATAAGTTTATTCACATAACTTTGCTGGACTGTCCGTGGCTGAATATCAACTTCAAACTATTCTAAATTAAGAGATTAGATGGCTGCTACTGTTTAGGAAGGATATGAGAATGGTTCACATTTGGAAGGGGTAAGTTGTTTTAGTTATTAACATATGCATTTTATACCATTTAAGTGGTATGTCATGTTTTATATGGTTTAGTGTAAATTGCTTTGGGTCTTAATTGTGATTTGATGCGAAAACTAAAATCCTATAAGAAGCAATAACAAATTCCTGCAACAACATAAATAAAAGAGAGGTTTGTGGTTCACCCTTGGCATTAGATTGGTGTCTGTGCTATGTGGCTTGTGAGGGGGTGGGAGGGTACTTGTCTATGGAAGAAAGCTGCAAACCTTTTTTGTATAATGGATATTGTTATATTTGGGCATCAGTACCGTCTGGTTCTCAGAGGTACTATATCCAGTTGTGGTTCTTTATGGGTTATGTTGCATTATGAAAATCAATAAAAATGATGAAACATAAAAAATGTAGATAAAAATAAATCTTTCTAAGTAAAAAAACGCATAGAGCTTTATTCAACACAGAATAGGTATAAAATATTTTTGAACAAGACCCACAGAATATGATAGCAAACAAAAGCTGCAAAGCTCATCTAGTCTGCCTATGTTGTCTACCTGTTGCAGTACCATCGACCCTGCTTGGTCTCTAGCTTCCCCTGTAATGAAAGGTTCTTCTGATCTTGTCCCAAGTCTTCTTGATCTCTTACCATTTTGGCTCCCCACTGCCTGCATTTCTTTCAGAGAGAATAGCTTGTGCAGCTTTACATTGTTATGTCATTTACTGCACTTGCAGGCATTTACATTAAAAAGAATCCCTCGACATACAGATGGTTCTGCTTTAGACCAGTAGTTCCCAAGCCAGGCAGGGTTTCAGGCAGGACCCCCAGGCCTACTCCATCAGCAACTGTGTATTTATTTTATTTTTATTTATTTAATCTTATATTCCGCCTCATCCAGAAGATTTGTCCTGGACAGATTACAGTCAGACATACACAATATCATATTACATATATATGTCATTTTATTATTTTAAACATTAAAGATAAAAACAAACTTACAAAGCTAACCGATAGGCTTCTTTAAAAATAAACAAACCAATATTTTGATACTTCTTGAATACCATGGCATCACTCTGCTCATAAAAACATAAGGTATGCCATACTGGGTCAGACCAAGGGTCCATCAAGCCCAGTATCCTGTTTCCAACAGTGGACAATCCAAGTCACAAGAACCTGATAAATACCCAAACATTAGATAGATCACAAGCTAATATTGCTTATTAATTACCATAATAGTTTATGGATTTTTCCTCTAGGAACTTATCTAAACCTTTTTTTAAACCTAGTTACACTAACTGCTGTAACTACATCCTCTGGCAATAAATTCCAGAGCTTAACTATGCGTGAGTGAGAGGGAATTTTCTTTGATTTGTTTTAAATGAGCTACTTACTAACTTCATGGAGTGCCTCCTGGTCCTTCTATTACCTGAGAGAGTAAATAACCAATTTACATTAACATTGTTCTCGCATATCAGTAGAAAGGCTGTTCCAAAGATATGGGCTTGACCAAGCAAAGGCTCTAGCTCGAATTTGCTGTAACTTATACTGACGAGGGGGGCAGGGGAGACAGTTCATACCAGTGCAGTTTCTCTGCCACCTAGCAAGGATTTCTCCATACTACAGCTTGTAAGTGAGAATCATCAATTTAAACTTCGCTCTTCATTGTATTGAGAGCCAGGGTACATTTATCAGTACTGGAGTGATTTGTTTGTTTAATTGAACCCCCACTTAACAGTCTTGCCGTAGCAAATTGTATGAGCTGCAAAACTCATGCTAAGTTAGCGATAAACCTTCTCACAAGCTGATACAGTAATCAAGATGCCCTAATACTAAGGATTGTAAAACAGTTCGAAAAAGTTTATTGGGAAGTAAAAATTTCAAGGACCTTAATTTTAGTTTATAGAAAGCCAACCTAGCCACCTGGGGCCTGATAGAAGAAGTTATATTCAGCAGCCGCTAGATAGCTGGATAAGATGCTTATCCAGTTATATTGTAGCCGGTCAATTTCTGGTTGAGCAATGGGCTCAATAGCAGATCTAAACTTAGATGGGTAAGACTTATTCGTCTAAGTAACAATTTGTCTGTGTTGCTGAATATCCCCTCTAAGTTAGCTAGATATGTCTATTTGGCTAACTTAGATAAACGGACAACTTTTGCATATTGACCGCCTGGTGAATGTGTGGTTGCATCGACAAGGAAGAGTCTAGTAAAATTTCCAGAACTTTTAGTTCATGTTGAAACAGAAGTTCATTATCACTATAGGATATCGAAGACATATTCTGTGCATATTCTTGCTTTCCAAACCAGAGCAGTTTAGTTTTGTGTACATTTAGCATCAAACCATGGTGATCCAACTAGTTTTTAATTTTGGACATAGCAGAATCGAGCAAGGCCTTAGGAAATATACCACTGATATCACACAGGATAAAAAGCTGAATATTATCAAGATACAAAAAGTATAACACTTCTAATTCATTCAACACTAAATACTAAACACTAAACACTAAACCCAAGGGAGCCATATTGATATTGAAAAGCGCGATGACCATGCTGACCCCTAGGGAATACCTGAGGTTAGACAATGCCAAGATGATCTCCTATCTCCTATACTCACCTGTTGTTTTCTATCCTGTAAATATGAGCTGAACCAAGCAAGTGCTTTTCCCTGACATCCTAGGGCCCATAAACGATGAATTAATAGATCATGCTGCACTGTTCTGAAGATGGCGGTGATGTCCAGATGAACCAGGACCCCATTGCCCCCATTCTCAAGACCATGATTTCAAGAATCCAGGAGTGAAAGCATCATCAACTCAGGGCTATGACCCCTCTTGAAACCATACTGTTTACTATCTAATATATTGTGGTCACATAAACACAATCATCCAGTTGTTTAAGAACACATTTTTCTAATTCTTTGGCAAGGGTGGCTAAATTTGAAATTATCCTCAGAAGGGGAGATGGTAGGATCTTTTCAGACAGATCATACTGTTGCCATTTTAAGCAGGGAGTTAGTAGGCCCTCAGTGAAAGACTTATTTATTTATTTATTTATTTGAGGTTCTTTATATACCGCCATTCGTTTAGTAACATCATGACGGTTCACATATAAACAAAGTTTCAGCAGCAGTGCTAGAACAGATAGAAAATAGCAGCAGTGCTTTACAATTAACGTTCAATTAAAGAAAGACCATTAGAAAATTTTAACAATGCTTAACTAGAGCAACTGAAGTAAGATATATGGCGATATATGGCAATATAAAACAGGCGTAATTGTAATAAAATAATTACAATAGGTAGATGCATGAATTATATACAAATAGTACCAGTAGTACAATAATTATACAGGGGAAAAAGTTGAAAAAGTAGGAGGGTGAGGGTAGTAGGGTATAGGGTAAAAGGGTAGTAGGGTAGTGGGGTAGCAGGAGGGGAACTTAGGTAGCATAGAGGGATAATACATATTTACGAAACTTAGACTCAGGAAAAGCAAAGGGGGGAATGCTGGAGGAGGAGAATGGAACTTTATGTGAATGCTTTTAAGAATAACCATGTTTTGAGTTTCTGCTTGAATTTTTTTGGGCATGATTCCTGCCGCAGTTCAGGTGGCATAGTGTTCCAGCAGGAGGGGCCAGCTATAGCGAAAGAGCGTTTTCTGGTTGCATCTAGTCTGGTAGTTCTGTGAGGGGGTAATTGAAGTGTGGCTGCATGTTGAGGTCTGGGGATTCTGGAGTGTTTGCGGAACTGAATGGCATTACTAAGCCAGGTCATATTCTCCGTGTATAGGGTCTTATGTATTAGTGATAGGACTTTGAAGGTGACTCTTTGAGCAACAGGAAGCCAATGCAATTCTTTAAGTATGGGAGTGATATGATCTGACCTTCGTGTATTAGTGAGGATGCGGGCCGCAGCATTTTGTAACATTTGTAACGGAAGGATGGTAGAGTTGGGAAGGCCTAACAAAAGGGCGTTGCAGTAGTCAATTTTAGCAAATAATAGAGCCTGAAGCACAGTACGGAAATCACATTGGTATAAGAGGGGTTTGAGCTTCTTTAGAGTGTGTAGCTTGAAGTATCCGTCTTTTATAATATTGTTGATATGTTTTTTAAAATTAAGTTGGTTGTCTATTGTAATACCTAGGTTTTTGACATATTCAGTAGAGATGTTCTTACTATATTAAAAGATTGATCTTTTATACTTTTTTATTGCTATAAATGGACAAAGGTCAGCAGGGAACCTATAGCCCAGTTGCGCAATAATCACCTCTTGGCCTTCTTGTGAGACTGAACATAAATCAGACCATTTACCAGTCTGAATTGTCATCTCTTCATCTGAAATACAGACTAGTGGTTTTAATGGGAGGTTAATCTGAATGTTCATAATTTTCTGACTAAAAAAATCAGCCAAGGACTCATAAGTCTGTCCGGATCGCAACAGGTGGTCTTTTGGTTAGAAGCCTTTTCCAATAACTGGGCATAATATCCTCTTTTCATGGTCTGACAAGCTACTCAATACTCCCTTAAGGTAGGCCTATAGGCAGCCTCAGATAAAACGTCAGGTACTTTCTTCTAACGGCTCTCTAATCTTCTTAATATTCTTCTGGATTCATAAATTGAGTAAATCATGGAACCCATTTACTCCTATGTCTTCGAAAAACCTCTCATACTGGGGCAATCTCATCATATAACGGCTCAACTTTTTTATACCATTTATCCACCAGTTCATCAACCATATATGCCTCCCAATTTTCTGATAACATAGATCTCTGCGACTGAGATCTAAAAATTCCTGTATCAATTTGAGATCACACAATTCCCCAGGCTAGGGGTTTGGACAGGGATGGAGTTGCATTAACTCTATTTGAAAATCAATGAACTGTTTTGCATGCAATGCAGCTTTATGTTACATAAATACAGACTAACGCAAAAGTGCTTTAAGGCTAATGCAGCATTCATGCACATTAAAATGTGTTAAGGTAGCATGAATGCATGTTAAAAATGCTTTATTATTAATACACTTTAATACATTACTCCAAACTGTATTGATAGTTAAGATATAACTGCTTTGAGCATTTTTTATGGTGCAGCAGTAAACAAATATAAATAAATTAAAAAAAATAAAATTGATTGGGACTGGTATTATAAGAGAAAATTAATCTCTATTGCTGTTTTACAGAAAGTCGTCCTTCAGAGAGAAAGCCGCCCTTCTACTGCTGCTGCTGGGGGCTTGCATGGCCGCGGCCAGGGCAGGTGAGCGGGGGCTGGGGGAAAGTTTGGGACTGTGAAATTTCGTCTTTCTCTGCTGGGGCGTGGATTGGGTTGGTTTGGGACTGGGCAGCTAAGTGCAAGAAGCATTTTTTTTCTGTGGATTGGGTTGGTTTGGGACTGGACGGCTAAATTTCGTCTCTCTCTGCTGGGGCTTGGATTGGGTTGGTTTGGTTTGGGACTGGGCGGCTAAGTGCGAGAAGCATTTTTTTTTCTGTGGATTGGGTTGGTTTGGGACTGGGCGGCTAAATTTCGTCTCTCTCTGCTGGGGCTTGGATTGGGTTGGTTTGAGACTGTAGGAGAGCCATCCACTTCCTGGTACCTGTCATTTCAAATGTCATTTGAAATGACATTTGAAATGACAGGTACCAGCGCACCCAGGATACTGTATAGGTGCTGTATAGCGCCTATACAGTAAAATGGATTGCGCTTCATGGACGCGCGTTGGATGCGGGTTGGACGCGGCTTGCATTTGCATGCCATTTAAATACAGTATCGAGCGGTAGGTGATCCGAACTGTGTGTGCGGCAAATGCGGGTGCGCTGGGCACTAACGCACCTCTTTCTACCGCCCCTTATTGTATCGGCCTGTTGGTCTTCAAGATCCTCAAACAGGTTTTTTTTTCCACAATAAATATTTGTGAGCTAAATCTACATACATTTGAGATAAGAGCAAGTTTAATTTGCATATTCTGGTTATTCTGATAACAAGATCTAGTTAAGGGTCCAAGGATCAAGTTTGAGAAACATAACATAGAGCCATGGTTCTCCACACAATACAGCCATTCTGGCTTTCAGGATATCCTCAGTGAGTACATGACATACACTTGCAAGCACTGCCTCTATGGTATGCAAATATATCTTATTCATATTTACTGTAGATATCCTGAACCCAGATTGGCCAAGTGATCCTCAAGAACCTGGTAATATGGAGTTGCATCTAAATTTGGGCTTTCTAAACCTGTCTTGGTGATCCTATAGCTAGTTATACTTTCAGGGTATCCACAATTAATGCGCATAAGATAAATTTGCATTGGAAACCTGGTATATGCACATTTATGTTGTTATGGATATCATGAAAATCCAACTGGGCATGGGATATACAGGTTTGAGAAACCCTAAACTAAACAGGGCTAAAACCTCAAATTTACATTCCTCCATTTTGACATCAACACATTTTTCAGACTATTCTTATTTTACATTAATTTGTATGTGCAGCTGGAAAAATTGATTGTAAACAGGCAAATGTATTCCAACTCAAGATATCCATTTTATGCTATAAACAAAATTATTCTTAATTTGAAAAACTCTCTTATTACGGAGTAGTAGTAAATATTGCAGGATGGTGACATTTTAGCAACTTTGTAAACAACTACAAAGATTGCTTTTAAAATTCTGCAGAAAAGATAACTTTTATCTAATAAATTATTGCTATTTTTATTAGTAAAGACAACAGTGGAACTCCCACTACAATAAAGGCAGAAATGTTACTAGAACCTTGCCATGTAAGGTATGTAATAATCTTTTTGTTTGAATAACTAACAAGCTATTTATATTTTTGCAATAAAGTTTTCCTATTTTAGTAAATACTTGTCAAAGTTACTTGATAAAAAGCACATTAGCCCCCACTCACCATGATCCATTATTACAGTATTATTTTCACCTTGGGGCTATAGAAACTAAAGTTTAAATATTTCTGTGCCTTTTTCAGAAAGGACTATATTCAGTAATAAATATTTCTTGACTACATGGTTGATTGTTCCTTGGCTTTCCTACCATAGGCTAGCAAAAGCTGGGAAGTTTAACCCTTGGTTTAGAAGTTTTGTGATCCTAAGTACAGGGAATTCAGATTTTGAAACAGTCTGTCAGCAGTATATGGCACTGGATGTTGAAATGGAAAAACTGAATAAAGTGACCAAACTATAATCACACTTGCACATTGCGTCGAAGCCGGAGCAACTCGCATATTGACGCACCGACAAAGCACGACGTATAGTCTGGAACGATGCACTGTGCCTGATGCATGCATCAATTCTACATCATGCAATACCTCTATGAGTGCCTTCAGGGGTTGAAACTAGGAGTTGATCAGTCTGTCGATGACCAGCCATGGGCTCAAGTCATAGCAGACATGGAGGAGGGATTACGCTACCTGCTTTGCACCATTTATGAAGCATTCGAAACATCGGTAGCATCGATAGTAGCCAGGAGGATGGCCTGGCTGAGGGCCAGTGCAATCTGCAATGACATCCACAAGAAGCTGGCGGATCTCTCTTGTAAAGGGGAAAATTTGTTCAGGGATAAATTTCGGGAGATGGTTTCCCAACTCAAAGAACCGAGCACTGCAGTCTCTCTCACATCATCTGCAGAGCAGGCTTCTGCCAGACGGTTCTATCCGATGTATAAGAAGCCCTTCTACCAAAGGAACTCATATAGACCCTTTGCATCCTACTGATCCCTGCCCTATCAACCGCAGAGGCAGGAGCCACAGCAGACTCAGACCCGGGGGTGCACTAGAACTTGGCATCCTCAAAAGCATCCCCAAAACAACAACCAAAAGTCACAGTAGTCTTTGAAGTTGACAGCTATGGTCAACAATTAGTGGCAGGTTCTCTTCTGTTTATCAGGCATGGACTCCCATAACATTGCATCATTGGGTTCTCAGTGTTATGCGGAATGGATACATACTGAATTTTCAGAGGGTTCCAATGTTGCCCCACCTTACTCCACTCGTTCGGGGAAAGACGGACAATATGCTTCTCCATCAGGAAGTACAGACTTTGCTCAAACAATGGGCAATCCAAGTGGTGCCTCAACATTGTCAAAATCAGGGATTCTATTCCCAATACTTCTTCATTCTCAAAAAAAAAAAAACAAAAACAGAGGGTTGCAGCCCATCTTGGACCTCCAAGCCCTCAACAAATTCATTCTACGAGAAAAATTCAAGATGACTTCTCTCAAGACCATTCTGCCTTTTCTGCAATCCAATGACTAGATGTGCTTCTTGGATCTCAAGGATGCCTATTCCCACATTCCAATGCACCCGTCTTTCTGGCGCCGAGTGAAAAATAATTTTCTTTGATTTGTTTTAATTGAGTTACTCTCTAACTTCAAGGAGTGCCCCCAGTCCTTCTATTATCTGAGAGAGTAAATAACCGATTTACATTAACTTGTTCAAGTCCTTTCATGATTTTGTAGACTTCTATCATATCTCCTCTGTCATCTCTTCTCCAAACTGAACAGCTCTAAGTTCTTTAGTCTTTCTTAATAGGGCAGTCATTCCATGCCCCTTATCATTTTGATCGCTCTTCTCTGCACTTTCTCCAGTGCAGCTATATCCTTTTTGAGATGTGATCAGAATTACATACAGTATTCAAGGTGTGGCTCACCATGTAGCGATACAGAGGTATTATGACATCCTCTGTTTTATTTTCCATTCCCTTCCTAATAATTCCTAACATGAAGAAGAAGAAGAAGGAGGCCTGGGAACTACACCGATAAAAGAGGAGAAAGGGACCAGCTGTGAACTAGGCAGGATGGGGCCATCAGGGAGATTTTACAAGATCTGTCTGTTTTGTTTCTACCACTGGCCACACTATTGGTCTACTGCTCTGCATGACCCTGTCTCTGCCTTCACTTAAACAAACCCTCATTCACACATATTTAGATCTAGGCCAGAGATGCTCAAACCGGTCTTTGAAGTCTCCCCAGCTAGTTGGATTTTCAGGATATCTCTAATGAATATGCATGAGATTTATTTCCATGCACTACCTCCTATGTATGCACATATTTCTCATTCATATTAACTTGGGATATCCTAAAATCCCAACTGTTCAGGGGTGGAGGGGCTTTGAGGACCAGTTTGAGCCCCCCTGATCTAGGCATTTCTCTAAATAATGGGCAGCACTGTCATGAAGTGTTGCTTGGAAGGTACCCTCAGGCTGAGCTGGAAACCCTTCAGGGTGTTCTCACCCACTCCAAAATGTATGCCCACTGCGTCATTAGGTCATGCTTCCTTTGTATCTATATTAATATCAAATAAGAATTCTCTATGCTTATCTCATGCCTTCATGAAATTTGTTACTGTTTTAGTGTCCGCCACCCTCGCCATTAAAAAAAATATTTGCTGTCCTTGTTTCTGAGTCTATCCCCCTTAAGTTTCCTAACATGTTCCTCTAGTTCTAGAACTTCCTTTCCATTGAAAAAGGTTTACTTCCTGTGAATTAATAACATTCAAGTATTTGAATGCCTCTCCCATGTCTTTCCTCACAATTTAAGTTGTACATTAAACTATAAACCTTGTAGTACATGACATAATGGGAAAAGCACATGACTGCTTCTAAGGCCAAGTCCATAAACAAATGATGTCAAGCAGCACTGTCTGAATTTTCAAGAAGGCTCATCTTCCAGTAAACATTTGCTAGCAGTACATTATTATGGGTTAAGGCTTGGGGATAACTGCATAGAACAGCAATTGCTACCCTTAAGAGAAAAATGGGGGTAACCTGCACATCACGGCAGATACTACCACAAGAAGCTTGCTGGGCAGACTGGATGGACCAGTTGGTCCTCCTCTGCAGTCATTACTATGTTGCTATGTTTATACAAGGGTAAGCCAGTAAGTAAGTCACAAATCTCTACTAAGGTAATAAAACATATATCTGTAATGTTGTCATATTCCATAGATGGCAGCACCTTAGAAGTGCTTATGTACATAAATAGTTATTTAAACTGTGCATGCGCAGGGGCTGTGTACACAAGGAAAATGGCTGCCGTGTTGACAGATTGTACGGTCGAAGAACAACATGCTGTTGTCCGATTTTTATGGGCTAAGGGCTTAGTGGCAAAAGACATTCATAAAGAAATGTATCCAGTGTATGGAGAGAAATGTCTCTCGCGTAAAGCAATTTATAACTGGACCGATAAATTTGCAAAAGGACATGCCAACGTGAACGACGAAACCAGACCTGGTCGACCTGTAGAGATTGCGACAGAGGCAACCATGAAGCAGGTTGAAGAGATGGTTCGTGCTAACCGGAGGGTAACAATTGACGAAGTTGCCAAAGAAATTGGGTGGTCTCACATATTAGCATATTCCTTAGTGCACGATGCATTGAACTTTCGCAAAGTCTGTGCAAGATGGGTTCCCAAACAGTTGACCGAAGACAATAAGAACAACCAGATGGGTGTCTGTTTGGAAAATCTCTGCTGTTATGCAAACGAAGGTGAATCAATGATGGCACGTATTGTTACTGATGACGAGTCGTGGGTGCACCACTATCAACCAGAAACGAAACGCGATTCCATGCACTGGAAGCATCCACTATCACCGACACCGAGAAAGTTCAAGCTTGTGCCTTCTGCAGGAAAGGTGATGTTGACTGTGTTTTGGGACCGAGATGAGATACTCTTAACCAGTTTTCAGAAGCGTGGTGAATCTGTTAATTCGGCTTCCTACTGTGCTACTCTATTAAAGCTTAAAGGAGCTATTCGTAGAAAACGCCCAGATCTGGAAAAAAGAGGAGTGCTGATTCTTCACGATAATGCCAGACCACACACTTCAAATGAGACTCGTCAGACAATTGAGAACCTGCACTGGGAAGTTCTTGAACATTCACCATACAGTCCGGATTTGGCACCCAGCGATTTTCACTTGTTTGGCAAACTGAAAAGCCATCTCGGTGGTAAACATTTCACCAGCGATGAAGAAGTGGAACAAGAGGTGAAGCGCTGGTTACGATGCCAGCCAAAAGACTTTTACGCAGAAGGTTTTGACGGACTTTTTAAATGCTGGGACAAATGTATAAATGTTCGCAGCGATTACGTTGAAAAGTAGTTGGTTTTTCCAGAAAAACTGTTTGTGACTATATTCTGTATATTTCACAGTAAATAATTCATCTTTTGCATTTAAATAAATTTCATGAATATTAATGCCATGTATGTTTGTGACTTACTTACTGACTTACCCTCGTATGTTATTATGTTATGTTTTATATCCATGTTATTTTATTATTATTCTTCTATGTACACAGACAGTAATTTTAAATAAAGTCTTTCATTGCTTTGCTTTAATTGAATCCCTGAAGCCTGAAAAAGTCTCATGAGAAATTTTTTAAGGCTTCAAGGAAGATGCAGAAATATAATTAAATGAAAAAACAAATAGAACTATTGTTGGTAGACTGGTATGAAAGATAATGGTAGACACGCTTGTGGTAGAAAAAAGGTTTTCCATACAAAATGTAAAACTGAATCATTTAAATACTGAGATATGGTTTATAAGAACTGAAAATGTAATAATTTTGAATAGTGCAAGATAGGCTGGGCTATGCTGCTAAATAAAATATATTCTTTTAACCTCATCATTTGATGCTAGTGGTTATCAGCTCAGGGACACTGAACTAAAGCATTACTGTTCATGGCCTTCTATATCTCAGTTGATCTTGGTGGCCCTACCCAAGGCCAAGTAATGAGCAGACCAGGCCTTGATTTAATAGCTGTAAGTCTTATTCATTAAATACAAGTTAATTATGATAGTGTGTACAGAATCCCATACACTGTGGGGGTAATTGTCAAAGCTATGTATACAAATAAAACATAGGTTTATATGCATAAAAGGCTTGTTATAAAATTGTATGGGGATTGTACACATAAAAGTTTGTGTGTAACCTAATTTCATGCACACTTTTATGTGCACAAAAAGGAGGTGTTCTTGGGGGGCACTTACTTGCATACTTTTGATTTTAGAAAGTATATATGTAAATTAACGCATGCAATTTATGCCCTGCAAAGTCTGGTGTAACTTTGTGTGCATGAGTGTGTGCGCATTCCTAGGAAAAAGTTTCCAAGCGAAAATATGCGCCTATGTGTTTTAGCAACACAGAATTTACACAAGTTGTGATAAAATTACCCTCCCTATAAGCAAGGAAGAATTAAACCCTTGCCCTGAACTTATCATGCCATCAAGTACTGCGATCACAGCAGGAACTGGAGAGGATTCATGATTAAAGTGAATCACTGTAATTGTGGGCTAACCATCAGGCCGATACAGAACGGTGCGCTCAGCCAAGCGCACTCTTTAGCCCCCTGTTAGGCCGTGAGTTTTTGATGCGCTATTAATTACCCCTTATAAAACTGTTAGGTTGTGCATGGCTTTTCAACTCTGAGTTTGAATTTTTATGCTACATTGATGTCCTTTAAAAGGTTTCAATTTTATTTGTGTCCATAATAAATCAGCAAGTGATTCCAATTCTAGGAATATGAAATACTACAATTCTGTAGCTTTGGACTGGTCTATTGCTAAATGATGTGTCTAGACTAATTTATTTCATTAAATGCATCCGAATTTTATTCTATTCCAACTTCAACTTGTTGACAACTGAATGTCAATGGGAGCCATTTAAGACAATGGCAGTAAAATACAGTTAGGGGTAGATTTTAAAAAGGTGCGTGCAGGCGTACATGTGTGCACGCTACCCGGCACGTGCACATGCACACCCGATTTTATAACTTGTTGGCGCGCACAAGGGGGTGCACAATTGTGCACCTTGCACGCGCCAAGCTGTGCTGCCTTCCCCGTTCCCTCCCACCTAACCTGACCTTCCCACCCCTTCCCCTAACCCCCCCCCCCCCCCAAATCTTTATTTTACCTTTTGCGCCTGCCTCTGGGCAGGCGATCCTTCAACACAGTGACAATGGCCGCTGTGTTGCAGGCCTCTGGCCCTGCCCCCGGACCACCCCTGCCCTGCCCCCAGACCGCCCATTTAGTAAAGCTCTGGGACTTACACGTGTCCCGGGCCTTTTTAAAATAGGCCCCGGCACGCGTAACCTTTTTAAAATCCGGCGCTTAGTACTTAAGCAACTACTGGGTTTTTCTCTTACCAATCATACTAATGAATAAGTTTCAAACATCTCCAAGCAGCTCCATTAGACTTTAGGGAAAAATGCAGATCCAGGAACTTAAACCAATCTCGAAATTTGGAGTCAGGAAAGATTTTTTCATTCTAAGGAACTGACAACAGAAGTACAGTGTCATTTTCTGTTTTCCCCCGGATCCAATGTAGCAAAAGCTTTTTAATATTGCTACATGATGCACCTGGAGAAGACAAAAATATAGAGTTTTAGAAGCAAATAAGACATGATGGATCCCAAGTCGTCTTTCAACTTAACCAACTAGGTCTATATGAATACCAATATTGAAAACCAGAATAAGATCCATCTGTGTTGCTATCACAAATTCAAGCATGATGGAAATCACTTATTACAAGCAGAGAACTGGCCAGTTCCACCAACAGTATTATGGGGCATTCTTAGTCAATCAACGTCCCCACATGCTAGAGCTGCTCTAAATTATTTTATTCATATAGATAGTTATTTTCAGCATTAGTTCTGTGCGATACCATTTGTTGACCATGTTATTTCCTTGAATGTTGCTGCAAAAACAAAGCAATGCTTTGTAGCTAGGTGAAGAAAAAGGTTTTGATGATCAGGTACTGTATTTGGAACAGCTTTTTGAAAACGAAATATAATGGAGAGACACTGGTGTTCACTTCTGCAAGCGCAGTCTACGCATCTTCAAAATTTAAATCAATTGATTTTTATTTTCCTTTTCCTTCTCCATATTCTTTTCCTTTTTCATATGGGCGCAATCAATGCTGAGCTATCCTCCAAAATTATTCTAGCTTTTAACTTTGACCCCCTTCTAAATATAGGCTTGCACTGCAGTGATCTTCCATGACCAAATATGCACCTCCCTTCTGAGATATTTCCAATGCTCTTCTTTGTTTGGTAGCTAAAGTGTCGCCAGTGGTAATTTTCTAAGTCCCACCCCCCCCCAAATAAGGTGCTGAGTTGGGGCCCAGTGCCCAGTGGTGGCTTCCATCTTCTACTCCAGCTGCAATGAGGAAGAGGAAACAAATCCACAAAATGTTCAGGTCAGTGACCTGGCATGCCCTGGCAGAATGGCATCACTAAATGGCATCATAAGAATTGTTTTCTGTCCCCACTTCCCCTCTTGCTGAGCTGTTAATGGTCCTTTGGTTACAGAACCCAGATCTTCTGCTTAGCAGACTATAAAGCTACATACAGCCCCTTCAATTATTTGCTTCTATTGTTAAGAAAGAAGGGTGTTTACATAGAAACATAGAAACATAGAAATGACGGCAGAAGAAGACCAAATGGCCCATCTAGTCTGCCCAGCAAGCTTCACACATATTTTCTCTCATACTTATCTGTTTCTCTTAGCTCTTGGTTCTATTTCCCTTCCACCCCCACCTTTAATGTAGAGAGCAGTGATGGAGCTGCATCCAAGTGAAATATCTAGCTTGATTCGTTAGGGGTAGTAGCCGCCGCAATAAGCAAGCTGCACCCATGCTTATTTGTTTTACCCAGACTATGTTATTAGCCCTTATTGGTTGTTTTTCTTCTCCCCTGCCGTTGAAGCAGGGAGCTATGCTGGATATGCGTGACGTATAAGTCTTCTCCCATGCCGTTGAAGCAGAGAGCCATGCTGGATGTGCATTGAAATTGAAGTATCAGGCACATTTGGTTTGGGGTAGTAACCGCCGTAACAAGCCAGCTACTCCCCGCTTTGTGAGTGCGAACCCTCTTTTCTTCTCCCCTGCCGTTGAAGCAGAGAGCTCTGCTAGATGTGTGAAGTATCAGTTTTTCTTCTCCCCTGCCGTTGAATCAGAGAACTTTGCTGTATATGCATTGAAAGTGAAGTATCAGGCTTATTTGATTTGGGGTAGTAACTGCCGTAACAAGCCAGCTACTCCCCTCTTTGTGAGTGTGAATCCTTTTTTCCACATTTCCTCTTGCTGTTGAAGCTTAGAGCGATGTTGGAGTCACCGTAAGCCTGTGTATGTTTATTTAATAAGGGTATTGACTCCAGGCAGTAGCCATCATTCTGGCGAGTCACCCACTCTTCATTGGCAGCCTCTTGACTTTATGGATCCACAGTGTTTATCCCACGCCCCTTTGAAGTCCTTCACAGTTCTGGTCTTCACCACATCCAAATATATTCACCACATCCAAATATATTGGAAAATTACTTTATATTTCCATTGCATCTAATCAACTTACTTTTTAGAGGAGATCTGGAGCACACTCCTGGGTTGTGAAGTCACATTAAAACACAGTTTGGGACTTATGCTCCTTTTTCTTTGGAAGGAAAATGGAATTGTTTAGAGAAATAGGGATAATCTGTATTAAGGAACAAAAAAAAAAAAAGACTGGCCTGACATTTCTATGAGGAGCGGGTTAGCTGCAAGCTGCGAATTTCTATGGGCTTAATAAATTTAATAATCAAATTCTCATAGTCTGAAAACAACTAAACACAGAGGGGTAGATGTTAAAAAGGTGCGCGCACATGTACACCCGATTTTATAACTTGTATGCGCAAGTTATAAAATCAGGGGTCAGTGCGCACAAGGGAGTGCACAATTGTGCAACTTGCGCGCGCCAAGCCGTGCTGCCTTCCCCCATTCCATCCCAAGCTGCTCTGATTTCAGAGCGGCCTGGAAGGGAACTTCCCTTCCCCCTAACCTTTCCTCCCCCTAGCCCTACTCTAACCACCCCCCCCCCCCCCCCAAATCTTTTTTTTTATTTTACCTTTTGAGCCTGCCCATTTAGTAAAGCCCCGGGGCTTTACGTGCGTCGCTGGGCCTTTTTAAAATAGCCCTGGCGCGCGTAACCTTTTTAAAATCCAGCCCAGAGAGCATAAAGTCAGAAAGAAGAACTCAGGCTACATAGGATATAGATAAGTTTAAGGTTTATAATGAAAACAACATATGTATGCAATCAAATTCCAAACATTTTCACATTTAGAAATCTAGATTTCATGTGTTAACTGCCTAAAATAAATTTGTTTTGTTCTGTTGTGATATTACTATTGACATGCATTATACCTCACGCTAGTACAAGCCTCTTGAAGTAGTTGTCTTTTACTTTTCATTACACACATCTTTTTCTTTGACTTATAAATATGCCTCACAATTAAAATGCTTATCCTAATGTGCCTGGATAAGCTATAATATTTTGGGATATCCTATGCTAGAATGTTTGGATGTGAGACATCCAACATTGGGAGGAGTTTGATTTTGGCATCATAGTTTGAGATTGTTGTAGCAATAGGAAATTGCTATCTTTTCCATAAGCATCTAAGATTTTTACTGTATTTTCCACTTAACCTTTTACAATGAGCAAGAGGGATACTGATATGCTTTGCTTATACCATAGTAAAACTCAATGGACTGTATTAAAAAAGTACTTTTTTCCCCACTGTGTGCCTATGGAAAAATCTTAATTAAATAAGGTTGAAAGTATGTCATCACCAGCAAACTAAATTGTGTATCCATGTTAGATGGTTTCCACATTAAAGTCTATTACAAAATCTTTAAACAATTGAAATAAATTTTAATTTAATTTCACATATACACTCCTATTGCCTTCACAGAGTAATAACTTGAGTAGACAGCAAGTCTCCCGCTAGCTTAGTAAATAATACACAAACAAGAAAAATACAATGAGTAATGTCAAACCACAGAACTGAAATGTCATTTTACCAGTGTTTACACTATAATTGCCTCGCAGTTTTTACTTTTTACAATTCACTTCAGGTAATAGCTGTTAATTTTGTGCCCAAACACATTCAGAAGAGATTTTTTTTTTTTACCTGTCTTATACTCAACATTCAAAAGGATCCAGCTATGTAAAGAACTCAATGTGAACTTACTTGGCAACCGTCATACATAGCCTCAGTAGTATATTGGCTTATGGTGTCAAGCCCTTGCAACTCTGGGCTTGAATAATCATAGGTTGCTGTAAGAATTTAAGAACCAAACACTGTGTGAAAACTACAAATGTTAGCTCTTGTTAGCTAACATTTGTAGTTTTCACACAGTGTTTGGTTCTTAAATTCTTACAGCAACCTATGATTATTCAAGCCCAGAGTTGCAAGGGCTTGACACCATAAGCCAATATACTACTGAGGCTATGTATGACGGTTGCCAAGTAAGTTCACATTGAGTTCTTTACATAGCTGGATCCTTTTGTATTTTGACAGTTTCTGATTTTCAGCTATCCTGAGTTGATCAAAAATATTATACTCAACATTGACAGTAAATATTTAGAATTTCTTTGCTGAAACTGTAACTCTTGAAAACAGAAGTATTTTATGTCAATAATTACACTGTTGTTAAATATGGATTCTGAAGCCACAGTTCTTGCTCTCAATAGAAGTCTTTAAAATATAAGTTTGTTGAAAGACCTTTTTATGATGTCATCCAGCTTGCCTCAAACAGCAGCCCAAGTACAACATATGAATTCTGACTTAGAAGATGCGTAAGGTAGTGAACCTAGCGATAGGACTGGCAGGCAAACTTAACAGTTGGCTGATGGAGAAGCAAATAGGCTGGAGACAGTGCTGCAAATTCAAAGCATTTATTTGCAAAAAGGATTTCAGGAAAGTTTTGTCTTTTCACAGGGATTAGTAAAAAGCAAATATAAGGTAACTCCTACAGCAGCTAGAACTCAGAACGTAAGTGAGAAGCAGAGGAATACCATCAGAGTTCCCTAGCCAGGTATCCTCCTGGCTCTTGCACTAGTCAAATCCCAAAGCAACAGCCTTGGAATCGACCTCCAGGAGCCTTTCCACTGCACAAAACGCCACTTGTGAGTGGAGGATAGTTTTGTTGTGCCCCCCCCCCCCCCCAACATAAAATACAATACTTCCTTTCCTCAGCACCCATTCACCATCTTTCACACCTCTCATTTGCCTTTTTGCGTGTGACTACTTTTACCATCTCTCTTATTACGCTTCTTGCTCCTTTTACTGTACCCCCATCTCCCATTCCAACGTACTTCCTGTCCCCTTCTCTCCTGGCTGTTTATCCCTGTCTCACTGCTTCATTTTGCCGACTCTTACTACTTTTCTTAATGTCCCTTCATTTTCTCCTCCTTCCTGGGTTTACCCTGCAGCAGCAAGGGCAAAGTAGAATCAGCATCAAGGATAGTGTTGGCAGCGGTAGTGCAGAGTTGGACAGGAGAGCAGGGCTTTCTCACTTTCTTTCATTCTCTTGCTCTGCAACCATAGAGCAGGGATGAGTGTGAGTGTGTGTCCACTAACTACCGATATTTGGAGTGAGCTGGATATGTTTTCATCTAAGTTTAGATGCCCCCAGGAGCAGATCTAGACTTATCCAACGAAGTGCGCACATAGACATGTTTTATTCAGCAACTTTGCTGAATACATCGTAACTTTGCCAGATTAGTTCTAATTGGCTAAGTTACTTACAAAGCCAGCTTTGAATATCTACCCCGGGATGGCTATTACTATGAAAGCCTATTTTTAGCAGCACTGTAAATTATGTGATTTGGACTTTTAACATTTTTGCTTTTCTAATGAAGACATTCATACCAAGCAAGCAAAGGGATTTTACTACTCAGTTCATTTGGAAGGCTTTCTTAGGCTTGTGTATGGTCTGTGGTGATTGGGACAGAGGAATGGAACGTAAATCACTAAGATTCGTCCCTCTTTGCTCTGACGGAAGCTGCACCATTTTTTTCTTGTTTCCACCTGAGTTATACATAACTGGAGCTCATAACTCTTGCAGCCGCCACTCTTACCCACGTGTCCGTCGTTCCGAACTTCTGGCTTCTTACTCTCCTTAGACACGTAAGCATTCACTTTATACACATGAACAACACAGGGAACTGTTGTTGGTATAATAAGGCCGCAGCTTTTATTTAATACATCCAGAAAAAACTTCCCTGGGTACCCGAGCCGGTATGATATCTCCACCGCTGCCCGCCGTAGGGACCAAGCAAGGCAGTCTTACTCCCTGGGCCCCTGCCTTGTCTGCCAGCAAGGGGCCCCCGATCATCAGCCCATTCTGCGCCCCCACCTTTTTGCGCCGCCCCAGGCGCTGATGGGCTACCACGCCGTCCTGTGATGTCACCGGCACCACTCTCAATATGCCCAACCGGCCCGGGTAACCGCCCTCTCCCTCTCAGCTGTGACATTGACCCCAGCAATGAATAGCATTTGCATTGTGCTAACTAACATAAGTATGCTATCTGCTGCATAAATTAATCAGTTATACGAATGTACACTTACAGTGTTGCATGCTTAAGTTGATACAGTGTTATTCGCTTTGTTGTAAGTTCATTCTTTAAAAAAAATTCTTAAACTTTTTTTTTTTTTTACTTATTTCGTAGGGTGGGTGGGATTTTTTTGTGCACGCTCTGGGAGAAAAAAGGGGGTTCCGACCTCCATCACGGCCCTTTAAAGGGCCGATGACGTCATCGGTCTGCGTCTCCGACGCTCCTCCTGTGTGCCGGTGCTGGGGGCGTGGCCTAGCCCTGCATCATCACGCTCTTGCGTGTACAGGGGGTGGCCCGTTCACGCGCCGGTGCTGCCGTTGGTGCGCACCTCTCCTCCCCCCCCCCCTTTTTGCCGGGACATCCTCCTCAGTGGGAGGGCGGCGCTTCGGTTATGGGTTGGGGCTCTGTCCATTCGGGTCAGGTCCACCTCTATACATTGTTTATGCTTTATTTTTAAATATGTTTGCACTGTTTGCTGCTTTCTTACACAGGCCCCAACTAGGGACCTAGCTACATCCCCAGGGGCTACTTTACCACGTTTCTCCTTATCTTTTTTTTTTTTTTAAATTTCACCTTAATGAACAACTCACCAACAATATTAACCCAATTAGAGGGTAACAGCTGAGAGATGCCCTCATGATTATCTGTCATGAATGAATACGGTCTGCGATCAGTGTAAACCTATTTCCTAATAGTTAGGGTACAGGCTTGCAGCCTCCCTTTGGTTTTGGACAATTTTCTTAATTGTCCACAGCCAAAGGGGAGAATGCAGAATTAGAGTGTGCCTTATAGCAATTTCCTTCTGCGACATAAGATGAGATATTCCTTCCTAAATAAGTGCTGTGAATTTAGACTCACCTCCGATGTAGCTGCTTGCAGGTCAGATTTCTTGACCAAGTTTTGGAAATGTAGAAAGTATTTTCTGTGTAACCTGCATTCGATAGAACACAGCCATGATTTGGACCTTTCCTTCTGAGGGTAAGGCTTGTTAATAGTGATGACACGAACTGCAATATGACATTCAGGGCAGAGAGCACATAAACATGCAGGCCCATTCAATAAAGTCCGCGGGAGAGCCGGCACTCAAAGGCGCGCGCCCGCTCTCCTGACAAGCGCCCAGGCACCTCTCCTGGGCGTGTGATTCTTTATTTAAATTAGGGCAGAAAAGACCATATAGCCTATCTAGTTTGCCCATCCACACAACTCGTCAGCTCTACACTGCTCAGAGATCCTTTGTGCTTGTCCCATGCTTTCTGGAATTAATACCATCCTTGTCTCCATCACCTCCACGGGAAAACTGTTCCATGCATCAACCACCTGTTCTGTAAAGAAATACTTGCTTAGATTACTTCTGATTCTATCCCCTTTCATCTTCATCCCATGACCCCCTCATTTCAGAGTCTCTTTTCCATTAAAAGAGACCCACCTCCTGTGCATTGATGCCTCTGAGGTATTTAAATGTCTCTATTATATCTCCCCTATGCTGACTTTCCTCTGGGGGATATGTGTTTACGTCACTTTTCAATGAAGATCATTGACCAATTTACTAACCATCCTGTATATATCCTTTTGAAGGTGTAGTTTCCAGAATTATGTTTTTAAGCCAAAGCTCTGGAATCTACTTTGATTGGCTTTCACACAATAGACAATTGGAATGAAGTTATTCATATTCCTCAAGGGTAATCTGCATCTGTAAGAGACACCACCTGCAGACCCTACACACGGCTAAGGGAATGAGGGAACAGAACAGGAAAGGAATGAGAACAGAAAATCTGCCATCCAATCTCTGAAGTTTAGAAAATTTAGAATAACAAAGCTAAAAACATTAAAGTGACCTCTCCTATGCCAGATAATCATGATTTTATCCATTGTATTCCACCCAGTAACTATGTGTAGGTTTGCTGCTTTCCCTTATAAATCATAGTAGGAACAAATTAATGTTTAATAATACATTATAAGAAAACAAATCTAGCACATTTTAAACTCCATAGGGCATGGGTGTTGACTGTGAATTTGTATTTTTTACTTTTCCTGAAGGGTACTCTGTACATTTAAATTACTCCAGGACAAGCCAGTCACAGTGCAAAGGGCTGGATTCTCCCACAATCGGAATGTAGACAAATATCTAATCAAAGTTATTTACCAACCTCAGCAAATAGGTATATTCAAATCCCTTGTTAAAAAATGAATGTCTGAAGCCTTGTACTCCTTGGAAATGTTATATAAATCCCTTTGATGCAGCTGTTTAGGATGGACCCTGCCGTGAATAATGCAATACTTAATCATATTCATTAAATATGAATGATTATCATCGCTGTTCAGATATGCAGAGTCATTCTCATGACATTACCAATATCTAGATTTGGGTAGAGAACACCATCTGAGTATCAGGGTTACCAACTCTCGGTAAATTTACTAACAGTCAGTAAATGAAGAAAATATGCATGTCCCTAAAAGTAATTTCACGATAGTGAAAATGTCATGAGTGATAGGGCCTTTTGCATTTGCCAAGAACTCAAGCTCCATGATACTTCACCAGTCAGCAAATACTACTATTGCTAGTTATCATTTCTATAGCATTAGTAGATGTACGCAGCACTGGGGGGTGCAACGTCCCAGCATAGTAAATCCAGCTATGCACAAAATGACAAAGGTAAAATGTGAGCCTATAAAGCTGTTAGGCTGTCAGTAAGGAACATTTTCATGAGTTGGCAACCCAGCTGTGCATACTTTTACCATTTCGTCAGCTCAAACTAAGGACAAGAAACTAAATTTGCTTACCCCCACTGCCTTACAAATATAAGAACATAAAAAGTGCCATTCTGGGTCAGAGCAATGGTCCATCAAGCACAGAATTTTGCCCTAGTCAGTGGCCAGTCCAGTTTATTTGGACGTTCCTGCCAGATTTTAATGGTGAGATCCATTCCATGTTGCAGCAGTAAGAAGTAATAATCCCCAAGTCTATCTGGCTAATAGACCGGTCCTCCAGAAACCTGTCCAAGTCTTTTTTAAACTCTCATCCTTTGGTGAGAAATTCCACAATTTAATTCTATGTTGACTGAAAAAATACTTTCCTAAATTTGTTTTATTTCTTCTACCAGTTAGTTTCATGAGTGTTCCCTTGACTTAGTACTATTTGAAAAGGTAAATATATGTTCCCTGCTATCTTGTAGAGAATAGAAGGTGTAGCAACAATTTTTAACAATGACATTTCATATTAAAGTCAAACTTCATTAAAGACGTTAAGATTACTTGCTGAACAAATCCAGGAGGGTTTTATTGGAGCATCCATCAAAAGTAAATTTATATAAGCAATGTAGCACAAGTCAGTTCACTGAAATGTACATGTTTCGCCAGACAAGCTGCCTTAGAAGGGACAGGGCACTAAAGCAAGAAAAACACAAAGTTACAGAATAATAAATCTATAGGGAATTACAAATAACATATCTATCTATCTATCTCAAGCAACCATAATCTTCATTTGTCAGAAAGGAAACATCAAAAAGCAGTCTATGTACAGTGTAAACAACCGGCATGCTAGGATGCCGAGAGATTTAAAGAACTCAAAAGAGCACCAAAAAGATCACATGACCCAAACCACCAATCAAGGGGGGTAAGGAATTAGTCACATGTGAATCCACTCGCCTGCCAAATCAAACACACAGGTGCAGTATGGTGAATTCGTATAAAATCATGTCAGATCTCGCGGCAATTCAGCAGAATGCCGACAAGAGGACCAGGCGGCAGAATGCGGTAAGTTGGAACTTTGAATGCTCCAGCTTCATAATCCATCTAGGGATGTGCACATATAAACCCATGAAGTAATGTGATTGTGCAAAATTGGATTTTGAAGAATATACGGTGAAATGACCATTTTTATTTTAAAGGGTATTAAGTACCATGTGAATAAGACAGGAGTTTAACCTTGCATTTTCAAAGTTCAGGATAACGATTTTCCGATGTTGTAACAGTCCCTGAAGCAGCTTGGAGCGAAACGTACGTCGGACTGCACAAGTGCCTTAGGATCGTAAGTTCATTCCTTCAAAAGAAACTCCTGAACAACTTGATCTACAAAGCGCGGTAGCGCTACAGACAAGTAAGGAAGCGCGGCGGCGCTCCACACAAGTAAGGAAATACCGTCCCTTATTAATTAAATACCGTCACTTATTAAAATTTTACATATATAAAAAAAGAAAAAAAATTTGTTTAAACTCATCAATAAAATAGTATTTCAAGGACTTTAATGGACCGATGATTAAACATGACCCGTAGTGGTTGAGAGCCTGGCTTACTGCCAAACAAACCGCGGGTGTTATGATGGTTCCACAGCTTTAAATAAATAAATGCACAAAAAACGTTTTGGTGTGGAGACAAGTGTAGCTCGTTGCACTTAAGCAATTAACTGTTCCTTTATAGTGGGGTAAGGAATTGAGACACTGTACAATTATCTAGAGATTGCATTCTTCTTGCTATCTTAGATATAGAATCATGCTATACTATGATTCTACCTCCAAAAGAAACAAAATAAAACAAAACAAATAAAATGTCAGGTCCCATCAGAGAAGGAAAAAAATCCTCTTATGCCTCCCTGACAATTCTCCCCTCCACCACCTTGAACCCTCTTATCATATTTTTCTTAGTTCATGGAGCAAGAGCTATCCCTCTGCTTAGAAAAACTTCTTGTTTTTGAGATATTTGAAAACATTTTTAGTTTTATCCTATTTTCTTCATTATGAGCTGTATTCCATAGTATACTAATATTCCACAAGAAGGTGTGATCGCTATTGGTGAGGAAGCCTGTCTATATGTCTCAGATTGTGAATCTAAGTGGTTATATAGATCCCCCGAAGCTTGCACTATTGTTAATTTCTTCCACACAAAATGGCATTGTCAATGCCATTTCTAAGCAGAGGGATAGCTCTTGCCCCATGAACTAAGAAAAATATGGTAAGAGGGTTCAAGGGGGTAGAGGGGATAATTGTCAGGGAGGCATAAGAGGATTTTTTTTTCCTTCTCTGATGGGACCTGACGTTTTGTTTTGTTTTATTTTATTTTGTTTCTTTTGGAGGTTTTTAATTTAAAATAAATGAAGAGAGAGTAAAAGAACAAATGACACCCCCCACCCCCCCAAAAAAAGTGAAAAACAAAACAACACAATGTTTATACACATCCCCACTTTTTAATTTGTCAATCTGCTCTAGCACCCTTTACAGATTCACACTGATTTGGTTTTGTCATTCTGCATCCTCCTTGACAGTGTTGCTCTCTCTCCAACATCCTTTGCAGTGAAGAATAAAGCAAAGGATTCATTTAGTTTTTCTGCTATGGCCTTATCCTCACTAAGTGCTCCCCCCACACCCCCCCCCCCCAGCCTAATGATCCATCTCTCTTCTTCAGACTTCTTGTTTTTGAGATATTTGAAAACATTTTTAATTTTAGCCTATTTTCTTCATTACGAGCTGTATTACATTTTTCAAGGATGCTTTTTTTTTTTTTTTTTTTTTTAACTTAACACACATGTTAGAAAATCCGTGGGCCGTGCTCGCCAGATTTTATAATCAGCGTGCATATATGCGGGTGGCACGCACAAGGGGGGACAATTAAATCAACATTTGTGCAGCGATGCATCGGGCCTTCCCCAGTTCCCTCCCAGTCCGCTCCAATTTAGGAGCAGACTGGGAGGGAACTTTCATACCCCCTACCCTAACCTCCCTTCCCCTCTCCTCCCCACCCTCTAAAACCCATTTTTAAATTTTTTTACCTTTTATTTTTAAAGTTACTTCAGGGCCCAATCTGAAGTAAAATGTGTGTATAATCCCCATTTTTTAAGCACGGGGAGTATTTAAAATCCAGCCTTAAGCAAACAAATGTAAACAATAACCAAACCTTCACCTTCAGAAAAAAGATAAAACTGGACATTCTTGAAGAAGCTTTGAAAAATAAGCTAGTTGAGTTCAATCAAACTAATGCTACATCCGCCTTTAACGTCTGGGATTTAATCATCAATGATATTGCTGATAACCTAAGCCTAATACAGACAAAAATGTTCCAAAATGATTGGAATCCCTCAAAACAAAAGAAACTTTGGTACAACGAAGAGCAGAGAAAAACTAAACAGACACTGAGAAAATCAGTGAAACAATAGTGAACAAATCAATAAAGCAAAAAAGCAAAATAAATTCATGGAGTAATATTTAATTCCAAATTACTCTTTGAAATCGTTAAAAACTTAATCAAGGACCCATCTTCCTCCAACTCAAGAATATACAACTTCTCAGAGAAGGACTGCAATGAATATGCTATCTCCTTGTTAGTTAAATAAATTAAAAACTCAATTTCCCATTAACAAAAGAACATGAAGAAAAAACTGGAAGTCCTACATGGAACACTTTCGACATAGCAACCAAGCTGGAAATAAATCAAATCATTTTGAAAATTAAACCTGTTATCCACCCACTAGACCCAATCCCAGGAAGTTCCCTGAAAATAGTACATAATGTAATCACTCCTATAATCGCAACCATAATCAACCACTCACTCTCAGAAGGACTGGTCCCATGTATAGCAAAAAAAGCTGTGATCAAACCAATCCTGAAAAATAAAACTGGCAGAATTTATGATTGGGACAATTATAGACCAATATCCAACTTGCCATTTATCGCCAAAGTTCTGGAAAAAGCAGTGTTAACGCAATTGGAAAATCCCTTAGAAGACAATGATATTCTATACCCAAACTAATTTGGATTCAGAAAAGATCGATCAACAGAAACTCTACTCGTATCTTTATTTGACTCTGTGCTACAGGGGTTTGACAATGATGATTCCTATATCTTGGTACTATTAGATTTAACAGCAGCATTCAACATGGTCGACCACACTCTACTATGCCAACAGATGAAAAAAATTGGAATAGATGGAAGTGTACTGAAATGGTTCTCCTCCTTCCTAGCTGAAAGGACTTTCCAAGTCAAACTGGGCAACTACCATTCTGACACATTCCCAATCGACACAGGTGTCCCTCAAGGCTCCACACTCTTGGCTACACTTTTCAACATCTATATGCTTCCTCTATGTAAATTACTAGCAGATCTAGGAATCAGCTTCTTCCTATACCCTGATGACGTACAGTTCTACATTCCTATCTTCAAATCAATTGAAAATACAGCAGTGAAACTCTCAATATAGATTTTGCTGTACTGCTTTAATGTATCTCAGCTAAAATTAACACTAAACAAAAACAAAACTGAAATCGTATTGCTAAGGAGAAACCAATCTGTAATTAAACCGCCATCCTTAGACCTGGGTAATTTTCACATCGCACCCTCTGAACAAGTACGGGATCTTGGAATACAGATTGATGAGAACATCACAATGAAAAGCACATAAACTAATTAAAATAGGATACTCCAAGCTGCAAATTTTACATTGGTTAAAGCCTCTACTAACATTCCATGACTTCCAAACTGTTTTACAAACTGTAATATTCTCAAACTTAGATTACAGCAACTCACTATTACTAGGCCTCTCCTCAGCACAATTAAAACCATTACAGCTACTCAAAATGCCACTGCAAGGCTACTATTAGGGAAAGGGAAATTTGACCACATTACCCATTCACTGATTGATCTACACTGGCTGCCAGTACAATCAAGAATCCACTATAAAGTACTGACACTCATCTTCAGCATAATCAATGACAGTAACTCCTGCTTATTAGGCATGACTCTCCAACCATACACACCACAACGAACACGCGGATCACAAAACAAAGGACTATTAACAGTACCTACACCCTATAGTGAGCCCCAAATTATAGAACTCTCTACCTGAGTTGCTATGCCTGATTACATAAAGAAAGAGCTTAAAACGTGAACTGAAAACTTGACTCTTCAAAAAAGCATATGATCTAACATAAAATAATATCCTGTGATATAGTTTGATGAATGAACGACAATTAATAAGAGACTTAAAGAATATTAAGACAACTTTGACTACCTCATGAAAATTACTTAAAAGAACTAATTGATCATGAAATACTATTTATCAATCTAGCTAATATGTTTTGATGTTGTGTTGACTTATAACATGAATGCTGCAAGTGATGATGTTGTGTTGACCTATAATGTGAATGTTGCTTTTGTAAACCATCGTGATCTTCTTTTGGAATGACTATATATAAAATGCCTAAATAAATAAATAGCACATGGTTCTCCTTTTGCAGAAACAATTTTAATTTTGGGGATATGGTTTGAAAGATTGTTATGGTGTCTTTAAATCTTGACATCTGCTTTGTGTCCTATGTAGAAGAAGACTTCTAGTGAAGAGAGTGAGTTAGAGAAGAGTCTGTGAGAGAACGTTTTGGTTCAGAAAGCTGCAAGCTGATTCAGCTTTTATAAATTACAGGTGCCAGAACATGTCTGAAAGCTCAAGAGGTCTACAAGTGGACTATTGCATGTCTTTTGTTCTGCTGTTACAAATCTTCTGTACTGCTAAAACCAACTGTGAGTGTTGAACTGGAAGATTCCCCATTTTTTAGTTATTATATGCCTTCTATAAATAAAACAAATATGTTTTTGGAATAACAAGTGGTAAGGGATTTTCTGTTTTTGTGAGCAAGTGGGTTGCCATGCTGAGTATTGCTCTCCAAGTTTCAAGAATAACTAAAAGATAAATTTAATTTGTACACCTCTGTGTGAATCCTGTGAATCAGCATCTAAAATCTATCCACGATCCAGGTATTACAGTTACACTTCATGAGGTAGCATGGTAACATCTAGCAGCATAGTAAAAATGTTTATTTGCGCTTTGTGCATATAAAACATTATTTGGAATGATTGCTAAAAAGTCCATTGCCTCTTCCACCCTTGGGAAGCAAATCTGTCATCTTACTGCAGAGTTGTGGAGGAGTATCCTAGTGGTTGGAGCAGTGGGGCTATGACCCCTGGGAAACCAAGGTTCAAATCCCACTGTTGCTCCTTGTGACCTTGGACAAGTCACTTTACCTTCTATTTCTTTTAGGTACAAAATTAATTGTAAGCCCTGTGGGGCTAGGGAAATACCTATAGTACCTGAATGTAATCCTCTTTGAAGAGCAGAATATAATAAAATAAATGGGATGGTTTATTGCTGCTGACGCTAACCCAAATTTTATCAAGTGGAGTGCCCAAAAGGTGGAAGATAAATCAATTAAGTATATAACAAGCAAAAAAAAAAAACAAAACCTTACATGCACTAACAAAAATTTGTGCCAAACTATCAAGAGTCTGATTTGTGCTCTGGAAAATCCTTAACAGGAAAAAAAAAAACTTCAGACAATACTGTTGAAGAAAATGAGAATATGTGCAAAGTTTTCCATTGTAATTTAGAAGGATTGTTCTCTGAAACAGAGGTATTTCCATAAGCCCTAGACATCAGTAAAGTGCTTGGCACGCGTACTATGGCTTACATTGCACAGTGATCTGTCAGAACATCCCTCTTATTTTCCTTTTCTTCCTCTTTCCTTTGCTTTCCTGTTTGGCCACCACCGCCACAGCCGGCCTCCCTTGGAAATGACTTCATCAGCAGACTGCGCACGGGGAAGAGGCCGTTCAGCAGGAAAGAGGCAAGCAATGGTTCTTCATGGGAGCCACACAGTGAAAAAGTCCCAACCCAAACCCCCCTTCCCTTCCACTCCCTTTCATGATGCATCTCCCGTGCTGCGCAGTGGGCTAAAGCCTACAGCGCTTCTCAACCCAGTCCTTGGGGCACCTCCCAGCCAGTCAAGTTCTCACGATGTCCACAACGAATATGCATGAGACACATCTGCATCCACTGCTTCCATTGTATGCAGATCTATATCATGCATATTTGTTGTGGACATCCTGCAACGCTGATTGGCTAGGTGTGCCCTGAGGACTGAGTTTAGAAGTGCTTGGGCTTTACGAAGATTAGCTGCTTTAACTCATTATAATTTCTTTCAAAGAACACGTAAGCTTTCTACAAAGCCACTACTATCTCATGGAATATATATTAATTAACTATCCCCGCAAATAGGGGCTGTAAATGTGTCTTGAAACAGCACCTGCAGTAAAGTGTAAAGTAACATAACATACAGAGACTGTCCTGCCAGTGCAATAATGAGATATCACACTATTGCTGAGTTCATTAATGAAAAGAGTTAGTCAAAGAGATGGATCAGGAATACCTCTAGCTGTAGGACGCTCAAAAGCATTTCATGCTAAAACGGGGAAACTATTTATGTATTATTAGTCTTTTTTACTGTGGGCACTGATGTAGGACACATTTGCAGTCAGATTTTCTTGGTTTGGGACTGTATGGTTCAGACGCATCACTTTTACCACCCAAAACAAAGATCATATATTTCAAATCTATAAAACAAATAGTGTGATTGAGAAACCATGTGAGAGACCGGCAGCAGAAATGTGCGTTAATCTGCCAATAAATGAAATCATGCAGTAACTGTAGAGTAGCCGTTGTCCAGCCAACACACAGATAATTTTGAAACCGAAACCCCAGCAGTCTGTTACAAATGAGTTTGTTTGTCTTAGATTTCCATGCCATGAGCTTGCTTATAGAAATTGAACACTCCATTTCTTCATTATGGTGATACTGTCGATCTCATCTATATACACAATGGTTGAAACTTTTTATTGTACTATATGTAAAACCCATATATTCAGGTTCCTACAAGTTGCTTAGGTTGTACCATCTTTCTCAGTTGCCTACTACATATTTTGCCTCATGACCAGAAATGGGCAGACTTCTTAAAAATAGGTTCATCGGGTTGGCATGGTGACTCACTGGGTTCAGTCCCTAGGTCAGGGTTTCTGCTCCATGGGCCAGTCAATGCTGAGGGCTGGGGATGCTGACAATGCAGCAGTTACTGCCCCTGGGGGGAGATGGAGTTCCACTCACTGTGCGATGGCGACACCTAGTGGCTGGAATTAGGGCCCATGTTTACAGGATTCTGGAAGGAATTTTGGTGTGTAGCTCCTGCCACGGACTGTAACTGCAATAAGTGGGCTACAATAGTGGGCAAAACCCTGGCTGGTTGCTAATGAAGACTCATAGTATATTATCTACACTGCTAGTCATTCACCTCCAGAATGTGAGCTTCTCGGCCTTTATCTTTGACTGGGAGAACTGAGGAGAAAACCACCTGCACATCTGCTTGCTTCACCCTCTCTCCCAGTAAAAGCCGTTCCAGTTGAGCAGGAAGTTCAAAGAGGCAGAGGCAAACTGCCAAACCCAAAACTAAAGTTTCCTCAAACAATCTGAATTGTAAAAAAAAAATGAAAAAATATTTAAAAATCTAAAAATATGTAATTACACAGAAATATAGATAAAAAACGATTAGATCATAAAGAGGGTAACTTTCAAAGATAATTTTGTGTGTAAAGCTTTTTGTAAAATTGCTTGCCCAATATGCAGATAAATGTATGTGCATATGTAATGTTTGCATGAATGTTTACCCAGCCTGAATGGAGTTGGTTCTGGAGGCAGGATTGGGGAGGGTTTACACTGATGAACTTATTTTTGCATTTTCAAAAGTATGAGTGCAAAATTGCCTGAAACATTTCTGCATGTAAATTAGCAAGTGTAACTGTGTGCAAATAGTTTCAGTGGAATAATTTTCAAAAGGGAATGTGCTTGTGCATGTTCCTTTTTAAAACTGGTGTAATTTATGTGCATATTCCCATCTAATTGATGCAGGCTCCTCAAATGAGTAAAATACCTGAGATACATTTTAATTATGTTGGCTGTCACTGTCCTGGTTTATTGTCTCCAAATGTGTTGGTTTTGTACAACACATAACAGAAATCAGCCTCCCTTTCCTTTTCCCATACTCCTACCACCTCCCTCTCCTCTCTCTGCTCTCACCTCTCTCCTCTTGTTCTCTCTCTCTCTGTGTCCTACCCCCACCCCTTCCTCTTGCTCTCATCCAGCCCCTGTCCCCTGCCCCCAGGTCTCCAGCTCTTCTAGTCCTCTCCATAAACCTATTTTGTGACGGCTCCCCCCATGGGTCTCTTAGAAGCGCTCGGCAACATTAGCGATGCAATAACAGTTCCAGACAGCGGCAGCAGCAGAAGGCAAGTCCAACATCCGCAGCAGTGGATGGGGGTAAGAAAAGGCAGATTGGATGGCCACAGTGGCAAAGACATTCAGGTCTGCAGATGTGGGAACTAAGAGACTGGACGACAGCTCTGGCAGTTGTTGGTAAAGAAGGGCAGGCCTGGGGGCTGCAAGACAAGTCAGATCTGCAAGGCATAGAGGGTAGGCAGATCCAGCAGCAATAAACCGAAGAGCTGGGTCCAGGATTGTGGCAGCAAAGAAGGCCCAAATGTTTCTCCTGGGGGAAGTCTGCTCAAACAAATGGAAAACTCTGCAAAACTCTGCATCCTTTATATTGGTCAAAATAACACAATATACATGGCAATCTTTAAGTAATCAATTTAAAGGGTAATACAGAAAAAAGTTATTACTTAAAGATTCAGAGTTTTAAATATTTTGAGCAGAATTTCCCTAGAAGTACATTGTAAGAATGTCCCTTCCACCCTCTCTCCCTGCTTCCCTGGCCAGTCTCCTTTCACTTTGCTTTCTCAGACCCCCCCAACTCCCCTACCTATCTCTCCCCTTCCCCACTAGGCTCAATCCCTTCCACTCTATCTCCACTTCCACAGAGTTTGACCCCTTTCAGTACTGCCCCTCACACAGACTCCCTCTCTCTCACACACTCCCTCATACAGGCTCCCTTTCTCTCTCATGCATATACCCTCACACAGGCTCCCTCTCTCTCTCACACACACACACACACCCCTACACACAGGCTCCCTCTATCTCTCACACACATCCCCTCACACAGGTTCCCTCTCTCTCACACACACCCTCACACAGGCTCCCTCTCTCTCACACACACACACACACACCCCTACACACAGGTTCCCTCTATCTCTCATACACATCCCTTCACACAGGCTCCTTCTCTCACAAACAAGCACCCTCACTCCCTCATATTCACACACTCCCTTTTTCATGCACAACAGCTCCCAATCTCTCACACATATACACATTCCTTCACAATCTCCTGACATAGACTCCCTCTCTCTGGCACACTCACACACCCTCACTCATGCTTTCTCACACACACACCTCTACACGTAGGCTCGCAGTCTCGTACACACACCTCTACACACAGTCTCGCACATAAACAGTCTCTACACACAGACTCAATCTCACCAGGGCCTGCTCCATCTTCGCTGTGAGCAGGATGTGCTCCGCTCGTGGCACGCCGGGGTCTTCTCCCTCTTCGCTGCGACGCAGCACACTTCGGGTCTTCTCCCTCTTTTCCATGACACGGCACGCCGGGACCTTCTCCTTCTTCATTGTGACGCGGCACGCTGGGGCCTGCTCATTCTTCACCATAAGCGGGATGGGTTCTGCTTGTGGCATGCTAAGGGCTGCTCCAAATTCTGTGCAGAAAACGGAATTTCTGCACAAATTCTGTGCTCCACAGTAATGCAGAATTCCCCCAAGAATAAAATGTGCAGATGTTCCCTTTTAAGCTACCTTGCGGTAGAAGTTATATCTTTAAGATATTACTTCTGCTGCAAGAAAGCTGCCCAGAAAGAGGAGTATCAAAGTACTCACTCAAGTAGAAGGAGCAGCGTTGCCAACTTCTATTGGAAGAAAGTCACTAGATCCACTGTGTCCACTGTGAAAAGGCTCCAGATTGTGTAAAAAAAAAGTAGCTAGAATCATGTTGCTGTACATTGGTGTTAGCACAGCTAGTCACCCTAAGGGTGGGGAAAGAGGGGTGGCTCACACTTACACACATTATCTTGCTCTCTTAGAAACAGACAGACACACACACACACACTCTCAGACATGCTCATACATTGACACACTCTCGCACTCTTTCTAACGCTCAGACACAGAGATAAAGATACTCTAATGCACAGACATAAGAACATAAGATTTGCCATAGTGGGTCAGACCAAAGGTCCATCAAACTCAGTATCCTATGTCCAACAGTGACAAATCCAGGTCACAAGTACCTGGCAGAATCCTAAAAGGTCAATAGATTCCATGTTGCTTATCCCAAGGATAAAAGGTGGATTTCCCCAAGTCCACCTTAATAATGGTTTATGGACTTTTTTTCCAGGAACTTGTCCAAATCTTTTTTACATCCAGCTACATTAACATTTCACCACATCCCTCTGGTAACGAATTCCAGAGTTTAAATATGTGTTGAGTAAAAGCATATTTTCTCCATTTTGTCTTAAAAGTACCATCTAGTAATGTCAGTGTGTGACCCCTAATTCATGTACATCTTAAAAAAGCAACCAACTTATTCTTCTTTATCCCTTCCACTCCACTCATTATTTTATAGATCTTTATCATACACCTCTATCCCCTCAGCCATTTCTTCTCAAAACTGAAGAGCCCTAACCATTGGAGAATCGTTCCATCCTCTTTATTATTTTGGTCGCCATTTTCTTTATCTTTTCTATTTCTCCTACAGTTTTTGAGATATGGTGACCAGAACTGCACACAATAGTCAAGGTGCAGTTCTCCACCATGGAGTGATACAGAAATATTATGATATCCTCTGTTTTATTCTCTATTCCTTTTTCTAATAATTCCGAGCATTCTATTTGCTTTCCTGGCCACTGTTGCACACTGAGCAGAGGATTTCAACATATTATACACAATGATGCCTAGAAACTGGGTGACGACTCCCAGTGTGGAACCTTGCATTGTGTAGCTATAATTTGGGTTTCTCTTCTCTATGCATTGTATATCACTTTTCATTTGTCTACATTAAATGTCATCTGCCATTTGCAGTCTCCGAGCCTCACAAAGTCCTCCTGCAATTTCTCACCATCCTCCTAAGATTTAATAATGTTGAATAATTTTGTATCATCAGCAAATCTGCTCACTCACTCATTGTTCCTATCTCTCGGTCATTTATAAATATGTTAAAAAGCAGCAGTTTCAGTACAGATCCCTGGGGCATTGCATTATTCTCTTTTCTCCATTATCCCTACTCTCTGTTTTCTATCTTTTAACCAGTTTTCAATCCACAATAGGACATTGCCCCCATCCCATGACTTTTAAGTTCCTCAGGAGTCTCTCATGAGGGACTTTGTCAAACACTTTCTGAGACTCCACCTTTATCCACATGTTTATTTAAGCCTTCAAAAAAATGTAGCAGGTTGGTAAGGCAAGACTTCCCTTGGCTAAATCCATGTTGGCTTTGTTTCATTAAGGATTCTCACAGAAGGGGGGATAGAGCCTGTTTTGAGGAGAGAGGGGTTGTGGACAGGGGAGAAGGGACAGGACTAGCAAGCATAGCTCTCTAGCCAGAGGAGGTCTTACTCTCTTGCTTATTCCTGGGGTACTCTAGCCAGGGGAAGTCTCACTCTCTTGCACAGTCCTGGGGCACTCTAGCCAGGAGAGGTCTCACGCTCTTTCACTTTTCTGCTTCCATGCTCCCTAACGCCCGAACTTTGAAAGCCCGGTGTGCGTAAAAATGGGGGAATACACACGTGGCCGGGCCTTGTGCCCACCAAGCGCATTTTAAAAACAGCCCGGCCATATGAGCATTTCCCAATATGTGCAGAAGTGCAGGCTCGATCAAAGAAGCAGGCTGGGGGACAGGATGGAGGCTTGCTGGGACAGCGGTCATTAGGCCCTATCCTGGGAAAGCACACACTGGCAGCCAGCCAGCACGTGGAACTTACGTCATCTATTTAGATGACGTAAGTTCCGAAATAACAAAAAAAAAAGGTATAGACAGGGCTTTTAGGGGTCAGGGAGGAGAGGGGAAAAGAGAGGCAGAGTAGGAAGGGGTATAGGGAAGTTCCCTCCCAGTCCACTCCTTAATTGGAATGGACTGGGAGGAAACTGGGAAAGACCTACTTGCATTGCTGCATGTATTTTATTAAAAATCCCCCCTTGTGCGCATTAGAAGACAACTGTCCGCACATGCACGCACTGATTATAAAATCTTGGGGATATTATATTTTATAACATGCATGTGGCGACCATCTACATCCAGAATGTTTACATGCCTTTTTTTATAGGGGACCAATGTCATATCAACAACTTTGTTTATTGCAAAAGGAATAATGAAAGTCATGTGAAAGAAAATTAAACCTTTAATGTAATGCCATTTTATGACACTATGTTATTTTTTGCTGTTTTTAAGACCCTCTGATTGATTCTGTTATTGTTTATTGTTCTTTGTTATTGCTTAATGTTTTATTTTGTATTATGTTCAATTAGTTTGTTTTATTTCATCCTTCATGGATTTATGCTAATTTTGTATGTAATTTTGGCTTGTTTTCTCCAGATTATTTGCAGTATATTAAATAAATAAATAATAATAATGTATTCCAAAGCATGCAGTGGAGTGGATACAATTTCTCTTTTCATACAAAGATTTGTTTTGTATGCAATTCAATGCTATTTAGCCATCCAGACAGGACTGAATTGCAAAAAGATTTACTTGCCAGCAGGTCCAAACAAATATTCCTCTCTGAATGCTTTCCACAACCAAAATGTGTGAATCAACCCCCTTGTGAATAAACATAGGATCAACCAACATCTAGGCAAATATGTCATTGTTTTTCCTCAAAATATTCCATACAATGTAAATGTTTTTATAATATTGTTTTATATTTTATTTTTATTATCATTCATTGATTTTAAAACCGTATGAGAGAGTCTGCTTCCCTGGACACTGTAAATGAAACCTCTTAAAGGGAAAAAATAACAGTTTTCTAAGTTATATGAAGAAACAACCAAGAAGCATAATGGCCCGTCCTACTGAAGAAATATTTGTTCAGCAGATCCCATTACCCAAAAAAACACATATGTCTGTTATTACAATTAGAAATTCATTAGGAAGAGAAACTGTAGAACCTAGGTACTGGTAGAATGCAACAAACATCTAACGGAAAATTAACACAGCAACCTAGGCAAGAATCCAAAGAAGCTAGACAGGTCATTGCTGCTTGATGAGCCATGAGTTCAGTGAAAACATTACAAAAAGACATGCCCAGTCTTGTTTATATCTATCTCTGTAATGTTGGCAAGAAGAAGATTCATTGCAAGAGTAATTCAAACCTTAGAGCAAGAAAAAGAACACACGCATGCCTAGAAGCAAACTGTGAAGATGAAGGCACAAAGAAGTATCTAAAATGCAATCTTCCATGTGTCATAGAAGCCAGATCAACCAAAAATAAACCAAAGGATTTCATTATAAATTAATCTGAATTTCAGATCCCAGTATTTATCTGCTTGTGTTGATAGGGAAGCTTGTTAGTACAGGAAACAACACTATGGCACTGGGCTGTTGGCATGAATCGCACCAGTAGCATGGGTTGATTCAATCCTGGTTGAGGCTCCAAAAGAACATTCACTGCTACAGACAAATAAAAATAATCACACCTTGAGTTTGAAAAATGTTGCCAAGGTGCTGCACAAACCTTGGCAACCCCAATAAAGCACCTAACCCAGGTTGTAGGCTTGCCCCCACTCTCTGATACATGTTACAGGATATTATCAACAACAGTACAATATGCATGAGGTTCATTATCCCTTTTCAGACATGCAAAATCACTCTGCTGATGACAGTAATATCCAGAACTGGATGAAGAAAATACATGGAGCATGTTCACAGTGTGACATATTTATTTATTTAGATTTAGCTCACAGCATTTCATTGGTAGCTAAAGGCAACCTATATTTAGGTATAGTAAGTATTTTCCCTATCCCCAATGGGCTTACAATCTAACAGGCCAATGCAATATCAGGCATTAAGGTCGGCGCGCCGCTGACCGCGGGGTTGTACACCCGTTTTGGATGCAATGCAATACCAGGATCAGCACGTCCAAGACACACGTCCAAACCAGCGCATAGCTAATAGCACTCATCACATGTAAATGCATGTTGATGAGACTATTAACTAGTACGCCCGACGTAAAAAGTTACTGCGTGCTGGATGCACACGTTTTTACGCTCAAAAATTAACACCAGCCCCAGAGCTGGTGTTAAGTTTTGAGGTGCTCCAAACCATGTGCTTTGCTGTGATTCCTCTGACTTGATATTGTCGCAATACTAAGCAAGAGGAACCACAGAAGCAGCAAAAAAAGAAAAGGTCTTTAAAGCAGTCAGGTTAGGAAAGGAGACGCTCAATTTACAAGCGTAAAATCAATCGTCTGTTTTCCTAACCTGCACAGCCACGTCTCCTGGGCAATCGATGCCATGGGCGCACAATTCATTCCTAGGGTGTCCTTTTTAGCATGGCGGCTCATTTGCCTATTGTATTGAGCGCCCAGGAGAGGTGATTGTACACTCATTAAAAAAAATGCATCCCATTTAAATGCATGTTGGTATTGCATCAGCTTGCAAGTTTATTCTTGAGATAATGGAAGATCAGCAGCAGGATTTGAAGCTTTGGTTTCCTGGGTTCTTAACCCACTGCTCTAACCACTAGGCTACCTCCCCACTACCAAGAAGCTACAATCACTTGAATAGTTAGCAGCCTGGCATCTATGGGACACAATAAGGAGAACAGTAGCAGAAATATGTACACTCAAAAGTTGTAATTACAGTAAAAAAAAAAAAAGTCAGTAGTTCAGGAAGGTACAAAGTATGAAGAACTGCAGTCTAAAAAACAAACACATTCCGAGGCAAAAAGGTACACTCTGGCCATGTTCGCCCTTTACATTATTCTTGATTGGTTAACTGCTCTCCTGTCCATAAAAGGTATAACTGGCTCTTCAGATCGCAAAGCATACCTTTACTTACTGAGAAGAAACAGCACTCCTCATTTCTAAGAAGCTCCAAGATGCTTACACCAGGCCAAAGGAACATCCCCAAAGTAGGGGCAGTGTGAAAATCCACCCTGTCTTCCCAAACCTGACATTTGTTTGGATTTGATTGCTTTGGTTTATGTTCTGCTTTTCAGCCACTTCAGAGCAGATTACATTCAGGTATTGTAGGTATGGGATATCTTTAACAGATCAGCACCTGACCGAGCAAGCACAATTGCATCAGGCCATGAACACTTTCATCATCTTCATCACTTATGTTAGGGGTGGCCAACTCTGGTTCTCGAGAGCCACAAACAGGCCTGTTTTTCAGGATATTCATAATGAATATGCATGAGATATATTTGCATACAGTGAAGGCAGTGCACGTAAACCTATCTCATGCATATATATTGTGAACATCTTGAAAACCAGACCTATTAGTGTCTCTTGAGGACTGCAATTGGCTATTCCCGACTATATCAATACATCTACTTACACTTTACACACCTTTGGATTTTTGGGATTTTAAATTTTAATTAATCATCTTTTCCAAATCTGAGCTCAAGGGGCATTACAATTCAGATACTGTAGGTTTTTTCCCTGCCTTGAGAGTTTACAATCTAAGTTGTTCTTGAGCCAATGGAGGATGAAGTGACTTGCCCAAGGTCAAGCCATTTCACCCTTCATTGCCTTTACACCTACCAGACAGAGAGCTCAATACTTGGGTTCTCTAGGTTGCAGCAGACCCCTTCCTATCCTCAGCTGACTCCTCTGCATTCCTGTCTTCTGCCTTATCAGCTACCTCCTCTGGTCATGGTAGACAGTGGGAAACCCAGATGTTGTGCAGCATACGTGCAGTGACTTCCGTTTAGTAGTTCAGTCTATAATTCTATCCAAGTTAGACTACTGCAATTCTCTTCTGCTAGGTCTTCCGTTATCAGCCATAAAACCCTTACAGATGGTACAAAACGCTGCGGCGAGGTTACTTACCAACACCAACAAAAGAGCCCACATCACTCCAATTCTACTCTACCTCCACTGGCTTCCCATAAAAGCTAGAATCACCTTCAAGACATTATCAATGATCCACAAGGATATTATGGGCAGCGCCCACTTAAATCTTACCTCGCAACTCCGCCTCCACACTTCAAAAAGACCTATCAGATATAATTATAAAGGCTCTTTATATGCTCCCCCAATTAAAACTTCGCTTGCTAAACGGGCACTCTCCACAGCCGGGCCCACCCTTTGGAACTCATTACCGCCTGATCTTCGACTTGAAACCTGCCATATAACCTTCAAGAAAAACCTAAAAACATGGCTCTTCCGGCAAGCCTATCCGGAATCACAGGAACACCTCGACACCGGTCGAAGAGCAAAATAGCGCAATACATAGCCCACTACCGACCTTTTACCCTCAGGACCTTAATCTGGACAGTCCACCCACCGGCTATGAAAGATCCTCTCTTGAATCATTATATGACCTTATACCCTCAGGACCCGCAGGACCTTAATCTGGACAGTCCACCCTCCTGCTATGAAAGATGAAAGATCCTCTCTTGCAGCATTAGCCCACTAGCTCATGCTTTTCCCATAGTTTTGTCTTTCAACATTGAACACTGTCACCTGTAGACCCCACCGATACATTTCAACCTTACCTACCAATTACTTGCAGTTATCTTACCATTTATTCATGTTATTTGACAAATTTTAATGTCGTCTATTTTATATTTCTTTCACATCTAATTTTTAATATTTATTGATTTACATTCTTTTGTTCAATATGTTGATTGTTTAATGTAACGCCGCACGTTATCTGTTCAATACTCTGTTTATTGTTTAATGTAACGCCTTACCGGCGACAGTTTTGTTATCTGGAAATCGACCTGATTTGATATGTATATGTATATCGAGAATGTTGGTATATAAAAACCCTAAATAAATAAATAAATAAATACATACATACATACATACATACATACATACATACATACGGCACACAACAAAGACTTTGCTCTCTTTGGCATGAGCAAAGGGAAGGAATTCTCCATTGTGATCCACAATGTGAAACTGGCTTTTCGTCAGGAATAAGATCCGCTACATAATGATCCTGGCGGAGCATTGTGCACAGCTGCATTAATTCTCTGAGACAGAGAAAGAATGGAGGAAGAGAGTTAGCAATCTGGCTAATGGGGTAACTGTTATTATGTACAAGTATAGAAAAGGCGTAACATACCATTAAATATTAGGCTTTATGAAGACATCTATCTTATCATTGAATTGTTCATTGATTGTAGACATTAGAACTTTACCATATGGATCACAACCTCATATCATGGCAGGACCCAGGAAATGCTACAACCACATCCATCACCAGAAATCCATACTTAAATCTTACCAGAATGTTATGATTTCAGTAGATGGCATCCTGTGCCTTTGGAGGAACCAAGCCACATGTATGAAATCAAACGTCTGTGTCGCAAACATTACAAAAATGATCAATCTCACAGACATCACTGGATGTAATTAGGCATGTAGGCAAGTAGCAAGTATGGCCTTCAGAAAGGAGTAGCCATATCTGGAAATAGAAAACTGACTTGTCAGTCATATCTCCTGTCACCCTCTGGAAGGGCTAGTACGCATGTATTGCATCACATCTTCACTTTCTTCTCAGTAGATAAGCTGTGAGAGTGTTCTAGATGGGAGTCTGGTCTTCCTGAATGCACTCAGTCATTTCTGAATCTGACCTAAGATTGAAATATTCTGCTACATGAGGCTTTGTGTTTCCTACTATATGCCAAAAAAAAAGAGTAGATACACTCTTAGAGTCATTCAGGTGTACGTTAATTACATATCCATTTTAGCTAAGCCAAGTAGAAAGAAAAGCAGCCCCCTTTTCCTGTCCCTTTGATAAAGGCTGCTGCCACATATGCAAAATAAACACAGGATGTCTTTCAGCTATGCCAAGCGAGCATAAACAGTTGTGGTCTGTTTAAATAGTTCTGATGTGCCAGCCTGCTATTGATTGCCTGAGAAAGTGCCATCATGACAGCAAAAGGCAGCACTGCCTCCACTGTTCTTCCAATTGTGGTGAGTATGATTGATAGATAAGAGTGCAAGAGAATGTATGTATACAGTGTAGGAACAGATAAGATATGCAGAGAAAAACAAATGTGAAGATGAGGTAAGATAGGAGCGGAGGCTGTATAGGAGGCAGGACTTGGGGAAGTGCTTTTAAATAGAGGAGTGCCACAATGTGTTGTAGAGAAAGCTGTAGTGTCATTTTAAAAGAGACTTTTGTGAACCAGCCTTGCGACTCAATGGCAATGCTGTGCATTGCTGTATGGAAGACCCAGGTTTGATTTTTGGGTCCAACCTCTGCTTCTGGTACTGGCGAGGGCAAGCATTGCTGTGGAGGTGGCACTGAAAAGTCCCTGGGGGTCAGTAGGAAAGAGTCTCGGCCATTACAATGGTGACACCTAGTGGCCAAATTCAGAGTGCATGGGGATCAGGTTCTGAAGGGCGCTGTGATCTATGGCCTCTGGCCAAGGATCATCACTGCAATGGCTATGCTGGGAAGGGGGGGGGGGGGGGGGGAGAGAAAGAGTTATAAAATAGGAGAAAGTTCTGGGCAATTGTAAATGAAGGTTCATGGTACCATAGCCCATTGGAGATGGGTTCTGATTGATCTGGAAGCCTAAAAGAGAAAAGGGGCACGTCTGGGCCAGAAAAAATGAATTTTGTCATAAGAAAGTGAAGTTGGTAATTTTTAGGGAGCTGAAGGTGTTGTCACCCTTTCCGCACATGGCAGATGACAGAGTAAAATGGCTCATCTTGTTTCATGTAAGATTCCTACTTTCACCATGTGAGGAAAAGAAAATATAAGTGGCAAAATAGTTTTCATGAACTGTAATGGGAGCTTAAGCAGCCGCAGCAGGGAACTTCCAGAGATACTCCTGCCTCGGAAATAAGTCATTATATTTGGGGCTGAAGGCTCTGCAAGGTGAATAAAAAAAAGACTGTAGCGGGCGATTAACCCATTGTAGGCTGGTCTGGTGGCAGCGTGGAGGGCACTGAGAGAGCATTTAGGGTGATTCTGCCTCCTGCACTCCCTGGGTTTCTTTTTCTTGAGCCATGCCAAATATGTTTTGCCCACCCTGCATATCTTCCAAATAGACTCTGAAGACAGTTGCTAGCCAGGAAAACCCTGAGATATTCACACTCCCGGAATCCAAAAGCAGAGAGGGCACATTGATCCCCCCTAGATGTGAACGAGAATTACAGTTTGTATCAGGTAGCTTTGAAATTGGGAGCAGAAGTGTTTAATCGGTAGAATGCATGGAAAAGCGGCATCTGCCCACAGGCCATTCGGTAATGGCTCACATCTGCTGACAGCAGGTTAGACCACGTTTTCAGGACTTTCACAAAAGGAGGAAACCATGACCCGAGGGACAGTTTCAGAGGCATGAACTGACTTTTCTGGGCCTCCTAATAAAAGTTATAGCTGAGTTCCCAGTCCCGTTCTCTGCTCACCTTCACACTAAGGTCCTCCCCTAATGGGAAACACCAGACATAGAGGGGCCTGAGGGGCCAGGGTTGTGTTAAGGCAGCCTGGCTGGGACAGGGGCTGTGCATTGCCGCAGCAGCAACACAGAAAATTGTAAATGGAGTGTACAGCTGGGCTGCCCCTCCCTCTCTACACATATGGGGGGCAATAACTGAACTTCCCTCATTGGTGGAAGCACCGCAGATAGTCTTTAGCCCCAGGGTCACCATAAGTACACATGTAATTTTGCTTCAATTAACACCAAGAGGAAAAGTATCCGCAAAGATTTGCGCTTGCACTTTCTGCAGATACTTTTTTTTTTTTGGGCAAAACAACATGCATGGTCTTCAAAATCCAAAACTATGTGTGTTGTTGTCTCCCCCAAAATAACACTGCCCCGAGAAAGCCTCTGTGCACACTTTTACTGGTATAGAAGGTGAACAATTCTCAAACAGCCCCATTTTCAGAGGTAAAACACTCTTTTACCTGCAGAGATGGCTTTGAAAATTGCCCTCATAATTGAAAAAAATTAATTTTATAATTTTAAGATTTAAAACCAATGTTTAATTTGAAAATAAGCATTTTTTTTCTACCTTTCCTGTCTGAAATGTTATTTTCTTCATATTGTTCTCTATTGACTTTCATGTTGTTTATCTTCAGATTCCTTTTCCTGGTTCTTACATTGATTCTTTCTTTCCCCTTTCTCAGTTTCTCCCTGTTCTTCCATCTTAATCTGTATAGTTCTCTTTCATCTCCATCTCTCTTCTCCACCTGTCTTCAGTAGGAAGCTTTGCATTTTGCATCCCTAGGCACTGTTGGAGCTGTCACCACCCCATAAGTTCAGGCAACAGGGAAGAGAAGGTTGAAGGCACAGTTGTACTGTTTGCCTATGGCACTCTCTCCTGGAGGCACACCTAACCAGTTGGGCCTTCAGGATATCCATGATATAGATTTGTATACATTGAAGACTCAAGGTATACAAATCTATCTCGTGCAGATTCATTGTGGCAGTCCTGAAAACCCAACTGGAAAGGTATGCCTCCACGAGAGGGTTAGGAAACTCTGGCCTATGGCAGCTCAGGGATAAATTCTGTGGCAAATATTTGAAAATTCTGAAGCACATTGACAAACATTTCCATCTTTTATTTACATTTTAAAAAGAAAATAGTTTTCCAACCTTGCTTGTGTCCTTATACTTTATTTTATTTTTATTGCAGGGGTTGCCAATTCCGTTCCTCAAGAGCCACAAATAGGCCTTATTTTCAGGATATTCACTGTTTCAATTGTATGCAAATCTATCTCATGCATATTCATTGTGAATATCCTGAAAACTAGCAGCATACTGAATCAACATTTCAATGTATTATCCACTATGACGCCTAGGTCATTTTTCTGTGTGGTAGCTCTTAATCTGGAACCTAACATCGTGTAACTACAACAAGGGTTATTTTTCCCTATATGCATCACCTTGTACTTGTCCACATTAAATTTCATCTGCCATTTGGATGCCCAATCTTCCAGTCTCACAAGGTCCTCCTGTAATGTATCACACTCCGCTTGTGATTTAACTACTCTGAACAATTTTGTATCATCTGCAAATTTGAATACTTCACTCGTTTGCCTTTCCAGATCATTTATAAATATTTTGAAAAGTACTGGTTCAAGTACAGATCCCTGAGGCACTCCACTGTTTACCTTTTTCCACTGAGAAAATTGTCCATTTAATCCTACTCTCTGTTTCCTGTCTTTTAACCAGTTTGAAATCCACGAAAGGACACCACCTCCTATCCCATGACATTTTAGTTTTCTTAGAAACCTCTCATGAGGGACTTTGTCAAATGTCTTCTGAAAATCCAAATACACCACATCTAACGGTTCACATTTATCAACCTTTGTCTGTTAATTATTTTTTCACATCCCCCATTTCCACCTCTCTACATCCTCTCATTCCATTGTCCCCATCCAGGATTCCATCTTCCTCTTTCCATCTATCATATAATTGTCCTCAGCATTACATTTTCTCCTTCTCTCCATCTCATTGTTTTGTTCCCTCCTTGTCTGACATTTCTGCCACCTCCTTCAGCCCTCCATCACCTTCTCCTTCAACCCCTTCCCAGCCTTCTGTCACCCACTGCTCCTCTTCCTTCCAGTCCTCCATATCCTTTCTCCCTCTTTTCTTTCCCCTTCCCAGTCCTCATCTTCCCTCTTTCATTTCATTCCAAGATCTCCATTTCCCTCTCATCTTCTACCAGTGCTCTGCTTCTTCTTCCATCTCCTCTTTCTATCTCTTCCTTACTTACCCATGTCTATCTGCTGCAGGTCCAGTCAGCGGTACCATGTTTCCTCTTCCCCCCACTGGTCCTGAGGGGGGGTGCACTGCTAGGCTGTGGAAGTCCGCTCCTGCTCCTGAAGATTGGTGCCCCTAGGTGAGCAGGGTAGTAGTACTCCCACTTCTCATACTGGTTAGGACTTTGGGTAATAGTAACAGCTTTGTGGCACCAGACGCAGCTACTCTCTCTAGCTCTTAACATTGGCATGGCTGCCAGGCCATGGCAGCAACGTTTAGGCTCTTTATACCGGTAGCCACGGTAGTGCCACTCTAGTTCCTCACTTTTGACCGGATCCTTCTCCTAATCCTAGGCCTGGGTCCTCCTTGTTCTAGGCCTCATAGTAGCCACTTTAGCTGCTATCCCTACATGCCAGCCACTGGCCAGTCTGATAATCCCATTTGTTTGAATAACCTGAATGAATTTCTCTCATACACAAAGTTCATGTAGAAATCTGAAAAAATGTGGCACATCAAAGAGCCTGGAAGCTATTTGTTTACAGAAAAAAAAAACCTATAAAGAAAGCAAAACATAAACCCACAAAGACTGGGAAAGTGGAAATACCATATGATCCTTTGTAGGGCAAATCCATGGATTATAAACACTGATTTTCTTTGTAAAGGTGGGCGTGTAGAGTTAGGAATTCTGTACATTAAGACACCAACATACCTTTTGTCAATGGTAAAGAACAAAGCATTCTGATTGCCTATAGATCTTGTGCTAAGGTCAATTGATTGTCTAAATGGTTTAACATGATTTGCAAAATACCTTCTGACCAGTATTACTGGCTTTCCCTTCGAATGTGCACAATTTCCAAATTATTTCACAAGTGGAATGAATTAAAATAATAATGACTAAACAGGAAGAGATTTATAGGGAATTAGTACTTCTAACAGAGGTTCTAATTCAGTTGGGAAACCCCTGTTTATTTAAAGTATAATCCTTAATAACTGCATTGTACAAAGGAATAAAAGTTTCCAACATGTACTGGATTGAGAGGAAGTATTTATTTCCAAATTTGACTCTGGTTACAATACCATTATTGTTATTAAAGCATAGGTTCAAAGTGAAAAAAAAAAAAAAAAAAGGCTTCAAGATGTATTGCAATTTGAAAATCAGAACCAAAGCTAATTCTGTGATATGGCAGTGGTGATCATGGCCTTTCATATGGGATGTGTGTACACTACAGAAGTGATAGGCATAGTCAGATATAAGACCTAATTCAAATTCAAAATGGACTTTTCCCTATTCTATGTGTGTGGAAAAAATCTTTGTTAAATATGGCTCATAGGAAGAGAGCAAGAGAGAGAGGACAAATAGACTGGCTTTGAGCATCATAGTGCTGAATATATATGTAAATATATGTACTTTGCTGAATAAGTCTACCCAGCTAAGTTTAGATCTGCTCTATGGGGTGTCTAAACTTACATGTATACTTATACAGCTAATTCCAAATATCAATAGTTAGGCGTATAAGTTATATGGCTAACTCACTTCGCCCCTGATCTGCCCAGTAGATGCCTACTTTTTGTGCATGTAACCTTTTGCCATATAAGGGACTTTAACAATTTTTAAATTACACCCCTGCATCTCATGGAAGCATTCATATCCAGAATAGTGTGTCAGATTTCTCCAAGGCAATGGGATTGATTTATTCATGCAGTGTGTGTGATATTTGTGATGATAATGGCCATTATGATATAATCAAATTTAATGAGTTAGATGTCATTCATGACTCCCTTAACTATCTTGCTGCTTCCTGGGCTTCCAGGGAGTTGTTTAAAGAATGTAAACATTTCTGATTTCACAGTAATATTTTTCAATTGTGGCCTGGAGGTTTCTTACTGATCATTTCTGGCCTTTCAGTTCTAATGGCACCTGACCTAACTTGGCTATAGCACCATGAGTCTTCTTCAAAGCTTCCTGGGTTTTTCTCCTCTTGTTATCCACCACCCAACTGGTGATGTGCTGGAGGGGACTTCTGGGGGTTCTCAAGAGCTCATTGTTAAACTTCTTTATGAAAACAAAGTGTTCATAATCAGATTGTGACAGCGTTGTCACCCCCAAATCAGAAGAGGTTGGTATACAGACAAGACACAACTGCCAAGCTTCAAAAGAAGCAGAAACAGAGTGTCTTCTACCTGTGATGGTCACCTTTTCCTCAGATTGAGCCTTCAAGTGCTGGTGGCCAGCAGAACCTGGACAGCAGGAACAGGAAACACATGGGAGCAAGGATGAATACAAACTTGGGAACATGAAAGTGCCCACAGAAGCAAGGTTTGACTACTCTAGGAACTCAGGATACAGAAAGGTGCCCACTAAAGCAATGCTGGACCACTGCAGGCATAGAATACACAAAACAAAACAGGACCAGACAGGAATAAAGGAAACAAACTAAGACAAAACACAACACAGAATATGCAGGCTTCAGAGTAGAACCAATATAACACCACAAATTAGGGCCAAAGATGACCAGAGTCTAAGAACACAAAGATCAAGACTAGGACCAAACTCTAGCAAGGTACAGACTCTGAGGCCGGAATATAACTGAGTCCAAACAGGAACAAGATGGCCTCAGCAGGATTTGCAGACCATAGAACTGGGAGGACAAATCAGCATGTCTAGGCAGCAAGCCATAGAGAACTAGACAGATAGTCAAAGAGGCCTACCAAGACCCCCTGCTGGTGGGAGGCAGGAACTGTCGAACAAGTCCTCACACCGATGGAGCAGAACTGTCAAGAGCCTCTTGATAAGACATAGATAATAAAAAGAGACATTTAATAAAAAATGAGTGGTACATCACTCACCTAGCCTAGCCATTACAGCAATGATCCTTAGATAGGAGGTACTGATTATGGATCTCTTTGGAATAAATGTTCTCTGAAGTTAGCAGTTGTTGCTAACATGTAATGGTTGGTACTTCCTCCACCCAGAGTGCTGTAAATGCTGCCTCTGGCTGGCTCAAGGGGCAAGAGCCAGATCCAGCAACTCAATTCAGATTTTCTGCATAGCTGTACAACAGTGCTGAGCTGCTGACACTGAAACACTGGGCTGGCCCAACAAAGTAACATTTTTAAGGGATAGAGGGCAAGTGCACTTTTGAAACACTACAAGAGACTGATATTCGAAAAAGCAGAGCTCCTAAACATAGGCTCCTAAGTTAGGCATCTATTTTCAGTCGACCTTAGAAACTTAAGTTTTCATTTGTCTAGATTTAGGCTCTTAAATTAGATGCCTAGATCTAAAAAATTAGTGTTAAGCTCCTAACTTTGTTTCCCCAGTCTAACTCCATCCCTGTAGTCGCCCAATTTTTAGGGCACTCAGCCCTAATAAATTTTCAAAAGGGCCCCTTTAAAAATTTGCCCCTCTACATACAGCTTTTAAGTTAAATGTACAGATCTGCACTTGCTGCAAATACATTCTGATCATAAGTGTGACCTGCACAGAAATCTGCGTTGAATCACCTCCTGGAAGTGTAGAAGGTCATCTAATGTTGTTCAACTTTAGATCTAAATGAAGGGAACTGTCTGTAACGACAATTTTCTACACAGCATGTTCCCAAGAAAAATGAACAGATTGCATCATGTGTTCAAAGGCGAAGTGGAGAAAAGACCATGGATTCATTATATTTTTACTCTAGATTTATCAGTGAAAGCATCTCTGTATTTTTAAATGAAAAAAATAATGAAGCAGAACTGGAGCAATTTTTGTAGTGGGGCAAAGCTATGATAAAAATCTACACCCATCTCTCATTCCAGTGCAGAACACTGGAATCTACTTTCTCATCCTGAGTGGCACAGACCTTTAGAGAACTTACTTCTATATTATATAAAAGCTAAATGTTAGATTAAAAAATCTCTGGCTGGGTTTGAAGCAGCCATTTCCTGAGGCAAGAGCCTAGGGCTTTGCATGTGAGCCACCGATGCAGTGAAACTGAGCAAGCTAGGAGGACTGGTAGTCTGAAGCCTAGACTTGGAAATTTGCCCTTCAGGACTGGCCTTAGGGCTACTAAAGGGCGCTGAGATTCCAGGAAGGTTCTCCCAGCAATTTGAGGACTACAGAACCAAGCTTTAAGAAGTCGGAGGAGACCCATGAAGTCTTGAATGCAGAAGAAGGTGTGTGCCTTTAAGAGGGAAGTGTTGAAGCACTGTGCGACTGGATAATTCCTAACCTGGATCAGATGTGGATTGTGAGCGTTGAAGTACCTGCTTAAATTCTTTTTGAACCTTGTTTTTTTCAATTGTGAGAGACACACAGAAACATAGAAAATACAGTCTGCCCAGCAAGCTTATTGTAGTATCTACTGCGCCATGTAGGTTAACCCATGCTTATCTGTTTCCCACACCGTAAAAGTCAGGGCTCTCGTTGGTTGCTGTTTGAATCCAATTCTCTGTTATGACTTGCCGTTGAAGCAGAGAGCAATGCTTTAAGTTGCATCAAAGTATCAGGCTTATTGGTTAAGGGTAGTAACCACCGCATCAGCAAGTTACCCCCATACTTGTTTCCCCAGACTGTAAAAGTAGGGTCCCTCATTGGTTGCTGAACAAATCTGTTTCCCCTTTTCTCCCTGCCGTTGAAGCAGAGCGCAATGATGGAGTTACATCATCAGTATGAAGGTTTATTGGTTAAGGGTAGTAACCGCCACACCAGCAAGTTACCCCCATGCACTCTTTTCTTTATTTCCATCCTTTGGCCTTTAGGGATACACAGTGTTTATCCCATGCCCTTTTGAATTCTTTCCCTGTTTTGCTTTTCACCACCTCCTCCAGAAGGGCAGTCTAAGCATCCACCACCCTCTCTGTGAAGAAATATTTTTTTATATTGGTTCTGAGACATCTTCCCTGGAGTTTCATTTCGTGACCCCTAGTTCTGCTGATTTCTTTCCAACAGAAAAGGTTTGATGCTTTTAGATCATTAAAACCTTTCAGGTATCTGAAGGACTGTATCATATCACCCCTGCGCCTCCTCTCTTCCAGGGTATATATATTCATATCCTTCCACCTCTCCTCATAGGTTTCTGATACTGACCCTCACCATTTTGGTAGCCCTTCTCTGGAGCGCCTCCGTCCTGTCTCTCTATCCCTTTTGAGATAAGGGCTCCAGAACTGAACACAATACTCCAGGTGAGGCCTCACCGAGGACCTGTACAAGGGCATCACCACCTCTATTTTCTTAATGGTTATTCCTCTCTCTATGCAGCCCAGCATTCTTCTGGCTTTAGTTATCGCCTTGTCACATTGCTTCGCCATCTTCAGATCGCCAGAGACTATCACCCCAAGATCCCGCTCTTGATCTGTGCACATCAGCCTCCCCCCCCCCTGAAAACTTTTAACTATAGTGTTGCCCTTGAAAAGAGTTCCCAAATTAGTGCCTCTAATGACTGAGTCACCCAGACAGTGAGATTTTTCTTCTGTTAAAGCTTGCAAAGTGTAAACGAAGCTTACTTGCATTTTTTCTTAAGGAACACACTGGAACAGAGCCCAGTTTGTAATTCTGAATAGAATGTGACTTATGCTTACAGGGACCCCCAACCTGGCTGGCACTATGTAAGCTGGAGCTGTGAATAACTTAAGATATTATTGCATTCAAAGCAGGTTCTAAATATCTGTAGGAATTTATGTAGTGAAAAGTTCTAGTAGCCATAGTGGAATCTTTGCATGCTGTGATACCTTTTCATTGGACCAACAAAAAAAGTGTTGTCGTACTCAAGCTCTTGAGACCACATGGTGCCTTTCTTCAGATGATATCTATCCCTGATGCCCATCTGTAGAGAGGTCATCATGCACTACATCATCCGTTTTGTTGGTATAATAAAAGATGTGGGAACCGGCAAAATTTGAAGGAATTTAAGTAACTTTCATATTAGATCTAGTTAGTTAACTGATCTAAAATCCTATATTTTACCCACTGAATTGTTGCATAATAAATATGAAATAGAGAGTTCCACGTGTGTTTTCTCCCTGGTCGATCATGTAGGACAATTAGAGGTAGATATTCAAAAATAGCTGGCTAAAGAAGTTAGCTGGATAAGTTTTAGCTGGGACGTTCAGTGGTATGGCCATTCTTCTGAATATACACAGATAAGTTTAAAGTTAGCCAGATAAGATAATTGGCTAACTTTAGACATGCTCAATAGCAGGTCTAAAGTTAGATAATTACTTTAACTGGATAAGTTTGAAGATCACTACTTATCTGGCTAAGGGGGTTATTTTCCAACTCGCGTTATGGCGTCTTCGCATGTGAAAACACCTTAACCCATGCAAAAAGCACCATAACGCATGGTGCGATGCTAATTTGGAAAAAGGAGAGGAGTTTGGGGCAGGATTTCTGTCAAAGTGGCCTGGCTTCGCAGTTTACGAAGCCATATCGCACAGTTTTAATGCCGGAAATAACTACTCCTTTTTCACTGGCATTAAGCTGTGCGATATGCCCATAACACTTTGCGATCTCTCTCTCTCTCCCCCCCCCCCCAGTGGTTGTAGGTAGGAACTGCAATAATTGTGGTATTACCGTAAAGTGCGAAAAAGTTACGCACTCTGCAGTAATACCTATGCGAAGTGCTAAGCGCACATTGTGATAAATAAGCTATTACCATAAAACACGCTCCTCTTCCTATCACATGCGATAGTTTGATGAATCTAGCCCTAAGTTAGCCAGATAAGTAGCTCCTCCCAGTCCTGGAACACCTCTTTTTTATCCAGCTAGATTCTATTCGGATAATGACTTATCCGGCTAAGAGGCTGAATATATCAAAAACTTGGCATTTAGATGCATACTAATAAGTTAATCTGAATAGTTTTTGAATATTTACCTCCCAGCAAATATCATCATTCTATTGTCTAGCAACATCAGCTATTGGAAGCACATATTAAAAGAAAGTTTTGTATTTTTGTACAATATCTATGTAAATATAGGGGGAATCTAGTAACTGGGGCAGATAGGAGCAAGAGATGGCAGGCAGGTCATTCACAGACACCTTTAGTTAGCAAGTTTTATCACTGGAGGGACACTTTAAGGTATCATAAAGATTATTAGCCAATTGTGAAAAGATGAATATCTGTTTGGAACAATTTTACAAAATATTTCAATTTTTCCAAATAATACCCTACTTTAATTCTTCTATATTGGGTATAAAAGAAGATCTGACCTTCCAGTATCACATTTGTATACAGTGAGTATTTTTAATATGTCAAGCAACAACATCAAATATCTATTTCAGAACATATTGATTACAGGAGTCTTGAATACAGATTTCATATATTTGCTACTGACTACTTGCTGCTGTGTATGAGTAAATCATTTTACTTTATAAGTGAATATGAAAATATCACAGAAAATACTCAATGTTTTCTTATCGCTCTTCCCACACTTTTCATCACCTCTTATTAACATTATCATTTTTATTCATTGCATTCAATAAAATCTCAATACGATTTATAACAGAAGCCTAAAAATGATAATCCATTTAAAACATCAATATAAATTGCTGTATAAAGCACCGCAATTACAATGCTTGTTTTTATCCACGTACCTCCACACATTTGTTGCCCTCAGCAATGACAGTAACCTGCTACTCTCTTCATGTGCCAGCAGTATCTTCAATTTCCGAGAAGAACCTATGTTCAACAGTCAAGAAGAAAATTCTGAAAGCACTGTTCATGCGCATAAACTATTAGCCATGGGCTCTTGTTTAATAAAGATTTTCTCCATAGGCACGGGATGGGAAAATCTTTTTGAATAAGGCCTTTGGTATTCTGACATTTTGTTCATATATCTTCCTGCTCCATTGATGAGGTGTAAGTCTGCATTAAACTCTGTTTAGGCCTAAAACGACTGGGTGAAGGGTCTGGGTTAACTGGAAGGTGTGCAGGCTGAAGAATCAGAGGGGTCTGGATTACTTCGAGATGGACTGGGTGAACTGGTGAACTAATTGTAAAACTGGGAATAAGAACATAAGAATATAAGAAATTGCCATGCTGGGTCAGACCAAGGGTCCATCAAGCCCAGCATCCTGTTTCCAACAGAGGCCAAACCAGGCTACAAGAACCTAGCAATTACCCAAACACTAAGATCCCATGCCACTGATGCAATTAATAGCAGTGGCTATTCCCTAAGTAAATTTGATTAATAGCCGTTAATGGACTTCCCCTCCAAGAACTTATCCAAACCTTTTTTGAACCCAGCTACACTAACTGCACTAACCACCTTCTCTGGCAACCAATTCCAGAGCTTTATTGTGCGTTGAGTGAAAAAGAATTTTCTCCGATTAGTTTTAAATGTGCTACTTGCTAACTTCATGGAATGCCCCCTAGTCCTTCTATTATTTGAAAGTGTAAATAACCGAGTCACATCTACTCGTTCAAGACCTCTCATGATCTTAAAGACCTCTATCATATCCCCCCTCAGCCATCTCTTCTCCAAGCTGAACAGCCCTAACCTCTTCAGCCTTTCCTCATAGGGGAGCTGTTCCATCCCCTTTATCATTTTGGTTGCCCTTCTTTGTACCTTTTCCATCGCAACTATATCTTTTTTGAGATGCGGCAACCAGAATTGTACACAGTATTCCAGGTGCGGCCTCACCATGGAGCGAAATAGAGGCATTATGACATTTTCCGTTTTATTAACCATTCCCTTCCTAATAATTCCTAACATTCTGTTTGCTTTTTTGACTGCTGCAGCACACTGAGCTGACGAATTTAAAGTATTATCCACTATGATGCCTAGATCTTTTTCCTGGGTCGTAGCTCCTAATATGGAACCTAACATTGGGTAACTACAGCAAGGGTTATTTTTCCCTATATGCAACACCTTGCACTTATCCACATTAAATTTCATCTGCCATTTGGATGCCCAATCTTCCAGTCTTGCAAGGTCTTCCTGTAATGTATCACAATCCACTTGTGATTTAACTACTCTGAATAATTTTGTATCATCCGCAAATTTGATAACCTCACTCATCGTATTCCTTTCCAGATCATTTATATATATATTGAAAAGCACTGGTCCAAGTACAGATCCCTGAGGCACTCCACTGTTTACCCTTTTCCACTGAGAAAATTGACCATTTAATCCTACTCTCTGTTTCCTGTCTTTTAACCAGTTTGTAATCCACGAAAGGACATCGCCTCCTATCCCATGACCTTTTAGTTTTCTTAGAAGCCTCTCATGAGGGACTTTGTCAAATGCCTTCTGAAAATCCAAATACAGTATATCTACCGGTTCACCTTTATCCACATGTTTATTAACCCCTTCAAAAAAATGAAGCAGATTTTTTAGGCAAGACTTCCCTTGGGTAAATCCATGCTGTCTGTGTTCCATTAAACCATGTCTTTCTATATGCTCTACGATTTTGATCTTGAGAATAGTTTCCACTATTTTTCCTGGCACTGAAGTCAGGCTCACTGGTCTATAGTTACCCGGATCGCCCTGGAGCCTTTTTTAAATATTGGGGTTACATTGGCTACCCTCCAGTCTTCAGGTACAATGGATGATTTTAATGATAGGTTACAAATTTTAACTAATAGATCAGAAATTTCATTTTTGAGTTCCTTCAGTACCCTAGGATGCATACCATCCGGTCCAGGTGATTTGCTACTCTTTAGTTTGTCGATCTGGTCTACTACATCTTCCAGGTTCACAGTGATTTCACTCAGTTCATCTGACTCATCACCCCTGAAAACCATCTCCGGAACTGGTATCTCCCCAACATCCTCATTAGTAAATAATAAAGCGAATATGTTTTAAAATCCATTTACCTGGGCATGTTAAAGCTGACAAAGTCCTAAGGAAGATATGCAAAATATGTTTGCTTGAGTAACCGCTTAAAATTAGGAGCACACATACGCATAGTAGGCGTATTTTAAATCATACACGTGCAACTGTCCGCACAATTTAAAATTCTAGCGTATGAATGCTCACGTGCCCATACACACATGTATGAGCGCCCATGCAATCATTTTAAAGTTATCATCCTTGTTTTCAGAATATAACTGGTTTAACCAAGCTTAGCATGGACCTAAGTGTTCATAATACCCAATATTTTAAGCATCTTGGGTATTAGTATGTAAAAGCAGCAGCAAATACTTAGCCAGTAAAAATTGCTCTGCTTGAATTTTCAGTGACGAACAAACCTTCAGGTCTGATGCAGAATGGACTCTCTCACTTATTGTGTAGCAGAATGCACAGGTTCATGGGAATCTGACAGGAGCCGCTTCTGCTGTGGCCCCTGGAATTGGACTGAGGTCACTCTCTCCTTTCACGTAGGCCTTCTTAGCTGGGATTCGGACCGGAAGCCTGAGGTGAAAGGCTCTGTGACCATTCTCGTGCAGAATGGGGATAACTGAAAGCATGTCAGGTGGACTTGAACTTGTTTCAGATTCCACACAACTTTTATTTGTCCACCTGAAATCATAAAGGTGAATTTCAAAAGCCCAACAAGCGCATTAGGGGATACATGAATATGTCGGACTCGCGCGCACCGAGCAGATTTAAAAAGCCGCCCGGATACTCGCATAAATGCCACTGCGTGTACATCTCAGAACTTCACAAAAAGGGGTGGGAGATGGGTGTTTCGGGACTCTAACCAGCAATTTGCACGTAAATACTTACGTGATCCAGCGCTTGCCAAGGATTCCTGCCGTGTAACTTTACTTCTGCTATGGATGACATGTAAGCAAAAAAAAAAAAGAGCCATTTTGGAAGGGTTTAAAGGGTCCTGGGTAACTGGGAGGGTATACAGTCTGTCAAACTGAGGGGGGGGGGGAGGTTGGAGGACCTGTTAACTGGGCAAACTGGGAACTAATTGGTAAAACTGGGAATGCATCGGAGCATGCCCCTTTTAAAATCCTCCCACTTAAGCAGTAGAAACAAAATTTGCAAGCACAGGTGCACGCCAACTTAAAATTCAGCACACATGTGCATGCGGCCAGGCTATTTTATAACAATCGCGCGAATATGCGCGCATGTTATAAAACAGCCGCGTCCCTGGGCACAGGCTAACGAATATGCGCGCATGTTATAAAACAGCCGCGTCCCTGGGCGCAGGCCTATGAATGTGCGCATGGGGTTCCCGCTCGCCGGTTTAAACGTTACAGTCATGGAGGGGCTTGTTAGCAACAGAGTTAGTACAGCAAAAAGGTTTCCACCATTGCTTCAAGTAAATTTGTCGGACCTTGCAGATGTTCCCTCCTCAGCAGCAGAGTAGCAGCAGCATTCTTTGGGGTAGAATTTAAAAGGTACGTGCGGGCGTCCATGTGCGCGTGCTACCCGGCGTGCACACATGAACGCCCAATTTTATAACATGCATGTGCAGGTGTGCGCATGTCATAAAATTGGGGGTCGTTGCAAGCAAGGGGGTGCACAATTGTGCACCCTGTGCGCGCCAACGCCCGTGGCCTTCACCTGTTCCCTCCCAGGCTGCTCCGGAGTGGCCTCGGAGGGAACTTCCTAACCCCTTAATCTAACCTTTCCACCCCTTCCCCTAACCTATCCCCCCTTAGCCCTATCCTAACCCCCCCCCCCCCCCCGACCTTTGTTTTACCTTCTGCGCCTGCCTCCGGCAGATGGCTGCTGTGCCAGGAGCCTCTGACCCCACCCCGGACCGCCCCCACCCCGCCCCTTTTTCAAAGCTCTGGGACGAGGACACGTCCCGTGGCTTTACTCGCGTCGCTGGGCTTTTCTAAAATAGGCCCGGTGCGCTTAACCCCACCTAAGCGCATAAATCCAATGGATTTAAAAAGCATAGGCTTTTAAAAATCCGGCCTTTTATTTTCATTTGTAAGGTCAACACTTTCATACATCACTGAAGTCAGGTGGGATAGAAATGTAATGTATTTATGGATTTTAATACTGTCTCCTATTATCAATAAATGTATTCCCATGAAAGCACAGAGTATGCTTTTTTCAAGAATGGAACAGTATCATGAATTCATAGTGTTAGAAGGGGGGCTAGTATTCCCACAAAAAAAAAAAATGCAGTTTTGAGCTGCGGCGCTGCTCTGCTATACTGCAAAATATGATCAGCAAAATTGTACTTCCAAGAAGTCTGTGCCTCCTAGTTTTATAATTTTAAAAAGTGCTTGCTAAGCCAGAGGTTAAATCTTGTAGATAATGGTTTATTGGCCCTGTTATTTAGATTTTAAACCAAGATCTTTGGTGAGAGGACTGAAATGCTGTTACAAGAACTATTGGCAGGTTAAAGTATAGAAGGCTTCAGTTCTATGGTGGTCAAACATGTAATGCTCAGGGGATAGCACAGATGTCTAAAGAAGGATGTAATGCACAGAAATACTGAGACGTCTGATCCAGGACGCTGGGGAACCATTCAAGGTTCTGAAAAGAAATGTAAGTAACAGTGGGGAGGAATAACTAGAGCCTAGGGAGTAAAGCTTCAATATGAGCACATACGTTGGCTTCTCTACATCAAGGCTGGATGCCAGGTTGCTATTTCTGGTATTCACTCGTGAAAAAAAAATAGTTTACAAAATCATACACTGTAATTTCTAGCTGTATACACTGGGAACATTGACTCTACAATAACACACGAGCTATGAGAACAGTTTTGTTTGGTAGGTGTAGCCAAAACTGGGAACGGATGACACAAAATATTGTTTAAATTACAAAGTACAAGGAATGAAAATATTAATGTACTGAGGTCTACTATAGAATGATTGAGAAATTCTCTGTTATTATTTCTCAAGCAGCATTATGTGACCAGGTACTGGCAACCTTTGACACAAAGTCAGAGCATAACAAAACAATAACCACTGGCAGGGTAACTTTATCCATTGCTGACGATGTTACAGCACGCTCCAGCCTTACTGAGAGTACAATTATGCATATGAGGATCCGGTAAACAAGAACTGGATTATTTTGAACACCAAAGTATGGGATTTTTTGGAGTAACTTTTCAAAGATATAGGTGCCTTTGTAAGTAAAAGTCGAATTAACCTGCTTAAGTTAAATATATCTGGGAAAGGGGATTTTTAGCTGCCCGAGCATAAACATGTAATTTTGGCCACAAGGAAAACAGACATCCCAAGGGGTGTTTTGCATGCATTGTTTGAAAACTGCACACAGAGGGATAGATTTTTTTAAAAAGCGCGATCGCGTACTTTTGTTCGCGCAGCAGGCACAAACAAAAGTACGCTGGATTTTATAAGATACGCGCATAGCCGCGCGTATCTTATAAAATCCTGGATTGGCGCGCACAAGGCTGTCGATTTTGGGCAGCCTGCGCGCGCCAAGCCGCGCAGCCTGCCTCCGTTCCCTCCGAGGCCGCTCCGAAATTGGAGCGGCCTCGGAGGGAACTTTCTTTCGCCCTCCCCTCACCTTCCCCTCCCTTCCCCTACCTAACCCACCCCCCCCCCCCCCGGCCCTATCTAAACCCCCCCCCTTACCTTTGTCCCTAGATTTACGCCTGCTAGAAGCAGACGTAAATCTACGCGCACCAGTGGACTGCTGGCGCGCCGTCATCCGACCTGGGGGCTGGTCCGGAGGCCTCGACCACGCCCCCGGGTCGGCGCCACACCCCCGGTCCCGCCCCCGAAACGCCGCGTCCCGCCCCCGAAATGCCGCGTTATTCGGCCCCGCCCCGACACGCCCCCTTCAAAAAACCCCGGGACTTACGTGCATCCCGGGGCTCTGCGCGCGCCGGCGGCCTATGCAAAATCGGGCGGATTTTAAAAGCCCTGCTCGCGTAAATCCACCCGGATTTAATCAAGCAGGGCCCTCGCGCGCCTATTTTGCATAGGCCGCCGGCGTGCGCAGAGCCCCGGGACGCGCGTAGGTCCCGGGGGTTTTTGAAGGGGGCGTGTCTTCTTCCCTCAAACACACAGTCAAGTTCTCATTCTCACATGCATTTCTCTCTCACAAACACACACACACACACACACACAGGCTCTCACTGTCACATGCTGTCTCTCATACAATCATTTATACACACAGTCTCTCACTGGCACATGCTGTCTGACTCTCACACACACAGGCTCTCTCTCATACAATCATTCATACACACAGTCTCTCACTGGCACATGCTGTCTGACTCACACACACAGGCTTTCTCTCACTCCCACATGCTGTCTTGCTCAAGCACAGGCTCTCACTGTCACATGCTCTCTCTCATACAATCATTCATACACACAGGCTCTCACTGTTACATGCTCTCTCATACAATCATTCATACACACAGACTCTCACTGTCACATGCTGTCTCTCTCACACACACAGAGGCTCTCACATGCTGTCTCCGCAAACATTCAGATCCTCACTCCCACACACAATCTCTCAACTCATCTCATACACACACACACCCTTTACAGACCCTCAGCCTCTCTCTCACCTCTGTGCCTCCTCTTCACGGGTCACCGCAGGATGGGCTCTGCAGCGGCCCTGATCTTCTCGGGCCACAGCGGCCCTGTTACCGGGCCTCTTCCTCTTCTCGGCCCATAAGCGCTGCTCCTCTTCTGCACGCGCTGATGCTCCTCCTCCTTCCTGCCCACGTGGCTCCGGCAACGTTTACTTCCGGGGCCGCACAGGCAGGAAAGAGGAGGAGCATCAGCGCGTTTAAATGCAATCTTTTTCTTCGGGCCGTGGTGATGTGAGCCTCACCACGGCCCTGCCGATCTGACTGCTATATACGTGTCGCTGCTCAGCGGCCGCATGAGCCTCCTTGCGCCCGGGGGCATTGGCTCCCCTCGGGATACCACTGCTCGGGATACTTTGGTTGGAAACTTTATAATACAAAAAAAAAAAAATCATGTGACAGGAGTGACCAGCCCACCAGGGGAAACCCGATCTACCGATAGGTCAATCTGCCCCTGGGAGGTGGGGAAAGAAGATCCAGGGCTGCATATGGGAATTTATGAGGGCAATTTTCAACATGGTTGGCAGCTTGCAGGCCCATAGGTACTCTCCAAAAGCCATGAGTTACCAGAATTAGAATTATAATATTGTGAACCTCCCACCAAAATAGCACTAACTACCAGTATTCAATCAGCAAAAACTTTACTTATGAAAAGGCAACACTGCAAATATTACAGCAGGTCCTAAAACACCAATATACTTTTTATTAGGAAAATAGAACAAGCCAAGCTTCTATAAATCCCTACATAGAAACTGCATAGCAGCAAAATACCTCATTAACACAAGCAGAACACAGACAGACCCTCACCAAACACAGAATAAAGAGACCATAAAGTATAAATAGAAATATGTAGACAAAAACTGAATTGGAAACCACAACAAGCCAGACTCTGTATGTAGTGCAACAATGGAAAAACAGGCTACTTAATAAGGATTTTGGTTTTATTGTATTGTTTGGTTTGCATTTTATTATTTTTATTTTAGTTTTCATATTGTTCTAAGTTTAGGATGATTTTTTAATTGCTTGGGTTTGTTGTCATGATATATTTATTTTTACTTGAAATTATGATTGTCTTTTTATTATATGACTGCTTTGGTAACATGTTTAATCAAGCAGAATATTAAGTTTTAATAAATAAAATGAAACATCACCATTCATCTTAAAATATCAAATAAGAATATCAAGAAATATAAAGCATCAAACCTAATAGTAAATCCTTACTAATAAAAAGAATAACTATTTCAAAACATCTAATAGAATATCCAGTAATTTAAAAACTCATATTAAAAATGTTTAAAAATGTGCCAAAACACCAATAAAATATTTTAAAAAATAGCAGTCAATAATCAAAACTAAAGATAAAAAAAATTCTCCACTTTTCATACCTGGGAAATTGTGATTGTTGTGGATTAGTTGGAGGGAGGTGAATGCACAAACTTTCTCCTCTCTCTCATACATTTACTTTATGCATATTATAAAATCAGCGCGTCCATGTGCGCACGCTGGGAACCGCATGCACATGGACGCATGCGCATGGGTCTTAAAATCGACCCCTTATTGCACTATAATAACCATAAGACTGCTCTCATCTGTCCTATTCCATGCACTGAGACATTAGTATCAATACTATGAACTTTACCACGGACTTAGGCCTAGTTTCTTAAAACATTGCTTTCCTAATTTCTAATTGCAATCATAATATTATTTTATATTTTGCTTGTGGTGAATCATATTTCTAGCCCTTGTTTGACATTTGGCTAAAAAGGGGAAAATCTATCACTGGATAGTCACTGCTTATGTAACAAGGCATTTGATATAATTTGTACTTCCTGGTTTAGTCATTGCCACTTACTACAAGAACATTTACTGAAAAAGAAAAAAAACCCAACACAGCCGATCAGCTACAGACATCGCTTCAGTAGCAGCTGCTTAATGACTCTAAGGGATACTTTTACTTTAAAAGGCTTATTAAAATCTTTCTGTTCCCTCCCTTCCACCCAGAATTTAGTCTAGAAATGCCCTCAGTACCAGGGCGAAATTATGTACCTGATATGCTGTCCATAAAATAATTTCTTAGACAATTTACAAGTAGATCATATGCTGCTAATTAGTACTATAACGGCCTCTCAGTAGGGTCTCGCTAGGGTTTTCTTCACAGTAAATTCTTGGCTTTACCAAGACAATGTTCAATAACCCATGCTTCTGCCTGACAATGACATTAACTACAGGATTTTCTTGAAAAACCACTTTCCTACCCAAGAATATATTTATAATGTATGTTTATTAATTCACACATCCTTCCTTTCAGTTCCAAGCATGCAACAATTTATATTGGGGAGATTTCTATATTATTTCAGTACCATATTAAAGATTTTTTGGGGTAGAAATATATTATGAGGCAGAATTTCTTAGAGTGTAGCAAATAATGACTACACTGAAAGATATTTTTTGTATCGTATGAATATAAACAAAAAAAAAAAAAACCAGATAGAGAAAGCAAAAGAGAACAGTTTACACTATAGCTTATCCTAGGTTATTTTTACAATCTGGATAATTTTCCTTTGATCACAGTAGCTTCATTTTGTTATAGACTGAGTAGTTACAAAAATTATAAATTCCCATCACGAAAAACACTAAGGCGCATGTGCACTAGAGCAGAGGTTCCCAAACCTGTCCCCAGAGAACCCCCAGCCAGTCGGGCTTTCAGGATAATCACAACGAATATGCATGAGCTAAATTTGCATGCACTGCCTCCATAGCTTGCACATTGTCTCTCATGCATATTCTTTGTGGATATCCTGAAAACCCGACCTGCTGGGGAGTCCCCCAGGACAGGTTTGGAAACCTCTGCATTAGAGTATCAATGTGTCCATGCTAAATTCTGGTATGGCAAATGATATATAGAGGGGGATAACAAGCTGATTTGCTCTTATCCCCTATAGACTAAAAGCAAACCAATTGCCCAATGTACAATTCTAGTAATGGGTCTTTTTTAAATGAATTGAAATATCCAAAAATAACAGGATTTTGAATGACTAGTCACACTTTATAGACCATAATGAAAAAGAACTTGTCACACTTGGTTCCTATGGAAATAATCTCCCTTGAATAAGCCTCTATCTGTTCTAATATCTATTTTCCAGCTTTTTAAGTGTTCAGCCTATGAATGCTTGCTTACTGCTTGCTTATGTACGTTTCCAGGTCATAGAAAAGCAAAAAGAATTTTCAGGTCTCACCGTCTATTGCAGAAATGTTCAGGGCCTTATTTATCAACAGATGCAAAAGTTGAAATCTCTACCACCCCTGGTTTCTAGTGGCACAAATCATGATTAATTCTGTTTGCAGTTTGAAACAAATAATGTGCCACATTGCTCTGCTTTTGCCAAAATAAATTTTGAGGCTCATGCGGCTCCTTGTCCCATGGAAATCATTAGAACATGACAGGATCTGGGCCTTGTCCAGAGAGGGAGTGGTTCTGGTTTTCCCAAGAATCTTGCTGAAAATGAGCCCCATGATCCTCATTAAAAAAGGACAAGTTTCATGATTTTGGAGAGAGGCTCCCCCCTGAATGCACATAGGAAACAGGGTCTGAAATCCATTGTATGAATCACGCACAGACCTGAGAAACATGAGGGCAAATAAAGATCATATACATTATAGAAATGTCTATTATCCATTTCTATAACGTATAGGATTCAATTTAAAGTGCTCTGACATTAAAATCTGTGCAGGACAGGGGGGCTGCTTATGTTAGGAACCACGTTTTTGGTACAGTCCAAAGCAGCAGCTAAGATCATAGTGGGGAGCATTATTGGTAGAACTCACTTTGAAAGAAATGCTTCATTTGGGAACTAGAAGAGATTTTCGATGTATATTACCTATTTTAGGTGATGATTTTCCCATCTTAACCCACAGAGAAAATGACTATTTTGCTTTTAGAAAGCAGGTGCAGGCTTGTTTATTTCACACAACTTGTGATCAGTTTTGTAGCAGGTAGGGGTAATGGCAGTGATAGCAGAAGCAGAAATATGAATGATGTATTTACTCATGGTATTGATTAAAATTATGTTTATTCTGGGCAATGAACTGATGATATAATTGAATGAAATTAATGATGTCTTATTGTTTGATTATAATTTTTATTGTTTTAATTATTGTTTTTTTTGTTTTAGTGTTACTTGCTTTAAGCACTTGTTTGAATAGGTATACAAGAAATGCAAATAATAATACATAATTTGATTGACACTGCTTGATCTCTGATTTTACCTTCTCCTTTACCTTTTGGCAGAGATGCACCACGGGCACTCTTTGATAGCATGCTACCTATGTGATTCAAGAACGAAGCATAGAACACAAATGTCTGGTGATGCCTCTGTGGGTGCTTTATATTAAATTAAAAAAATAAGATAAACAGATGCATGTCAATTATAAAATAGATAGGTTCCTTTGCAATTTCTTGAATTAATGCTGTATGATACATCTTGTCAAAGAGCTCTGAGAAATGGCTTTACAAAGGTTCATTAGGTTTTCATACTGAAACACTTCCACCTGCCTGTCCCTCTTATGTGCAGCACAATACTAATAATGAGACAAATCATAACAGAGGGGATTACAATCTGTTAGAATGTGCAATCTCTAGTAAAGGCACACTTTATCACATTTGACTGAAATGATTTTATAAAGTTTAAAGTCAAACCAAACTCTAGTGTCTCTCAAAATAATAACCTCAGGTGGAAGTTCATAAGTGTAATAGTATTTTTTCATCCACTGATGAAGATCTTGCTAGTGAGCTGATGGAGCGGCCATCTTTTCTTCTCTTCTGGATTCAGAAGTTTGTCCAGCACTTTCACTCTGCTCAGCTCATAGTCTTGACTGAGCCAAGTCATGGGGAGGTTTCTCAGCCCTCAGTAAACACATTGTGGATCACTTATAAAGCTCAAACTTTAACAAAGTGAATTTGTTCATTCCAGTGCTAGACAGGAACATCATTTGAATTTGCTGAGGGTCTTGTTTAACATCTAGCCAGAATTCCCTTTGGCAATATTTTTTATATCTATATAATTATGCTTCAACTAATGTAGAAGAATGTTTAGAAGAAACCAGTGGGGAAAGCATGCAAAAGAATGGCTTTGGGAGTGCTTTCCAACATAGATTTGTCAGAAGGGGGTGGTTGGGGTCTTATATATATTGCATCATAGGAGCCAACTTTTCAAAATGATTGGGGGGTGCTAAACTGAATACAAATAACCTCTCCCTGGGCACAGAGACGGAGTTTGCTCAATAATGAGGGGTGTTCAAGCACCTGCTGCACCCACCGAGCTGGCAACTCTATACTGAGTCATGCTAAACCTCAGCATGGTTTTCCCACTTGTTGCAATATGTTCAAACCTTTGTGTCATGACTACAAAGAAAAAAAACGAGGAGACAGGACAGTTTCAGAATAAACCATTTTATTTAAGACTCTTTGCATGTGTGTACATCTGTGTCTCTGTAAGTATATGTCTGAGAAGAGTCCCATCTACGGTAGGGCACAGAGGTCTTCTCAGGAAGCTTCCAGTCCCTTTTCCTTTTCTCCCACCAATCTCCTTTGTTCTCACTGTCAGGAGATTACAATTGCTCCAGGGGAATGGAGCAACCTTGTGGCTGGTGGAGGGTGGTGAAGAAAGGCTAAACAGATTAGGGCAAGGGTGGTCAACTGTGGCCTTGAAGAGCCACAGACAGGCCAGATTTCAGGATATCCACCATGAATATGCATGAGATAAATTTGCATGCACTGCCTCCATTGTCTACAAATAGATCTGGTGGATATCCTGAAAACCAGGCCTGCTTGTGGCTCTCAAGGACCGGAATTGGCCACCCCTGAGTTAGGGGTCTTTAGCTTGGAGAAGAGAAGACTGAGAGGGGATATGATAGAAACGTATAAATTATGAGTAGTGTAGAACATGTTAAAAGGGAACAGTTGTTTATTGTTTCCAATAGGACTAGGGGATATTTCATGAAATTAACTGATAGCAAATTTAAAACACATTTAAGAAAATATTTTTTCAGTCAAAACATAATTAAGCTGAACAATTTGTTGCCAGAGAAAGTGGTCAAATCTAGTAATATAGCTGAATTTAAAAATGTTTTAGACAAGTTTCTGGAGGACAGGTCCATTAACAGTTATTAACCAGGTAGGCTTATGGATTGCAAGAGGGAATGAATCTCTCCATTTGGATCTTCTGGGTACATCAAACAGACCTGGATTGGCCACTGCCTGAGAGAGGATGCTGGGTTCAGTGGACCATTGGGCTTTCCTAGAATACAATTTACAGTAAGTTCTTTTCATAAAGTAACATAGTTGATGATGGCAGAAAAAAAGACCTTCTGATCCATCCAGTCTGCTCACTTATTCTGTCCACACTGCTAAGGATATATCCCAGCTGCCAACTACCACGTGTGATTAATTTTTATCTAGGACAGTCATTCTTGTCTTCCTCCTTGTCCTCCACCATCCTGGGTAGAAGAGCAAACAAGATCCCCACCTTTCCCATGAATAATCACAAAACTCTTTAATAATTTAAACAGGCAGCAATACTAGTGCGGTTATTACCCAAACATCTGGTCCTCTAGGTCTCACGTGTAACCAGTCAGGCAAACCTGTCTACTTGAGCGCCTACTAATATTTTATTGCAGCCAACTAAGAAGGTGGTCAGCCATGATAAAACAACTACACTTTTGGCATGCGTTAGATGCGCAGTGGAAGGCCCGGGATCCTAATGTGAGTATCGAGGCTCCCGCCGCACATTTAAAGCAGCAGGGGAAAAATAATAATATTAAAAAAAATTAAAAACAGTACGCAGCCAAATGGGGAGGTTGAGAGAGGGTCATTGCTGACTCCTGTTTCAACCCAGGGCCACCAGTTGAATTGGCCCCGACTCCCCAAAATTTTAAAACAAAGTTAAAAGTTTGCATGCGGTGATGGCAGCCCTCCCCCCAGCCCCCTGAAAGAAGGCCTCTCCCCCAGCCTCCTGATAGAGCAAAGCCCCCTCCCCAGCCCCTGAAAGGCCTTTCCCACAGCCCCTCCAAAAGAAGAAGGCCCCCCCTTCTCCCAGCCTACTGATAGAGCAAAGCCCTCCCCCTCCCAGACCCCTCCCCCAGCCCCTCCAAAAAAGGAAAGCCCTTCCCCCAGCCCCCCAAAAAAGGTACCTCTCCCACTCCCCCAGCCCCCTGATAGAGCAAGGCCCCCTCCCTGGCCCCCATGAAAGCAGAAAGCACCTCTCCCTCCTTCCCTGGCCCTCTATATAGAGCAAGGCTCCTCTCCCCATCCCCTGGCTCCCCAAAAGATGAAGGCCGCTCCATCTGGCCCCCTTGAAAGAAGACAGCCCCCAGCTCCCTTGGCTCCCCTCCAGTGACTCCTTACCTTGTAATGGTTCCCGCATCGGGGACGGGTGCAGCCATCGTGTTAAAGGGCCGCTCGCCACGTTCTTTTGTGTTGCAGTATTTGTCTGTGACATAAAAGAACGTGCCATGGAGCTGCAATATACTTTTGGGGGAGGGGCCCCACTATCCCTGCTATACCCCTCCCACCCCCCTCCTGTGAAAACACATTGATGAATCTAGGCCTAAAATTGTACCTGAGGGGGAAATGAGTTGTCCAAGGTCACAAGGAGCAACAGTGGAATTTGAACCTTGGCTTCTCAGGTTCTTTTGCTGCTCTAACTACTGAATCTGAAGCCTGCCAGAAGGATCTAGTTGCTGGTCAGTTCTACCAGAGCAGCCTGACAGTCAACCCAGCCATATGGTTGCCTGCGTTTCTGCTAGGACTTTTAACATTTCATATTAATCACTTAGTCATTTTTTTTTTCTAGCAGCCCCAACACTCATTGTTGAATCAGGCAAGTATGGAGCAACGAACACCAAAACACATGCTGCTAGATCGTGCTTTCTGCTGTCTGCACTTTTAACAACTAATGATCCTGTGTTCTTATCCCGTGACCACTTAAAATCTCTTACTGGTGTAGCCACCGTCACCCTCCCCAGGTGACATTCCATGCTTCCACCACCTTTATGTTCTTAAGGATAAGGGGGAGGGGAGATAACAAACCTGTCCCTTACTAGTAGGCCTCAGACCCTGAGTATGCAGTCAGAATAGAGTCGGCATGGTGAAGGGGCTTGGTACTCCCCAGGAGGAAGTGTCAGTGTTTTAACAAAACTCCTGTACCCTCATGGTGCAGGGTTCTTCTTCATCAGGTAGCTAAGCGAGAGAAATGTTTATGGTGATCAAGTGGAGAGGACTGCCTGCCTGCTATCTTGGGAAAGTGGCTGTGGTCTGTCAGGGTGCCCAGGCCTTCAGGGCTATGGAAACATGAGATCTAAGGTTGGATTTCTTTAAAAAAAAAAAAAAAAAGTAATATTTATTAGTTTTCAAACATATACAAGCATCAACTTGCCAAGAAAATTATACTCATAGGAAAAAAGAAAAAGAAACAATAAAAAAATATCCCAATAGTATATATTCAAAGGAAAAAGGAGGGGAAATCACAGTAAACTGGAGAGAGAACTATAGGAAGTTTTAAAAAGGAAATCTATACCCAGAGAACAGAGCCCACCGACATTGTTATACAACCCTAGTATCAGTCAGCATAACTCTTCCTCCAATTTATGAATAACTAGGCCCAACAAACACAGATTTTTTAGAGTCTAGGAAATGCTGGAAGAATGTACAGAAAGAATGTAGTGCACCCTCAGATAATTCAGGAAAAGCCTGCTGCCAGTAGAGGGAGGTGCACTCTTGCACCTATAGCACTGGGAAAAAAGGAATCCCTTGCCCACTAACCCCACAGCCCCTCCTTATCCCACCCTATTCTCAGGGATAAGTTACAGCAAGCGGAATCACCACCCATAGGGATAGCACTGCATAGCTTTTACCGGTAATGCACATTAGGAGGCAAATAATAACAAAAACATTTCATAATAATACTGAGAAAATGTAATAGGTTGGCATGCAGGGAAACCAGTAAAAATGAAGCAATTGGAACTGCAGCTAGTTGTCCAGTAGCATTTACTATGCAGTATGCAGTGCAAAAGAATTTACAGACAAAGCCGGAAAATACTTTGCATCGGAGTGCTCAGACCACAACTCCCCCAGTCCTGACTAGGATGTGTCCACAACCATGGGGCCCCACTGATGTGAATGCAGAACGATGGTAAATGCTCCCAGGCTGGATGCTGTAGCTTGACTATATTTCACTTCCTGGGGGTAAACCAAACCCCAATCCTTGGACTTTTTGTCCAGTGTAAAAGGACAGCTCAGACTTCCCTAGGATGAGACCTGGTCACAGGGCTGGGCTAAGGACAGCCTGGCACAGTAAGACATTGTCCAGCCTGCTGACCACACAGGGGACAGCCACAGCAGTAAAAGAGAAGGAGACACTTATCTGTTCCTCTAAATAGCTCCTTGAGATTGTGGTTTTCTTAGCTCAGTGTCTCTGTGGCAACAGTCCCTGTGCTCTGCAGCTAGGAGATCCCCGGTGATCTTCTTGCTGAGGCACACCATCTCTCTTTCCTATAACTAATGGGTCTCAGCTGCTTCCAAGCTCTCACCCAGATTCAGCCTGGGTTCTCTCTTCTCCTGACTTCAACGCATTCCAGGACTGTCCCTTCAGCTGCTGCTTGTCACGGCTCTTACTTCCTGCCAGCTCCTCTCTCCATCAGTCAGCCTCTCTCAGGATTGCTCTCAGCCACTCCTGGTTACATCCAGCCAGAGAGAGGGAAACATTGCACCTTTGCTTCCTTATTTAGTATGACTCGGACTCCCATCAGCCATTGTGCTATCTGATCTTTAGGAGCTCTCATACTCTGTAGTAAGGCAGGCAACCTCCTGTGTCAGTGGAGCTATTTCATGGCGAGGGGGGGGGGGGGGGGGGGTGTTCTCTCTCCTAGTGTTTAATCGTGGTTTCTGCAACAGCACAAGTCTACTGGGTTTAAACTGAGCCAGCTTTCTTCTGACATCTCTCTGCTCACAGAGGAGAAAATAAACAGTGCCAGCAGATCCACTGCTGCAATCTGGAGTGCAGTTACCAGCCCACCTTTATCCAATGTCCCTGGTTTAACTATAAAGTCCTAGCAGAAGGTAAGCTCATAGAGACAGGGATACAAGTTAGGATATCTGGCCACATCTACTTAGCATTAGAGAAAACCAACAAATGTTTACAAGGAAAATGAAGAAAGAAAGTTGCAGTTGCTGCTAAGGCCTCCTGAAGACTTGTTATGATGATCCTGTGTACATTTACACAGGTCAGGAAATAGCCATAATTTATGTTCCATAAACAAATTCTGGGCCTTCTGTAAATACAGATGCAAAATTGAGTCTTGATTCCTGTACGAATGCAAAAGTCACAAGAAGAGTAGGTCTATGAGACTCATCTATCAGTGAGGTTTCTAGCATTCCAGATAATTCCAAACTAACATCGGGCTTTTCTGGAATGTTAAAGTAGCCTTTTCTATCATTTTCTAATTGACTCTGTGGGTGAGCAAGCTCACAGTGCCAGCTAGGTATGCATCTGGGACAGCTAACCTCCTGGGAAGGGATATGCATATCACAGATTCCAGAATAATATTAAGAATTTGGAGATCCAAAACTGATCAACCGGAGGAAGGAGTTTAGCTACACCTGTATCATGCACTAAGCTTGGTAACATGTCTAGTAGGGAATATTTGCTCATTTCTACAGCTAAGGCTGAACCATGGTTATTTCTGGCTCACGCATAGAAAACTAACTTCTTACTATATTTCAATTCTCAGCCTCTTTGACACTCACTCATTCTGAACAGGAGCCACAACCCATGTGGCCTGTAAGAGGCAGTCTACTACGTATAAGTGGTGTGTCAGGTTGAGCCTGGCAGAGGCATGTGCAGTGTAGAGCATAGGTATGCTAATGGTTTACCCAATGAATTTCCTCCAGTTTTACTTTGCTTCAGCCTAGAGATGTCAACATAAATCTATGGACATTGTTTTGTCTTTTGTGCAAAAAAAAGATGACTCTGGAAGGCCTGTGGGGACAGCTTCTGGGCTTGACCCCAAAGGAGATCAGAATCTAATGGATGGAATCCGGAGGGATCAGATGGATTCAGCTCAAGTCTATCCTTCTGCACGCACGCCAGGGCTTGGCACGCTCTGCCTGAAGTGGGATCCATGTCAGGGGTAACAAACAACCTACTGAGTTAATTTTTCAAAGGGGGTATGTATGGAAAATTAACATATACATGCTTAAGTAGCCTGTATTCATGTTCATGCTGTTTTATAAACATTGAAAGTACGCGCATATTTTAGGTTTTACATGCACATCTACTGATGTAAAAAAAAAAAGGCAGTCTAGGGGCATTCTAAATTGGTTTCAAGAGGTAAGTGCAGAAGTTGCGATTTTATATGAGAATTATGAGAATACATTAGCCAACTTATTTGCACACTTTTACACCTGCTAATTAACTAGTGCAATTGCTATCAGACTCATCTGTTGTCTGCGATTTTTGAGCGGGAGATCTGGGTAACCTGGGGGGAGTTCAGGGTTAAACACTAGGAAGGTCTTGGTGAGTTGGCAGAGGTATCGGCAAACTGGCGATTTCAATTATGCGCGCATATTTTAAAATATACCTTCCGCATGTAAATCTGGGTTTTATGGGTACCTTACGTCTTTTTTTTGCATGAAAGATATAAGCAGGTACGTTTATAAAATAGGTAGAGAAAGCACGTGCTTTCAATTGATGGGAATACAATTAAATTGGTGCCCCAGCAAGAAGCCTGGCTATCACCATTGATTCCGCGCTCTTATTTATCCCTCAGATTAAAGCTGTGATGAAGTCTGGCTTTTACAATAGTCACCTATTACACCCTCTCAAAGCTTTATTAACTTCTAGCGATTTTCGAACAGTAGTGCAGTTGATAATGATGCCAACGATTGACTGTTGTAATGGACAATATCTGGGCCTTCCCATGAATGTCATTAACTGCTGTAGTTGCTGCAGCGGCCCGGCTCATCTCTGGCCTTTCCATACCAGATCACATCTCTCTGTTTATTAGCAGATCTTCATCGGTTGCCGTCCCTTTTAGAATCAATTTCATAACAGCTTGCCCAGTTCAAAATTTGCTTCACCTGCAACTCCATGGATCTCAACCGTATTGTCCTATAAGATTGTTGCAGTCTTCTAAAAAATCTTTGCTAGGAGTGCCTTCGGTCTGCCAAGTAGCCTTTTCTGTGGCCACTCCAACATGTTGGAATCATTTGCCCGATGATCTTCGTTCCATGCAATGCATTAAATTATTAAGAAAACACCTATGGACGCTGTTTTTTGTGCAGGCGTTTTCTTAATCCTTGAATGTTGAATTAGATACTATACTGCCCTTTTTCTTTTATTTGCATATACTTTCTGTTTTATAGTGTTATTTTATTCTTGTTTTAAAATGTGTGTTTACAATTATGTACATTTTATTGAGAGCCATTTAGGGTCTTTGACATATTGTGGCATATAAATAAATATTAACATAACATTGCAGACATTCACTCGCACTGAAACATACGCGCATACATTCAGAGCTGAGCTACGCGGTATTTTATAAACTGTGCAGTTCCCCACTGCAGAGTTGATAACATTCTAGGATAAATCTCTGTGCAAATCCAGTATCACTAATAGCTTTGTATGTGATTTGAAGATTTAGTTAGAACCCATGCTACAGGGTCCCCGAATGAGTCCTGCTGCTTGGGAGTGGGAGGGAAGACCCATAAAATTGGAAGGAAAATCCCCTGGTAATTGTGAATTAAGACTCATGGCACCTGGATCCCATCACTAGTTCCAAGGGAACTGGAAAAGAAATGAGAAAGGGGGAACCTTCGAGCCAAAAATAAAATAAAATAAAGGTGTTTCTACTTTGTCTTTGTCTTGTAATTGACGCTCAGGGGTCTAATTCCCTAAGCCTTTTTCCCATAGACACAGAATGAGAGAAAAGCCTTTGTGAATCAGGGCCTTGTTGAGATTTCTTTAACCTCCAAAACTATTAAAGCTATTCACAGATTGGAATCCAATACTTCACCAATGCAGATGTTCATATCCCAATATTGTACAAATTTTTTTACTCCACAGTATTTGTGAAAAGCTAAAAGGATTTACTGGCTGTGAAGTCTATTTTAATGAATGTTCAAGTAATGTACAGGTCAAACCTCTGTTCCATATTTCACTGGAAAATAAATCTCTAAGATAACTCTGAGGAACTGGACCAAGTTTGCACTAAAAGACCTGAGTAACTCGTTCCAAATAAAAGAAATGCTCAGTCTGGCTTAAGAGCATGAAGTATGGCTGTCATGATTTATCACATTCTATCTTCTTGCTAATCTGTGATTTGACACAGGTAGAGCACACATTTTGCAAACTTATGACAGCATCACATAAAAGAAGCAGCTTTCATCTCGTATTATGGTCCCTGCATAACCTACTTTCTGCTTTAATTGGAAGGACATTTGAGCAACTTCAACTAAAATGGAAGCACTTTGGGCTGGATTTTAAAAGCCCTATGCACACATTGGGGGGGGGGGGATGTTACACGCACCGGGCCTATTTTTAAAAGGCCTGGCTACACGCATAAAGCCCTTGGACGCATGTAAGTCCCGGGGCTTGCAAAAAGGTGTAGGGTGGGGCGGGGGCGGGACCAGAGGCCTCCGACACAGCGGCCATTGCCACTGTGTCAAAGGATCAGGTTCCGGCAGCCTGCCCGCGCAACTTGTGCCTGCCCTGAGGCAGGCGCAAAAGGTATGATATAACTTTTGGGGGGGGGGGTTAGAGTAGGGCTGGGGGGGGAAGGTTAGGAGAAGCAGCTCGGCGCGCGCAAGGTGCACAATTGTGCACCCCCTTGCGCGCGCCGACCCCTGATTTTATAACTTGCGTGCGCAAGTTATAAAATCGGGCGTACAGGTGCGCGCGCCGGGTAGCACGCGCACATGTACGCCCGCGTGCACCCTTTTAAAATCTACCCCCAATAGGTTTACTGACTTCCTCAAAGGGGATTCTAGACCTCTGTGGTTTCCAGTTTCTATTGCCTGAATGTTACAATTAATTCCAGACAGGCTGGTGCAAAGGTATTAGGTGTCCTAGGCAAACCTTCAATCTTGTGCCCTCCCCCTTATGCACCAGCCTATCGGCAGCAGCTCTGCAATAGCATTCCCCCCCCCCCCCCACGCATCTTGCTCAGTATCCACCTCTCAATCTCTTGGCACCCTCTGCCAGTCCTGCATTCCCCTCCCTTTGCCCCTTAATCACAGTGCCCGGCATCCTTTCTCTCTATCTTCCCTGTCCAGCATCTCTCTTGTTCTTCTCTCCGTGCGGCATCTTCCACTTCCTCCCTTTCACTCCCTCAGCGCCCCAGCATCACCTCAATGCTCCCTGTGCCTTAAAAGTGGGTAAGGCAGCACCTGGAGGGTTCTGGGGCCGACTGCCTAGGTCATCTAATAGAAGAATCGGCCCTGGTTCCAGAACTAAAAAGATCTTAAAGGAATAGCGTTGGGAAAGAGGCTCTGGGAGTGAGAATGTGATCAGTAGATTAGCCCATTAGAAGAGAGCTTAAATATCTTACCGTCCCCGATAAAATGTTATAAAATTGGAGTTAGCAGAGAGCGACCTTACTAAAGGTCTGAGACAGATTTTCTCAGACCGTTCTTTTATTCCCCAGCTTTCATCATCTACCTTGCCACTGTCTGCTCAACCCTGTTCAATTTCTATACGCATGGTTGGATGCACCTCTCACATAAGGCTCCCTCCCCCTCCCCCTTCCCCCACCAGCTACCATTGCCATCATTTTCCGGTTGCAAGGCTCTTGACTAGCTAGAAGGCTGATGTAGGATACTCTCTGTTTTCTGGAGAGACTGAGCAATACCTCTGCCACGTTACCAAATCTGACTGGCCTGAGAATGACAGTTCTGTCCAGCTACAGAGGCAGAGGGTACGGGATAGTTATTAGAGCATGGAATTGAACCTGTCAGATTAATGTTGGATTTTGCCAATGGCTCGCTGTGATTTTGAGAAAATCACTATCAGTTTATCCAACTCTAAAAGGTTACAGCGTAACCCATCCCCCTCAAACCCAAATAACCCACATTAAGTCTGGATAAGAAGCACTATATAAATGAAACATATCATTATGTTTTAATATGTTGTCATACGATAGACGATGTTCCCTTATTCAAGAGTATGTATGTAATGTGTTGTATAATTTTGTTCTTATCTATGTATAGTCATAATGTACCCCACCCTGCACGTAGAAAGGGCAGGTAATACACGCTTTTAAATAAATAAATAAAGAAAGAATATAGTCTTGTCTCATCAATCTGCTATATTTTTTTGAGGGTGAGCCAAGTGATATATAATGTATCTGGATTTCCAAAAGGCATTTAACAAAGTCCTCTTGAGAGACTTCTAAGGAAATTAAAAATTCATGGTATAGGGGGCAGTGTCCTATTGTGGATTGAGAAATGGTTAAAAGATAGAAAACAGAGAATAGGGCTAAATAATAAATGTTTCCAATGGAGAAAGGTGAATAGTGAAGTGTGCCACTGCTTTTTAATATATGTATAAATGACCTGGAAATGGGACAACAAGTGAAGTGATCAAATTTGACAATGACATAACATTATTCAAAGTTGTTAAATCACAGCCATTGCAGTACTGGGAGACTGGGCATGCAGATGGCAAATGAAATGTAATTTGGACAAATGCAAAGTGATGCACTTGGGGAAGAGTAACCCACATTACAGCTACACAATGCAAGGTTCCACATTAGGAGTCACCACTCAGGAAAAGGATCTAGGTGTCATTGTTGAAAATACGTTGAAATCTTCTGCTCAGTGTGCAGCAGCAGCAGCAGCAGCAGCAGCCACAAAACAAATAAAATGCTAGGGATTATTAGGAAAGAAATGGAGAATAAAACAGAGAATATCATAATGCCTCTGTATCGCTCCTTGGGATGACCTAATCTTGAATACTGTGTGCAATTCTGGTCACCACATCTCTAGAAAGATATAGCAGAATTAGTAAAGGCACAGAGAAGGGTAACCAAAATGATAAAGGGGTTGGAACAATTCCCCTATGAAGAAAGGCTAAAGAGGTTAGGACTCTTCAGCTTGGAGAAGAGACAGCAGAGTTCTATAAAATAATGAGTGGAATGGTACAAGTAAACATTAATCAGTTGTTTACTCTTTCAAAAAGTATAAAGACCAGGGGAGAAAATATTTTTTACTCAATGCACAATTAAACTCTGGAATTTGTTGCCAGAGGATATGGTAAAAGCTATTAATGTAGCTACATTTAAAAAAGATTTGGAAAAGTTCCTGGAGGAAAAGTCCATTAACCATTATTAAGATAGATTCCAAGATGGTTATTCCAAGAATAAGCAGTGGATTTCTGCAGCTCTATCTACCCCTTGGGATCTTGCCAAGTATTTGTGACCTGGATTGGCCACTGTTGGAAACAGGATTCTGGGCTTGAAGGACCTTTGGTCTGACCCAGTATGGCAAATCTTATGTCTTATGTTCTTATTAATACTACACAAGGAATTAAGTATAGGCAGGATCCTTTGTTTTTTAGGTTTTATTTTATTTTTCCTGGGAATTTCACTGTTATTAAAAAAAAATTCAGTGTAAAAATGACTTTAACACACAAGCTTTTCCACTGATTTTTTTTTGTTATAACGTTGAAATTCCCAGGAAAAATAAAAACTGAAAACAAAAGTCCCTTAATACAAGCAAAGATATATAAACCACTTTGAATCATTTTTTATTTTCAAACAACACAATCTATAAATGTAAAATGAAAGTCAATTTCTTTATTTTTATTCTTTCACAAACCTGTTTCTTTCCTTATGTTTCAGTCTCCTCTCTCATCCCTTCTCATCTTGCTCTTCTTGTATCTTCCCTCAGAAGTCTTCTTCTCAGGGCATGAGCTCTACTGGCTACTCCATTCGGTCCCTGTTGCTCTCCTAACATTGGCAACCGATAGGATGAGATCTGCCACCCACAACTCCTATTATTCTCTCTTCACTTCTCCTCTAGTGACCCTTGAACTGAACACATTTGATTAAAATAACCAATTCAAAGGACATCAAACATTGAGAGTTTCACAGCCCTGGGATATGGGGAATAGGGTGAGGAAATCCAAGCCATGATGTAGGTATAATTACACCTGTAGGTATAATTCAAGGTGCATGGGTTCTGGACTCCTGCTGAGGATAATTACTAATGACTGGGATAAAGGGGGATGAGGGTGAGGGAGTAACATTTGAGAGGGGGAAAAAATCCCTGGATAGCTATGGACAGAGAAGGCACTACAGTCCAAGTTGGGGCAGGTTCCAGCTGAGCTGGATACTCAAACATAAAGATACTATCAAGTCAGAAAAACAATCAGAGTCCAATACTTACAGCAGGGCTTAATTTGTGGAGAAACAGCCTGGAACGCAGTTTTACCACTTCTTTTCAAACTTAAGAGGTATGTGGTGACAGAGAGCGAACATGGCTTGGGGAAACAGACAGAGGCAGACCCTGGCTGTTTCCACACATACACTTTATTTTTTTTTTAACTTTTTATTTATCATTTTAAATATGATACACAAGCATACACTTGCAGACAGAAATAGTCAATTACATGATAATAATCACAGGAAAAATAAGAAAAGTGAGAAAATCACATCCTAGCTAACAGACCACCATAAGAAAGAGGGGGACCCAGAAAGGGAATAATATACAGGAAAAAAGAAAAACATCACATTATAGGAAAATAAAAATTTTCCATTGAGAACAGAATGTCGATTCAACATGTTATAAAACAAAGACGAGCCAACCCATACCAAAATACCCTCCAACAGAATGGAAAATCCCATATTAAACTTGATCCAGAGCTCGGGAATTAATAAAGGATCTAAGCTGAGTAGGATCCAGGAAAACAAATTTCTCTGAGGAAAAATTAACAATACATTTACATGGAAATTGCAAAAAGAACCGAGCCCCAAGATCAATAACTTCTTGTCGCATATCCAGAAAGGCCTTCCTGTGAGCCTGAGTGGCCCTGGAAAAATCAGGAAATATTTGAAGCCTGCCAAGAAATATTCATAGCTTGAAAATATAAATGAAAAATTAAGTCCCGATCAAAATTAGCAGGGAAGGCAACAATTAAGGTAGATCTATGAGACACATCTTCTGATGAAGTCTCGAGAATAGTAGAGATTCCCAAAGATTCACCTCCAGGATTTCAAACATCTTGAGCAACACCTGATCCAAAAGATAATAGGCCTTACAGATCAATGGAAGAGCAGATTGAGAGCAGATTGAGAAAGCCCAAGAATGTCTTTCATATAGGTTTTGAAAAGTTCTGAAGGAGATATCATCGAGACCACTGGAAGATTTAACATCCTGGCAAAATTCTCTAGTGACTCCAGCCTTCGATGCATTACAGAATTATCTTGAATTAAGGTGTTATGGATTCAAAGGACCCGCGGACTTTATGCCTGGTTTTTTTTTCTGTGGGCAGACATTTGCTGGAAAGCAACTTGTGTACACTTGAAAATTCAATTTGCATGTGTTGTTTTCCAAGCCTCTCCGGCACACCAGCTCTCAGAGTATGCTTGCTATGCCGCCATGGGCCTACTTCTAGCAGTGCTGAGAGGGGGCAATTTCCTGACAGCTTTGAAAATTGCCCTCCTATAATGCAGGATGATGTAGAGGTAATTATAGCACAAACTTTCCGTGTCAAAGAACTGGCGTCCAAAGGTCAAGTATTCTGATGATATAAACACTCCTGGAACAAAACCAGTTCAAGCATGGTCACGTTGGTAGCCAGATGGGCAGACTATAAGGGCTTCCACTTTTAAAAAAATGTTATGGAAATAGTTTGGACACCCAGCGTATTTTTATCATCAAAAAGTTAAAATAGAAAAATTAACTCAAAGGAACTTCTATAATCAAATTAATAGTCTTAGTTTGCTGACAAATTAATTTTTTTTCAGGTCCTTCACTTCTGGAAACCAGTTTAATTATTGAACAGAATAAACATTTCAATTGTTTCAAGATTTTCAATGAGAAATATTTTACTTCTGATATACAAAACAACTTTTAGATTTTATTCTAATATTTTTAACACAGTATTTTGAATAGAAACCTGTTCTTTCTCAAGGATTACTTCTCACCAAGATACTATCAGATAAGTATTTTCCTTATCTAGTTTTTCTTAATGAGAACAAGTGTTGTAATTTCAACTTTAATCTAAGAAAATCTGATTATTTGTATTAACTTTATATCATTACAGGCTCTTCAGGATCTTCTAGAATTCTACAGGATTCCTTTTCAGGTAAGTCTGAACAGTTTTTCTCTTTTTTTTGTTTAACTCCTCAATGACTAACAGCTCTTGTTTGTATATGTGTTAGACTAGCTTACTAATGAATTAACCAAAATTTGTCATTGTTCATTGGTGCGTACTTATCCTAATTTTACTTCTGGATAATAAATTTTGAGAACTCAGCTTGTGAATGCTGGATAGAGAGTGCTGACCCAGGAATGAAGTGAAGCTTTGGTGACTTGTTATCGGGGAATAGAGTGCACTGCTTGATAGCACCAACTGGACCCAGACAGCCGCTCTTGATCGCGAAGTCTCAGGATACATTTTACCTACTAGGCTAACTCAAATCAAATCAATAAATACTGACTTCCTCATACCACCAATCTTCTGCAGCCTACAATGCTGTTAGTGCGTGTCTTGATGTCTAATTGAAACTGGAGTTCTTACTAATAGAAATAAAAAAAATAATTATCAGCCCTGTCTAATTATACTTAGAGACTCAACTTAGATGTATTGTTACAGACAATTTCTTTGTGAGAACTTATAGAATAAGGAGATAATTAATGAGGATTACTCTCTCTCTCTCATACATTCCACACATAAATTTTCCAGTAAAGACAGGAACAAATTATGGGATTTCTACATTCCAATTTATTCCAAATATTTTTCCTCTAAGGAGCTAACACAGGAATACCTTTATCTACAGGTATTGTGTATTCAACACTGAAGTAGCTTTATGTGCAGGTAGAGTGTCTACAATTTGAATTCTATGGGACTTTATGGAATAGTTTTTCTGAGGAAGAATGTTCTTCAGTTAAATAAATTCAGAATCAGATCACCAGTCATTAACTTTTCCTCTCATCACTTAGCTATCAAAGTTGATAAACACCGTGAATCAGCTATGAAATTAAACTTACGTTAACTAAATTATTACCTCTGTCAGCATTAAATTTACAAACACCACCACTCAGAAAAACTGGGTTAATGTGTGTAAGTGTATGTAAGTATTATGAGTGTTCTTCCACATAAATTAGGCCTTGGAGACAGGAATCTGTGAACTTATCTCACTCCGTCCATCTCTAGCTCAGCTCTGTCTGTAATTTCAGAACATGCTCAGTGAAAATCCTCAGCAGAGATCCCTACTCCAGTAATGTCATTTTAGGAAAAAGTACTTACCTCCTTCAGGAAATCAGTATATTCTCTAACAAAATGCTTCAAAACCCCTTGGTTAAGGAAAACATTCTCAAAAATAATTTTTAATAAGTTTAAAACATTCTTTGTAGGTAATTTATTTCTTAAATCTTCCTGTTCTTTGGATTAGGTTGGTATTGTTACACAGACCTGATCACTTAACTGCTTTGCATAAACACTGAGATGGTCTAGCATTGCTATGGTGTTGCCTAGGGATGGCTTAAGGTGTTTCTTTTCCTTCTCTGAGAGCTGAATGGATCTTATTTTTAACCAGCCTTAACATTGCCCAATAAAATGATTAGGGAAAACCAGTTAATAAAACCAATAAAAATTCCACTCACAATTTCAAACCAGTTTAACTTCCAAATAAATTCTCCAGGTGTACTGTGACTTTTAATGACCATATTAGTTATTTTAAGCAACCTTAAAGCTAATGATATGTATATATTCTTCAAATGAAACATTTTTCCCCAAACCAAAGGTCAAAACAGTGTTTTTATAAACCTATCTGGTGACCACCACCATCAAATCCCACTTTCTGAGATGTTTTTCTCACTTTTTAATCTCAGGGATCCTCCCCAGGGAAAACAGATCGAATAACTCTCTTAAAATTCACTTTTGACCCCTGATTCTAATTTTTATCAGGTTATTGTAACCCCTAAACAAGACCAACACTGACAAAGAAATGACATTTATTAAATTTAAGAAGCTTATTAAACTTATTGGCACTGGGTTCACCAGGGTGCTTCCTGGATGCTGAAATTAAGGTGGGAGCCTCTCCCCATGTTCCCCAACAAAAACACTGTGTTTTTAAACCTTTAAAATTGTTAGTTTTATTTTTAATTTACTTTTTAAAATGTCAAAATTGCCTTTGAGTACTTCTTGGGGCAGCCTTTCACTGATGGCATCGCTGACATCAGCAAGGACCCCTGGGCCCGCACTCACAATGTGCCGGGGCATTGCTTATAGCTCCAATGCTGTCTGACTGCTCAGTATCACAGCGGCAGTATTCCCACAGCTGCTGCTGCCTCTGGGCCCTAGCCACACTCAGCAGCACTGATTTACATTAAAAAAAATGGTGCTGTGGCCATTTCCCAGCTGAGTGGGAGACCAGAGGCAGGAGCTATAGTTTGAACAGCTATTCACTCCTTTCCCGCTCAGCTTCTGCCTCTCTTTCATGCTACTGGGAACTCCCCAGGCTCCCATTACCCCTATAAAATAGTTAAAACAACATCAGGACACTCTTCCACTGGCTCTTAAGCCCCAGCCAGCCATCGGAGATCCTAAAAAAATGTTTTAAAACTTTTGAGCTACAACTCCTCGGGCTAGGAGTTCAAGTCACACCACCAGCCCACCACATGACAACGGGACCCCAGTCAAACCAGAACAGGGCAGGTAATTATAATTTATATTTTTACCATTTTTTACCCTTATTTACAATACCATAAGAAGCATAAAATGTCTTTCTTTGTCTCAGTTCTACTCTATATTTAATCCATTATTGTAAAAGGATTCTAAATAAAAACTGTTTTCTTTCTCATTGTTACTGCTCTTCCTTTGTAATCTCTTATTTTTCCTATCTTTTGTCTTGCTTTGCAGCTGCCTCTTTTTCATTTCCTTTTATCCAGTACCCTGGGCTTTCTGGTTCCCTCATTTTCCGTATTTCCAAAATCTTTGCCCCCCCCCCCCCCCGCCCCCAGACTATGGCTCACTCTGGCTCTTCAAGCCTTAAGGCTACTGAACTGAGTTGTGACATAAATTAAAACAAATGCTAAACAGTTTCATTATCATTCATCCCTCTGCTGATTTTCATCCAATATTTTAGCCAAACAAACTCCATTCTGGAACAAATTCCCCCTTGCTATTCTTTAACCATTTTACCATTCTCAGTACTATGGAGAAATACCACCTCTCTTCTTCTGTCTATAGCAGGAATGGCCAACTCTGATCCTCAGGAGCCACAAACAGTTCTGGTTTTCACACTGTCCGCAGTGAATATCCATTTATTTGCATACAGTCGAGGCAGTGCATGCAAATATATCTCAACTGATGGTGAAATGGTGAAAATGATTATTTACAAATCCTCATGCAAACCAATCCATTTACATGTTTGGCTCTTCAATAAATCTGTGACTTTGTAACACTTAATGCATCTTTTCTTTCATTCCTGATCCTTGCCAATTGTAAATTCAGGATGCAGGAGGCTTTAATTCAGTTAATATGATATACCTTAAAGTACCATATTGCATACCTTTCTCCAGATAAATAGAATGTACTTCTTACTTCACTATCCAGGTGATAGCATAGTGCTTCACTCCTGAAAGCTGCAACTGTTCTTCTTCCAAGGTTAGGGTTGCCAATTGGCTCCAGATTTTCAGGACAGGTTGATCCAGTCCTGGTTTTGCTCCCCCCTGCATACAGGTACTTATAGTTTTGCTTTTCTTAGGGAATGCCATAGGGAAATCAGAACAATGCAGTGGAGTAAATCCAGGACTGGATCAACCTGTCCTAGAAATCTGGAGCCAGTTGGCAACTCTATCCCAAGTCCACATCTTCTCCTTGGAATGAATGAGAATTCAATCAGCTGGTAACTTCTAAAGGGTCATTGAGTCTCTTTGGATGAGAAACCTTTACACTCTTTCAAAATGACATTCTCTGAGTTGCTGGATCCAAAGGGAAAGCAGATTAATGGTAAAAATAAACCAGTTTCAAAAAGGTAACCCAAAAATTAGGAAAAGAAGAGTGGATAAAGTCAGTATTAAAAGCTCATCTTTTCAAACAAGCCTTTCAAATACTTTAGCAGAGATTCACATGAAGGTTTCTTTGCCTTAGTCTTTATTTTGTTATCTGAAATTCTTTGTTTTAATTATGTATGTCAGTTGTGAATCGCTTAGCTATCTGTAAAGCAATAAGTAAGTAAATAAATAAATATGGATAATCTTCTTCCCCAAAAACAAAAAGGATCAAAAGCTGGAATCATTAAAATAGGAGAAAGACACCTTTTTTTTCCAATTCAAGTTTCCTTCCAAGAAATCCAAAGATCCTTTCCCCAAAAACAAACAAAAGCCAGAAGCAAGCATGATAGCAAACTGCCTCTGGAAAGGGCAACTCAAAATCCACACCTACAAAATGGTGCCTTGGGTTTTAATAGGCAAGGACTCCATCATTAAATTCTCCCAGATGAGGGAGATACAACCCAACCAAATCTAACTCTTTTCTCTATCCACTATCGGGTCGATTTTAAAAGAGTTGCCCATGCAAAAATAGCCACATATGAGCATATGTGGGCCTCGCGTGAGCAATGCGCATTTTAAGAAGCTGCGCATGTACGCATGTCAAGAAGAAGAGGGTGGAAAAGGGGCTGTGAATGGGGCGGTGAATGGGCGTTCCAAGGTGGAGCCAAGACTTACGCACTAAGTCCACATTTTTTAAAAAGCTGACCATGGTATGCATCGGCTTGTTATCTGCATAACTTTACTTCTGGTCTTGATGAGGAGCAAGTCTGGAGATCTCGAGTTTTAGGGCGTTTAGCACAGGGTGAGAGTTTGGTGTCAAGTGGGGGGCCTGCAGGATGAAGAACCAGAGGGGGCTTGAAGACCTCAATATGAAGTAGGAAAACTATTGGACTACTTGCAAAAGCTGGTTTTTCCCTCACGCAAGCATGTTTTAAAATCCACCTGCATACATGTACAAAACCGCTAAAGCCCTAGCCAAAATATATGTGGGAAGGGTACATTAAATGATACGAATGTACTTGCGAGCACAATTTAAAATGGTCTTGTCTTTCTTCTAGCATGCTGATATGCACGTTTATGTGTGCACGTGTTTTCCTTTTAAAACTACCCTGTTGTGAATTGATATACTCCTATAATAAAGACCCAATAAGTTCTACACTAGAAAGTTCTGATTTCAAATAATAACTAGGGTCATTCTTTCATTAGAAGTTGCATACAAGTCGGGTCTTCATTCTGGGAACCAGTGCACCTATTTCCAACTCTGCCTCATCCCCTCTCAGGCTAAAATACCTTTGCTTTGCAGCCCATCTGCTCTGACACACCTGGGTTTGGAAGGATTTTGAATTCCAGTCCACCCATTCCCCAGAATTTTAACCCAACTTCAAAAGGATAAAAACGTGCTGAAGTTGGACCAGAGGGAGGCTTCTAAAATGGTCAGTGGTTTTCATTCTAAAGCATATGGGAGTAGCCTTAGAGATCTAAACATGTATACCCTAGAGGAAAGGCGAGACAGTGGAGATATGATAGAGACATTTAAATATCTCAAAGGTTTCCATGCACAGTAGACAAGCCTCTTTCAATGGAAAAGAGGCTCTAGAATGGGAAGTTATGGGATGAAGGTGAATGGGAGTAGACTCAGGAGTCATGTTAGGAAATACTTCTTTACAGAGATGGTAGTGGATGCATGTAAGAGCCTGCCAGTAGAGGTGGTGGAGACAAAAACGATATCTGAATTCAATAAGAAGTGGGATATATACAGGGGATCTCTGAGGAAGTGATGGGAATTCTAAAGCAAAATTAGTTGGATGGATGGGCAGACTAGATAGACCATATGGCCTTTTTTCTGCTGTCACATTTCTATGAACTAACATTCTCACTCTAGTTAATTAGTATGTTCCTCCCTGGGACTGGAAGAGTAACACCATCTCTCCTGAATCATTTGCTCCCTACTTGTCTTTTATGACTGCAAGATCATTTCAAAGATTTAAAAGAAACACACCAATAACTGATATAAAGTATATAACTTTATTATGCACAAGGGATAAGGTGACATGGCATTGTGGTATCAAAAACTACATATCAATACATTTTCAGAACTCCATTGAAATCCTGAACATAGAACTGTGTACAAACAGGGTGCTCAAACTGGCCACAGATATCAATGGACTTACTCTCTTTCATCAACTGATTAAAAAAATCACTTAATCCACTAATTTAGACATCACAAAAATAAAACCTGTTCCTGAGAACTACCAGATAGTAATAAGCATCACCTAATTTTCTTGAATGTCCCTTGTACAACAACCCATAAAATAGCACAAATATCACCTGACCCCAAGTGCTCCAGTAGCACAACCAGCAGTACAGTCTTGATTTGAACCATCATATATTACACATTACAGACAACATATGCCATTTACAGTCTTTTTTTTTGAAACAAGGAAACCCTTTCCCACCTGTTGTGTCAGAAAGGCACGCAGGGATTTGACTTCTTAACTTACTGGAACACAAGCATAAACCGAGGCTCTCCGCACAAAGCACTATACTTAGGAAGCCATTACGTGCTCCGAGGGCAGCATGCATTTTTATGTTATTCTATTAGAGATCACGGCTAATAATTCTCACTGGTGATCTTAAGGAGGCTGCTTTGTCTTCATTCCCCTTTTGTCCAGGTTACCTTCCTGTGCCCTGTAGATTGTCTCCCTTGCCTGAAGTGACAATATAATTGCACAGAAAGCTATGAAGAAAAGAGAGGTAAAGAGAAAAGCCAGAAGGGCATCACTGCTAGGATCTTTCCTCCCAGTGCAGTTTGTAAGAAGATTTAATAATATGAGATTGTGTGCCCGATTGTATTTCCAAGGTCAGGATCTTTCTAAGGCTTACATGAGTTAAAATATCTTACCATTCTCTTCTTTAACATCCCATGTACATAGTTTATTTTCTTTCTGCTTGTCTAAGAGACTTAGCCTTAATCAAGCAAAAAGGAAGGAATGAAGCACTTACACAGGAAGTTATGGCGAAAGGAGTGAAAAAATATCAACCAGTATAACCGCTAGGATAAGAACATAAGATGCTGGGCCAGAACAGAGGTGTCTGACAGCGACCCGTCTCGGTCACTAGGAATTGCCCACCAAATCCCAAAAAGTAGATCCAATTCTTAGTTGTTCGCTCCCAGGGATAAGCTGTGGCTTTCCTCAGGCTCACCTGGCTAATAATTGTTTATGCATTTTTCCTCCAGGAACTTGTCCAAACCCCTGTTGAAACCCGCTATGCTAGATGCTTTGACCACATCCTGCCGACAAATTCCACAGGATCTTCCCTACCAGAGCCGTTGTGTAGGGAATGTAAAAACAAAAAACCATGCCTCTAACCTGCCTCTTTTGTTAGGTATCTTCAATAACTGCCTAACATATGCTTCGGTTTAATATGATGGGAGTTAACTGCCAATGTAGTAAACTAATGCATCGGGAGTTTAAAAAGTGAGCTAACCCCACAAAGTTATGTACACACTTTTGGGTACATTTTAAAACCCGCATGCGCACATGCACGTGCCAACGCGCGCATGTTATAAAATCTGATAGCGCCCGATTTTATTTCGGGGCGTGTGGGTGGCGCGTAAGGGGGGGATTTTCTTTAAAAAGTGCACGCTGACGCAATCGGGACATCCCCAGTTCCCTCCCAGTCTGCACCAATAAAGAAGCGGACTGGGAGGGACCTTCCCTAACCCCTTACCCAACCTTCCTCCCTTTTCCTTTCTCCTCCTTGACCCCTAGATTCGACCTATCTACCCTCATTTCTTTTGTTGAAGAACTTACTACTGCTCCTTTGGAGCAGTAGTAAGTTCCGTGCGCCGGCAGTCACCTAATGGCACTGTCCCAGCCGGGCCCTGGCCCACCCCCTCTTCCCTTTTCTAAACCCCGGCTCTTCTGCGCGTGCTGACAGACATGCGCATCGCCAGGCCGTTTAGAAAATGTGCTCGGCGGGTGCTTGGCTTGCCCACACACATATCTGCCGGGATCTGTGCGCGCCGGGGATTTAAAATCCCCCCGATATTGTTTTGTGCGCATAAATCATGATTTATGCACCTAAAAGTTTATATGCAAATCATATTTTCTGCATACAAAACAAAGGTTGTGCACATAAATCTCAGGTACAGGAGCCCCCGGTCAGCCACACAGACTTACACTACCCCTAGAAACTTTATTCCACCTCTGACCAGGAGTTATATTTCCACTGTTATGAAAACATGAGGCAAGCCCTCACACCTCTCTATCTAAGGGAGGAATCGTTAATACCATAAAATAGGATTTGCCTGAAACAGCACTTTTACTAGAAACGTAGAGACATGGCAGTAGAAAAAGACCATACGGCCTATCTAGTCTGCCCATCCACAACAACTGCTCAGCTCTACAATCCCAACCACTCCCTCAGAGACTCCCTGAGCTTGTCCCATTCTTTCTTGAATTCAGATACTGTCCTCGTCTCCACAATCTCCACTGCATCCACTATCCGCTCTATAAAGAAATAGCTCCTTAATTACTCCTCAGCCTACCCTCTTTCACCCTCATCCCATGACCCCTCATTTCAGAGCCTCCTTTCCACTGAAAGAAACCAACCTCCCGTGCATTGACGCCTCTGAGGTAAATGCTTATGTGATGATTTTTTTGTGCGCTAAAATCAGGGCGAAAGCTGTACACACAAAAAGGTGTGCCCATCTGCGGTTAAGATGTGCACACAGCTGAGCTCACCTTGTTACACCAGCCTGTCTTTACACATAGAAAGTAATGACTCTTTCACACCACTTCCAGCTGACAGGGCTCACGATCAGGAACCCTTCTTTCTTTGGGACTGGGCAGCTGGCCCAGGAATAGTGGACACTATGAATCCTCATGATTGCTACAAGTGCATCGTTACCAGAAATGGCACACACAGGCCCTTGGGGGAAAACCGTGTGCAGCGCCTGCAGGAGGTGGACATAGCCCAGAGAAAGCAGAGAATGAAATTAGTCGTAGTCTTAACCATTAGTAAGAAGTCAAGAAATGATCATCACACCATTCCAAACATTCAAATGACTGGCAACACTGAGAAGCTTTACAAAGCTGACAGTAATTATTGACCGTTTTATGAATGCAAAGCTTATATTTCTATCTGAACTGCTGTCTGCACGACGCTCTCTGCTGGAAGATGTGCTGCAGTGTGTACTGTCGTTATGAACCTGCTGTTTTATATTTTGTCTTTCTTAATGATCTGGCAGTCTAATATTGCAAAACAGAACATTAGTATTAATTTGCATGGCTTCTCTCAATTAATATGTGGTAATTTTCTAGTACATGTAGGCTATAGCTGAGATCTCTTAAACATATTGCAAACCGCCACATAATTTTATATAACAAAAGGATTCATTAATTCAAAAGTATTTCCAATAGAAATCTCAAAGAAAAAAAAATTAACTTTGCACTTTTTTATACATGGCTTTTTTGGTTTCTTGGTCTGTAGATATAAATCTGAAAAATAAATTTTGAAATAAATGTAAAATATGAATCATTGATAATACAAGTCATTTTCTCAAATATATACATTTAAGTATTTTACACTAAGATATTTATCCTAACCCCCCCCATCCATTCCAGATGCCAAGATTTTCCAAACTTTCCTATGGGAAACCCAGTCATGTTGTTTTAATCTGGGATGGACAGGGTTCAAAAAACAACCAAACAAAACATGTACAGAGAAATAATAAAATTCACAGTAAATGAAATAAAAAAATCTTAAAGAGTAGCTTACATTATTTAGAAACACTTAAATATATCTTTGTACATAGACTTGATGTAGTAAAATATAGCTATATGCACTGTAAAGACTCTAGTCTTCTTTGAAGACATTTTTAAAGATTTTATACAAAGAATATGCTTACAAAATACATTCGGCTGAAGGTCAGGCAAAGCGTGTTACTGTCCAACACACAGGTAGCTTAATTTAATAAACTGCTCTTATACCCACCACCATGCTAAGAAGAGCCATTAACACTCAGTTTAGTGGTACCCCCTACACACACACACACACACCTACACACACACACCCACACACACACTCTCTCTCTACTCTTCTACCAATTTCACCTCACATCCCTTGTACTTAGTTTTAAACATTGATTCAGAAAAAAACAATTAAAGCTAACAAGATAATTGGGAGGAACATTAATAAAGCAGCTAAAGGACCTTTTTTTTTTCATTGTTATATTCCAGCACTATTTTGGGTAGATTTCAATAGCTACAATCATTTCACAGTTCATCTCCCTGCCAACTGAAGTAGATGAAGGGTTTGGGGAAAAAAAAAGTCCATTCCATTTTAAGAAACGCTAAGTTCGAAAATATAATTTTAACTCCACAATTTTTTGTATGATTATTCCAAATTACACATCTAAAAATAAAGCCTTCAGTGGCAAAAAAAATATATATCTATCTCCACCTGTGTCTTGGGAAGCTTTGGTTGGTAAAATCCCTTCTCAAATGCAACAAGACACAATGAATAAAGCAGTGTGCCTGCTCTGTGTTATACCATCTTGGCATGAACACGATGCCATTTTTATAGTGTGTGTATGTGTGCAGTGAAAGGGCAAGGAGGCTAAATATAGGGACATTTTTGGTCCATTGCACAGTCTGGAAAATGTGTCTTTGATATATACATTCTGTAATAAATTGTACCAAATGCAACACACAGTCCGACACATTATTAGCTGCATCTACACATCATGTAACATGAAAGCGGAGACATTAGCGCTCAAGCCTGAAATGATGCAGGGTCAACACCGTCTGCTTTGAAGTAGCAGAATGTACATGGCACATTATAATATTTTTTTTACATGATTCTGAGCTTATGTTTTTATTCAGATGTGTAATGATAGTTTGCTGACAAAGAGCCTCTCTGTATTAAATCTTGCTAAAATTCTGTTTGCCAGCTCTTTGTCTTAAGTTCAGAAACTTAAAAATTATTTTATACAAAAAAAAAAAAAACAAAGCAGCATTTTTTTTTAAAACTGGCATGGATTTCACATTGAGAACCTAGGAATCCTTTGTCTGCAGGCTAAAGAACTGCCTAATTAGTAGTTTTGTCACATGTAACACTGCATCCTGCAGAAAGGTCCAAAGGCTGTATTTATCCAGAAGATCAGGTGATTTCATGGTGAGATTCTTTCTCCTGTTTCAAGAAGAACCAAATCCTTTCAGCTTCGGAAAGCCAACATCAACAAACAGTCCCTTTGAACCTCTGCCCTCCTCCGCTGCTCCTGAGCCTTCTTCTCTCCTGGGTTAGGCTGTGCTACTGCTTGAACAGGGTGTGCTTTGTGTGCTGCCAATACTGGGTGCAGCGCTGCTGTTTTCTGAGGCTGGGGAGGAAGTAGGGACCTGTTGCCTTCCTGCCGTTTCTCCTGAAAAGAGGCAACATGAAAATAGCATATGATAAAAATAAATTCATTCTGCATCTTGTTTTTGGTCGGGTTTATTTCTGTAACAGACTGTAGATCCAGTATACTTTCTCAGGGAAACACTTTTATTTAATTAAATAAAAAAAAAAGGTTGCATTTACTGAATATTTTAATGTAGCACTGAAAGGGGGTACTAGTTTATTTATTTTCTTCTTTAAAAATGCTTCTTCATCAGCAGATGGGCTTCCAAGTCATTCCTATGCTCAAACTCTGCATGGGAACAAACATATATTTACCTCCTATAGCTGAGCAAGCTAAGGCAGAGAGAAAGTCACTTTATAAAGCTCACAGAGAATCATCAAAGGTAAAAACAAGACTTAACCTCCACAATTTTCAATACTTCTAACGCAGGGGTAGGCATCCCCAGCCCTCGAGTGCCACAGACAGATCCTATTTTCGGGACATCCACAATGAATATGCATGGGATATATCTGCATACAGTGCAGGCAGGGCATGCAAATATACCTCAGGATATTACAGTAAATGATAGCAGATAAAGACCAAAATGTTCCATTGAATCTGACTAGCAATGTGTTTAGGGTTTTGACTGCCGCTCCATGCAGGTTTCCCTCGTGCCTTGTATTTAGCGTTGTTAACTGCTGCACTACTGCTGAAAACTAGACCTGTCTATGGGCCTCATTTTCCAAGGAGTTACCGTGTGTGATAATTCCACAAATCGCACTAACAGCAGTTAACGTGATTTGCGAATGCAAATTTTTTATTTCATATTCAGGGGGCAGAGCAAATGTAAAGTAGGGAGGATTTATCATGTGCTGCGAAACAGCTGCACTGTTAGCATGGCCAATAACTACACCTCTTTCATTTGTGTTACAGGCTGGTAAAGGTTTATCACGGTCACAATGGGGTGGTGGGTGGTGGGTGTGGAGGGGGAGAGAGTGAGAGAGCACCTTACCATAGTGCTTCCTCCCTAGACAGGTATTTGTATTCCTATGGGAGGACCACCTAGTAACTCGAGGTGAGGGTTAAGTATTAGTGTAGGGGGTTAGGGGCCACTTTGACATTCTACGTGACACCTACGAACAGAACAGTGGTCTCTTGTGAAGATTTGCTGGCCTTCGGAGTGAGGAAACTCACTCCAAGATGAGATTTGTGCAATGTTCTCTCCACCTAGCTTGATGGACTCTCTACCTGGGTAACAACAAGCTAGGTGGAGAGAACATTGCACAAATCTCATCTTGGAGTGAGTTTCCTCACTCCGTAGGTCATCAAATCTTCACAAGAGACCACTGTTCTGTTCGTATGTCTCATGTTGAATGTGAAAGTGGCCCCTAACCCCCTACACTAATACTTAACCCTCACCTCGAGTTACTAGGTGGGCCTCCCATAGGAATACAAATACCTGTCTAGGAAGGAGGCACTACAGTAAGTCTCTCTCTCATCATACTGAAACAGGCCTGTCAGGAAACATCATGAACCACAATATACTGGCAATGCAACTTGTGATAACAGCCTTTTACAAGCTGATAGTGCAATTTGCAATACACATGCTTATTAGCATAAGGTACACCCCTTTTTTGTATCACATGCAATACCAATGCAATATTGGAAAATGAGGCCCTATAGCACCCAAGGATCTGAGTTGCCTATCCCTGTCCTGTCTCCTAAATGCTGCTGTATATATTTTCTTCCTTATTCCCAATTTTATGAAAAACAGTCAATATACAGCACTGTGTTTAAGACCATCAACGAGTGGCAGAGCACTCCTGCTAAAACCAATTGCTTGTGAATGGAAAGTAAAGGTTCTGTCTTTGGATCATTAGATTTCATCATTCAACAGAATCTTAGCTGGTGAATTTTCAAAAGAATTACGTGCAATTTTCAAAAGCCGTTTACTCAAGTAAAGTGCACTTACGTGAGTAAATCCTATGGACAAGTCAATGGGCTATATTGTAGGAATTTTCAAAAGCCCACTTACTCCAGTAAAGTGCATTTACTCAAGTAAAACCCTATTTTAAGCAAGCAAATGCTTTTTAAAATCAGGACCTTAGTTCTTTGAGTGGCAACAGAAATTGTGAAGATTGTATCCGTACAAAGATCAGTATTTACTAAGCTGGAGAGCAGAGAAGATTTCCACATAGATAAAGTTACCGGGCTAACTTTAGCCGAATATTATTTTAGTACAAGGATTTATTACTGTCCTACCATGGTATTCAGAGCAAGGTACAGGATTATTGGGTGGTCTATATATATATATCTTTGATAGGGATTCCATTTAATACAATACATTACAATTACATATAAAAACGAAGAGCATATGGTATGGTTTGGAGCAGTTATAGAGTACAATTACAGGTAATACAGAATATAGGGAATATATGGTCCAGTGTGGAACAGATTACACACAGTTATGCAGCATGCGGATAAATCAATGCTACAGACGTTTGGAGTTGAGGGCATAAGCTTGGATACAAAGCCAGATTTTGACCATGCAGCGGAAAGTCAGTAGATTAGTTGTGCATCTGGCCTCTTCTGGGAGAGCATTCCAGAGCCTGGGGAGGAACAAGGAGAAGGCGTGCTTGCAGGTTTGGGTGAACCTTTCATTGTTGGGATCAAGGAGGTGCAGAAGAGCCTCTGTTATGGATCCTAAGTGAACAAGCGGTCTCGTAGATAGATAAGGACTAATCCTATAATCAGAGGAACCTATCTGGACAGATAAGTGTTGATTTAATATGACTTGGATAAAGTTATCTGGGTAACTTCGCTGCTCACTCGCTTACTGAAGGTTGAACAAGAAAAAAAGACCCCAGCAGAAGAACATTGTCAGTTCACCCCCTTTCCCCTCCTCCAATAGCTTTAAATTGTCAGGCCAAGCTGCACTGATCCCCCTCCCCCCAATCCCATACTTCTAAAAATGCTTCTTTTAAATGCTACATTCTGTCTGGTTAACTCCAAAAGTTAGTCGGAGAAACGCTTTCAATACCGATCTTATAATCATCAAAACGATAACAAAAAGAATCTAATGCTGATACAGATCAAAGCACAAAATGATATCCTCCCAGAATACAGACAGTGCTTTTTTTTTTTTTAATTGAAAAAGTGGTATCCAGATGAATGTTTTTGTTGGAATCCACACTGGACAACTATTTGGAAGTTGCAGAATATAAGAATATATAAGTAAATAAATAAACATTGCTGGTGCACTGTTTCTCAAGCTGGTCCTGGAGCATGCCCTAGCTAGCCTGGTTTTCAGGAGATTATTAAGAGAATAATTTAACACGGCTTTGCTATATATCGAAGACCTGGCTGATGATTTCCAAGTTATAAGTTATGATTGTTCCAATACGGACCCAGCAATAGGAATGCATGCTTTGTTTCTGGAGTGCGATTCTGGAATGGTATTCCATGCATTGGTATTTTCTTGTTTTTATTTTGTGGCTTATTTTAAACTCTGTTGTATATCGTTTTGCAAGATTTTATTGTAAAACCTGGAAAGGAATTTATAAATGTTTTTAAATAAATAAAATAAATGAATAAATATGTATTCCGCCTTTCAGGCACTTCTAAGCTGATACTGTAGATATTTCTGTTGCGACCGTCGCTGCCCGACATCTTCACCTTGCCCTCCTTACCTCTGTGGCGACTCCCTCTTTGCTTGTTGGATGTTTGGCTGCTGCGGCGTCATCTTGCCGCCCTCCTCCGGCGTCCCCAGACCAGCAAGACACTGCACTCCGCCATGTTTCCCAGAAGCCTAAGGGCGCACGCGTGGCCCCGACTCAAGTACCAGCAGTGATGCAAACCTCAGGGGCGTCCCCCTGAGATGACGCCATACGCACCGGATATTTAAGGTCTCTGAATTCGCTAACTAATTGAGTTAGCAAGGAAAGGTTTTCGTACGTTCCTAGCTATTCTGCCTCCTCGGACTTACCAGGGGTACCCGCTCCTGGGGGCTTCATTTCTCTTTTGCCTTTCAGGTCGTAGTCTGGAACTGGTACTAGCTACTCGAGGGCCCACATTCTCGGACCTGCTTCTGAATACCACTTCTGCCAGGAAGTCATCGCTGCCTACAACACCAGTGAGTTACCATCCTTCTCTCAGAGCTTTCCCTGGAACCAGGTACTCGCTCCTCGAGGGCCTAATCCTTTCCAGCTCCTGGGCTGCTTCAAGAGACTATTGTGTGAGTGTTACCATCAAGGTTCTGTTCCTGAACTCTGCACACAGTGCCTACTCACTATACTTAGTTTCTCTACAGCTCTGCCATCCTGGGATCGCTGTTCCAGTATTTGAGGGTCTGCAGCCCAGCCGGGCGCTTCCAGCGCCCTGCTGCCACCTCTGATGGTTCAATATACTGTTTAATAAAAGAACTAGCGTGTGTCTGTCTCCAAACTCTGAGCCTGACCGGTGGTCCCTCTTGGGATCTTCCCCCGGGGGCGTGGTCATCTGCCACCGGCCCAAGGATCCACCCACAACTATCCCAAACAATAACAATTTCCCTATCCCCAGAGGGCTCCCATCTAAGGGGTATATTTAATAAGCCGAGAAAAACAGCATTTATTGTACGATATACTCTTATCGTGGCGATATCATGTGATATTTTCTCTAAAAAATGCATGTATTTAAATGAGCCACTTTACATGCATAATTTTTGCAAATGCAAACAAGGCAGCTCATTCAGACCTAATTTCATGCAAATAAAACAATACAGTTTTCCTAAAATAACGCAAGCCACATTATTTTCCAAAAGCTGCAACTCAGGGCTTTTCAAAATTGCTCCAATATATGTCATTGAATTATCAATAGGTTTTATTCGCTAAAGGGCACTTTAAGTGCATAAATAGGCTTTTGAAAATTGCTATGATAGCATGTTACATTTACACACATAACTTCTTTGAAAGTTACCTCCAGTTTTATTAATGAGAAATCAGTAGCGACAAAATATCACTCTCTCTCCATATCCCCCACCCAAAAATAATTCTTCAAAAGTTTCTGTCTCTGAAAAGTCTGCAACACATCACCAGAAAGACTGGAACTGTAAATTTTGAATGCTATAAAATTATATAAAAGGCAAAACATTTTAGAGATAATTGAGCCACGCTACATAAAATTGTTTAAAAAGTGCTGTGGAAGGAAAGATTACAGCTTATTCTCCGACCTACACGACTGTCCACTGAAATGTGCGGGACCACCCGTGGTGCAGTGAATGAAATCCACTGAGCTGCTTCCTCAGTCCATGGACATTGGAGGCTTCTAATCAAAGTTCACCGAATGCTGTAAGGAATTTATCCTTCTGGAGAATAAGTGTGCATTATTCAGTTGGCGCTCCTATCATACCTTGTGTTTGACCTCACCATATGACATCAGTAATTTCCTTTCATGAGTACTGCAAGAAGTAGGATTTGCGCATTGAAGATACTAAGATGGCTTAAATAAAGCTAGGGAGAAAGGGTCTGTACTCACTGCTGCAGTACCAGAATAAACTGTTTACCAGAAGGAAGCCAATGGCACAAGAAATGGTTAATGAGAAATGTCTGATGGACTTATCTCACTTTCCCTGTGCTTGAGCCAGTGCAAGGTGGGAACACTACAGAGAAAGTATTCCTAACAGCAAGAGGAAAATTGTACATCAGTGGCAGTAGCCAGTCATCCTCAGAGAAGCACGGGACATTAGGGCTATGTCCCATCCTCTCTGTGCAAGCTATTTCTTCAGTGCCTGATCAAGTTAGAAAAAGGCAATGTAAAACATTGTTAGGGCAAAAGAAAATGTAAAACATGATGGAGCCAAAACATATCTCAACTGGTGACCCCTCCAATACCCACCAGGACTGGATGAAGTATTTTGGTTCTGTTCCCTCCTATCCAAGCCCCACTGCAAAGGATGAGGGAGGCATGCAATGCCTTTTACAAGAACTAATAAATGAGGCAACCAGAGCAATCTCAAAGTAAATACAGAAAAAGAAAACAGGCCCCAACAGGAGTGAGGCCCTACTGTAAACAAATGTACAGTTAGCAGAGAAGGAGAACTATGACCCTGCAGACATTCAGGATCTGGGAGGTTTATAGGCAGGGGGGATGGGAATTTCCTTTCCACTGAATTCTAGCATTTATATTTTTAATCTTCAAAGAATGGGGTAAAAATTGTTCAGAGGGTGGTCATCATTTCCAGTATCTACCAGGGGCTTTATTAGATTCCAAGCATCACTGTACAATGCTAAGAGGAATGAATGTTGGCTTTAAATATGTGATATTCAGATTCCAAGCAGTACCAAAGAAAGAAAACGATCACGTTCTAAGGAGACAAAGGAGTCGTGGCTTCAAATAAGGAATTTGCAATTAACAAGCACTAATGTAGTAAACGATGGCAGAAAATGAGCAAATCACCCATCCAGTCTGAATTTCAGATTTCATAGAAAGATGCATCATCTCCTAATCTTTGCAGAACCAGAACCTTATTTAAAGCATATTTCATATTGAGGGGCCTTAAACAGAAGGGGACTTTACTCCATTCTGTGCCTATGGAAACAAAATCTTTCCTGAATGAACGGCTAGCTAGCACATCAAGCAATCCCACTTGCACTATGCTGTTTTGGCATGTTCTCTCTTGACGGCAGAGAGTGCCTCCATGTTCCCGTCAATTACTTATGAGCCTTCCTTCCTGCCATGATACTAAAGGACACTTCTCCAAGTCACTGATAACAGACGCTCCTTCATGAAAACAAGACGTTAGCAAGTGCTGTTACCAACAGAGCACAGGAACTGCAGCCACTTCCATCCCCTTTCCAGGGCCCCCCAGGCTTCTGCGCCAAGAAAGCAGTTTGCAAATTATAGAACTGGCCTGGGTTCCTCGCTGCGAGGTCGTATTACAGTTTCATTGCCACAGATTTTTTTTTAAAACCCCAGTTACACATATTTAACTATTAGCCACACCGTATCAATATAACCTGTACAGCACTCACGGTATATTCAGTCAGATCTTTATTTACGATAAATGTCTTCTCTCCTTCAGAGAAAAAATGTCAAGCACAGCTGTTCCAGTGCCCTTTGGAGCCCAAGTATCACAGTCCATTATTTTTCCCTTCCTGGAAACATTTTAATGAGGCGTCGTCTCCTTTTCAGAAGGGGGGGGGGGGGGGCACCTACCCTGGTTATAACTCCATTTTCTGTTCAGTTCCACAGGCCCAGGAAGCAACTGCAACCTAGCTGCTATGTAAAAAAAAACTATTTTATAGCCACAGAATTCAAAATTCTTGACTGAAAAAAATACAAAGAATGTGAACAAAATCAGGAAACCTGTCCACACCTACATGGCTTTTTATAAGTCCTCTGTTGCTCAATGTGAAGGTCAAGTAGATATTTTATGACAAATTATATCTGTAAAATAAAACGTCAACTGAATGACATGGAAGGAATATGATTAATGCCAAGAAAGCCTGCCTATCGACGTTAGCATTAACAATTCACATGTCTGAGCATTGGTTCAAGCACAACACGATGGCTGTGTCCAGCCGATGGACAATAAGCAAGCTGTATCTCATCAGAACATAGCATGCGCTTTATTATTTATACTCAGGAAACCTGCCAATCCTACTCCCTGTCCAGGAAGTCTGAATGTTTGCTTTTCTATCTTCATTTGCCAAACAGAATTTGTTGCTATGTCAGTTTATTTTAATCAGCTCCTAATTAAAAATAACTGTCAACTTCCAGGCTTTTGGAAAATGTTTGTCTGTTAAGTATGAAGGATTGTTGTCTAAAATTTGTTGTTTTTTTTTCCACAGCAATAAGACAAAAACAAAAGGATTTGCGAAAATGCATATTTCTGTATTATAAAGGATTTTAAGCTGTGATAGCATGCCAAATGAATTCTAAATTGTTTGGGTATCCATTCTGCAAGATTTTATGTGGTCTCAGTATCATGTATGGGTTTCACGGGATTAGGACCGATTAAGGAAAGTAGCCTTCATGATTCCTTCCCACTCAGTCTAACCTTTTTCTTAGTCCAAGAGGAACAACTAAATCAGAAAGACAGAAAATTCCAGGGATGCAATCAAGCTGTCCAGACTGGAATGTCAGAAAGGCTGTACTGAGTATGTGAGTAGAAAGCTTGGTCATAGAGATTCCGATAATAGAGTTGTATCTGAAGAGGAATAAAGGATATGATGCAGAGTCAGGAGATTATAGCTTCACTGAGATACCCACATGTGGCTCCTAGGTTTGTGCACTGGGTATTGAAGGGTAGACTGATGTTTTAGAGAGAAAAATGCCTCATGAAAATGGGAGCTAGAATGGGCAATTTAGAATAAGCTTTTATAAATGCCATTTTTTCAAACATAAGGTGAAGCCATGGAGCATGTACCAGGAAGACCTTGATGTCTCTGGTATTCTCGTGACTGCTAACTATTAAGAATGGGGAGAGGATCTTAAAGGCAGATTGGGATCCTATCAAGCTGATTCCAATTCCATAAGATTTTCAGTTTCTGAATATGGAGGATGCTCAGGAAACAAATTGTGGCAGTCTGAGGAATGGATTGTTTGTAAAAAGTAATTCAAATATTAATGTTAAAAAAACTCAATCAGATCTTAAAGTTATTTATCAAAGATATGACATGAGAATGGGAAAATGGGTTAAAGATACCTGAAACAGAAAAATGCAATGTGCCTTCTAAGTAATTATCTGTTTCTCTGAGAGTGTCCAGAATTTTTGGCAGTTCTTATTAAAAACAGAAAACATGATTTTGAACACACTTAGGCCTGGATTCACCATTCTATTGCAGAATGGTGAATCCAGCGACAATGGGGGGGCGGGCCTGCGAAAGCCGGCAGCCTTCGCACCACCACGGTGTTTTCGCTGCCGGCTTTCGCACCCAATAGCGCCACCGTGAAAGGTGGTGCTACTGGGTGCACTACTGGCGACGATAACGTAGCTTACCTTATCGCCGCCAGCGAAGACACCGGGAAGTCCGCCTCCTTGCCGCCCCGACTCTGCCCCCCAGCATGCTATCACACGCGAAAAGGGACTTTTCGCACGCGATAAGCGTTTGAAAATGACCCCCTTAACTGGGAAGCCAATATATCTCACTCACAGGAGCCCATAAGTGATCAATACTGTTTCTTCCAGCCTTCAAGCTGAGTTCTCAATGGGTATATTATTAAGACTGGGCTTAGTGAGATGCTATAGCATTTTGTAATACACACCAGACATGCCCATTTTATGATGACTGTTTAATGATTTATTGATCGAACAGTTCTCTCAGTGACCATATGAACTGAATCTGTAATTTGATGAGAACCATTCATTTTCTATTTGTTAAATATAAAACTAACCAGCTGGGCAGTAAAACTAAAGCAATGACAACTTTAACCTCCCTTTTTTCTTACTTTTCTATTTAGTTGACACAACACTCATCAAAAAAGCATTAGTTCCAAGCAGCTGTCTACATTCTAGATATTAGAATGAATGGGTGGAAGAAATATGACTCAAATGGAAAAGGCGTCTCTTGATGGAGAATACTTTTTTTTTTTGCCAATCTAGAAATATGCGTGTCTTGCTGCTATTAAGTCACAGAATAGGTTTTGTAATACAGTTCCCATATACAGAACTGAAATCTGTGATACTATGACTGAAAAACGTTCTACTCCGGTCAATCAAACTTAACAGAGATAACCAAGACTCAAAGTTTCTCATCACAAGCTGTCCTCTAGTTTAGACCTTCAGTCATTCAACCCTGAGTTCTGAACCCACGAGAAACAAAACAGAATTAGAAACCCTGGGTGTTACAGGAGGTGATGCTAGTGTTTTAGTACTCTTTCCACATCTCACTAAACCAAGGGAGTGCGTTACTACTTAGGGTATTAATGAAATGTTACACTGAAATCCTAACTACTCTCTACTGGACATTAAAGATTATCTGGCACTTTTCACAAGAGTAGGGATGTTAATACTGATATCAAGTCTTAACTCCAACATGAGTTCTTAAAGTCAAGCCTGAAGAAACTCTTGCTATAGAAAGGATATAATCATGCTTTGAAAATCTACACAGTTCTGCTGAATGGCTCTCTTTAATTTAACTGTACAACATTGTGCATAAAATTGTTATTCAAATGAAAAATAACAGTAAATTGGTTTTAACTATCAATCTGTATTTTGGCCACAAAATCAAACACACCCAAGCATATGTTGCAAGTGAATTAAGTAAAATAGATCAGCAAACCAAGGCCTGGATTTATCTAAATGCAATAAGTATCGCATGCGATAGCAAAAGGAGCGTGATTTATGCTAATAGACAGTTTATCACAATTTGCACTAATTTCCTATGTGAAGAGCTAAGTTAGTGCAAATTGCGATAACATTTTCAGACTTTGCAATAAGTGCCAGACCTGTTGTATTTTCTGCATACAACCACTGAGAGAGAGAGAGAGAGAGAGAGAGCACGCAAGCCTAGCCATAATGTCCTCTCCCTAGATAGGTATTTGTATCCTTATGGGAGGCCCACCTAGTAACTCACTCTCTCTCTCTCTCTCTCACTCCCTCCCCCCCCCCCCCCCCCCAAATGGCTAGGCTGGTGCTCCAGGAGCTTCAAACCTACTAAAACAGGCCTTTCAGGAGACATCACAAAATGCACTAACACCTTACTGCCCCATAACACAAACTATCACACAGCTTAACGCTACTGAAAAAGGTGTAGTTAAAATCAGCGTTAAGTCTGTGCAATAGCACTTCGCAGACTGGCAAACCCAGCCCGCCCCTAACTCCTCCTCCTTTTCGAATTTGCATCGCACCATAACATATGGTGCTGTTGAAGGCATTATCGCATGCGAAAACGTCTTAGCGCATTTTGATAAATGACCCCCCAAGATCTTAGAATATAAATATACCCTTCACTCACTTAGAAGGGTCTTCTGCACAATGATGAAAATCCCATGAAGGGACTGAAATACTACTCACAACTTCAAGTCACACTATCAGGCCAAGCACATGTTTAGTACTTATTAAATCATACAGATTGATGCAACACTGTTTTGGAATATTACTATTAGGGGTGTGCATTCGTTTCCAACATATTGGTAATCCGCAACGTATAGGGCCATATTCATTGTATTCGTGGGGAAGCGAAACGTATCGCGATTCCCCACGAATACAACGAATCTTCACCGAATTATTCGGCCGTCAAAAGGAGCGAATTTAAACAAACCCCCCACCCTCCTGACCCCCACAAGACTTGCCAAAAGTCCCTGGTGGTCCAGCGGGGGTCCGGGAGCGACCTCCTGCACTCGGGCCGTCGGCTGCCAGTAATCAAAATGGTGCCGGTAGCCTTTGCCCTTACTATGTCACAGGGGCTACCGGTGCCATTGGGAAACGAATAAGAATGAATGCATGAACGTATCGGGGGCCCCCCTTGCCGAATGCAACGTATCTGCCCCCCCGATGAATACGAATTACAAATGCAACATATGCCGTCCCTCTGCACATCCCTAATTACTATGCAAAGAGCCAAATTACGAGTTCATAGGCTCTACAGCTTCACATACCAACAAGGAATTTTTCAGAGACACACCTTCCTTCTCTCCAGAGCAAAGATTGTGGTAAGCTTGTGTTGCAAATTAATTTTCAATTAAACCCGAAAAACCTTGATAAAACAGCCTGAATGGGGAAATTGGGGGGTTTTTTGGGTTTAATTAAAAAAAAAAAAAGCGCCTACCTGAAACTACTGTGATGATGTCATCCAGCTGCTGCAAGCAGTGGCTAGATTTTGTCATAGGAGGGGGTTGACAGGGACCCTAAGCTCCAATGGCACAAAAAAACAGAGGCATCATGAGAGCAGCAGACCAGCCCTGTTGGCCCAAAAAGAGGAATGTGAAAGCAGCGGGCTGGCAGAGAGTCCAAGCCCTGCTGGCCAAAGGAGGAGCACCAGCAATATAAGTAAAGAAAGAGGAGGGGAAGAGTTTGGGGAAGTGCAATGGGTGGGGATGGGAGGATGCAGAGGGCGTGCGAAAAAGGGGGCAGGAGTATAATGGGAAGAGGAGGGGGTACACACACATTGCCACTCCCATAGCCATATACAGACCTTCCAGCCACACACCCACCCTGCCATCCCTCCAGCCTTGAAGCCACACATATATCCTCTAGCTACATTCACAGACACACACACACACACACACACACTCTGCCTCCCCCCTCCAGTCTTACACACACACGCTGCCACCCTGTACCATCTTACCACCTCTTCCAGCTGCACACGTACCCCCTGCCACCCCTTCCAGACACACACACTTCCTGCCATCCCTTTTAGCCACATAAACACACACATACCCTTCCACACCTCCAGACACACACACACACACACACACACACACACCATGCATCCCCTTCAGCCACACACAAACATGTCCCACCATCCCCACCTTTAACTCCATTCCCCTCCAGCCATGTACACACACCCTACCACCCTCAGCCTACATAGGCACACCATGCAACACAGCATGTAAAATCGATTTACACCTTATTAAACTGAATCCTCCACCTAAAAATGTACCAAAAATGTTAACTTTTTTACAGTGAGAAAAACACCATACACCTATTTTGGTACCCCCACAAAAACCCCTAATTGCTTGAAAAATAACAGGGGCTTTTGCATTTGCATTTTATAAAGCCCTAGAATCAGAAGTCACAACTATAAATAAGATTTCAGTTTTCACAGCTGGCAAGTAAGAGCTGGACAGGGCTCAGAGGAGAAGGTTGTCTTTTTGTTCCAATCAGAGCCTGCTTCTTTTGCTCAATCAGGTCCTAGATAAGGGGGCTGTGTCTTCAGGCCAATTGTGGCTTGGAGTTCTTTTAGCCCAGATAAGGGCCTGGGAGATAACAGCAAGGCTGCAGAGAAAAGAAAACTGCAGGGGGTGGTGGAGGAGGAGGAGGAGGGAAAAAAAAGTAAGAATTCTGCAATGGGGAATAAGAATGAGAGGCCTAGTGGGAGGAGCAGAGTGAGAGGGTTGCAAGCAGGGCGGTAGATACAGAGAGGAGCCTCAGGGGCCTGTGGCCCCTCACAGTTGGCTCAGGCCCCCACCCCTAGCATCAAGATCCTGTCACATCTGAGTCAGCCTTTAAAGGCAACAGTTTGAGGCCTGGAGGCACTGCAATCACTGCCACGTCCATGGTCCTCTGCCCTTTAAGGAAACTAACTTAAGCAAGGAATCATCACTGCCCTTGGGTTAGTCCTGTATAGATTTGAAGCCATCAAAGTCTTTCTGTTTACCTAAGGCACGTAATTATCGCCCTCCTTTCAGCACCTTAAAACTTCAGGAATGCCTGGTGTGGTTGGAAGCCTGTTTACATAATTGCTCTACAGCAGATAGATTAATACTTGCATAATATAGCAAGGGCAAGGAGAGTGTGAAAAGACAGACAATACAGAATATTGCCAGAAATTAAAAGATTTGTAGCTACTGCCATGAAGACCCACATGGGATGGAGAAGGGATGGGAAAGGGTGGGGAGCTAGTACAATGCCCCCTACGTTAAACCTTGGGCCCCTTCAAAAATTCAGTTCTGGCTATGCCCCTCTCTTCAAGGATGAGAAGGGAAGGAGGCACAGAAATGAAAGAGTTGGAGAAAGGAGACAGGGATGAGGGGTAGTACATGATCAGTGAATTCCAGAGGAGTTTTCAAATCCATGGTTATGGATACCCAAATAACCTTATTTACTTATCATAACAGTTCTGAAGAACTCATTTTGCTTTAGCTAGAAATTGGTCAAGTAAGTCCTAAATCATAGAATGTGAGCAAGATATTCCTGCAACTGTAAAATTATCACAATGCATAAGTATAATTTCACAAAACAGATAATGTTTTTCAGCTCTTTTGTATATATTTTTGTATTTCTTCTCTTGGTTACTAGATCATCTATACCTCAGATTAAAGGCGAAATATATTATTAACAAAAGCGTTCATTAATTGTTGAACACTAACCAATTAAAAGTTAAGCGGAATATAAATCAGATAAATACAAAAACTTCTCTGCAATGTAAGATTTGAACATTAACATAGTGACAGTAGATGATAGCAGAAAAAGATTAACTCATCTAGTCTACCCAGATATTCCTGTCCAGAGTGCAAGGATATAGCTTTACTGCAAGCCAAACAGCATGAATGCTTGTAAATTATCACCCCTTATCCAAGACAATTGTTATCTTCATCCTCTGAACCCCTCTATCTTGGGTAGATGAGCATTCAGGATCTATCTAGTTCACTACTGGCACCCCTCTCTTTCCACATGTAATCACAAAGCTTTGCAATTATCTGAATAGCAACTAGCGTGGCTGCTACCTGTGTAAGGGTGTTTTGAGAAGGTTTTCTACGAAGCCAGGCTAGTTTGGTGGTGGTGAAGAATGAAGATAATTACAGCACAATGAAACTGCACTGATCAGACTTGTAAAACTATCCAAGGCTGGGGAAATGCTAAAAAGTGTGTTAAAAGTTAAAAAGTATGTTAAAGGTCAATATTAAGTTTTGTTTCTGCCTTCTGGGCTTGATTTACAAGAAATCTTATGACTTACAAGAATCTGGTCTTATTAACATATATGAGATAAAATTATAATGCCAACCAGTTGGAAAATGTTATGCAAACAAAGTAACCCATAGGTGTATATAGTAGAGGTGACATATTTAACTGACTGGAATGGCTTGGGAGCTCTAAGCTAGGGATTACTTTGTATTGCATGTTTGGTAAGCTGCACTATGCTCCTATTATGAAATATCTTATAATATAAGACCAAATATTTTTTTCTTACTGGCTATTTGTATTCAGTGTTTACTAGCACCCACAACACCTGACATCTGGCTTCCTAGGTCCCTCTGCCCTTTCTAGATGGTATCCAGTCACTAGAAACCTGCCATACTAACCCAGCCAGTTTCTATAGTGTTGTTGATTTATTTTCATAGCTACAAATTTAACAATCAGTAATTATCATATCACATTTATATAATATTTATTTATTTATTTGGATTTATTATGAATGATTGTTCACCCAAGGTGAAATACCACAATGTTAGTAAATAAAGATACAACTTAGATAAGCACAGGTACAACAATATACATAAACATCAAACAACCGAAGAGGTAAACCAACTTAAATAAATCATAACAAGCTGGACTTCATAGATGCTAATAAGAATCAAATATACACCTATTCAGGAGAAGACTCAGGACCCTGCTCTTATAATTTGTTGTTGATTCAATATAGTCTAAGTTCAATAGACTACTACTAGCTCTATGCAGCCTGCCAAATAGACCTGGCTGATTCCCTATTTTGTAAATTACTACTAGCTCTATGCAGCTTGTCAGACAGATAGGCAGGGAGAAGCTAGCACCGGCCCTTTAAATGTAGTATTTGAAAGATGACTTTGAAGGGTTCAAAAAATATAGTTGGTTAAGTCTAAAGTTATCTAGCCATACAAAGCCAGACAACTTTAAACCTAACCAGTAATATTCAAAAGATATCCTGTTAAGTTCAAAATTATCTGGCTAAAAGCAGCTGGATAACTTTAATTGGGGATATTCAGTGGGACATTTATCCTACTGAATATCCAGGATATATTCTCTGGTTAAATTTAGTTGGATAAGTTATTCATTTTTGGTTACTTTGAATGTTGGCCTCAGTTTATCTAAGCAATACATTTATATATTTTATGATACATTTTAAATAGGGCAATTAACTACAAAGTATGCATTCATTTTTAAGCTTGCACAAACCAAGCCAATTTTCAAACACACAGTATCTGTGTACATTGTGTCTGAATATCAAGTGCTAGCCTCCCCACCCTGCCTCTATCTCTTACCCATCCTCTGTGGGTCTTCTTGGTAGTAGCTATAAAAAGTATGTATAAACTCATCGATTTCAAAACAATAGGGTAACTTAGTTGCATTGGTACTTTTCTGATATGTAAATATATGCACAAAGATTACAAACATGCCTCCAGAATGCCTTTTATAGGTGACCAAAGATCAGCACAGGCTTTTAGGTGGCTAAAACTCCACTTAACAAGGAATTACTGACACAAGTGGGTTAACTCTCTTTTTAGTGGCATAAAAGGCACCAAGGTCTTTAAAGCTTTACCCTACAGCACTTTATATGAAAGTACATACCTGTAATGTTCAGTCTCTGATAATAGCTGCTCAATACTGTCACACATATGGGTCATGCGAATTGTATCACATATATAATCAGGTGTATCTATTGAGCTTTCCAGAAATACTTGGTCAAAGACCCAAATGATAGTATATGAACTGCTGTTCAATTTAATAATAAGCAAAGATAAAAAAGGATTAAGAACAATTTCCAAAAAGATGAGGAAGGTGAATGAATATTACAATTAGGTCATTTTATTTTCTCTGACAACAAGCAGCCTCATTGGAGGCATACATATGGGAATGGCTAGCTAGGGATCGCCTTCAAATAAAAGGAAAGGTGACAATACCACCAATGGGTAACAAAAATCAAAATTTGTTTCCATTAGAGGAGTCCTGGAGCATTGATAGGCCAGATCACCAGTTCCACCAAGAGACAGCATCAAGGCAGTAGTGCCTTGTGCATAAATATACTGATCTCCATGTTGCAATCTTCCAAGTTTTTTCTAAGGATATAGATTTCAGATTGGCAACTGATATCATCAACACTAGAAAGGTCTGAGTTCTGAGATGCTGCTCAAAGGTGAGTTTCACAAAGAAGAAACAATAAAAAATGAATCTGTTAGCCAATTATAGATGGTGCATTCTCCCACTGGAACATCAAGTCTCTTGCTGGCCAAAGAAACAAGAAGTTGGGAAAACTTCCTAAGAGTCTTAATCTACTCCGCATGGGAGACCACAGTTCTCTTGCAAACCAGGGTACGAAGTAAAACTTCTCTCTTATGAGAGTAAGATCAAAGGGAAAAGTAATAATGAATATTCATTGTGGATATCCTGAAAACCAGGTCTGTTTGTGGCTCTCGAGGACCAGAGTTGGCAACTCTAGAATAAGCCATTAATACCTGTTGTTGACTTGCTCAGAGGGATGAAGAGACAGCAAAAAAAAAAAATACAGCCTTCTAGATTGAGTGCTTGAGCTCACAAGATCTTAAAGGCTCAAAAGGAGTTTTTATAAGCTGGCTTAAAACTCTGTGGGTCATTTAAGTGAAGACTGCCTTGCATAACATTGACAATAAAAGATAAGGAAGAAATTGAGTTTCCTTCCGAAAATTGGTAGTAAGCGTCTTATGGTATTGTTTTTTAAGCAAGGCTCTAGAAGATATAGAAAGTTGTCAAGCATTTTTTGTGTTGGACAAGAAAATGGATCTAGAATTTCACTTTCATCAGAAGGCAAAACTCCTCCTTTTAAAAGTGAGATCCCACCTGGTAGATTATTTCCTAGAAGCTAGAAGATTTGAAGACACTTCCAAAGACAAATCAAATATGCTTATCAATAGCATACCAACATCTAAGAAAGCTCTTACAATCTTCTCTGTCTCATGTTCCCAGGGGAAATGAGAGGACTGCCTTGGGGCTGGTATGATTAGAGAAAAGGCCATGAAGGGATAGGGCCTATGAAAACTGGAGTATCACTGACAAGGAGCAATGTATGGAGAGAGATGAAGAAATGGCGGAAATATTAAACAAACACATCAGTTCAGTGTTCACTAAAGAAAACCCTGAAGAAGGACCCTTGCTGGTTGACAAGCATGTAGATGGAGGTGGAGTAGATGAAACTCCATTTACAGAAGAGAATGTATAGGAAGAGCTAGGAAAACTGAAAGTGGACAAGGCCATGGGGCTGGATGAGGTACATCCCAGGATACTGAGGGAGCACAGAGATGTGCTGGCGGGTCCGCTGAAAGACCTATTCAATAGATCCCTGGAAATGGGAGTGGAGCCATGAGACTGGAGAAGAGCGGTGGTGGTTTCGCTTCACAAGAGTTGGAGCAGAGAGGGGGCTGGAAACTACAGGGCGGTTAGCCTCACCTTAGTGGGGGGGGAAATTAATGAAGACTCTTCTGAAAAAAAGGATAGTGAACAATCTACAATCCAGTGAGTTGCTGGAATCGAGGTAGCATGGATTCACCAGGGGAAGGGCTGTCAGGTAAATCCGATAGATTTTTTTGATTGTCTGACTAGAGAATTGGATCAAGAAAGAGAACTAGATATGATTTACTTGAATTTCAGCAAAGTCTTTGATATAGTCCCACATAAGAGACTAGTGAACAAAATGAGAAGCTTGGGAGTGGGTGCCAAGGTAGTGGCATGGATTGCAAACTCGCAGACTGACAGGAGACAATGTGTAATGATAAATGGAACATATCTGAAGAAAGAATGGTGTTAAGTGGAGTGCCACAGGGATCGGTGTTGGGACCGGTTCTGTTCAGTATCTTTGTGAGTGATATTATGGAAGGGATAGAAGGTAAAGTTTGTTTATTTGTGGATGATACTAAGATTTGCACCAGAGTGGACATGCCTTAAGGAGTAAAGAGAATGAAAATTATTTAAGAAAGCTTGAAGACTGGTCGAGGATTTGCAGCTGGGATTCAATGCCAAGAAGAGCAGAGTCATGCAACTGGGGTGTAGTAATGCAAGAGCTGTATATGATGGGGAGTGAAAGAATAATGTGCACAGACTTGGAGAGGGATCTTGGGGTTATAGTGTCTGGTGATTTGAAGGTGGTGAAGCAATGTGAGAATGTGATAGTTAAATCCAGAAGAATGCTGGGCTGCATAGAAAGAGGAATAACTAGTAAGAAAAAGGAGATGGTGATGCCCTTGTACAGATCCTTGGTGAGGCCTCACTTGAAATACTGTGTTCAGTACTGGAGCCTGTATCTCAAAAAGGATAGAGACAGAATGGAGGTGGTTCAAAAAAGGCAACCAAAATGGTGTGGGATCTGTATCAGAAGACTTATGAGGAGAGGCTGAAGGATCTGAATATGCACACCCTGGGAGGTGCAAGGGAGATATGAAACAGACATTCAGTTATCTGAAAGATTTTAATGATGCACAAACTTTGATCCTTTTCCATTGGAAAGGAAACAGCAGAACTAGGGGTCATGAAATGAAACTCTAAGGGGGGAAGACTCAAAACCAACATAAGTAAATATTTTTTCATGGATAGGGTGGTGGATGCCTGGAATGCCATTCCACAGGAGGTGGTGAGGATGAAAACAGTAAATGAATTTAAAAGGGCATGGGATCCCTAAAGGCTTGTGGATGATAATGAAGAAAAGGGTGCATGGGGGTAGGCTGCATGCAGTGGCAGTTAGTACCCTTACCAGAAGACATGGGATATTACTACCTTTAACCAATTGGCCTTGATGCTTTTAACACAACTACAACATGCTTTTAACGCAACTGGTGGGGGATGGAGAGGGGTATTGGATTCTGAAGTCAGCCAAAGCTGGGCACTGGCCTACTGATACACTGACATTAGGGATAAAACACAGGCCTGCTTCTATGGCCAAGTCCAAAAGAAAAGAACGTTCAAGCAGCATTGTCTGAATTATCAAGAAGGTTGCTCACCTGTAAAAATGTTACTAGCAGTAATTTTGTTATGGGTTTGACAATTCTTGATTTTGATTGTAAGTATTATTATCCTTAACATAAGGCATGGGGTAACCTGCACACAGGGCTGGCAGAAGCATTAGGCGGGGTAGGCAGTGGCCTAGGGTGCTGGAAGAGGGCAGGGCGACAGAGTAGTCAGTAAGGGCATTTTCTGGTTTGGGGTATGTATTTCTTTGAGGAACTGGTGTCGTTTGTCATGTGCAATTTGAAAGAGAGAGAGAGAGATCATGTGACAATATCACTGTCTAGGGCAGCTGGATACCCTTCCATTGACACTGCCTATAGAGAGCGGCAGTTACTACCCTTAACAGACACATGGGGTAACTGCATGGAGCGGCAGTTACTATCCTTAACAGACACATGGGGGTAACCTGTATGGAGTGGCAGTTACTACCATAAGAAATTTGCTGGGCAGATTGGATGGACCATGGACTATATTACTAAGGAAGTTCATGGCAGGTTGAGACCAACATGGGTAGTTGAACAACCTTCTGGTGTAGTCAGTTCAGAGTACAAGGAACTTCCAAAAATTTCAAGCATCCTGGGTTGCACACCAATGGGACATTAGATAATGAGGTCTTTCCCTGAGAGTTGATGTTCTTCTGCTTTGATCCATACTTCAAACCCTTCAAAACACCGATGTGTGAGAGCAAGGTAAATCATCAGTCTAGGCCCTAGCTTTGTGTCAAGGTACTGAAGCAACTGAAGACTGTTACATGAACATGTTCACCTGCAGAATGTGAGGTGTCTCCCTGTATCTTTTTCCTGGGCTTTTGGCCCATCTTCAAGCTGGACTTATATGGATCAGCAAGGTAGGTCTAAAGCCATTCCTGCCAAATCTGATCATCTTGAGACAACAACTTTGAGCAGAAGTCACTACTGTAGAAGTTGTAACTTGTCCCAAGACAAGAGCACTGGGAACACCTTCTGAAGCCACTAATTTGCTTTAATGACACCTCCAGCCAGAAAACAATCATAGATTTTCTTTAGAACAGACAACTTCACGATGAAGAAATCTTGAACAGGCCATGGTCTTAACTTGATATAGTTTGGCAAAGCAAAGGGCTTACTGTAATCAACATGAAATGGTTGATGTGGCAAAGATGAAAATTTAAGAAAACTTGAAAAATGGCCAAAATACCCAACTAAAGACACTTAAAAGGAAGCAAGAACAAAAGATGAATAAAATGTGAGTAAGAAAGTTTCTCTTGGTGCAAAGAAGTTCTGCAAAAAATGACGAAAGTCCAATCAGATACTCCTCTTGGACACAGAACAAAATCAAAACAGAGTGACAGTTGATCTATTGCTACATGAGTGTCTAGCCATAAGGTTTTCTGGAAACCTCCATAGACACATATCTCAAAAAAAAAAAAAAAAAAAATCTATCAGGGATCTTTGGAAAATCTGACATGAATCTGCTGATCTGACAAAGTCTATTTCAGATTTTTGGAAGACCTGCTGGATCTGTTTAGGGTTTTCTTTAGAACAGTTTATCAAGCCAATTCAATGGACCTTTAACAGTTTTTTCACTTTTGTCAAATTATTTACAGATGTCTGGCTAGTATGGATACTAATTAAATCTGGACATTGTTGAAAGTACAGAGTTCTAGTAACTCTGGTAAAAACTGGATTCTTGGCAGGCTTCGACGTTTTTTAGTGGCCCAACATGGAAATGATGTAAAATGATTTTGCATGAGCTTTCAAGGCCTTCTACATCCCTCCTGCTCACCTAATCTGGAATGTGGCCACTTTTAAACTCCTCTACGGAGGAAAAATGCTTATTAATCTAAATTGGGGTTGGTTTCCCAAAGACGCCAGTCCATTTTTTAGGATATCCCAAATTAAAATGCAAGAGATAACAATGCATAAGATAGATGCTGTGTATATGCAAATCTATCACATGCATTTATATTCTTTAGGGATATCTTAAAAACCCCAATCAGGGTGCACTCCTTGAGGACTGGAGGTTCATTACCCTTTTATGCTTCTTACTGATGTTCTGTATTTATTGTACATATCTTCTCACTGGTGAATGATACAGTTCATTATGGCAACTTTACATATCTTTGACAGGTAACTTGTGTCCCTTTAAGTGATCCAGTATCACAAGACAAATGAAAAATCAGCTGATACGAGAAAGAATACTAATTGTAATTTAGTAATACAAGAAAATATGTATTTTTGGTAAACACTTTTTCAAAAAAGCGATATGAACAATTATTGTGACAAAAATGTTTTTGCTCATCTGTACAACAAAGGCCATCTTTTTTCTGCTGTGCCAGTCTGGGTCAATAAGGGAAAGTTAACAGTATAGTGCCCTTCCACACCTGATTTGCCTTTGATGCCAATCACATAGAATACTAAAGTATCATTTATACCTTCTAAAGATGTGGAAACATGAGACTGGGGTTGCACCGGAGTCTTCTGCATGCGGTATTTAAGCAAACTTCAACTGTGTGTTTTCACGTACATGGGATTCCGTTTGAATGGGCACAATCAGTGCAAAGTGGATTCACGTTTTTGGTTTCTCTCAGTGTTCTTTTGATTTCACAATATTTTACACAGTTAACACACTGGTATATATCATGGCTGCTTTTTCCTCCCTGAAATGCCACAGCCACAGCCTTCTGAATAATGGATATGTCTCAAAATGCCATTTTGTGTACCGTATTTTCCCATGTATAAGTCACGGGTTTTTCGACAATTTCAGTGACTGCGACTTATACACCCAGTGAAAATGATCTACTGATATATTCATATTCTCTCTCTCTCTCTATGCCATTGTCCTCCATAACGTCGGCAAATAGACTCACAGCTGATGCATCCTGCATACCTTCAATGCCCCGATACAGGCTGCAAATCCTTAGTGTGCCAATATATTCTCCATGCTGTCATGTCTCCGATACACTCTGTACACCCTCACTGCGCCTGCTCCTTCACCCTCCACAACGCTGGCAAACAGACTCACAGACGATGCACCCTGCATGCCCTCACTGTGCCTGCTCCTCCTCCACACCACAGATGTCCTGCCACATTTTTGCTCCGTATACTGATATTGGCACACTCTTCTCCAAACAAAATTTGCTGCACATCACCATATTAATCTGTCATTCTCGGCTTTTAATCTCTCCCGCAAAAACTGGTTATTACAGTTAAAATACAGTGTGTTCCGATTTGTGAAGTTTCTTCAAGAGAATACACACCACTGCAGTGATCAGTCAGCCTCTAGGGTAAACCGCTATAGTGCTGATAACAGACAGTGTTTCAGGATATCTGCAGCTTCTTCAACACACAAAAAAAATCAATCAACATAGTTATATTCATCCTGCAGCCTATACTATAAAACACACCACTGTAGTGATCATTGACCCTCTGGGATAAACCTCTCTTGCAAAAAACTGGTTAGTGCTGTTAATATACTGGGTTTCCGAATATCTGCAGTTTCTTCAAGAGACAAAACGAAATACACCCCGTTGTAGTGATCTCTCAGCCTCTGTTGCAAAACTCTCGCGGAAAAAAGTAATTGATGCTGTTAATATCCACTAGATAACTAGATATTAAAGCACCATTACTTTTGTAATAATGCCACAGGCTGCGACGCGTAATAGTTATACTGCAGAGTTCAAGCTGCACACTATTGCATATGCAGCAGAAAACGAAAATCGGGAAGCAGGCAGATACTTCAACAACAGTGAAAAAAATAGCCCGTGACTGGTGTAAAGCTGAAAACGTGATCAGATCAATGAAGAAAACAAAGCTGATCATGGAAAAAAGTGTGCTGGCCACAGCTGGAGGATCATCTTCACAGGTGCAAGAAGCAGAAGGCAGAGGCCTAGCGATGATACAAGTGCATCTGAAGGCCCAGATACTAGCAAAAGAATTGAATGTGGTCGGCTTTGCAGCTGGTCCATCTTGGTGCTTCAAGTTCATGAAACAAAAGCAGTTGGCAATCAGAGCACGCACAACAATGTGTCAAAAGCTGCCAAATGACTTTCTGCAAAAAATTGAAAGTTTTCAGGAGTTTGTCCAGAAAGAAATATACAAGCATGATGTCAATAGAAATCATATTGTCAACATGGATGAAGTACCACTAACCTTCGATATATCCATAGGAAGAAGCGTAAGCGAGAAAAGTGAGAAGATAGTCACAGTGAGGACAACGACCATGAGAAGAGTCTTATGCCACAAAACTTCTTTCCTTAACTTCTTCATTTGATCTCAGACTCTGCTCTACCACCTCTACTCACTAGCATGGCCACTGCCTTGACCTAGTCTTTGCTTCCAACTGCTGTCTCTCAGATTTCGCCACCTCAGTTCTTCTGATCTCAGACCACCACCTGATAACTTTCACATTAAACCACCTTCCCCCACAGACTTGTCCAGTCACCACTTACACCTTTAGGAATCTCCAAGCTGTTGACCCTTGCATCTTTTCCATTGCTATTTCATCTCTCCTCTCCTCCACAACTTTGCCTGAATCTGTTGATGAAGCAGTTTCTTCTTACAACACTATACTTGCTTCAGCCTTAGACACTCTTGCTCTTACCCATCCTGTAAGGCGCACTAAATCCCAGCCTTGGCTCACCCCCAGAATTCACTATGTACGTTCCCGTGCCCTCTCTGCAGAGCATCTCTGGCTGAAGTCCTGTGCCCATGCAGATTTCATACACTTTAAATTAATGCTGACCACTTTCCAGTATGCTATTGCACTTGCCAAACAAGACTATTATGTCGATCTGACAAACTCTCTTACATCCAACCCTCGTCATCTCTTTACCACTTTCAATTCCCTCCTCAAACTTCTCTCGCCTCTCTCCTCCCCTTCTCTCTCTGCCCAGACGATGGCTGACTACTTCCAAATTACAAGATTCACAAAATCAGTCTTGAGTTCTCAACTATTTCACCTTTATCTGCCTCTCCCCCACTTCTTTTCTCTACCCTTCCCCTAGCCTCCACCACTCTCTCATTCTTCCCTGAAGTTACAGTGGAGGAAACTGCTCATCTTCTTTCTTCCTCCAAACTCACTACATGTTCCTTTGACCCTGTCCCCACCCGATTCCTCAGCTCCATCTCCACTCTGTCACATCCTCAATCTATCACTCTCCACTGCTACTGTTCCTGCTGCCTTCAAACGTGCTGTAATCATACCACTCCTTAAAAAAGCCCTCAGTGGATCCTACCTGTCCTGCCAACTCCCCTTCTCTCTTTTGCCTCCAAATTACTTGAACGTGCTGTTCACCGTCGCTGTCTTGAATGTCTTACATTTCAAGCCATTCTTGATCCATTCCAGTCTGGTTTTTGCCCACTATATTCAACTTGCCAAAGTTTCCAATGACCTGTTTATGGTTAAAGCCAAAGGTCTTTACTCTGTCCTTATCCTCCTTGACCTTTCTACTGCTTTTGTCACTGTTGTTCATCACCTACTCCTTGATACTTTGTCCTCGCTTGGATTTCGGGACTCTGTCCTGTCATGGTTCTCTTCTTGCCTCTCCAATCGCACTTTTAGCATTTCCTCTGGTGGTTCCTCCTCTAATGCCATTCCACTATCAACTGGCATGCCTCAGGGCTCCCTCCTGGGCCCGCTTCTCTTCTCACTATATACTAATTCCCTTGGTGCTCTGATTTTCTCTCATGGCTTTCAATACCATTTTTATGCTGATGACTCCCAGCTCTACCTTTCTACACCAGAAATTTCACCAGAAATCCAGTGCCGGTTATCTTTCCCCCCAAGCCCACCTCCCCTTTTCCTTCTGACTCTGTTTCTGTGAATAACATGGCTGTCATCCTAATCCCATCAGCCTGTAACCTTGGAGTCCTCTTTGTCTCCTCTCTGTGCTTCTCTACACATATCCAAAACACTGCTAAAATGTGTCATTTCTTTCTTTATAACATTGCCAAAATCCGTCCTTTCCTTTCTGAACCCTTATCCACTCTTTTATCTCCTCACGCTTAGATTATTGCAACCTGCTCCTCACAGGTCTCCCAGCAAGCCATCTCTCTCCACTGCAATCTGTCCTAAATTCAGCTGCATGACATCATTCGTCAAAGTCGCTATGCTCACATAACCCCTCTTCTGAAGTCACTGCATTGGCTCCCTATCCATTCTTGCATATAGTTCAAGCTCCTCTTTCTCACCTACAAATGCTTCACTCTGCAGCACCTCATTATCTCTCCTCTCTTATCTCTATCTACACCCCTCCTCATGCACTCCACTTGTCGGACAAGTCACTCCTATCTGTGCCCTTCTCTTCTATTGCCAATTCCAGACTCTGTGCCTTCCAGCTGTCTGTGCCGTGTGCTTGGAATAGTCTTCCTGAACTGGTGCGTTATGTTCCTTCTCTTGCCTTGTTTAAATCCCATGTAAAGACCCTCCTTTTTAAAACTGTTTTTAAATCTTATGCCTGACTGTCTGCTTTTAGTCTTGTTAACTAACTTTCTTTTTAAACATTGTCTTGTTTTATACCCCAAGTCTCTTGTCCCGTATGTTTTATTAGATTGTAAGCTCTGTTGAGCAGGGACTGTCTTTTTGTATGTTTGCACAGCACTGTGTATGTCATGTAGCGCTACAGAAATGTTAAGCAGTAGTAGTAGTAGTAGTTGTAGTAGTAGTAGTAGTAGTAGTAGTAGAGAAGTCTCACTTTACCATTGTGCTGGCCTGCTGCGCCGATGGGACAAAATTGCCACCTATGATAATATTTAAACAATGCTGAAAGATCCCTTTCCATCTGGAGTTGTTGTGCAGACAAACGTTAAAGGCTGGATGGACGAAAGTATGATGAATGTCTGGCTTAATAGATGCTTCTCTCAGCAATCAGATGGATTTTTTCACAAAACAAAGGGTCTCCTGATGATGGACAGCATGAAGGCTCACATCACAGATTTAAAAAAGAAAAGAATCAAGGCAACAAACTGCATACCAGTCATCATTCCTGATGGCATGACAAAGATGCTAGAGCCACTAGACATCACCATCAACCGGAGCTTCAAAGCTGAGCTGCGATGTCTGTGAGAATCCTGGATGACAGACAACAAACACAGCTTCACCACAATGGGGTGCATGAGACATGCATTGTTTGGCGAGGTGGCCAAATGGGTCAGTGAGGCATGAAATTCAATTTCTGTAACAACTATAACAGCAGGCTTTAAGAAAGCTGGTCTCATCTTGTCTGCTTCTGGGAGTGATGGTGGCGACACAGACAACAGCAGTGAGTCAGATAATGATGGTGACGTCCGATAACATTGACATCTGAGATAGCTGGTCTCTTTCAGAGTGACACAGAAGATGAGGACTTTGATGGCTTTGCCTCACAAACGGGCCGATTCAGTATGGTGTGCTCGGCCGAGCGCACCGTTTGGCTGTGCGTTTTGAGACGCTATTTTTACCCCTTATACACGGGCTGATTCAGTATGGTGTGCTCGGCCGAGCCCACCATTTGGCTGTGCGTTTTGACACGCTATTTTTACCCCTTATACATGGGCCAATTCAGTATGGTGTGCTCGGCCGCGCGCACCGTTTGGCTGTGCGTTTTGACACGCTATTTTTACCCCTTATACACGGGCCGATTCAGTATGGTGCGCTCAGCTGAGCGCACCTTAGCCCCTGTTTGGCCGCGCGTTTTCCATGCACTATTTTTACCCCTTATACAGTAAGGGGTAATAGCGCATGGAAAACGCGCAGCCAACCCCCCAGAAACTAATAGTGCCTGCAACATGCAAATGCATGGTGATGGGCCTATTAGTTATTCCCGTGCAATTCAGAAAGTAAAATGTGCAACGAAGCCGCACATTTTAATTTCGACCGGCACCAGGAAAGTGTACAGAAAAGCAGAAAAAAACTGCTTTTCTGTACACCCTCCATCTTAATATCATAGCGATATTAAGTTGGAGGCCCCAGAAATAAAAAAAAATAAAAAATCTAAAAAAATAAATAAATTTTAAATTCTGCCTGCGGGTTGGAAGCAGATGCTCAATTTTGCTGGCGTCCGTTTTCCAAACCCGTGGCTGTCAGTGGGTTCGACAACCGACACTGGTAAAATTAAGCGTCGTCTGTCAAACCCGCTGACAGCCACCGCTTCTGTCAATAAAGAGGCGCTAGGGAAGCGCTAGTGTCCCTAGAGCCTCCTTTTTGCCATGGGCCCTAATTTGCATAGCTTGGCTTAGTGAATCACGCGCCCAGGAGAGTGGCCTAGGCGCGTGTCGGGAGAGCGGGTGCTCGCCGGCTCTCCCGTGCGGTTTACTGTATCGGCCCGAAACTGAATCTGATTAGGCAGTGATATCTAGGCATAGTGTAAGAAAATTCAAAAAAGTTACCTTAGAGTTTAAAATGTTTTAAATAAATAATTACCTTAGGGGCGGATTTTAAATGCCCTGCACGCGTAAATTCGGCTAGATTTACGCGCGCAGGGCCCTCGCGTGCCGGAGCCCCTATTTTGCATAGGCCGCCGGCGTGCGCAGAGCCCCGGGACGCGCGTAAGTCCCGGGGTTTTTTAAAAGGGGCAGGAGGGGGCGTGTCGGGGGGCGTGGCAGAATGACGCGGCGTTTCGGGGGTGGCAACGCGGGCGTGGTTTCGGCCCGAGGGCGTTCCGGGGGCATGGCTGCGGCCTCCGGACCAGCCCCCGGGACCGGAACACGGAGCGGGGCAGCCGGCCGGCGCACGCAGATTTACGTCTGCTTTTCGCAGGCGTAAATCGTGGAATAAAGGTAAGGGGGGGGGTTTAGATAGGGCCGGGGGGGTGGGTTAGGTAGGGGAAGGGCGAAGGAAAGTTCCCTCCGAGGCTGCTCCGAAATCGGAGTGGCCTCGGAGGGAACAGGCAGCGCGCACTGGGCTCGGCGCGCACAGGTTGCACAAATGTGCACTCCCTTGCGCGTGCCGACCCCGGATTTTATAAGATATGCGCGGCTACGCACGTATCTTATAAAATCCAGCGTACTTTTGTTTGCGCCTGTTGCGCGAACAAAAGTACGCGATCGCGCAATTTTTTAAAATCTATCCTTTATAGTTTAAAATATGTATTACAAAAAGGTTTTTTGGTTTTTTTTTTACAAATAAAGGTTAATTTAGTACCTATTTTGTTTTCCAAACTTGTTGTTGACAAAGTTCAAAAATAAAAATACAATCATTGATATTGCAGCTTTTTCACAATTTTCCAACATTTTCAACCCTGACCCCTCCATCTCCCCACCATCCCACTCTGAGTACAATCTGAAAGAATAACAATAATGAAAACTTGCTTCAGATTACATGAAGGACCCTGTACAAACAGGTGCATCTTATACAAAGGTGCGTTTAATCTACCAACGTTTTCATGAAAGGTGTGACTTATACATCGGAAAATACGGTAAATGTATAAGCAACTTGAACTTTGATCTTTTACAGTTATGTGGCATGTGTAAGAGAGTGGGATTGTGCCCTGTGATTCTCTACTATTGTCCGCAGATCAGAACCTCTTCAACATGGGCTTGGTGAATAGCTCCCCCTGTAATTAATATAGGCAAGCACCGCTTTGAGGTACTTGGGGAAGAAGCAGGTAATCCAATTCTAATAAATAAAATAATATGCCTTCAGTAGGCAGGTACAAGACAGTTGGAAATGTTCACTGGAGTGACCTCTTACTAATATATTACTTCAACTTCATATATGGTTGATAATTATTATTCAACTGCAAAAACATAAATTAACCAGACAAAAAATAATGTTAGGTAGGCTCATCTTTATATCTGCACACCTTTCATGCTTTATCCATGATCTTTTCTCCCAGGACTCATGAAAGTGACCGACCTGGGCCTCTTGTCATCCGAAGTGCTTTAGAGCCCACAACACCAGGGGCATTGTTAGGTAGCTAAGAAATCTGAAGCACTCCTTCCCATCTGAGATTAACTCATCATGACCAACAGCTTCCCTGACCCCAGAGCAATCCTGTAAAACACCTAATTGGACATCACACTATTAAATATTCAGTTTTAAATCATATCTATTCTACATTCCCATGCAGGTGTCATCAGGGAATCATCCTTTATGACCTGTGATAGTTCAATCCCAGCGAGGGTCCCATGGCTCTCTCCACACCCACCTCTTACCTCCGTTCGTACAGAGATGGGACACCTCTGCTCATAAAGAAGGATGTACTGTGCTACAAAACATTTTGCACCATTGTCACAAAGTGCTGGGCACGTATGTCAGTGCTCTAGATAAAAAGACCTTGTATACAACAAAGAAACATCTAATAAAAGTACCACTAAAATTATTTAAGATCATCAATCAATAAAAGTATTTTGGGAGTATATTCAGCACAGGACAGAATCCCAATATAGACCCTCAAGTTCTACAATACCTTGCATTCACCGAAACTCACCAAGCAAAGGATAACTAGGACACGTCCCCTTACCACTACCCAGGCAGGCCATGGTTTCAGCTGTTCATGGACAGGGACGATCCTGTTGAATTTCATATTTCATAGTAACACAGGAGGCGGCAGAACATAAAGACCAAATTAGTCCATCCAGTCTACCCAGTTATTCTGGTCTACACTGCAAAGGATATATCCCAGCCGCCAGCTTATAAGATGTCACTCCTTATCCAATCAGTTATTTCAGTGCTACTAGTTTGTTCTCTACTCTGTTCTTTTCTGAAGAGATTATAGCCTGGGATGGTCACATCCTCTCCATCCTATTATAAATAAAAATTTAACTGATAAACTCTGGTTCCCTGGGATTTGGAGGCCTATCAACAGCTACATTCACAAACTATTATCAGTTATGTGCCTGAGTGAGGCCATAATTGCTGACTTTTTAACTTGGAAGCCTCACTTAAAAATGTTGTGAACTATGAATATTAATTACTTGACTACTTCAAAATAATCTGCAGGTTTGGTACAATAGCTGATTTAACAATGGCAGGCTCTAGATACAAATAATTTCAATATTGTATAGTTGACAATTCTGTCATACTAAATACAAGCTTTCTTTTCTCTTCTTGCCAATTTGTACTTACTTGTTCAGCTTTTAATAGCATAACTTTAGGAGAGAAAGGAAGAATTAAAGTTCTATATTTATGTCTTTGTCTTTATGAGCTAGTATTGTTCTATTCCTCAAACAGATCAGCAGTTTTCAAAGTTTAACTGCACAATTAACAATAAACTTTTGTTGCTTCCAAATATTTTCTCTGTCTACGTCTAGAAAAAAATGATCAGTTCATGAAACTAATCACATTAGTGGTAATGCGGCTGAAAAGCACAAGACATGTGCCCTGCCATACAAGAGATCCAGTTTCCTTTCCCGGATCTGACTCCAGACTGACTGCGGCCGGGACCACTGTAGAGGCAGCAGCCACAGCCCTCGGAGCAGAGGGAATCCCAGCTTTCAGATAGCAACGACATCTATGGGTGGGATTCAAGGTGTAAACATGTTCGGCTCTAGAGAGGACCAAGGTCTGTGACCCTTCAGTGAGGAATGCTGCTGCCATAATTGACCTATTGGGAAATGAGGGTGCGGCCTAATCAGCGTAAAAGCCAGAAATACAATGGCAGTGAGCAATTTGGGACAGGTTCCAAGTGGGCTAGAAGTGAAATGTGGAAAGTGGCAAGCCAGGTAAAAAGAAAAAAGAAGACACAAAAGAGCAAAGAAATCTTTGAAAGACAAAGATGGTTCCTGTAGTTATGTTTTATAATATGCTGAAATGATCTCTTACCTGTATGTGAGTAGATATACCATAATGCTCCCGTTAGGAGTGCTCCAATTATAAAGGCTGCAAAGGCAATTCCAACAACTGTGGGAGTGTCCAGGCCATAGAAAACAGCTAAAAGGATAAAAAAACACAAATTCTTAAGTCTCATATAACAAAAAATACTGCATGTTCTCCAATACATTTGCAAAAGATGATCAGTAAGCTATTCAGTTCTAAGCAATGCTGGTAAAGAAATGATATTCAGGGTATTAGAATATGTGAATTGACATCTTAGCAACACTGTGATCTCTCTCGCCTCACTTTTTCCCCCCTGGTCTTGCCACTCCACCCTGTCCCCTTCATGGCCACAAATTCTGAGAGTAATTTTATAGCAGCCTGCGTAGGGCTAAAATCCACATGTAGAAAGTGCATGCGGACTTCAGGCCTAATTTTCAAGGCTTACGTCTGCTTATGAATGGAGCTGGTAGGTGCCGCACCCTTATGCAGCATGCATGTAGGCACACATTTGCACGCAGGCTTTTGAAAACCTAATGCCCGCACACAAATAGTTTCCTCTCCCCGACTCCGCCCCCAGGAATGCCTCTTTCAATACCGAAAAGTCCACGCGAAATCACTTCCATGCATATTTTTATGCAGCGAGCTGCCGGGGTAATTCTCAAAAAGCTTATTTCTGTGCATGACTGCTTTTGAAAATGAACCTCTTTGTGTATTCTTCCATGCAAAACTGTTGCAAAACAAAGAACTTTTTCTTCTAACTGAGCAGGAAAAATGGCATTGAGAAGACATGGCCATATCTAGATGTGGGATGGTGAGCCCAGAAAATGTGATGTGAGGGGCAAAGTGAGAAGGAGAAAGACAAAGAAGGCGGGGGGACCTGCAAATTTTTTTTTTAATGTCTAAATTTGTTGTCTATAGATTTAACCATTTCTAATGACTCAAATTCAGCACTAAGCCTCTCTTAGGGGGCCATTTTCCAGATGGATCGCACGTGATAAGGGAAGTTTCGCACGCGAAAAGTCCCTTATCGCGTGCGATACCAAGATGGGGGCAGAGTCGGCCCTGGAAGAGGAGGAGTTGGGGCGTCACCGGGGCCGACTCCGTGAAGACGCCGCGGACGACGAAAAGGTAAGGGCCTTTTCGCGTCCTATTTCGCGCCCAATAGCTACACCTTCTATGGTGGCGCTATTGGGTGTGAAACCGGCAGTGATTGCACCGCGGCGGTGCGATCGCTGCCGGCTAGCGCAGGACCGCCCCCCGTTTCGGCCCCCCACCCTTCATTACCTAAAGTATCGCAGGCCTGCGATACTTTAGAAAATGAGGCCCTTATTGAGAGATAAATGAGTGATTGCTAAAGGCTCTTTATACAACTCATACTTGAAAAAAAATGTTCGCCAAAGGAAAATAAAAGATTTCTTTAGAACTCGCAATCTTTATATGGACCACTAAAAGGTCGAGAGTCAGTAAAGATCATTTGTATTCACGAGCGTTCTGCCACCCAAGCTAGCTCGGAAACCTAAGTGGCCCCATTCCCGAATGAAGCAGACAGCCTCATATAAGCCAAGAAGAGCAGCATTAGGTTGAAGGAGAGCAAACATCAAAACAGAAGTACTGTGACTGCATTTTGGTTCAGCAATTTTTAAAATAAGAAATGAATTCCAGAGCACAATTCCAGAGCATTTCCGTTTAATAAGAAAAGTATTCCCTCAGATATTCTCCTTTACTGAAAATCCGTGAGGGTGTGGATGGAACCGCATGCCTGTACCTTTCAAATCCCAAACGTATTGTAATAAACTAAAAAATATAGATAACTATGAAAGCCCATTGCCAGTAACATCTGTGGCATATTTTCTTCCTTTATCAGAAGCATATTAGCTGTCTTCTGCTGATAAATTAGCCTATTTTACGTTCTCTCTTCCTAGATGATTTACCAAAACGTAACATTTTTAGAAAACATTTACAGTTTGCTTACGAAAGCAATTTTTCAAATGTAAATAAGTCTGAGATCTGTAGTACAAAATGACAATTATGTGACCTTTAAGATGTGGTTTGCTGTAGGTTCTCAGAATATGCGAAACATTTATAAAATGGATGCTCATAAAAATTAAATAAAACCAATGCATATTTTTAACATCCAGGGCTAACTTTTTTATCCATCCTCATGGATAAACACTCCACAGAGATGCGATTCTTATTTTCCCTTTCGATACTTTCTTCAGATCAATAACTTGATGATAAACGTGCATGCAGCTAAAACATAATATTCTGTGGTTAGGCCCTTGTATTTGAAGGTGAGAATGGGACTCAGAAGCTCCTGTCACAGAAAGGAAGCAGCTTTCTTTAGGAGCTGGAGCTCCAGAGCAAAAGAAGGCACTGGCAAACCCATAATTTCTGATCTGTCACAATCTTTGAAGTGAGGATTCTGGGGGTTCATTTACTGCAATATGAAAATACCCCAAAAGAATATTTCAAATTAGAGAGGCTCCAGTAGCTTCCAATAGCTCCTCAGATTTGCTAATCCTGCAGTGAATGGGTAAGCTGTAAAAATATCTAAAGTAAAGGTGAAAAAAGTTATGATTTTCCTTTTCAGCTTTCCAACATGGCTGCTACGTGAAGCCTGAAAGTTTCTAATTGATAACTGCTTTAATGCATTGGATTTTTACAATCCTGGCTGATGTACTGAAACAATAAAAGTGAATTTTAAAAGCCCGAAGCGCACATCAAACAGGCAAAGCGGGAATATGTCGGGCTGGTGCGGGCCGAGTGGATTTTAAAAGCCACCCGGATATGCACGTAAATACTGCTGTGCGCACAAATGAAAAGTTTTCATAAAGGGGCAGGGCGTGGTCTGGGAGGGGGATTTTAACCTAAAATTTTCACATAAATACTTACGTGCACTGGGGCACGCCAGGGTCCCCGCCATGCAAATTTACGGGCGGATTTTAAAAGGCCCGCGCGTGCCAGCGCGCCTATTTTGCATAGGCCACCAGCGAGCGTAAAGCCCCGGGACATGCGTAAGTCCCGGGGCTTTCGAAAAGGGGCGGGAGGGGCGTGTCCGGGGGCGTTCCCGAAACGACGTGGCGTTTCGGGGGCTTGCCCCGGCATTTCGGGGGCGGGCCCAGGGGCGTGGCGCCGGCTCGGGGGCGTGGTCGAGGCCTCCGGACCAGCCCCCGGGACCGGAGGACAGAGCGGGGCTGCCGGCGACGTGCGCAAAGGTAAGGGGGGGGGGGGGTTTAGATAGGGCCGGGGGGTGGGTTAGGTAGGGGAAGGGAGGGGAAGGTGGGGGGAGGGCAAAGAAAAGTTCCCTCCGAGGCTGCTCCGAAATCGGAGCGACCTCGGAGGGAACATGCAGCTCGCGCTGGGCTCGGCGCGCGCAGGTTGCACAAATGTGCACCCCCTTGCGCGCGCCGACCCCGGATTTTATAAGATACGCGCGGCTACGCGCGTATCTTATAAAATCCAGCGTACTTTTTGTTCGCGCCTGGTGCGTGAACAAAAGTACGCGCTCGCGTATTTTTAAAAAATCTGCCCCTTACTGTTGCCATGATGACGTGTAAGTGATAAAACAAAAAAAATCTAGGCAGATCAGCAGGGTTTTAAAAGTTGAGGCTAACAGGGTGAACGGAAGGCTATTAATCTAGGGGGCTTTGGTAGACCTACCCTTAACTGGGCGAACTGGAAACGAAATGGTAAAACAGGCAATGGCGTTGGCATGCATGCCTTTAAAAATCCCCCTTACTAACGCAGTAGAAGCGGCATTTGCACGCACAGATGCACGCCCACTTAAAATTGAGCGCACATGTGTGCACGGTCAGGCTAATTTATAACATTTACGCATAAACGCATGATTGTTATAAAACAGCCACGTCCCTGGGTGCAGGCCGACAGACGTGTGCACATGTGCTCCTGTGCACCGTTCACCATTATAAAGGTGAATTTCAAAAGCCCAGGACACGACAAAATCAGGAGTTATGCGCACAAGTCAAGCAAGGGCACGCCGAGCAGATTTTAAAAGCCCCCCGCGTACGCACATACTTGTCGCTGCACGCACAAATGAAAAGTTCTGAAAAAGGAGTGGGGTGTGGGTGTTCCCGGGTTTCAACTTGAAATTTGCACTTAAATACTAACACGCACAGACGTGCATCAGGGTCCCCTGCCGCATAACTTTACTTCTGCTATGACTGGCATGAAACCATTAAAACAAAAAGATATAGGCAGATCGGCAGGGTTTTAAAGATAGGAGCTAACAGGAGAGAAGGGAGGCTATTATACTAGGGGGGTTTGGAAGTCCTTATCCCTTACATGGGTGCACTGGGAATGAACTGGGAAAACTGGTAATATCGTTGTGTGTGTCTATCAAAATTACCCCACTTACATGGCAGAAGCGGTATTTGCATGCATAAGCGTGCATCCACTTAAATTGGCATGCACATGTGTCTCTGGGTGCGGACTGACAAATGTGCACACATGTGTGCCCATGCACCTGTTTAAAATGTACTATCCCTGTTGCTGCAATGAAATATTACCACCTGGCCATGTGGGGTTGTTTGACAAAACCTTATGTTCCATGTCTCTACAGGGAGGGTCATTTTACAATTACGCGCATGAGTTATATCAATTTTCAAAGTGAACTTATGTGCAGGCATTTTCTTTGAAAATTATGCATAAGTCCACTAGCAAATTCACCCACTCAAAGTTACAGCAGCTCCTGCAATCTGTAACTTGTGCATGTGAATTTACGCTCTTAAATCCAAAGCGTGCATGGAAATCCAAACTCTGCCCCTCCGCGCGCCTCTTCTTTGAGTGCATAAAAGCTATGTGCACCCTTTTATGCGCACAGTGCCCAGACCATTTTAAAACAAGGCATTTATATGCAGAAACTGTGCACGGAAACGGCTTTGAAAATTCACAAATATTTTGTAGAAGCCTCCCACATTGAAATGAAGAGCTTGATCAAATCTGTTACAATATACTTCTCAGTAAAAATGTACTTGTTTTCCCTTGAAGATATATAAAAAGAACTTACTTGGCTGGTGATCAATGTGTCTTGAATTCGATGAACCTGTTTCAAAGAAAGTATAAGAGTCAGTGTAATATGCAGTACAGTGCCACTAAAGCCACCTCCTAAGCAAACTTCAAAGTTACCAAAAGGAAATTCTTATAGCTTTGCCTTTTTCTTTAAAAGTGTTTTGAGATCTGTGTGTGTGCGTGTATGTGTGCAGACAGAAAGACAGATACAGGCTGATTTTCAAAAGGTTTAGGTTCCCAATGTTTCCATTTAGGCACCTAAATTGGGCTTTTTGGCAATTTACTAGGGCTGAGAGCCTAAATTTAAGGCTCCAGGTTTCACTAGGCCCCTAAATTTAGGAGCCTAAAAGCCTGGGTGGCTACAGGTGTGGAGTTAGGTGAAGGAAAACCGTTAGGTGCTTAGTACTGCTTTTCAGCACTAGGCTGCTAACTTAGGAACCTAAATCAAGGCAAATAAATGGCAGGCCTAAAATTAGGATACTGGGCTTAAGGCCCAAAGGTTTAGGTGAATTTTCAGCTGAAAACTTAGGGCCTGATTCATAAAGCTTTTTCCCCATTCTGTGTCTATGGAAAAATCTTAGGAGGTAATTTTCAAAAATGGGCGGGGGTGTGGTGATGGTGGTAGGGGAGGCTATTTCGGGTCATGTGGCCCTTTAATACGATGGTGGCCCTGGGCAAAGTGAGCCGCCATTGAGTGCTTTTCCACATACTTCTCTGATATTTTTTCAAAATATTGCTGAGATACCACCGCTACTGGAGAGGGGCAAAATATTCTGGTAATTTTCCCCTCCCCCAGCTTTATTTCGCCTCTCCCACAGTAAAACATCACAACTTAATAAAAAGACCCCTTAGTGGCCTACATTTAGGAGCTATGTTTTTTTGTGAATATTTGCTTTATATTTTACATAGGAAAATGATTGCTATAATAATATAATAAAAAATACCCTGCCACTTGCTCTCCTTTTGTAAATGTAAAATGAAGACTCATGAGCTAATCTCAGCAAACCTGTATTCTAGTTTACCTTCTAATCACAATCTCTAGATTAACAGGTAACAGATATATGCCTGAGGAAGGGATTTAATAGCTCTGACAGTTTACATCTTTAACAGGCCGATATAGAAAGGTGCGTTCAGCCAAACATACCTTTCTATGTGCACTTCAACACGTATTTTCTGCGGGCAAAACGTACTGGCGATGCAGCAAGGAGTTTTGTGCGTAGGAGTATTGCTTTGCATCCTCGCATGGAAATCCCATGCAAAAGAGGGCAGTAAGCATTACCCCCAATGCAGAGACTACATCTGGCCAGCTCGCCTTTTTTAGCGCTGGAAACTTTACCCCTGGTTAGAGCTGGAGTTAAGTTTCCAACGCAATTAAAAAAAAAAAAAAAGAGTAAAAAAAGCTATTAAAAAGATAAAAACTAGTCAAAAACAGTGTCGACAGCCGCTGCTACTTACCCGGATAAATACTGATCTATCTGTTTATCTGGCAGCGGGAAGCAGCACCACATCGATGCATAAATCAAGACTTATACAGCCATTTAGCGCTGTTCACCACAACTTAGCCAGATAAAGTACTTATGCCGCCACTTAACTGGATACACTATCAGGGATGCCTCCACCCCTTCCCTAGTTACAATGCGTGTTTGATCTGTGCTTAATGCACATTTTACAGTTTTTATGTGTTGTTTTAACTTTCAATGCATTAGCGTATCATTGGCTTACTGCATCAGGAGTTTAAAAAAAATCTTGGTGTTAAGAATGTGGCTGAAAACAAGCACACATTTTATTAGCGCCAAGATTATTGCATCGGCCTTTAAACATTTCTTAGCCATCATCTTTACACAGCTGCCGTGTTACTTTTCTGTGGACTCAGATTATAGACTAAGAGATGCTGGAAGGATGAATGACCCTTCATGAAAGAAGCACCAAAAGAGAGCTCAAATTAATAGTGTACCTGATACAGCATTAGTTTCAGAATCTTGATAAACAAAGAAAACTAAGCAAATGTTACTATCTTTCACCCAATGATCATTTTATGCTAAATTATTTACTTTTGGGCCGGTTCAGTAAAATTCGCAAGAGAGCTGGCGCTCCGAGGTGAGCGCCCGCTCTCCCGACGCGCACCCAGGCCACTCTTCTGGGTGCGTGATTCTGTATTTAAATGAGGGCCTGCAGTAATATGGAGGCGCTAGGGACACTAGCGCGTCCTTAGTGCCTCCTTATTGACAGAAGCGGCGGCTGTCAGCGGGTCTGACAGCTGACGCTTAATTTTACAGGCATCAGTTGTCAAACCTGCTGACAGCCACGGGTTCGGAAAATGGAAGCCGGCAAAATTGAGCGATCTTCTTCCAACCCACGGGCTGCGGGCAGATTTTTAATTTTTTTTTATTTTTGGGGCCTCCGACTTATTATCGCTATGATAGTAAGTCGGAGGGTGTACAGAAAAGCAGTTTTTTCTGCTTTTCTGTACATTTTCCAGGTGCTGGCTGAAATTACCGTATTTTTCGCTCCATAAGATGCACCTGACCATATGACGCACCTAGGATTCAGAGGGGGAAAATTAAAAAAAAATGTTGTGCTAAACCGGCTCTGTCCCCTGGCGTCTGTGCGTCTTATGGAGCAAATTAGGGGAGTGCATAACATTTTTTTTCTCCCAATTTTGTTTTCGGGTCTGGGGAGGGCCATTTCGGTCCACTCCCCAGATCAGAAATCTGTTATCTTTCTCTTTCTGTGGGAACCCCCCCTACCCTTTAAATTAATTAACTACAACCCCCTACCCTCCTGACCCCCCAAGACCTGCCAAATTAATTAACTACAACCCCCCACCCTCCTGACCCCCCCAAGACCTGCCAAATTAATTTACTACAACCCCCCACCCTCCTGACCCCCCCCCCCAGACCTGCCAAAGTCCCTGGTGGTCCAGCAGCGGTCTGGGAGCGCTCTCCTGGACTTGGGCTGTGGGCTGCCAGTAATCAAAATGGCTCCGCGGCCGTCAGCACCATTTTGATTACTGGCAGCCCACGGCCCAAGTCCAGGAGATCGCTCCCGGACCGCTCCTGGACCCCTGCTGGACCACCAGGGACATTTGGCAGGTCTTGGGGGGGGGGGGGGTCAGAAGGATGGGGGGTTGTAGTAAATTAATTTGACAGGTCTTGGGGGGGGGGGGGGTGTTAGATTTCCAGTTTTTTTTAATATTCGCTCCATAAGACGCACAGACATTTTCCCCCCACTTTTGGGGGGAAAAAAGTGCGTCTTATGGAGCGAAAAATACGGTAACGCCTGCCTTTGGGCAGGCGTTAATTTCTGAAAGTAAAATGTGCGGCTTGGCTGCACATTTTACTTTCTGTATCGCGCAGGACTAACTAATAGCGCCCAGCGTTTTCCTTATTGTATAAGGGGTAATATTAGCACATGGAAAACGCGCGTCTAGACGGAGGCTAACGTTGCGCTCAGGGTGAATCGGCCTGTTTGTAAACTTCAGCATATTCACAGAAAGAACTCCATGCATACGGCACTGGAAAATGGAAATGCAAATAGGACAGAAAAGGATTTGATGAAATGTATATCATAGCACATCTTAAAACACTTTGCCAGCCATACTTTGCAGCGCAATCAGTCAAACACATAACAGAGGCAATGAAAAGAGCAGAGAAGAAAGATGAATGAAAGCAAAAGGGGGAGCTGATGGGAGTAAACGTGACTTGACGTGTTGACAGTCCCACATTACTAAATGTGGTGAAGGGATTTCACTCTGAGACTCTAGGCCCAGGAGAAGGAAAATCCGGCTCTCAAGAGCTGCAAGCCAGTCGAGTTTTCAGGATATCCACAATGAATATACAGGAGATACATCTGCATGCAATGGAAGCAGTGCATGCAAATGAATCTCATGAATATTCATTGTGGATATCCTGAACACCTGACTGGCTAGTGGTACTCAAGGAGCGGAGTTGCCTACCATTGCTCTAGGTACTGTAGCTCTGTAATCCAACCATTAAGAGGTTGTCAAACCTGTCCTGGAAGATCCCCATCAGTTAGGTTTTCAGGATATCCACAATGAATATGCATGAGATAAAATTTGCATGCTATGCTTCTAATATAACTAGCTGTTCCAGGATAATCCTCATCTGACACTAGGATACCGGTTAAACAGATTCATATTTCCTGGGTTAGTAGGTGTGGCTGGAGGGCAAGAGTAGAAATTTATGAACTTGAGAAACAAATCGCATTTGTCAAGACTAAAGGTCAGACAATAGTTTATACTAAAGGTCAGACAATAAGTCTCAATTTTTTTAAATATCCTGAACTGAATCCCTAGTGTTATTCTAATTTTGGCCTCTCCTATGAATTTTCTGCATTTGTGCTAACATGTACTGAAGTTTTGTGGTGTCAGAAAATGCCTATGGGGGACTTAACTGAGAGAAGTAAACATCGTTCTTGTGAACTGATCCTTATTTGACATGACATGAAAAGCTAAACCCACTGTCTGCACCACCAAGAAAAAGATCCATCTATCCTAGAATTCAAACCAAAAGTGGACAACTGATGTTCACTAGTTTCCATTTGGAATTCAGATAATTTTGTTTTGGAACCTTTTACTTACGTTTCCAAATTGTCAAACCAACACATTTTTTTTTATATAGTTTATAGAACAAAAAGCAATAGACTTAACCACAGCAATGTGTTTCTGCATGTAGGTTTGCCTGTGCTGTGCTGCATGTAACAATAAAATGGTTTGTCTACATTGTATAGGCTTGTATGGAACATTATGCTGCATTTTTTCTCCAAAGCCCTTGAGGCCAATATTCAGAAGGCCATTTCGTGGACAAGTTATCCGGCTAAAGTTATCCAGCCTTGTGTGGCCAGATATCTTGCCTCTAACTGGATTTCTTTAAAAGAAATCTGCTTATGATCCTGGCAAAACATAAAGGCACCGTGGGCCTCCTGGCCTGATTCCCACCCCACCATCGCAAACATTAAAACCCCTGGGCTGGCCAGGGAACCCCCCCACCCCCCTCAAATGCCGCTAAATAAAACAAAAATAACATTTATCGGCACTAGCCCTCCAGCACTTTCTCCTTCCTTCCCAAGTAAATATTAAAAATAAATTACTCCATCCACACTGCTTGCCACGACTTCCCCCACCCACATCACCACCCTGCCCACCCACCCCAATACCTGACCCATCGACCCTGTTTAAAACCTGGGATTGCAGCACAGCGCATATTATGCATGTCTGTGGGGTATGGGTCTATTGCATAACAAAACTTTTCCAATAAACTTTTCCAATAAAATGCTAGGGTGCCTGAAACTTACACTACTCTGGAATGGGCGCCAGAAAGCAGCCTATAATTAGGCTTGATTACCCACATTCTAGTATAGGATAACGCACGTAAAAAAGCAATTTATTATTACGAGACAGCTTTAAAGAAAATACTGATGGCTCTTGCTTGTAAACAGCTATAAATTAGTTTTGGCTACAAAACGTTCTATTATATTGTCACAAGCACATCTGCACAGCCCTATTGTTAGTTTATATACAACAGACTCCAATATATGTTCTTTACTTTATTGTAGCTTTCCTGAGTGTCATTTCTCTAATTCCTAGTGGAATAGAACAATGTTAGGATTGGTTTTTTTTTTCTTGTAACCATGTGCCTCCACAGAGTTAAGGAGAAACAGTTGCTGTTTATTTCCCCAGCTATACTCCATGGTAATAAAGTAGAAATAACGAGCACATATACACTGCAAAATGGAGGCTAAAAGGATTTCTGGTTTCTAACTTAATTTTTCAGTGGAAAGCATTCTATGAACTAGCTTTAACAGACTTTAAACATAAGATCTGCCACTGAAATCCATATATTTCTACATAACTTTTAAGCAATTACATTCAGGATAACAATATACACTATTTCAGTATAGTCAAGCATGCCTGTCTATATAACGAGTGCTGTTTATTTTATTTAAAATATGTATGACTCGCTTATCTAATATCCTAACAGGTCGATGCAGTTATGCCGCGTTAGAAAGAGTGCGGCAGTGCCAGGCGCACCCTCGTTCCCCGCACGCACAGTTCTCTTCACCTACCGCTCGATACTCTCTTCAAATTGCATGCAAATGCATGCCGCGTCTGCGAAGCGTTAGGCGAAGGTTAGGCCCGCGCAACCCATTTTACTGTATAGAGCGCCTATACAGTATCCTGGGTGCGCGGGCCTAACGCTTCACGGCCGCGCTGGTACCTGTCATTTCAAATGACATTTGAAATGACAGGTACCAGGAAGTGGACAGTTATGTTCTCCGATGCTCGGCAAACTTTCCCCCAGCCCCCGCTCACCTGCCCTGGCCGCGTCCGGTCTCCGGTGCAGCCCCAGTCCTGTCCCCTCCTCCCGAAGCAAAAAAAAAAACAAAACCGAAAAAGTAGCAAGAGAGCGAGGGGAGAGACGGGCAATACTACGCTCGGGCCTGCAGTCCCTTGTTCTCTCCTCCCAAAGCAGGGCGCGAAAAGCAGCCTTGCTCCGGGAGGAGGGGCAGTTTAAAGCGACGAAGCGACTTACTTTTGCAGCCCCCTCCTCCGGACATCAGCGACGACGACCGGGCAATCCTAGCCTCGGGCCTGCTAGTCCTTTCTCCTCTCCTCCCGAAACAGGGCGCGAAAAGCAGCCTTGCTCCGGGTGGAGGGGGGGGGCAGTTTTAAGCAAAGAAGTGACTTACTTTTGCAGCCCCCCCCTCCGGACATCGGCGACGACCGCGGCTCCAGCCTCCAGCTGTCAGACAGACGCATCGCACGTGGGAAAGCGGCCCCTATGCGTGCAATTGGCTGCTCAAGACGTGACGTCACGACGTTTGGCGTCACGGCATGTGACGTCACGTCTTGAGCAGCCAATTGCACGCATAGGGGCCGCTTTCCCACGTGCGATGCATCTGTCTGACAGCTGGAGGCTGGAGGCAGGAGCCGCAGTCGTCGCCGATGTCCGGAGCGGGGTAAACGCGGCCGCACTTTACTGGATAGACCTGTAGGTTTGCACATTACCCCAGCTATCTGTAGGCAAGCATATTCAATGGAATGTTCTGTCCTGCTGAATTTCCAGGGCACGTTATCCAGTCCAGTCAACTTTAGCTGGATTTAATGATTTTGATTGTCTGGATTCTTAAAAATAAGGCTATGCTGACATTTAAATATGTATAAGGCTGTTTCCCTGCTTTTGAAACATAAGGATTTTAATAATACGCTGTAGTATCTAATGCAAGACAGAAGTCGAGTTAAAATTGGCCAAAATTTCTAAAATACAAATCAGCTGAATTTTGCTAACTGACTTTGACACATGGAATGATTAAGAACCAATCTCCTTGAACACATACAAAAGTATTTTTCCAGTGATCAATCAAGCGACCACAGACTTTTCTTGTATCCAGCATTCTTCCAAATTAATTATTATTAGATATAGAGAGAAAGGCAATCATTTATAGGAATATGAACTCTGGAGACCATGCACTAAAGGGTTGCTTCCATTTTTGTGCCTATGAGAAAATGCTTAATGCACAGTCCTGTGAGTTAGACAGCTGATTTTATTGATGCAAAGCTCTGTTCTGTGCTGCAGGCAATCCTTAAAATACCAGATGTATTTATGTAGAGCTTTTCAAAGTCTATTGTGGTACCTGTTGTTTTCTCTTCATGAGGGATTACTGCAAGGGGCTTGGTAAAAGTCTTCTTGTTCCTCATCATGGCCAGTATCATTTCAACATTAAGCGAGGTACAGGCTTCGTCGGGAGGAATGCACTGGAGGGTGAGAACAGCAATGGGGGAGGTCAGGGATTCATTCAAAACAAAAGCCTCACAAAATAGCCTGCTGGAGCAGCCCAACAGCTGCCACCTTATCAGTGTTGCCCAGCGCTGTTTATTAAAGGGAAAACAAGAGGTTTAAGTGTTATCAAAATCCCCCAAACACAAAGAGGTCCACTTTAAAAGCGTTGCTCGTGCAAAAATGCCCCGCATCAGTGGGCTGTGCATGAGCAACGCGGATTTTAAACTCTGCGGCTGATGCGAGCTTATACCCGTGCATGCGCCAAAAATAAGGGAGCCGGAGTATGGGCGTTCTGGGCATAAGTGTGCATTTTAAAACTGGAAGCTGCAGCGCACAGCGGCTCGTTATCCGCGAGACTTTACTGCTACTCCTGATGAGGAACAAGTCTGCAGGTCTTGTGTTTTAGGGCTTACAGGACAGGGTGAGAGGTCCAGGTCAACTGGGGGGTGTGGAGGATGAAGAACCAGAGGGGTCTGCAACATACAGGGTCGGTGCAAGGGGATTAGGCAGCCTAGGAAAACTTTCAGCCTTGTGCCCCTCACCCCAAAGGCTTTTGATAATTAAACTCAATCATGATGATTGACACCACCACCCTTCCCAGAACAATCCTGTAAAAATACATAACTGGACAATATACTTTTAAATATTACATTTATATATACACATACTAACACACTAGCTGAAACTCACTAAAATTCCCCCGAGGCCTGTACTCACTCTCTTTCTCCACCCGCACTCCCCTCCATACCCCAGCACTCCCTTTCCTCCTCCTCAGGCTCACCTCAGTACTCCCTCCCCTGACCCGACCCCCTCTCACTGGCCCGACTGCAGCATCCCTTCCGCACTCTGCCTCCCCTCCCCAGCCCAATCCCAGCACACACTGTGCCCTCCTCCCCAGCTTGTCCTCAGCACACTCAGCCCATCCCCTCTAGTTTGACTCTAGCTCACTCTAATCGCCCCTCCCTAACTCAGCCAGACCTCAGCACACGCAGACTCACCCTCCTCAGGTCAGCCCCAGCACACTCTGACATCCCTCACTGGCCTGACCCCAGCACGCCCTTCTTCCTCACTAAGCCTGACCCATCACACTCTGTCCCCACTCCCCGGCTCAACCCCAGCTCTTCCTCTCTATAATCTAACTCCTCCCCTCCTGTTGCTTATTTGTCTTGTCTGTCTGTCTTGACTAGATAGTTCCTTCTCCAAGGAGCTTAGGCTCTGTGTATCTGCACAGTGCTATGTATACCTCTTATTTTGCTATATAAATAGATTTAGAAGATTAGTCATTTGATTATTCTGATGGCTTTGTGAAACAAAAAACTAGCTAAACTTGCTAACAAAGATGACTCCTCAGAGAATGTAATGGAAAAGCAATGAGGCAACTCTTTAGTGTTACCAACACTGAAACATCTGCATGGGTCTATACATTTAACAGTTAATGTACCAGGCAGAAACAAATATATATGATTTCATAAGAAGAAATATGGAAACGATACCACTTCTAGGGCAGCATACATGAGGCGTAAAGGAACACATGCCATAAAATAATAGTTTGGAAACCTTATACTATGAATTTTCACCGACCTTGGCTTTCTTGATTCGCAAACTGTGAACTGGTGTGACTGAGTCTTTCTAACTTGAAAATGGACCAGGGAAGAAAAATGTTCTGTTTTATGCTATTAGGATACATATTTCATTATGTGAAATAGAGAATAAAAAAAAACAACAAAAGCATCATTTAAAAAAATCAAATTAAAAACAACATGCTTACCTTAGGCAGTCCTTGAGTATCTTTTCCTTCTTAGTACATAACGTTAGCTCACAGTGTAGAAAGAGCAAGGATGTGTTGAACAAAGGTTTAAAAATAAAGCTAAACCGTTTTTTGTCCATCTGTGCATGCAGTACTGGGAGGTTGACCTTTTGCACATTGTAAAATTTAACCGATTCATCTTTAGGACAGATGTTCTCTATAATGGTGTAATCGGATATCATATCAGGGTTTGAATAAGATGAGATAAAGCAAGTTTGAATTGCAAACCCTAGTTCTTTATTGGCCTTTGTCACAGAAACCTGCATAATAAAAGAAGAGATTAAAACTGTATTACAGCAATGCACAGAGCAATTTCATCGAATGCTATTCAGATAACACTCTACATTCATTCCTACTTAAACAATTCAAGGGTAATTTCCACAGCAACTATGCGGGTAAAGTGGTTTACCCGCAAAAATGGCTCTTTAGAAAATTGTGTGAACGACACGTGATTAAATTATGTACACACACACACTGTGCACAGGGGTGAGGCATTCTGGGAGAGGGAGAATCTGGGCGGGATTGGGACTACATTTCAGATTTTAAAATGTATGCACAGAAGTCCTCTCAGCAAAATTATACGCATCAAATAGTAGGTGTGATGTGTACGTGAGTAGTTTGGCTGGGGTAATTTTCAAAGCAAACTTACATAAATTCGCTTTGAAAACTGGTGTATCTTGTGCACGATAAAGCTGTGAGTCCAAGCTAGGAAAGTTATTTCCACATTTTCTGGATGTCATTTCTCATTATTCAAAGGTAAAGATCCTTTTTGGCGTATCAGAGATCAATGGGCAAAACACAATGTCAGTACAGTGTGAGACATGAACTGAGTATTGGACTGGGGGTGCTCTGTATGGAAAACAGTGTTCTACCCACAGAAGAGGCCTTTTATAAAATTACCCAAAGATTACCCAGACTGAGCAGAGTCATTCCTGGGGCAAAGATGCAGTGGGGCTTGGATTTATGCGACATACTTTATAAAATCTAGCAGCATGCATAGAAGTATTTTCAGAAAAAATCTGTGTTCTCCAAATAGCAGGTGTAACTTGTGGGGGTAGTTTTGGTGGGATATTTTTCAATTGGGATTTATTCGCTTTACAACTTGGCCTGATAATTTCTGCGCCTTTTGGAAGATTTCCCTATGCAGGCTGTTTGAAAACTATGATTAACCTCTGCAGTTCATGTATGTGGCAGACTCTGTTTTCATTGAAACTATCTCATGGGAAAAAGAGTGCATGCAAAAGCTGGCGTTTTAGAGAGCAGATTTTCAGAGGAAAACAAGGAAATAATAAAGGCTATAAACAACGAGTTTACCTACTTCCTCCTGTGCGATGCCGCCCACCGCAGGGCCCTTCTGAATGACTAAGTAGAGAGAGGAGAAGGGACCAGTACTTTGGTCATTTCTCTCCCATTTCCATAAAGGCCTCCCCCACCCTCAAAGCTCAAGCTGTTACTCTTTATTTCTAAAAGTCTGATCAGCAGCTGCATCACCGGGACGAGCGCTTATGAATGTCCTCCACCCAGAAAATCAAAACTTGATAAACTATTCTTCTTGTCCTCGTGCGGCCTGGGTCTTGATCAGAGATTAGGGACAGGATGTTTTTCTGCAACCTACACAGACGAGCAACCAAGCTGTGGCTGGGAGCACATCCTGAAGTTTTAGTCCCTCCTGTACCAACACGCCCCACCATTGCTTTTGAAGTTCAGGATGTCACCAAAACATCTACATGGACTTAAAAGGTTTGTAATCAACATTGCTATTCATTTATTCCTTTATACTCTGAGAGTTTTCCACTTGCTTTGGCAATAGTAATAAACATGTACAACAATGCAGCAACTTGGGGAAGTGGAACTTGTAGTTAACACGTTCAATATCAATGATACTTAACGAGATGGCCAGCCATGCAGATCCTTGTCCAATTTGCTCTGTATCTCAATTAATTACCGAGGAGGGCAAGTTTCAAAGCGATTTACGTGGATAAAATGCACTTAACTCCTGTAAATCAGCTGTCGGAAAACTGCACACCCTCGATGCAGCTAAAAGTCTACATCACGCGTAAAAGGGAATGCATGGGCATAAACTGCATTTTCATATCTACTTTTACAGCAAAGTTCTACCTACAGAAGAAGCAGATGCAAGTAACCACAGGTGCTTTCTGCTTGCAGCAATTTACAAAGTGCTAAGGCCTCACATACTTTCTCTTTGAAAACAGTGCAAAGGGGTAAAAAGTACTTGCAAACTTTGCATCAGTGCAGCCATTTTCAATGTAGCCCTCTAAATATTTTAAAGATTGATCATTTCTCTCTGCATTATAAAAATACTAAGGTTCCAGGAGAGCATCCCGGCACATCTGTACGTGCACGAGTGTAACGCTGCTCACCCGGAGCTGGGTAAGTGGCCACCGCAGGCTTCAGACAGCGAGGTATTACAGGATCATGGAGGGGGCTGGCAGCGGAAAGACTGCTGGGGTTTCTCAGGGCCCACCGGCAGAAGAAAATAAAGGCACCATGGTAACAAGGCTGCTGGGGATTTCCGAGGCCCAAGCAGTGGCAGGAGGCTGATCAAGGTGGAAAGAGAAGGTTGAGTGCGAGGGAGAGGAATGAGAGAAGTGTGGAGGCCATGGCCGCAGGTCTGACAGGGAAAAAAAAGCTAATGGGGTTTCCCGGGCCCAGAGGTAGGAGGGAATGGAATGAAAGAGAAGGGAGAGAGGGAAAGAGGGAGCACATACACAGGGGTGAGGAGAGGGCGAAAGAATGCTCCCACCCATACATACCCCGCCTACACTACTACCCCCACCTCATACACAAACACGGTAGGGGGAGGAGGGGCTATAACACAGAGAGTGGAGGGGGGAATGAGGGGGAGAAGAGGCCGGATGGGAAGAGATGGGAGGGAGAGGAGTAGATGAACAGAGGAGAAGGAAGAAGGGGAAAGGAGGAAAAAGGTGGGGGAAGGAGGGAAGGGCAAAGTGTGAGCACACACTCCCCCCTCACACAACCACCCACCACTCCCACTCACCTTCTAACCCCATCTACATATCCACAAACACCCCACCTTCCCCTTCCCCCCATACACACCCATGGTTGAAGAGAGAGGGAGAGAGTGCCTCCACCCATACATACTCCCACACACACACACACACACACCACTACTCCATACCCCATGGGTGAAGAGAGAGAGGGGACAATCAGGAGAGATTATGAGAGAAAAGAATGCCCCCAACAATATGCACACATCAACATGCCCCACCTATACCACCGTCGCCCGCACCCACCCCCCTCCATACCTCCCATAGCACCACCCATCTCTCCCCCTCAAGACTTCCTGACCCCTCTTCTACTACACTTCACTTACACAGCACATTCCTACCCCTCCCCCACCCGAATATCCGCTATGCTATCCCTAGTACTCTTAAATCTTCACAAATATCACTATGGCAGCCAAAGTAGCAGTGCGATGCAATGACAAAATCGCTGTTTCCCTACGTTACTCCATACCAGCCAAGAGAAACAATTTTGACTCTTCCCTACTAGAAAAACAGAAGTTATAGCTTGTTCTAATCCATGTGCAGTCACAAGTTATACCACTATCTAATGACTATTAAGTACAAGTACAAGTTACATCACCACCTAATGAGAAGTTATATTCACCACGATTTACGTTGTTATACTGTAAATTACCATGATTTATGTTGTTATACTGTAAAATGCCTTGTAAAATACCTTGCATGACACACTGCTCCCCCTACTCTCATTTAAAAATAATGTAAGAAACCTTGAAGTTATCACATACTACGGTTGTTAGAATGTTAGACACCTTACAGGACATACTATTGCCCCCTTATTCATTTGAAATGCAAGGTAAAATATTATAAAGCTCAATGTATTATAAAGTTTCAATGTATAATAAGTAGCACCCATCCTCTTAAAACCCCTAGTACACTGTAAACCGATGTGATATTCCAGATCGATAGAAAAGCAAATAAACAAATAAATAATTAAAAAACAACGTGGAGCATGATTGGGACAAAGTACACTCATTCAGGCATCCTCCCACACTCATCCAACCTACACCAATTTTGCCGGCGTCCGTGTTCCGAACCCGTGGCTGTCAGGGGGTTCCGACAACCGACACCAGTAAAATTAAGCGTTGGCTGTCAAACCCGCTGACAGTCGCCACCTCCTTATTAGCACGGGCCCTCATTTGAATACTAAATCACGCACCCAGGAGAGTGGCCTGGGCACACGTTGGGAGAGCGGGCGCTCGCCTCGGAGCACCGGCTCTCCCGCGTAATTTACTGAATCGGCCTGACAGGTAGGTAGGAGAGAGCTACATAGTGGAAAGTACAAAGGAGTGTGAGTGAGAAGGCGGGGGAGTAAGACAAGGAAAATGATGGGGTGGAGAGGGGGATGGGAGGGGGAAGTGCAAACAGAGGGACAGGGGAACAAACTGTACAGTGTGAAGTGGAGCAGAAGGGAACAAAGTGCATGAACACATTCACCCTCCGGTTCCTCACACTCAAACCCCCATCCACCATACCACCGCCCCACCACCATCACCTGCCTCCACACACACACACACACACACCCCCTCCTCCTCCTCCGCATATCCCTCCCTTCTCCCCACCTACACACAGGGGTAAGAAGAGGGGTAGAGTGTGTGAAGGGGAAAGAGTGTCTCTAGCCATACACACACTCCTTCCTTATTCACCTCCTACCACCACCACCACATACACTTCACTCCCATACCCCTTCCCCAGAGTTGGGGATTGGTGAGCGAAGCAAGCAGGGGCACTGCATCAAGTGCCTAATATAATAATTATTGTACGTATTAATTACACTGAAATTAACCTACAGATGGCCTAAGTGCTCTATTTTATAAAAGGGGGAGTCTCCTATTCTGTATCTCTGGCAAAATTCTTTTTAAAATGAGACCCTACTGACCATGTCCACTAAACCTTTACTCAGAAAAACTTCTAGGGAAATATATGACATCCATCACTGTACAGGAAGAGTACAACGTAACACATTTCTGAGCTGGCAACTACACTCCAATTAATAGCACATTCCTGAAATCCATTAAAATCAGAGCTAGAATACAGCACGGAAAATATCTGTTCTTTCACCTTATAGGGCTATGAACAGCTCTGCAGCCCAAAGTGTGAATAACGTAAGAGCAAAGTATGATGTCATGACTATGTCGCATAGTTCCATATATAATCTGTATCTTTCTATCTAGACCTACACACACACACACACATCAAATATATTCAGAATATAGAGCAATGTGTTATACAAAATACATAGTTTAATTATATATACTTTAACGAGTGCTTGGTTTCCCTGTACTATTATTTCATTAAAAATACTAATTATTTTTCTGCAAATAATTCCAGCAAAGTGACAGTAGTATTTTTTTAAGTTATGTTCAATTTTTGAAAAGGTCTTTGGTTTCCACCACAAAGCATTTTCTTAACTTATTATCCTTATGATGTCCCCCTTTCGAAAACCACAATGAACACATCTGTCAGCTCAAGGCAACCAAATAGTGTCAGTTTCAACAGGCAAGCTGCAACATGGTTACAATTTGCAGGCTGACAAAAAAGTTTTGTTTCATTTGAAACTCTTTTTGTAGTTTCTCACCTCTACGTAAATCTGCCCGTTTTCTGCAACAGAGAAGAGTCCTTGAGAAGGAGCAAGGAAGAGATCTGTTTTGTAGAGTTCCATGTTGAAGGTAACATTGGCGACAGGCTCAGGGGACCACAACACAAAAGGATCAAAATAAGATTCTCTCTCCTGGTGCAGAGTGCAGTTGAACTGAAATGTGCAGAAGTAATTCATATGCAAAAAAAAAAAAAAAAATTATTATTAAAAACACATTTATTGCACATTCACGTCTGTACAATAATTTAGCAAAATTATAACAACAACATACCACCACTATTTCAGGTCTCCTCAAGAAAGGAATTCCCATGTCAGCTTCATCAGTGTCTCCTGGAAACCCATTGTCTCCAGATTCCAGATCATCGTAATCATTCAGCCAACCACTTCCTTCCATGCCTGATGACAGCTGAAGAACAATCTGCCCATCATTGGAAAAGAGAAAGCTAGTTGTCCAAAAACTTTACTGTTGAAAGCATTTTGTTCTCTTATGATTATAATTTTCCGTTTATGAAAAACAGGAAGCAAACATCAAACTATCTGAAACTCTACAGTACAGTGCTAACATACTCTAGATGTATCACAGTCATGAAATCTAAGGAGTGTTTTTTTTTATTTAAAATTCTTATCTATCGCATCTTTTCAAAACATTTGTCCAGTGTGGTTTACATAAACAACACTCATAAAATATGTATGCATAAACATATAATAGATAAAATACACTACGAACATCAAAACAGAATCACAATTCTTAAAGCCCTTTCTCAGCCATATGCTTCCTGAATGAACAATGTTTTTATCTGCTTTCTAAATGGCTTAACATCTCACTCCTCCCTTATCTTAACTGGCAAACCATTTCATACTAGAGCAGACACATAAGAAAAACTCTTTCTCATTGAAAGTTATGAAGTGGTGGTATCTGCAGTAAAGAAGCTCCTTCTGAGCGTAAAATTTAGTGGGAACATGCCAAGTAATGGCACTCAAACTGCTGAAATTGTAATCTTCAATAGGCACAGAGGCTTAATTTATAAGGACTATCATAACACTTTTCTCCGCTAAAATGATCTTATCATCGTTGGTCCACTGGTAGTGCTGAAAGAAAAAGATATTTATGTGTTTTTGTCCTTTGCTCATCGAAGCACTCTGAAATATCAAAATTCGGCACAGAATGAACAAGCTTGGATCTTTCGTATGAACACAGTGACTCCATATGGGCTGAACAAGGAAACCGAATGGGCTGCATTTCTTTACATGGAGATCCCGGTGATGTCATTGGGGGGGGGGGGGGGGGGTTTCTGTTGACGATTACATTTAAAAGGATGCTGTACGTCATCAGCTCACATGAGTAACGGCGGCATGAGAGGAAGCCACACGCAGCTAAGCTTATTTTATTTTTGCCCAGGACGCCGCGCTAAGAGAGTGTCTTGCCTTGCGTCATGCCTTTGATCCTCACTTCGGATCTATGCTCAACAACTATTTTAATGAATGTTCCATATTAACTGTTTACCTACCTGTTTTGTTTCATTTCATATTAACTTTCAGAGAGCACAGGCTGGCGTTTTTGAATTGAAATTAAAGCCCCTGAAGCAGGTCTCTCGAAACATGGTGCCATGTCGGGCGCAGTGGGACTCTGAGCATAAGTGAGCACTACTATTTTTGTTACATTTTTTTATATTTCACAGTGGTTCGATGAGCAAAGGGCAAAAACATATAAATATAATATTTCTTTCACCACTATTAGTGGATGAATGATTATATATGACCTTTTTAGCAGTTACAATCAGCTTTTCATGATGATGATATTTGAACGTCGCAGGAGCTGTGGATATGGTTATAGGCTTAAACCATACCTTTACTGAACAGATACCCTGGTTCCCAGCTTTGATACTCCAGAAGGGATCTTAGATTATGCATAGGCTTACCAAGACCATTGCATAAGCACTTACATATAGATCATGAGCCATACTATAACATTTTCAAACTGCCACGCAAACTGGTTTTATGCTTTAACTGTGAAAAATATTCTGCCACCACCTGGGAACAACTTGTTGAAGGCACTTTGCCCGCAGCAGAAAATATGTTACTGGTGTTTTCTGTGAGCAGGACTATGCCGCAAACATATCACTCCTTTTATTCTTAAAAATAAAAATCTGACATCGACAGAACATGTAATGGGGTGGAGGCAGAACCATGTTTATGTTCATTCTTCAGAAACATGCCCCCTTTGAGTAATACAGTCGTCACTGATTCAAGCCCCACCTCATTATGTCTTCTGTTATTATTGCTTGGTAATACGGAACAGGATTGGTCTTCCACCTCACCTAGAACTGAGGAAAGTTACTGAGCAGACTAATCCTCTTTTCTTGACACAAGGATTCTGAAGTTGGCTTCAAATCAGTTTTACTTATATTCAGTAATGACTGAAGATAGTTTGCTTTGCAGCTTACAACTGGTTTCCAAACTCACTTGGTAAGAAATTTAAACAAAACCTGCACTAAAGCAAATTGAGAAAGTAACTCGCGTGCAACACTGGATCTCAGTAGCAGCCAAGACCTTCCAGGGGACAAAGACACAGAACGAGAAGCACTGAAGTCCTTTCACTGGGTTGCTTACACTCCCGTGGGGGTGGTGGGTGTTGCTTTTCTTAATGTTTATATTATGAGCAATATATAATGGACTTGAAGATATAGTCTGTGAAATTCAGCTTTTTCGATCTCTAGGTAAGTTATTGGTTTTGTTGCTTTGGCCCGGTATTTTCTCCCTCTTTTTTCTTCCAGCTCAAGCATAGGATTCTAGTGTTTGAACTTTCATTCACAACTACCCAGGAACATTTCCTCTTTTTTAAACTACCAGGCCTCCCACAGCTCCTACTCTGGTCATTGCAGCAACAGTCCTAAGGCCAGGAGCCATGAACCCAGAATCACAGGCTCTAAATCCAGCCACCTGGTGTCACCCTTAATTATGATCACAACTCCCTGCCCCTCACCCCAAGGGGCTCTGAAGGCTGCCTTTATAGCATCTTCAGCACCTGCCAGCCTAGGGTGCAGAAGGCCCAATCCTAGAATCGAACCTGGGGCTCTCCGTATGGCAGTGGAGCAGCAGGCCAGCTCTTTGACAGTAAGTTAATGCCGATGGTTGCAGTAGTGAGTGTGCAAAAATATTCCCATTAAGCATTCTGCAACATAGTCAAACACTAAATGAAGCCAATAAAATTTAAACAAAAAATAATCATTGTAGGAATATCAAAATGCACTCTCTTCATTTAAACTTGTTGTACATTTCCAGTATTCAGCAGCCCCCTACAAGCCTGAGTCACCAAATTTGTTTTTTTTTTATAGTTTTTTTTGTTGTTTTTTTTAACAATTCTACACTTACTGATAACGTCTTGATGAAGGAAGCCATATGTTCAATATGGAAAAGGCCAAGGAACGTGCATTAAAGCTGGGATAAATACCTCTTGTTATACTTTTAACTAAAATTGTTGTTTATCATTACATTTCCATTATATTATCTTCATTTGGTTCATTGTTTTGGTTCCATTCTACAGTTTTTGAAGTGCAGAATCCACGTGCGTACACACAACATCTGCGCTAACTATGACACTATTCCGGTATTCATCTCGGATTCTTCTATCCAACACGTTCATAACAAGTAGTTTTTAGCAAGTCAGGGCAGCAACCTCAACGTAGAGAAAACCTTTCACTTGTTTCTCCTCTGTGATTCTCAATATCCTAACCATATAATAAACCAACAAAAATACTCACAGTGTTATAGTAAATTATATCATTTGAAGCATCGATAATCTGCCGAGTTCCACAGTCGGACAGAGAAGACTCCAAGATAAAATGGGTATCATTCATCTTTGCTTGACAGGTGGGATCACGAAGAGAAAGCTCAGTCCCCATGTATCCATTGGCCTAAACAATGACACCATATGAATGACTGCAATTTCAATAATACTAGGTTTTTACCAAATCTATCATTGCCACCTCAGCCAGGTCAAGCCAAACTGTCTGAACTAGTCGTGATTTTGCCCCTTTGCATACATGGAGTTGTAGTTTTGATTTCTCTAAGAAAAATAGTACTACATTTCCAGACATGCAATGGGGCAAAGCCAGAACTGAGATATCCTGTTCAGGTTGACCTAGGTAAGGTGGCAACCCTAACCAATCTTTGGTAGTCAGATGAATGCAAAAAAGTTGATGAATGCCAAATAGTAACTGATTAGGTATTTCCAATGACGTCAAAGAGAAAACAAAATTTAAAATAATAATGCACTTTTAACATAGAACCATTATAACCTTGTTATATAAGTCTATCATGTTTTATTTTTCTTCTTATATTATTTTATTTTGCTATCAGAACTGGCTTAAACTCAACGAGGTCCATATTCAAAGCCATTCAGCCAGAAAACTCACAAGTTATCTAGCTAAAATGGCATGATTATGAATACTGGATCACTTATCTGCCTAGATTTTAACTGGATAAAAAAAGAGGCATTCTGGGAGTATTCCTGGGTGGACTTAAGTTATCCAGTTAATTTGGCTGATTTTCATTTATATGCAGCTAAACTAGCTGGGTAGCTTTAGGCCTGGCTCAGAGCAGGTCTAAAGTTATCTAGCCTTGTTTAGCCGGATAACTTATTCAAAAGAATAGAGCCAGTTAACTAGCATTTTATATATATAAAAAAGGTATGTGGCAACCCGACAACTAACCCACTTCAATATTTAGTAACTGGCCCTACTGGGTCGAACACTCTCCACCATCCAACACCACAAAGAGTTAAAAAAAAAATATTGCAGGGTCGCAGATCGGCCCCCAGCCCACTCCTTCTACATTTTTAAAAATTTTGTGTCTCTCTAACCCCCCCTCTCCCCTCCCGCAACCCCAGACACAGCACCCTGTAAACCCCAGATCGTAGTGAGGTATTCTCACCCGCTCGCAGCACATCCAGCACTGCTCGACACTGGGGAAAGAAAGGGATGGGAGGCCAATTTGCAACCCTGCAACATTTTTTTTTTAAATTATTCGGCAGGCTTTTGGGGGGTAGAAGGTGCTCAGCCCAACAGGGCCAGTTGTTAAATACTGGAGGGGAGGATGGTTATCAAGCCACAGGCCCGCAGCACATTTTTCTTTTAAATATATATTAAGGCCTAGCCGGTTAGGGGGCTTTTGTTATCTGGCTAAATATAGCTAGCTAACTTTAGGCGAGTATATTCAGCAGGAAGTTTATCCCACTGAATATCCAGGATAAGTTATCCAGCTAACTAGTTGAGTAAGGTCTCCACTCACTGGCCTACTGAATATGCGCCCTAACATGTCTATTGTGACACTAGGACTGGTCAAACTATTTATTATGTTGACAAATCAAATGATATATATGTCAGGACAACATTTATCCGAATGTAATATGAAGCAGTATCAGTGCTGAATTCAGGCTTTAATACTGGGGGAGGGGGCAGCGCTCTGATTAACACACTGACGTAATATTTAATATGCAAATGCATGTGGCTAATTAGCATGAGAGGTCAGCCAGCATAATCTTTAAAATCTCCAGAGCTGCTCCTGTCTTCATCTGATCAGCTTTGGATAGGATAGGAAGGGGAGTAGGGGGGGAGGAGATACGGGAGGAAACATCAGAGCACGAAGGCATCTTCTTCATGAGTCCGGAGGGATAGGAGGTGTTGGGGAACAGTGCCGGTGAGGTAAGGAGTGAATTGGGGTTTGGAGGTCCCTAACTTTATTTATTTATTTAAAAACTCTTCTATACCGTCGTTAAGTTAATTCACCATCACAATGGTTTACAGAAAGGCACAATAAGAAAAAACTATAATTGGTATAGATTACAAATTAAACATGTGCCAACATAGAACGGTAACATATTTTTAATAAGAGAAACTATGTGTTAATTAAAGCTTATATGTCGGTTAGGAAACTGTTAAGTGGTTCAAATCTACGTTAATATGCATTTGTATACTGATTGCTTGGTGTTTTCTTCCTTCTCTTTGCCTTTATAACAAGCTTGTTTAAAAAGCCAGGTTTTCAGGTTAGTTTTAAATAGTTTCAAATTCCTCTGCAGAGTTGGGGGACATCAGGCCTCAAAGGCCTCTAATGTATTGTTGTCATAGGGGCAGGGGTGGTTCTATAATGAGGCAGGGTGAGGTGGTCGCTTCAGGCGGCAAGATTTTGAGGCCACAAAATTGCCCCCTGAATCCTTCCTGTCACAGCCACCTCACCTTTCTTTCAGGCAAACAACTCTGCTGGCAGAAAAACCTCCAGTGCTGGGGACGTGGCGCAGTGACAAGCTGGTGGGATTTCCATTCCCCGCCACCAAAAGAAAGGTCCCGCAGCGGCATGAACTCTGATGTGCTGGCAGGGTTCCCACTCCCCGCCAGCAAAAGGAAGATCCAGCGGCCAAGAAGAGTCACTGCAGTGCTGTTGGCATTTCCTCTGCAGTCCGCAATTAGAAAAGAGCCTATGGTGCCGCCAGCATTTTCCTCGCAGCTGGCGGCAGAAGAGGCCTTGCTGTGCAGCCAGAGAAAAGATCCAAAATGTGTGTGTGAAAGAGACTGGCCCTGTGAGATTGAGTGCCTGTGTGTGTAAGTGTGTATAAGAAGGTTTGTGTATATGTCTGTGTCTGTGGGTGGGTAGGTGAGAGGGGGTGTATGTGTATGAGTGGATGTGTGTGTATGAGAGGGTGGTGAGCGGGTGTAGGTATATATGAGAGGGTGTGGGTATGTATATATACGAGATGGTGTGTGTGTGTGTATATATGAGCGGACGTGTGTGCGCATGTGTGTATGAGAGGGTATGTGTTATGAGAAGGTCTTTGTGTGTGTGCATGTATAGGTGTGTGTGTGTGTGTGTGTGTGTGTGTATGAAAAGGTCTTTGTGTGTGTGCAAGTATAGATGAGAGGGTTTTCGTGTGTGCATGTGTGTCTATGAGAGAGAGTACCTGCACATGTGTGTTCGTATTGAGAGTACATGTATATATGTGTATGAGAAAGGTTAAAGTTTGTGCACCCTCCTCCAATGGCACCGGCCGTCCCTTGCTCTTACCATGTGACAGGGGCTGACCAATGGCACCAGTAGCCCCTGTGACATAGTGAGGGCAAAGGCTATCGGCGCCATTTTGAATCCTGGCAGCCGACAGCCCGAGTGCAGGAGATTGCTACAAGACCCCTGCTGGACCACCAGGGACTTTTGGCAAGTCTTGGGGGGGGGGGTCAGGAGGGTGGGGGGTTTAATCGTTAGATACGTTGTATTCGTGGGGGTTCGGCATACGTTTCATGACCCCACGAATAGGGACATAAACGTTGCGGATTGCCAATACATCGAAAACGAATGCACACCCCTAATAATGGGCAATTCATGTACCCTTGGCAACATCATATGAAGCTCCCTTCAAAGTGATATAATCGCTCTCAATATAAAAAAGTGATAGTGTTTTAATGAATGTTGTTCTGTACAACTTAAAAACTATGCAATGCACACTACTACATATGCTAGTAATGCAAACATTTAAAGGCAAATTTTAAAAGCATTATTGCTATAATATATGCCATTGAGCTGTCTATAGGTTTTACACGTGTAAGTGCACTTTAAAAGCCTGGTGCGCACCAAAATCGGGAGATATGTGAACACGTCAGGCTCGTGTGTGTACACTGAATTTTAAAAGCTGTCCAAATGCGTATCTCTCGCTGCACGCAGATCTCAAAAGTTTTCAAAAAAGGAGCAGGGCGTGGTCTGGGCATGACATGGGCATTTCAGGGCATGGCCAAGAGATGTGCCTGTAAATACTTACATGTATGGGCGCGGGCACAGATCCCTTGCCGAGTAAGGACGAGGTACAAGCTTAAAAAAATATATAAAACATGCCATACCTGAGGGGTTTGAAGTGCCTGGGGTAACTGGGGGGAGTGTAAGCTATTCGACCGGGGGGGGGGGGGGGGTTTGGAGGACCTAGATGTTAACTGGGACGACAAACTGGTGAAAATGGCAATGGCAAGAACATGTGCCCCTTTTAAAATTTCCTGAATTGCGCGGTAGAAGTGAGACTTACACGAATAAGCAAGCGCTCACTTAAAACTGGATGCACATGTGTACGCGGTCAGGCTACTTTATAACATGCACGTAAGTTATAAAATGGCCACCTATCTGGGCATACGCCAGTGCACACGTGATAATGTGTGCCCACGTGCCATCTAGGTGTGTAAGTGGGCTTTTGAAAATCGCTACAATAGTATGCTGCATTTACATGCATAACTCCTTTGCAAACTACCACCTTCCAGGTGAATTTTAAAAGCCCGGTGCGCGCATCAGTTAAGGGATGCGACAATAATTTGGGCTTACACAAGCCAACCCTATTTTAAAAAGTGTCCATATATGCACGTAAAACTCGCTCCGTGCACATCTGCAACGTTTCCAAAAAGGGGCATGGGCATTTCGGGGATTGGCCAAGAGGTGTGCGCATAAATACTTACGCACCCTGGCGCATGCCGAGGTCCCCTGCCACATAGCAATAGATCCGTTTCTCAGGGCTTTAAAGGGTCTGGGGTTACTGGGTGCTGTGAAGCCTATCAAACCAGGGGGTTTGAGGGGCCTAGCTGTTAACTGGGAGAACTGGTGGATGAACTGGTTAAACTGGCAATGGCATGGACGGGCTCCTTTTAAAAGATCCGGACTTTCGTGGTAAAAGCGGGATCTGCGTGCCCACACGCACACCCATTTAAAATTTGACGCACATGTGCAAGTGGCCATGTTATTTTAGAACTTGCATGCATAAACTTGCGCAATTTATATAAAAGGGCCACATCACTGGCATGCGCTGCTTCACATGCGCCAATGTGCGCCTGTACGTCGGTTTGAAAGTTACCGTCCAAAGATGTAAAAACAACCATATCTTTGTGCAAGTAGCCACTATACACATTTTCCATATTTTAAAAAAGATATTTATTTATTTATTTTTATTTATTTAAAGCTTTTCTATACCAGCAATCATGATACAATCATATCATGTCGGTTTACAGGTAACAGGGGGTGTAATAACCTTAAGCAAATAACAAGTGGAAAGGAACAAAAAGTTGGAACTGGAGAAGGAATGAAACAAGAGTAGGAGTAACTTACAGTAATTTTACAGTAAAAAAAAACTATTTACATAGTGCTGAAAGGTCTCTTAATAGTTTTCTTAATAGTTGTTGTTGTTGTGGAGAGTCAGTTAGAATCGGAAAAGGCTTGTTTAAATAGCCAAGTTTTAAGCCTTTTTCTAAAAGTTAGTAAACAAGGTTCTAATCTGAGATCAGGGAGTAAGGTGTTCCATAGATATGGTCCCGCTGTGGAAAAGGCCCAATTTCTGAAAGCAAGATACAAGTACCCACATTCATACGCAAATATACGTGTGTAAAAAAAGGGTGGTCTAGGGGCAGGGTGGAGCTAACATGTGTGCATGTAAGTTGCTATTTTAAAAGACCCATTCCGGTATACATTTTCCAACTTACTAGTGTATTTTTACACCTGCTAATGATCTGGCATATGTGACAACAAACATATCTATTGTGTAGACTGGGGGAGCAGGTCTGGGTAAACTCGGGGGAGTTCAGACTGAAGAACCAGGAGGCTCTCGATGGCCTGGAAAAGGACTGGTACTAATTGGTAAAACTGGTCATTTCCTCGACATGCACATGCTGTAAAACTGGCTCCGAGTTACCTGTGCAAATCAGGACTTACACAAGTTCCTGTTTATTTCTGCATGTAATATGTTTAAAATAGGTGGGTAAAGTATGCGGTTTCAATGCATCCTATGTATTTGCACGTAGGCATGTGGTGTAGCAAACAAACGTGTACTTTATATAAGCATATGTAAAATACGCATGTTATATAATACCACAGTAAAATTGTGCTCACCCAGATACACACTAATATGTGCATGCACGCACACATTTCAAAGTTATTCTCCCTGGGGGTCATTTTCAAAAGGAGTTACACATGTAAATGTAACTACTATTGTAGCAATTTTCAAAAGCCATTTACTGGAGTAAAGTGCACTTACACAAGTAAATCCTATGGACAATTCAATGGCATATATTATAGCAATTTTCAAAAGCCCACTTACTCAAGTAAAGTGCATTTACTCGAGTAAAACCCTGTTTTACTCGAGTAAATGCTTTTTAAAATCAGGCCCCCTATGTGCAACCAGTAAAACCTATTACATACCATATTAAGTGGTGTTTTACTGAGCATGTTACATTTTTACTGAGTTACACAATAAAACTGTTTTAGTATGTGGGTATGAAAATGTTTATTTCATATCTGTAGTCTGTTTGTGAAAGAGTTTTCCTTGAAAATAAATAAATCTGGCATCTATTCCATAATATTCCTGAATCATGCAAGGGAAGAATATACAGGGAAATCTATCTTATGGCATTTTCTCTGGTGCTAAAACAAAAAAGCCCTGGTCCAGGGATATTCCACTCTATCCTGTACAGCTTAACCTCCCAGACAATTTTTTTTGCATGCCCTATGAATTTCACAGACTAGAGACCTCTAGAAATCATTTACAAGGAGCACCAACCTGCAGGCTCTCTCTGTCCACAGCTACCACCATTTTCTGGTTGTCACATTTGACGGATACTGCCACATTGATACTTCCATGCACTTCTTCAGGCTCTTTAGGTTTTGGCAACAACTCTTCAATGCCCCTGCCATGTATCATCCTGTCCAGCGTATCTTTGGTGGGTGGTGTGACCTCTTCTACCTTGTCACCTTTTCCTCTGTTTACACGTAATGGAAAGTTAAAGCCATTGGCCATAGTATGGGCCTGCTCTGGGGGCTTAGAATTAAAACGTAAGAGTTCCGTCAGCTCTGGAGGAATGACATGCTCTTCTCCATCGTTCATCTCTTCTAGAAAACGACACAATCAGATTAAAATGTTGGAAAGGCATGGCAACTAGTCCTCAAGTGTCACAAACCAGTTTAGATCTCAGGATAGCCAACCCAAATCATTGTTCTACTTATCTGCCCACCACAAACCAAGGCGCCAAAATAATACCATAACAAAAATCATGACAGTAGAATAGTCAAAAAAAGAACAAAAGAGAAACCAACATTTAAAAAACCTATCATCAAAAGATGGGAAATCATCAATGGAAAATAATCAGTCTCAAATCATAATCATCAGTCTCAATAATTTTCAAATTTGATTTTATTAATGATTCCCCTTATTATGCATGATATTCCCTTTATATCAGTTTCCCATTTGCTCTTTTTTGGAAATTTGGCTTTACCTCTTATTTGCAACAACTATCTTAGGTTGTGATTAATTCACATATTTTGATTATCTGAAAAATTAGTCCTGATTGCAACACTCTTCTGCTTTATTATGCTATCACACAATGAGCATGATTATAAACAAACTAATTTCATTCTATTTCTGTAATTCAAAAATCTATTTTTCATAGCAATTTAATTGGACAAATATTGCTCTGATAACAATTAGGATTTTATTGATTTAGACTGTTGCTTACACATTTTGTTTCTATTTGTACAGTTTTTCCTATCAACTTGAAGTTGAATTAAGGAAGCCTAATAGACCATGACATGCTTGTTTGCACCCAAAGTCATATCAGGCACATAATCAAGAGGTTACCCAGTCCTGAACACTAAATTTACTTTGGATAGCAAGAATATGTATTTAAAGTACAGTAGTTAGAACAAAACGAGTCTCCTCACTGTGCATTGAGAAGGAGCACTACCACCAAAACACCATGTACTTAGAGAAGTTTACACTGTACACTGCTTTGGGGTTTTTGCATGGAAATCTCATCAGAATACTATTTTCTATGTTTTTAACAAAACGTGGCACTGATGGGTAAACTCAAACATCAAATGCAAGAGAGAGCTGCAGTTCTGCACTATGTGGTATATTGTGAAAACCAACACCTTTATCCTTACCATTGTTTGCTAGTCTGAGCTGGAACCTATTAGCCACAGGCACATTTGTGTAGGAGGTAACTGGAATATAGCCATAATCAGAGGCCCATTTCAGCAAGCTCTCCTGCGTCGAGGGAATGGTAGACACTACTGTTTTGATCATAAACATAGATCTTTCCATCTCTTTTCCAAAGCCAATGCTGTTAGGTGCCTGTACATCAAAGAATAATAGCTTAGGTTATGAATTAGTACCAAAGACATTTTCTTATAAAATAAAAACCACAACCCGTTTAACTTGCTCTATCACCCTATTACATTTCTCCGAGCAAAACAAAAATTGAAAGGAAGATAGAATAATACTTTTGAATGTAAACATATTGAAAGCCACATTCAAAAGGAGATGTCTGGTTATCGCTTCAGTTACCTGAATATAAACCTTTAATTCAACATTCCCCCTCCCCCAGCATCTAGATTTTACCCCATGTAACTTTCTACCCGAGTAAAATTTAGCCTGGTTAAAAAAAGAGAGAGTGGGAAGCGCTCCGGGGGACAGGGCTCATATTTTGCTGGGTAGCACTGATATTGAGTGCTACTCAGCTAAACTTACATAAGTCAAGTCAAGCAAAACACAATCCTAAAATTACCTGGGTAAACTTACCCAGGATATGATAAAATCTTGAGAAGACCAGGTAATTGTGGATTGTTTATTTACTCTTTCGGATAATACAAGGACTAGGAGGCACTCCATGAAGTGAGCCAGTGGCATATTTAAAATAAAATGGAGAAAAGTTTTCCACTTAATGTACAATTAAGCTCTGGAATTCATTGCCAGAGGATGTTAGTGTAGCTGGGTTTAAAAAAGGTTTGGACAAGTTCCTGGAAGAGAAGTCCAAAAACTATTAACCAAGTTGACTTAAAAAATAGCCATTGCTTATTATCTGCATTAATAGCACGGGATCTATTTACTGTTTGGGTACCTGCCGGGTACTTGTAACATGGATTGGCCACTTTTGGAAGAGGATTCTGGACTTGATTGACCTGTGGTCTGACTCAGTATGGCAATTTCTTATGTTCTTACTCGAATAACTTCCTGCTTGCTGCCTAGCTTAATATGGCCCTTAGAAATATGTATTTGTCAAAACTGAGGATAGCTGTGTGCATATAGAAAGCTCTCTAGTCTGACATGCAGTTTCTTTTAGGGATGTGCATTCGTTTTGAACGAATGCCAATCCGCAATGTATAGGTCCCTACTCGTTGCATTCATGGGGGTCCGAAAAATATGGCGAACCCCCACGAATGCAACGTATCACTAACGAATAAAACCCCCACCCTCCTGACCCCCACAAGACTTGCCAAAAGTCCCTGGTGGTCCAGCGGGGGTTCTGGAGTAATCTCCTGCACTTGTGCCATCAGCTGCCGGTATTCAAAATGGCGCCGATAGCCTTTGCCCTTACTATGTCACAGGGGCTACCGGTGCCATTGGTCGGCCCTTGTCACATGATAGGAGCATAAGATGGCGCCGACCGTCCATTACTCCTACTATGTGACAGGGGCCGGCCAATGGCACGGATACCCTGTCACATGGTAAGGGCAAAGGGCCATCAGCGCCATTTTTATTAGTGGCAGCCAACGGCCCGAGAGCGGGAGACCGCTCCCGGGACCACCAGGTAATTTAAAACGTTTTGGGGGGGGGGGGGGGTTGGGAGGGTGGCGGAAGCTAAGGGAGATGTTTTAAAGGGTCGGGGTGGGTTTAGGGATTGTTTTAGTGTGCCGTTTTTCCCGCCTTCCCCCAAAACGATAAGAGAACCCCAAGAACAATTTTGTGGGGTTTTCCTATCGGTTTCGGGGAGCCCCTGATTTCTGACGACTTTGAAAATATCGTACGATATTTTCAATCGACAGAAATACGATTCACATCCCTAATTATTATAATGATCACATTAAAATTAGCATGCCCACATATGTAACAGAAATATCTGTATACAAATGAAGCTTTAATGTGTACAAAGTAAATATATGGTATGCTCTCTCTCATTAACAGCATGCTATTTAATTCCTGCCTTGGACCAGTAATATCTTGCTAACGTGCACATTTTTAAGAGGGAACATAGGAACATAAAAACATAAGATATGCCATCCTGGGTCAGACCAAAGGTCCATCAAGCCCAGTATCCTGTTTCTAACAGTGGCCAATCCAAGTCACAAGTACCTGGCAAGTACCCAAACATTAAATAAATCTCAAGCTGCTATTGTTCATTAATTAATAGCAGTTTATGGATTTTTTCCTCTAGGAACTTATCCAAACCTTTTTTAAACCCAGGTATACTAACTGCTGTAACCACATCCTCTGGCAATGAATTCCATAACTCAATTATGTGTTGAGTGAAAAATAATTTTCTTCAGTTTGTTTTAAATGAACTACTTGCTAACTTCATGAAGTGCACCCTAGTCCTTCTATTATCTGAGAGAGTAAGTAATCAATTTACATTAACTTGTTCAAGTCCTTTCGTGATTTTGTAGATCTCTATCATATCAGCTAACTGAAAACTGAAGGCCATGAACAGGAGATGCATGTAAAACTTTAATCCCTTCAGAATGAATATATTTGACCACATTTCTCTTTGCTAATCCAAAACAGTCAACACCTCTTTTTCACAAATTCTCACACACAGACACATGTCCACACCAATAATATGGCTTCTGAAAAAATACAGTCATACATTTCAGAGGTTCTTCAAATACAGCTCCACATCTCACAATTTAGAAAGCACAGGAGTTTCATAACAGTGTGTAAATAGAAAGTCGTCAAAGCACTGACATGATTGTCAGGATCATTGCAATGGTTAGTCTGGTCACTGAGCACTGTAGGTGTAGGGAACCCTTGGTTTCCCTCACTAAGAGGAGTATACCATTTAACTGGGGAGTAGTGAAGAGAGTTTTGGGTTTCACTCCCCCATGTAAGAGTTGCAGATGGTGTGTTCTAGCTGTTTATCATCCCCAAGAGCCATCAATCCAATTCCCTGTGAGAGCCTGGTCCGCCTCATCGCAATGGATTGGGGCATCCCTGTGTTCAAGGCTGGACCATGGGGTAAGAAAGACCTGCAGTGCGCTTTCTCTCCCTCAGAGGGCAGACCTGACAGTGACTTGGTGCAGAGGAGTTTAAACTTTGAATTAACTGTCTTTTTGGACTATCTACTTTGATTTGAGGCAAGGAAGTTTTATTCCACCCTTCCGGCTCTTGCTTGACTTTTTTTCCCTTTTTGGGTTCAAAAACTATTTTTGTTCCACTAGGAGCTGATGGCACTTGGTACCCAGGACTCAGTAACGAAACCTTTGGGGGAACCTGAAAATGTGGAGGATTTCACCTGGAGGAGAGGATCCCTGCCAATGGGAAGGAAATTAGAGGATACAAAGTGTCAAGGACCTATAGGAACCAAGAACTTTGTGGCTGCTATCTTAAGTAGATTAGAAGTGAGAGAAAATTGCACACCAGGAACTTTATAAGGAGTAAAGGGTTTAGGAGGATTTTAGGAAATGTATTAAAACTGGGACTAAGTTCTGATAAAGTACTGGGACTGTATTCTAACCATCTACAATGGGAAGAGCTGGGATATAAATTGGAAAGACTAAAGAATGATTGAACTAACTTCAATCTGATAAATCGGAGTAACAGGAGAATTTGGCGTAACTGGGAAGAGAAGGAATTCAAGTATTAAAACGTGAGCTTCCAAGGAGTTGAAAGACTTTACTAAAGAAACGAGATCACAAGTTTATTAATTTTTCTGCTGTCTTATTGAATTTAATTGAAACTTGAGTTGAAGCTGTATATATTCTTCCGTCATCTAATCAACTATTAGAATAAGAAGCTGGAAACTACCCTGCTTCTCAGTGTGTTTACTGGATGCATAGTCTGTGATACTTAGCAGTGCTGTGTTTAGAGGACGGAGAAGGGCTTGATTTGCAAAACGGGTATTAGAAATTTCCCACCTGGGAATCCTGGAACTCAGATTTTATGCTATCCATGGAGTGACCAAGAAAGAGAGCGAGAGAGAGAGAGAGAGAGAGTAAATAGGAGTATATGCAAAAAAGGGTCCATCATCTCTTTTATTCCTATGTGCCCCTGGCTGCCAGCTAAAGGATCCATCCCACCCAGGGGTTACACAGGCATTTAGTTGCTTGATCATGAACAGCAGTTTTTATGGGTCAAATCTCAACACTCCAGCTCCCAGAAGCAGAGGACGAGATGCAGCACATGGTGCTATGCTGTTGCTATCCTCCATTTATACCCAATCTGAGAATGGTGAGTTGACAGATGTGTCATCTACCGCCACCAGTGCCACCTGGCCCCTCTCTCCCATGGTAAATGTAAGGAAAATGGGGAATTCCATGATGATGCCTGGATTTAGCAGCCTTGCCATGACTACAGAATCATGAGAGACTGTAGGCCCTGACTCTCTGTTACAATCACTGCAGCACTTGCACTACAGTGTGGTCATAGAGGGAGGAATGGTCAAATGCCAGTGTCTTTCTGAGACCAAGCAACCAGATTTATCTCTGTACTGCCCCTTCCATGTTCCCTTCTACCGCATTATCTCACACTGTTCTTTGAAGATTCTCACTAACACAGAAGACAGATAGTACTAAAGTCATATTCATGTCAATTTTCTGCTGTCTGGGAATCCTGCTCTCCTTTCACCTCTCCTGGATTGTAGCAGCTTTCCTACTTCTTCCACCAGCACTGATGAACAGCCCCTAAGTGCCAGGCTTACTTACATATACTTTGGAAGCAAGCAGGAGGAGCCAAAAAGAAAAGAGAACTGAGCATGCTAAGTTTGGTGAGGTCACAATATTTCACTTGACCTTGGTCACACTATATAGTCAATGCATTTTTGGGATTCAGTGCAAAATAGCAGCTTGTCTATGCTATCGGGGATGCTATTTAATGCACACATGCTAAATCTTTTTGTATCACTTGTTCAATAGCATTTTTAATGCATAAATATTAACATATGCACACTAAATAGCATCTACTCATATGCATGCTATTTTATAAACATCAAACATACCTGCATATTTTTGCTTTCGCACACACATATACATGTGTAAAAAGGTGCAGTTTAGAAGTGTTCTGGGGCAGGACCAACATTTATGTGCATAAGTTTCTATTTTAAAAGACATTTTTGCAGGTAGATTTGCCAACCTGTCAATTCTACACCTGCATATTATCTTGCATAAGTGATATTAAACGTGTTTATTGTGTACTATTGGCTGGGTGAGTGAACTATGGGGAGTTCAGGCTGAAGAGTCTTTCAATGACATGGAGGACGACTGGGTGAACTGATGGAGTAATTGGTAATGTCAATTACATGAGTACGTCCTATTTTACATGAGTACATCCTATTTTATTCTCGCGTGTAAAATTACACATGAATATTTTTTAAATAGGTAGGAAAAGTACACGTGTCCAATGCATTGAAATAATCGCTTTCATTGCACTGCATGTATTTGTGCATAAACCTACACATGTGTGTATTTTGCAGGATAAACATACTCGCATTTTCTGATGCATGCAGATTATAAAATACTATCATACATTTGCGCACTGCCATGTACACACATATATGCCACTCTCTCTTCTTGATTTCAGATTGCTAAGACGGGATCCGGTAACTCGCTCCTCGAGGGCCTACGTCCCTGAATGCTCAGAAGACTCCTTACTGCCTCGAAGCGATCGCAGACGTGAACACTGTGAGTTCTATTACAGATAGGAACCAGTACTCGCTCCACGAGGGCCTATGTTCCTAATCTCTGAAGACTCTCTTCTGTCTAAGACGCTATCGCAGGTACGGAGATTGTGAGTTATTATTGCAGATAGGAACCAGTACTCGCTCCACGAGGGCCCATGTTCCTAAAACCCTTCAAAAACTCTCTTCTGTCTCAGAAGCTATGGCATACCTATATCTTGTGAATTACTATTACAGATTGTAGATAGGAACCGGTACTCGCTCCACAAGGGCCTATGTTCCTAAAACCCTCCAAAGACTCTCTTCTATTCCAGAAGCCATTTCATACACAGATATTGTGAGTTCTTATTCCAGATTGCATATAGGAACCAGTACTCACCTACGGCTCCTGTTCCTGAATATACTGAAGACTCTCTGTTGCATAGAAGCCATTACAGACATTTACAATTGTGAGTTTATCATCTACTACTGGTTATGTATCCAGCATACCCTGTCTACTCACTATCTATAGTCTCTCTCTACAGCTCAGCAACCCAGAGATCACAGTTCCAGGATCGGAGGGACTTCAGCCCTGCCGGGCACATCAGCTCACTATTGCCACCTCTGGTGGTTCTACTTCCTGTCTAATAAAGAACTATCTGTGTTTGTCTCCATACTCCAGCCTAGCCGGTGGTCCCTCTCAGGATATCCTCCTGGAGGTGCTGTCATCTGCCATCGGCCCAAGGATTCACCAATTTACATTGTTTATTCCTTACACTACTAGAGAGGATCATACAGACTGCCACTCTGTGGGAGCCAACCCACAACAGATCATTAACTCCGCCTACGGAGTTTTACAAATTGCTAGCTCCTCCCCTTGGGGGAGGAGCATTGAACAACAGTCTGAAAGATATCCTCCCAATGTTTTAGCAAGTGCACACCAAACGTTTCTTGGCAAGAGTTTTATTGAATAGGCATCCAAATGTTCTAGTAGCTTTTTCTGACTTCCTCAGTTTCATTTCCATATTTGGCAATTTACAATGAGAAATGCATGAAATTCTGACATTCAAAGAATATTTTAAAAACTCATATAATGGAATGCTCTAAATCATATTATGCTTCACTTCCAGATACTCTGCAGGTGTACAGTATTTAAATTACTTCCTCTCTCTTTATGGCTAGATCTGAATCTGTTTTCATCTTTAACGAGCTTAACATTCTTATGAGATGATGCCATCATTACCTCCTAAGGTGAGTGACAAATATGTCTGAGCAATAAGAACATCAAAATAACCACTTGCTTTCCACACAGGTATCCAGTTACACTTTTCAGTTGCTTTGTTGAATGAATCAAGTGCAGCTGCAAGTGCCACCGAGCGTGTTTATAGTTAAGTCCTGTGACAGTTGGATCAGAGAGTAGAGAAGGAATCTAATGTTACTTCTTTATCACCAGTACTATGATGCCCCACTTTTTCAGCTGTCTAGAACTGAGCACGCTGTATTTTCTGCATGCTAATTATGTGCTGCACAGAAAGGAATTTCTTTTTTTTTTTAATTCTTTATTTATTAGTATTTTCATATTACATATAAAGAAATTTAAAATACAAATTCAAAACTACACTTTGCATAAAACATGCAACGTACAACATAATTAGCATACATTATAGTTAGTATAAATATAGATAATGTACTTTGAAAATTAGGAGGATGGAGTTAAAGACTGGGTACTGAATGTGGTGAAAGCTTCCGTCAGAAGGACTCTTAAATTGCATCAGAGTGTCCATACTGGAGAAAAAGCATTTAAATGTATTGAATGTGGTAAAAGCTTCTCTCGGAGGGTGCATTTGATATTGCATCAGAGAATCCATACTGGAGAAAAACTATTTAAATATACTGAATGTGGCAAAAGCTTTAGTCAGAATATACATGTCATGCAACATCAGAAAATTCATACTGGAGGAAAACCAAGTTAATGTACTGTGTCTGGTAAAAACTTCAGTAGAAAGGAAGACACTTGCCACCAGTCATTCAAGAAAAAACTGAAAACCTGGCTATTCAGCCAAGCATTTCCATGATTTCTAAAAAGCTGCTTCAACGAACTCTTATTACATCCTTTCCGCTCCAACTATATAACCCCTCCATCCCCCTCCCTCCATTCTTCTCTCCCCCCTTGGATTTAGACATATAAGACTTTGTTGTGCCATGTATATTTTATTCTTATGGTTATGTTTAGCTATGTATTTTTTGCTCCTATGTTTAAATGTTACTCAAAAAGTTATACAATATGTTACTCAAAAAAGTTCTTTGTTATATGTAATTGCCCACAAGCAAGCTTATTCAACTGTTCTCTGTAAACCGATTTGATTTACATATAATGTAAGAAGATCGGTATATAAAAACCATAAATAAATAAATAAATAAATAAATAAATAAATAAAGAGTATCAATTTACTTTTACAAGGTTTATTCAAAACCATTAATTGGAAAAACAATTTACTTATTACTTATCCTAAGATGAAAGTAATTATCCTAAGATGAAAATAAATAGTAATCCATTAAGGAAAAATTGAGGCTGAATTATTTAGAATCTTTAAGGAACAAATTGGAGAAAAAATTAAGATAATATTATTACAACATAAGCGTATTACATAGACAGCTGGATACCTTTATAAATGTCCGGCTACTGCTGAGCCCCATTAGATGGTAAATTAACAGGGGAGGACTCAGCTATAGGCAAGTCTGGTTCTATAGGTAGTTGGGCATCAACAAATTGTTTCAACTGTTCTATTTGGAAAAAAACATAAGAGTCTGCCCCTTTCTTTATCTCACATCTACAAGGATATCTTAAAAAGAACGAAAAACCTAAAGATACAATTTGTTGGCGCATAGCCAAAAATTCCCTCCTCCGTGTTCTAGTAATCGGAGCTAAGTCCGGGTATAATTTAACTACCTGCCCATGAAACATTGTAGGAAACTTTTTAAAGTATTTCCTCATTACACCATTTATATCTTGAGATGTAATAAAAGATACAACTAGTGTATTGCGATGAACAACTTCTAAACTTGATTCCTCTAGAAAATTTGTCAAATTTGCCGGGACTTGGGATTTTTGAGTTAGGAAATAACAAGAGTTAATGGAAGGGATATCCTCTTCCTTATATAATAATACCTCTCTAAAATATCTTTTGAGAGATATATGAAATCTCACCAAGAACCTGGGGGAAATTTACTATCCTTATGTTTAGATGGCGCACCCGGTTTTCCAATATTTCAAGACGTCTAGAGCTTGCAATTTGGTATTTTAAAAACTCACATAATGGAATGCTCTAAATCATATTATGCTTCACTTCCAGATACTCTGCAGGTGTACAGTATTTAAATTACTTCCTCTCTCTTTATGGCTAGATCTGAATCTGTTTTCATCTTTAACGAGCTTAACATTCTTATGAGATGATGCCATCATTACCTCCTAAGGTGAGTGACAAATATGTCTGAGCAATAAGAACATCAAAATAACCACTTGCTTTCCACACAGGTATCCAGTTACACTTTTCAGTTGCTTTGTTGAATGAATCAAGTGCAGTTGCAAGTGCCACCGAGCGTGTTTATAGTTAAGTCCTGTGACAGTTGGATCAGAGAGTAGAGACGGAATCTAATGTTACTTCTTTATCCCCAGTACTACGATGCCCCACTTTTTCAGCTGTCTAGAACTGAGCACGCTGTAATTTCTGCATGCTAATTATGTGCTGCACAGAAAGGAATTTCATTTTTACGCCTGATTATTTCCTTCATAGTACTTGCTACATTTTTGCTAAATTCCCCATTCATTTTACATTGTGCTTGCCCCGCTTGTGACCAAATATTAATCCTTTCCCACTGCAGAATTCTAAAGATTAATGGCGGTATCCATCCTTTTTCACCAATGTTTCTGTCCTCCTTTGTCGTCATCGTTCTTGTTCTTTGAAGCCATTTAAATGAAACCCATTTCTGGCTAACCTGTCACCAAACAAGTGGACTGCGCTGCAGAAATGTTTGCCTGTCTTCTCTCCAGGGACATTAAGCATGACAAGCACAAAATGCTTTCTTAGGATTCCAAACTGCCTCTTCCACAGCGACAGGAATGGCTGTATACAAGCCAAACGAAAGCCCGTGGACATGAATGGGGATACAACCTTATTTGTTTCTTTTTATTTTCTTTATTGTTGAAATTCTTTAACAACTATGCAAAGAGCATAACAAAAGAAATTAGCATTTGTTTATTTATTTAAAAAATATTTCTTACCCACACATTCCAAAGTTCAAGGCAGGGTTCATAAAACATCCATAAATCAACCTAACAACTCACAAAACATGCAATTGGCAACTTCTCTTCTACCAAATTACCCTTACAACCATCAACAGTCCACTATAACTAAAACAGTTACACTTCTACATAAATACCCATACAGCCACCATGAGTCCAATATGCCATAGACTAGGGATGGTGAACTCCAGTCCTCGAATGCCACAAACAGGCCAGGTTTTCAGGATACAATGGATGCCAATCTATCTCATGCATATTTATTGTGGATATCCTGAAAACCTGGCCTGTTTGTGGCACTCGAGGACTAGAGTTTGCATCCATTGACCCTAATAATTAGTCCTCTAAAAGCCACAGAGCACCATATGCTTTATACTTTAGATCTAGATAGTTTTAGGCACCCTCAAAGGCCTGCTCAAATAAATAAGTTTTCAGCCTTTTCTTAAAGGCCTGTACACAATTTGTCTTCCTTATCTCATCAGAAAGTGAGTTCTATAATACTGGTCCAGTGACTCCTAAAGTTCATTTTGTGTGTCTTCCAGGCACACTACCCAGGATGACAGCATGTGCAGGAGGCAATCACTGGCAGATCTCAAAGCCCATGGAAGTTATAGATTTTCAAGGCCACATTAATGCTGTTGCATTTGGTGGCTTGCAGGCTGCCCCTGCGAGCAGTCGCTCTCACTTCTGCAGCCAACACACTCCGGCTGGTTGCCGCTGTCCTCAGCATGGTAGGATGCCAATGACTCTTCCTGCGGCAGGACACTGCCGACCGCCACGTGGTATGATGCCACTGGCTCCTACCTCCCCGAGCGTTCCTTAGGTGCACCACTCCAGACATCGGCCCTCTTAAAGGGACTGTGGCAGGAAAGGTACCGTGGTTCCTATTGGTGACATCACTATCTTTGCCCTATTTAAGGGCAGCTTCTCTAATGCACCCTGCCTCAGCAATAGGTCCAGCTATGTCCTGAAGTATGTGTTGCTTCTTGCCTTCATCTGCCCAGCCTGTACCAGCCTTTGTCTGCCCACCCTGCCTCAGCCCTATCCATCCCTCTTCCTCTCCATCTCCCTCAGACGGATACCTGGTTTTAACTCTTACCTGGACTCTTGCTATGCCTGACTGCTGCCTGCCTCTGACCATGCCCTGCCCCTGGACTACAACTCTAGCCATCCCTAAAGACCTTTGCCTAAGTCCTGCTGGCCTTGACACCTAAAGGCTCTGAGGGGAACGAGAGCTGGTATAGGTGAAGCTCTAAACCATTCTCTGCTTCGCCTGGGTCCAGCTGCTGGCAGTGAGAACCTGCAGGGCTCCTCCCTACGAGAAGAGCCAATATCACCCCAACCCAAGGGTCTACAACAAATGCAATTGATCATGTCACTATAAATTGCTTTATGTACCAATAAGGGTAGTTTGTATTTTACCCTACAATAAATCAAATGCCAATTTAAAGCATAGATAACTGTAATAATGTGTTCTCTTAGATTTTTTCCTGTCAAGGCTTGTGCTGCTGTATTTTGTACTACCTATAGAGGTCTATGAGTAGAAGCAGGAAGTCCAATGTACAGTGAATTGCAGTAATCAAAGGCCTTCAAAACTGTATGAAAGTGATTGGTATTGACTCTGACATTGGTATGACAGGAAATATAGCAAATTTCCATTTTTATACCATAAATAATAATATTATCGCTAGAATGTCACCAGAAGAAAAGTGGGTCAAGGAGAGAGGTTAATCAAGAAAAATGCAAATGGACAAAAAGAAAAAGATGTAGATTTAATTAAGGCTAGAATGTCACCAGAAGAAAAGTGGGTCAAGGAGAGAGGTTAATCAAGAAAAATGCAAATGGACAAAAAGAAAAAGATGTAGATTTAATTAAGGCTATATCCAACAAAATTATATAGCAACATTCCATTTATTTATTGGCATGTTTAACCCATTTCTCCATGACAATGGAAAAGCGGTATACAATATAGCAATAAAGATCTAAATCTAGCAAATGTGTCAACACTCCCTTAAAGGGAGCCCAAATGGTTAACAGAAGGCGAAGTGCTTCCTTTTCACGCAAAGGACCTTAACTGACCAGGTCCAAGAAAAGGAATCAGTTACCCTGGTCTCTGACAAGGCATTTAAAAAGAAAACAGGAAGAACTGAACCCCAAGTTCCAGAATTTCCTGACGCATTAAAAACTGCTGATGCTTGAATTGAGTAGCCTTGCAAATGTCTGGCTAAACACATATCCTCCGACCTAGAAATAATTCCTCCCAACAGCAAAAATACAATCTGAGGGTCCAGTCCTGATCAGGCTATAGTAGCCTATGGAAAACAAAATTAAGTTGGCATTGATGATCTCCTCCTCCAAAGGGGTTTCTGACAGAGGACTCACATTTAAACGATCAATAGATTGTTAACCTTGTGGGGATTTTTCTTCTTCAAATTCCCCATGTTTACCAGTTGACAGACAATATCCTTAAAAATTCTTAAACGGGTTCGAAGGGAATACCAATGATAAAACCAATCCTTAAAAATAAATCTGGTAGAACTGATGATTGGGACAATTCGACACTGTGGATCACACCCTTCTATACCACCAACTAAGGAAAATTGGAATTGATGGCAGAGTACACAAATGGTTCTCTTCATTCCTATCCAAAAGGACATTCCAAGTAAAATCAGGAAACAATATATCTGACTACTTCCCATCAATACAGGTGTCCCCCACGCTGATGATATTCAGTTTTAGATTCCATTTGACTCATCATTTGAAAACACGGCATCAACACTCTCAAAACACATGACGGCAATGCAGAATGAACTCTCTAATCTAAAACTATCTCTAAGCACAAAAAAACCTGAAGTCATCTGGTTAAGGAGAAACCCCGCCATAATTAATCCTCAGTCTATAAACCTTGGTCATTTTAATATCACGCCATCGGATCAAGTCCAAGACTTAGGAATACAGATAGATGAAAATGTTACTATGAACAGACATATAAATAAAATAAACACAGCAGGATATGCAAAACTGTGCATCCTACATAGACTAAAACCATTACTAACTAATGAAGATTTCTGTACAGTCTTACAATGTCTAATTTTCTCAAATATAGATTACTGTAATTCCCTACTACTAGGACTCCCAAGCAATCTATTAAAAAAACTGCAACTACTACAAAATGCAGTGGCAAGGCTCTTGATTGGAACCAGGAAAGTTGATCACATCACACCCTTGCACAGGCTGCCGATACAATACCGAATCTATTTCAAAATTTTAACTTTAATCTTTAATATAATCCACAATGATAACCCAGGTTTAATTGGCGTGAGGCTTCAAACATATGCACCGCAACGAACCCTCAGGTCACAAAACAAAGGACTATTAAATGTACCGACATCCCAGAACACACACCCAAAGCAAATAAATGATTGAAGGTTTTCCATAGCAGGATCTAAACTATGGAACTTACTACCGGAGACAATTCAACTGATCCCAGAAAAAAAGACATTTAGACATGAATTAAAAACATGGCTGTTTAAAAACGCTTATAATCTAACTTAAATGATAACCACCTGAAGAAGCAACAATATCAACAACAAAAACAATACTAAGCAACGAGAAAACTAAGCAGTTTTTGACTATTCCTTACAAACATATAAATTACTAAACAGATTCCCAACCCTACCCCTCCTCGGTTGAGAAATAAAAGAATTGTGTTGCAAAGTATATATATTACCAAATATGTTTCATGTCAACGTTCATGTGATACAGGCATTCCCTGACTAGCTACATTCTGCCTTCCCCCAGCCCTGACTAGCTACATTCCCTGACTAGCCTCAATCTGCCCTCCCCCAGCTCATCCCTGACTAGCTACAACCTGCCCTCCCCCGGCCAATAGCCTGCCATCATTTCTAATACCTTTGTAATCTGTAATCCTATGCACCCCTGTACATAATGTATATAATAATAAACAAATATGATGTTATCTAGCATGATATATACCAATAGTTCACTATGTTAAGAACGATATGAACCTATAATTACTTATGTTCAAAACCATATACCAGTTGCTCTATATTTTCATGCCTTTCTCTGTGTTCACCCGGCCATGACCATGTTATTTCCTGTTAAATGTATTTTCCAAGCTTTTGCTATGATGTAAACCGATGTGATGTTCACACTAACACCGGTATATAAAAGGTTTTTAAATAAATAAATAGTACCAATGTATGTGTTGCAGTGTTACACCAATTTATGTAATGACCCAAAGATGATTGTTACTTGGTGATCTTCACTTGGAACGAAAGTATATAAAATAACTAACTAAATAAATACATTCTAGGGAAGTTAAAAAAACAAATCTCAGACTGAGTTTTCTAGACTCATAAAGCCACATTATCTTTTATTATAGAGGTATTCATCACTTGCATTATGGAAATCTCTTGCTCTGGTTGGTCAGTTTTATCTGAGTGGTCTGAAAGTAATAATCCATGGGCTTGTAAATTAGCATTATGGACCTCAGTAGTCCCAGAAAAAGGCTCTATACATTTAGATAGAGAACATTTCATAGTGGCTATAAATGATCAGTGGTTTTATAACTAACCAAAGGGCATCCAGGGTTACCATTTATGGCTTCAACAACTAATGTAATTCTCCACATTGGCAAAAAAATTTCTTTAGAGGTAGCTGATATATTAGGAGTAAGAGAATCTACCCTGGGTTCAAGTTCAGCTGACCCTGGGGGACAGCCCCAATTTACAGGATTGTTCCAGAGCAATTACACTCTCAGTTATCTTCAGAGTTAAATTGTACTGTGCTCTCTTGTCACAACAATTTTGTAGCTATAAAATTCCTACCAGAGATCTCGCTGGTGTTGATCCAGTCATCCCAGTTCCACACATGGAGTCCAATGTCTCTCCTGAGCAGACCAACACGGAAACAGCATTTGTGTACCAAGAGGTGGAAAGAGAAACAGTCACATCCCAGGACTGGGTGAAACATTCAAGTCTAGCAGGGAAGAAGTTGTCCCAAACAGGGATTCAACTGGCTTTGTAGTAGCTTGCATACAATGCACCACTCTATCCCTTCAGGGCCAGGAACCAAAGGTTTGCTGGGTTTAACTCTCCATTTGCCATTTCAAGTCACCATTTTCTTGAAGAGGGACCTAGCAGGTAGAGCAAGTTCTTCCAGCTGATACAGAGCTCAGAGATGCAACCACACCTAGGTCAATGCTATCAAGGCCATTCACCCTCAACTTTATTTGATGTCCTCTTGAATGCTCCATAAAAGGATACCCCAAAGGTTATCTGGGACTTTCAAAAACTCTAGTATATGCCCTAGAACGGTGGTTCCGAAACCTGTCCTGGGAGAACCCCCAACTAGTCACAGTTTCAAGAAATCTACAATGAATATGCATGAAATAGATTGGCATGAACTACCTCCATTGCATGTAAATTTATCTCAAGCACATTCATTGCAGATATCCTGAAATCCAGACTGGCTAAGTCCCGAAGGACAGGGTTAGGAAACATTGACCTAGAGGCTAGTACATTGTTCTCCAAGTGTTATTTTAGTGGAGCAGAAATATTTGGGCCATTAATTCTGCCTTTCGTATTTGTGGGCCACAGTGACTTATAGAATGTCTTAATGGTTGTCCTTGACTCTACTGGTCTGAATCGCTAAGGCTTTGCTCCCATTTTGTCTATGGGAAAAATGCTGAGTAAATCAGACCCTATAGATTCCATTCACTAAAGGGTGATGTAATCCCTGTTTGAGGCAATGTCCATTTACAGACATTCTTGAAGTTCTTAGCAATCTTCATTAAACAGATGGTATACTGGATCAGCAAGGTGAATCACTCATTGTATAGGACTGACCAGAGATGGATGGTAGCAGTTGTTTTATAAAGCTCAGATTTTGAAATGTATTTCCTGAAACACACACTGTTTCTCTCTTTTTTTGCTGGTAAACCAAACACCATGTAATTAATTTTCTCACTTCTATATCTATGTATATCTTATTTAGGTATTTCTATGTTTATAGACTGATGTTAACACAGTGCTTAAAACAGCATGTGGCTCATATCTGACTGTATCTGCTCATCAACCATCGAACAGCTTCCAGTTGCTAGTGGCATCGCTCCTCCCCTATACCCATCATAAGTGGCAGTGCCTTCAGTCTCATACATCATGCTTTTTGATCCTGGTTGTCCTTTATAACACTGATTCACCTACACTCCCCAGCATTCTCTCATTACTCCACCGCAGTCTCTCACAGAGGGCTTCTCCCCCAGTGCCTTGACTGTCTGCCTCTGGAAAGAGTGATAGGACTCTGAAGCATGCAAGTTCAAAGACTTTATTGCAAACCCTTCTTCTGCAAGACCTCCTGTAGATTTATATTAACCGCCTCCAAAACGGGCACAATGGCTTCCAAGCCAACGTATTTCAGATGGCACTATATACAACCCCTAACTGCAAATGCAGCACCCATTCATAGACTGCAAACCACATTACAGAATGACCTGTTTTCCATTACCCTGGCAGTCTCTCAGCACTTGATGACCTATCCTGAGCTTAGCTTCATTCTGTTCCTGTGACATAGTACTTTGATGTTTATGTCATACAAATACATATATGCTCAACATTGAATTACTAATCTACTAATTCTCAGAATGATAGGAGTGAGCAAATCTATTGAATTACTATTAGATCAACATTTAGTAAGCTGGAGAGCAACAACATTTTCTGGATAAAGTTACCTGGATAACTTTTGCCAAATAGCAAGATAAGTCTCCTGCTGAATATGCTGAGCTCGCCAGCTTAATGAATATTGCTTTCCAGAGAACATTAGCACCCAGCAGCCACCGCTCATGCTTTTACTGAAACTACAGACTATACACCACTGTGCCTGTGATCCGGGGGAACACAGATTATCTTCTCAGTTTTGTTCCCAGAGATTTGTTAAACTCCCATCTATATGTAGATGGTTTTATAATATTTCAGATGTTCTGTTCAGTGTATTGAACACAAAAATGTGGGTTTTGCTAATGGAGAATTGTGCCATCTCCTTCTACATGTCTTCTACATCTGAAGATTTTTTTTTGTTCTATGTAATTGCTCAAGGGCAAGCTTTATTTGTTTCACTGTAAACCGGTCTGATTTGTATCGAATGCAAGAAGATCAGTATATAAAAGTCAAAAATAAATAAATAAATAAATGTCTTGAAGGTATGAAGGAAAATACATTACATCAATCCTGTGAGGCAAGAGATGTATTGCAAGCAAGAGATACCCTCCTTCCTCCACCCTGACTCATTGTCATTCCTGCCCCCCTCTAGCCTCCAAGGACTCACATGTATCATCTCTGTGACATATCCACACCCCACTGAACAGGAAACTTGAACAAGAGTCTACACAATAGAGTGCTGCAACCAGACTACAAGGCTCGTCAATACACTCTTCCCTTCAATGCTATTTAATGCGTCTCAAGAATCCGCTATTCCCTCAGTGCAGCTGCGTTTCATATAGAGCAAGGAGAGCAATCAGCGTCTTAAACATCAGCATCATCCCTTCAGTAGCTCTTCATTGCCATCAGCTCTCTAATCATCCCCTCATCTATGTGCACACCTGTCTGAAAAAAATTGGGTGAAGGCAGAAAATAGACCGTGACATACTGCTGCACAAAAATTAATTCACATAAAATATAAGCTGTAAACAGTGTGATGCCTCCATATAAGAGAGAAATTCCTTATCAACTTACGAGCACTTCCAGTTTTCCCTGAATGTCATATGACTTGATAACCCAATTGACCGCCTTTTTACACTTGAGGATAAGCGCAAGGTTTTTGACAAGCGTGGTGTCTGGCCGAAGGGGTCTGATGTCAATGATTATGTCCACCTGGAAAGCACTGCATGTGGAAAATAAAGCAAAGTAAAACTAGAATGCCAGAAGTTTTCAGCCATCAGGCGCATTTCAATCCATCATGTTTCCAGTGTCTGGCCAGCTGATTAAAAAACTGGAGCACATCCCAGACAACACAACATGTGCAAAACAGATTGTTACTATACACATGCTGGAACAATTTTCTATCACAACAGAGCTGCCTGCTTTGCAGTGGCATTCGTTAGCTAAATTGTAGAATATTTTCCAAAGAAAGGTATTCCGGCTACTGTTTCAAACTCAGAATATTAAACTATTATATTCTGCTGTACATAAATTTACTATTTCCTATTTTTGCTTGAAAGCGATGTCTACGATACAGATCAGCAGTGTCATAAATAAATGTATTAAATGTAAAACTGAATAACTGAAATGAAACCCCCCCCCACGTTCCAGCCATCCTGCTTCCACTGCCTGCAACCCCCTCCCCATCCTCATCCGCTCCAACACATCCAAATCCTGCTACCCGTCTCATTCAACAAGACCTCTATGCCACCGATGCCACTATTCTGCAAAAATGATGAACAGAAGTGAATCTCCACTGGACTCCACTGTAGTTGAAATATTTCCTAAACTGGCCCAATCATCTTTTCTGAGGCATGAGAAAAAGAATTACAGGGCATCGACTAAGGCCAAACATGCAGTTCAGGAGTTCTGCACCTAGGTCTCAATGTTCACAGGCATCACTCCATATTTCACACAACTACCTTGTCTACAGCTACAATAACGTATTCAGCTCAAGGATTTTGTTCCTTGTTTCTATGTGTTCATAAGCCTGCTCCCACCTCTTTTCAGTCCTTGCTCTCTCTATCAATACCCTGCTTGTCATCTTCAGTCTCCAGTGATATTTCCTTCTACAAGAGAAGATTTCCAAGCTGGGATGGACATGATGCAATGGAAGGAAGAGGCATGCTTGGAAATAACGCCCGTCTTTCTGGCACAATAACATACCCCTGTGTCGCTTGGTCAAACCCAGCACATGCGAATAAGACGATGCACAGAGAGAAAGAAAGATCATTTTTAACAAATGTACACACTTTACCTGTATGGATTAGTGTTGGGAGTAATTAATTCAATGATGTGGACTTCCCTGTCTTCATCCGAGCTGGACATAAGGCAGCCCCGTGCAGGCTGAGGCTGGAGGTATTCAGCCAGATAATTCAGAGACAGAAAGTTCTTTTCTATATTACATGTGACAGGAAAAACTGGATCTGAAAAAAGAAAGATCCTAGTAAAGGTCTGACTATAGCTGTGAAATTTTATATAGGACAAGGTATGTATAGATAGCGAACCATCATGCAATTTGTTTTTACAACTACCTGTAAACGTATCTAATAACAACAACAATTTGGATCTAAACAGCATCTTCCATCCATACGGTATCCCAACATGCTTTATGTTCTGAATTGCTTACAGAAGTCCTAAACCATATATGAGGGCACCTCAAGGGTGGAGAGTCTGGCAGCGCATTTCATGACAACAATATACAAAGAGGAGCGGGGGTGGAGGCCGAATACTGTTATCACCCAATGGGTACCAAGAGAATTAAATGAGCTGAAGTTCACACAGATCATTAGGAATTCAGTCTCATCCACACAACACAGGATCATAACTGGTTAAAACTGCCTCTAAACCTGCCCAAGGTCACGAGAAGCATCAGTGGGAGAAGCAAGATTGGCAAGTAGGCTTCCCTGGGTCTCAGCCCACTGCATTAGCCACTAGGGTATTGGTTGGAGCAGCAGGGTGAGAACCAGGGAAGTCAGGGTCCAAATCTTTCTTCTCCCTCTGATGCTCCTTGTGACCTTGGGCAAGCCACTTCACCCTCCACTGTCTCAGATACTGACTTAGTGAATTTTCAAAGAGTTTCCTCGTGTAAAAATAGAATATATGTGCATATGTGCTATTTTATAAATGTTGAGAGTACGGGCATACTTTGGGTTTCGCGCGTTCATTTTACTGAAAAAAAAAAAAGGGCGATCTGGGGCATTCCTGGGCAGGGATCAGAAGTAGGTACAGTAATTGCTATTTTATAACAGATCTATGCGTTTATAATACCAAACTCACTTGTACACTAATACCCCTGCTGACTCGGGCAAATGAAATCTGGCATGTCTGCTCGGCAGCTTTTGGGTAGAAGGGCTGGGGGAACGGGTGGGGATTCAGGGTGAAATGCTAGAGAGTGGAGGGGACCTGGAGAAGGACCTGGAGAAGAACCAATGGGAGGTGTCGGCGAGCTGGCAATTCCAAGGACCTGTGGGAGTATTTCCAAAATGGCCTACATGCATGTTTTATAAAATATCTGGGTGTTTACACATGCAGTGTCCTGATTATTTCGCGTGTGTGGTTTTTTTTTTATAAACTGGGTAGAGAAGGCAAGCGTTTTCCAGCACTGGAAATATACGCGCACACTGAAACGAATGCCCATGCTTTCAAAGAAGAAAGCCATGGTGTTCTATAAACTGTGCCTCTCGCGAGCATGGATCTCGCACATCCACTTACACGCAGAGATGCTGTCCCTGATTAAAAAGCCTGTGGGGCGGGGAAACACCCACTGTAACTGAATGCAACTTCTCTTGAGCTCAGATTTGGAAAGGAAAGCAACTAAATCTTTTTTTTAAAAAGACTATTTAACAACTGTAATTATGGGAAAACATCCTGAAGTATTCTATTGCAATTACAATATTGATCAGTGGTGCTGAATGCGTTTTCCATGGGCTATTTTTGCCCTTTTTCAGCCTGTTGGGCCTTTGAAATTATGCGCACTGAGGAGGAATAAGCTCTTATTATTATTATTATTATTATTATTATTAAGGGGATGTAAGTTCAGGATATCAGTTTTCCCTGCGTAACAAGGGATAAGAATCAGTCATCTGGATACTTTCAAATTCACTTCTTAATCTCAGGTGAAGTGTATTTAATTTACTTTTCTCAAGTGATTTTCAGGCACTGATAAAGAATTTTAAAGAAGGAATTAAAGATAGCAGCAGTTCAGTGACAGCTGAAAGCGCACTAAAAGTTTCATAATCCTTTTGCCAACTCTGGAAAATGCATGAAACTCGTTGCTTTGGATTATAAACTAAGTCCCGCTTTGGTTCTTTCGCGCTCACTTTAATAATTTGGATAACTCTGGTAATCTTGAACTCTGCTACAATAGTGGATGACAAGGGTCATTTTTATGTGCAACAAAAATTCTTTAAAAAGTATATAAAAGTGGCCTCTTTAGTACGAGCAGCTCTCATTCATGTGTCGGTCCTACAGATAAGATCATTTTGATTCTATTTGATGCATACATTAGAAATATATGACCAGTTAACCACTTGTGCATGTTCACTTGGAGTGTTTGGAATTCATATAATTGGGCTTTTTCCGTGACTACCTTATATATCGACGTGATGCATTCGGTGGAGCTCAGAGTTCTCCACAGTTTTAAGGAAACAGAAATTGTTGTATTTAGGATCTTTGTATCTGAAAAGTGGGCACACTATTCTTATTCATGTTAAGTGATTTATATTCTGCTTTTGCAGGCAATGCAAAGCACATTACATTCAGCTGCTGTAGGTATTTCTCTACTCCCAGAGAGCTCACAATCTAAGAGGATCATTCTTTAAACCGCGATGTGCAGTTATCGTGTGTAATAAGGCTCTAATGCATGCGATACTGGCCACATCGCGGCGGTACAATTTAAATCAGGGGTAGGGGAGGAGTGTGGGCGGGGTTTGGGTGGGGTTATGGCCCGGAAGTACCACGGGAAATAACACCGCCTTGTCCCATGCTGCTTTGGGGGTGAAAGTGTGTGTCCCAGCTGCAACCGCGGCAGGCGAAAACAATGCCATGATGCGGCCTGCTGCAACGTTTCCCCCCCCCGCCCCTTTTTTCCCCCCGCGGGCCATCATGGCGGAATGATGAATCCCGGGGCTAGTTTGTACCCTGAAGCACTGGAGGATGAAGTCACTTGCCCAAAGTCACATGGAGTAGCAGTGGGATTTGAACCCTGGCTTCCCTGGTTCACAGCCCATTGCTCTAATTACTAGGCTACTCCTTCCTCCTCCTCCACATTACTAATAGACCTGAAGAAGCAGACCCCCTCAAGTAAAGCCTGAGAGAATACACAGCAAAATGTGAAATCCTCCACAGTTTTCCATCATGGGTAACGAAACTAGGAAGCAAAAATGACTCGAGTGCTTTAAAATACTGGAAGTGAAGTTCTGCTCTCAATCACGCCAATGAAGAATGGTTTGCTAGGGTCAGATGGCCAACTCTGGTTCTCAGGAGTCACAGACAGGCCTGGTTTTCCAGATATCCATAATGAATATGCATGATATATATTTATATACAATTTAGTACATTTTCATAGTGGTTCCGCATGTGAAACTAGCATATAGATGTGTAAGTAGCATGTATTCGTGTATATGCTATTCTATAAACATTGAGCATGAGCACATATTTTGGGTTTTGCATGCACATTTTACTGGTGCAAAAAAAAAGGGACGGCCTACAGGCATTATGGGGCGGCATCAAGAGGACACACAAAAGTTGCTATTTTACAAAAGATATATGCACATAAATTATCAAACTTATTTGTATAGTTTTTACACCTGCTAATTGACTAGCGCAAGAGAAATCAGACTTGTGTTTTGTCTGCAGATTTTGGGTTCAAGATGAAGTGATAGATAGTTCAGGTGAACTGGAGATGGACTGGGTGAACTGGTGCACATACTGGCAAACTGGTGATTTCAATGTGATGAGCCATCCCTACATCGGGTGATGAGGCCACAACCTGTGCAGTTCCTGGTCATCCCCCTGACAGTTGTTAAGCTAGGGACAGAGCGGGATGGGGGTGGGGCAGGATTAGTGAGTGGGCAAGGGAGTAAAACGGTAGAGTTGCAAGGGGAGGGACGGGTTGTCGTGGCCCATTTAAGCAGACCATGCACCCCCCTCCAGCCTCTTTTCTTGCTCCGACGACTTTTATTGCGTGTGAACAGTTCTCCCCCACACACTGACCGGTACTCCTCAGTAGCTTGTGCAGGGGCCCATTGGCAGCGGTGGTGCAGGAAAGGTGACAATTCGCAGAGCCTATGTGCACTGTGGGGCCTAGCATCGGAGTGCTCAACAGTCTGGATCTATGGCCCGATGAAGCCTGGCAGATGATGCTGAACTCCTTGTCCAAGAGTATCAGGAAGTGTTACATCAAGGGCCTTACAGAGTTTCAGGAATTTTTAAAGCAGGAGGGCATCGCTTTCTGGTTTCCTTTTAGTACTACCCTGAATGTCCAATTTATCCTCCAATGCAAAAAAGAAGAGATATAGAGAGTGGCAATAACATCAGAGTTAGCCAGAATTGTTTTATTCTCCAAGGCGATGTGAGATATCAACCCCTCTAATAGCTTTGTGGTAAAAAGGATGATTCAGGGAAGGACCAGCACAAGCTATGCATGTGATGAAAGGTATCGACCTATTACACATGATTATCTGAGCACATTATTGAACATTCTCTGTTCTATAAATCAAAATGGTTATGAAACTTCCCTGTTCAGATGTGCCTTTTCGTGAGCATTTTTTCATGTCTTCAGAGTGAGCAAACTGCTGGCTGCACAGTTTATAAAATACTAGGATACATCTCTGTGCATCCACTTACACACACAAATGCAATACTGTGCAGGTTTGAAAGTTAGTCTCCTTGAAGGCAGTGCATGCCTCCCTGATCATAAAGCACAGTTTAGTGTCCTCAGTGCTGCTAATATTTACCCCGTGAGCCTTGACATATCCTTCTAGACTAGAGTCAAGCCTGTTGGGTGTAACAGAAAGAGATGCAATCTGTTATTCAAGTAAAGGTGAATTTTAAAAGCCTGACGCATGCATCAATTAGGGGATGTGCGAATATGTCGGGCTTGTGTGTGCCGAGCAGATTTTAAGAGCTGCCCGGATACATACGTATATCCCACCGTGCACACAAATGAAAAGTTTTCAGAAAGGGGTGGGGTGTGGGCATGATCTGGGCACAGCACGGGCATTCCAGGATTTTAACCTGAAATTTGCACATAAATACTTACGCGTACTGGCATGTGTCGAGGTCCCTTGCTGCGTAACTCTACTTCTGCGATGGATGACGTGTACGTGATAAAACCAAAAAATCTAGGCAGATCAGCGGGGTTTTAAAGGAGGAATAGAGGGAAAGGAAGGCTATTAAACTAGGGGAATCTGGAAGACCTAACTCTTAACCGGGCGAACTGGGAACGAACTGGTTTTAGTGGCAATGGCATCAGCGCGCGTCCCCTTTAAAAATCCCCCACTTACGTGGTAGAAGTAGGATTTGCATGCACAGGCATGTGCCCACTTAACATCGAATGCATGTGTGCGCGTGGCCAGGCTATTTTATAACATGCGTGCATATACACATGTATGTTATAAAATAGCCACATCCCTGACCACGGGCTGATGAACACATGCACATGTGCACCTGTGCACTATCTTAGACAGTGTGCATTTGGCTAAAGCAGTTCTTAGTCAATTTAGGTCGAAAGAAACATCAAGCAATACCTGAATGCAACTGGCCTTGAGCTACCAAAGAAAAGGCATGAGCTAAATCAAAATAAAATTAAAACATAAAACAAAATAGGATAAATGCCCAAAGAAACCCACTGACCCTATAAACATTCCAGCAGAATAAGATTGTTTTTAGAAAGCCACTTAGTCACTTTTAAGATGGTGAGATTACTTTTATCTAGCTGATATATTTCTCTACATTTGCAAACATAGGAAGTCATTTTCAAAAGGATTTACGTGCATAAAACTGGGTTTTATAGATGTAAATAAGCTTTTGAAAATTGCTACTTTTATGCGCATAACTCCTTTGAAAATTAACTCCATAGAGAGAGCATCTGCACTTCTACTGCACAAAGTTATGCCTTCCAATCTCTGCCATAAGCTCAAGAGATTTTCCATAAAAATCAGTGTTCTTAGCTTTTTTGCTTTGTTTTGCCTGGGGTTGAATTAGGATTTTCTGAAGTAACATGAAGTAAAATGAAAAAGGAACACATGCCTGCATATGGTAAGTACCTATAAGATGTACACCCCTTCATGATTTGCCCTTTATTAAACACATTTTATGAACATGAATAAAGAAATAATATTAGCATAGGTATACACAGTAACATACATAGCAGCTGTCAGCAGAAGAAAAGCTTTTGGCTTACCCAGGGTGCACAGTTGGCATGCCTGTGTCATCGAGTACCCTACCCCCCATCTCTGATCACCTTCCTCACTCTGCCTTATCACCACCCTCTGGGTCTGTCCCAAGTAAACTTGCATTCTGACACTGTTTTGGTTACTGCCACCTTTACTGGAAGACTATTCAAGGCATCCACCTCCCTTACCGTAAAGAAATCTTTCCTCGCATTTCCTCTCAACCTCCTTCCTTCCTGCCAGCATGAAAATGAAAAACCATCGGCACGACTGCATTGTGAAGTTTATTTTTGCAAAATCCTGGTGCTAACAACAGGATGGTTTCCACTAAAATACAAATCTGCTGCTTTTTTTGTGTGGGTATATGCAAATTGCAACATCAGGGCTTGTATGACATTAGAGGATTATGGTATTCGAACTAGAGTAATACAATGACTTAGAAGGAGATCAATACTATAAAAATGAAGGTTTTTATATGTTTAACGCTCATTGATGAGTATTTGACAAAGTCCCTATGTAGAAGACAAATGTATCAAAAACACTACACCATGTACAAATGAACTCTGAACATACAATCAATTGGGAAGCTCTGCCTATATCATAGATAACTCCAAGAACCTTATTCTGTGCAGATCTTCGGCCATTCTGTGCCTGGGGTAAAGGCTCACTTTGCTGCTCAGGCTGAACATTACTCTGTTATCGTCGGCTGACAAGGTCCAGCCATGCTTCACCTGAGCCCCCAGTGTATTAATAAGTAGAATGAAAGTGACGAGTGAACGGAACTCATTTTCACTCAATAATGCACATGAAAAAGGAATATTGGTCAGAGACTTGCCTGGGCTCTGGACTGGTTTAATGCTGTCACCAGAATGTAAAGAGATAACATTCCTGTCATCTATTCTCCTGTATTTCTGTTTCACTTCACCACTACAGACTTTGCAAAATCATCCTCTAATTTAGTTTTGGCATTCAGATCCGGCACCTTCTCATGAATCTGGTTTTCCCAAAATCCTGCTGTTTGGCTGCATTACATTTTACACTTTCTTTCCAGTTAGCTTAATCTCCGCAGTTGCTCTATCACTGCTATTTATAGTAGTCTGGCGTGCTATGGACTATAAAACAATGGGAGGAAATGGAACAAATCTAATCTCAAACTCCAGTGGTCAGTGCCTTTTGAAACACGATGTTTCCGTGTTGTTGGAAGAACCCACAGGGCTGTAGGTTTCAAAGGGTTTCTTTTACCACATACTACCATCAAAAATGTTTTGAGAGTAGGATTTGTAGGGTTGTTAAAATATGTAGGCAAGGCCAGCCCTTTATGAACAGTTGTACAACATATTCCAGCAAAATTTAAAATTTTTCCTGCGATAAGAAGGTTTTCAGTAGGGATAAGTAGTAACGGACTTGGAAGAATGCCATTGCTTACGTGCACTAAGGATAGGCCATTGTCAGGAGGCAAACCCCCTTCAGATTTGCTTCAATACACAATTTAATAGAAACTCTACCCACACATAAGCTTAAACTGCAAAACTTCTTCTAGAAAAGAGACAATAATTAAAATATAAGGCCCTGCTTATAATGACTGAGCAAAGAACCCCTAGAAAAATCACCAAAACAAAAAGCATAAAATTGCAAGCAAATGTCATGTGCAAAACTGCAGTCATTTCCTTTGCTGTGAATAAAAAAAAAAAAAAAAAAGAGTGTCAAGGGCCGGCCTGATGCCTCAATGGCAGCGCTGCACACTGCCATGCTGAAGGATGTGTGTTCAATTTTCAGCTCCGTTCTTCCATTCTCTGGATTAGCTGGGGCTGGGGATACCTGGGGGTGGGGTAATCATAGTCATTGTGCAATGGCGACACCTAGTGGCCAGATTTAAGGAACTAGATTGCATGGCCTCTAGCTGAAGATTGTTACTAGAATGACTGGAGTAAAGTAAGTTGGGAGAAGATTTTTTTTAAAAAAAAAAGGTGTTAAAAATCTGCAAAAATGCAAATAATCACTTAGTGTGTGGAGTATTGAGATAGAGAAAATGTTGCCCAAAGCAGAAACAGCAGAAAACAAGCTTGCACATCCTTAAACCTGGCCCCCTGACACTTAAAACAAAAACTTCTGGGATGTATGTCTTTCTCTAGCACTCTTTGTGACCTTGCACAACTGCTATTCTATACCTCCAACCTTGCTTTCAAAAGTATATCAAGGTATTTATAATATCCAAGGTCTCAGGTCTACAAAATTTCTAAGCCACATAAATGAACACAATTGGCCCATAGCTGCAAAAAGCTAAACTGCCAAACTCACAGGAGATCGACCTCTGTCTTGAAGAGATTTACTTTTGTGCATAAAGTTTTGCACAATCAGAAAAAGCAGCAAAATAGATAGGGATCAGCGCACCAAGGTCAAAAAATGCCTATATTATCATCATCATCATCATCTTAAATTAAAAAAAATAAAATAAAATGTAAAAAGAAATCTTTATTCAAAACATTTTTAAATGTTAAAAATATATCTCAAACCCAAACACATTAAATACTTGATATGACCATGTTTTGGCAGAAATGCCTACTTCAGGGTACCTTTGAAAAGGTTAATAGAATATTCTCAAGATCAAAACAGAATGAGTCACTCTGCAAATGCAGGAATGGATTGGAGGCTTTTGAAGTGCCTCTCTGCTTGTTAAATCACTCATCATTTGTCGATTCAAGAAAAAAAGATGGCCATCTTAGAAGAATGATCTCAGGAGCCCTCAGAAGATTTGCTACATTGATGTTGAAAGCATCCAACAGGCTGTGCAACTTGTCTATTAAATGAAATCCGCTCTTGTGAAGTGGGAAGAAAAAAAAGGATAAGTGCTCTGGTTGCCCTGTGGCTCGTTTTTTCCTTTTCCTTTCTGTTTTAATTTTGGTAGTATTATTATGGGTTTTTTGGGGGGGTTTTTTAACATTCTCATAACAGGTGCACCTACCGAAACACGGCCATGATGGGTTCAACATATTTTTCATATTTTAAAGCTCTGGGTTCAGGATATGAAAAATATTTGTACATTTTAAACATTTTTTGAAGAAAGGGTTCATTTTTCTTCTTTCTTCTCTTTTATAACTTTGAGCCACTGGTAATAAAATAGGCATTTTTGCCCCCGTTTACGTGAGGGGGCAATCTCTCACAGATCATTTCATCTGATCTGAGGTTTGTTTCTATTTTCCACCACTCTCTACAATTTTTGCAATATTTTTTACACCTGGGAGTTCTGAAGAATCGTACATTCCTCACACCAGAGAAAGCTGCATCAATGTCATTAAAAAGGGTAATCAGTGGGGTTTTAAGGGTTGGGTCTAGCTGGGTAAAACATGCACGCATAAACGCGCGCATGTTATAAAACTGGCACGTCCATGTGCCTGTGCCAGCAAACAAGTGCATACATGCATCGCTTTGAAAGTTACCGCTATACTTTTCTTACCTATTTTAAAAACATGCACATATATATTTTCCGAGTGAAAAAAATTTGTGACTTGCTCACATAAAGCCCTGTTTATGCATGGAAATCGATATATTCCAATACATGTGTGCATAATTGAAATCACCAGTTTGCCAAAATCTCCAGGTTATTGAGAGATTCCTAGTTCTTCACTCTGAACTCACCTTAATTCATCCAGACATACTTCTGATGTTTATAAAACAGTGTGTACATGAATACAAGTTACATATGCACATATATGCTAATATTAGGCACGTAAATCTTTTGAAAATTCACCCCATAGTGAAGAGAGATTAGAAAAAGAGGACTTTTTTTCACATATAAATAAAAAAATGAGATAAAAAATTTGAAAAATGTCTTTATTCTGTAATAAAAAAGGGATTGCATATAGCACAAGAATATTAATATGTCTTTCTTCTGAGGAGGTCATTTAAGATTTGGGCCCCAGGTTGCTGAGTAGCAGTAAATCCTAAATAAGATTCTTGAGAATCCTCAACAGGTTTGCTTTCAAACACGCACAAGATACAACTACACATTTCTGGTCTAATAACAAGTTTAGGGCCTCATTTACTAAGCATTTTTCCCCCTAGACACAGAATGGGAGGAAAGCCTTAAGGGTGAATTTTAAAAGCATGCCAACCCGGGAGAAAAGCGCAGAGGTTCTGCCGGCGCACGCTGCACAGATTTTAAAAGGCACCCGTGTACACACTTATCTCCCAATACACGCTCAAAAACTTTTTCATGAAACAGGGGAGGATGTGGGCATGGTCTGAGTGCTCCTGCATGCGCCGAGCCTATTTTGCATAGGCCCGGCAACGCGTGCAAGCCCCGGGACGCATTTAAGTCTCGGGGCTTGAAATAATGGGCGAGGCATAGGCGGGGCTTGCACACGCATGCGCACGCATGTTATAAAATCAGGCGTAGATTTGTGCGCACCGGGTTGTGCGTACAAATCTACGCCCGCACGTAGCTTTTAATATCTGCCCCAAAGAGAATTTATGCAGGTAAATCCTATGGACAATTCAATGACATATATTGTAGCAATTTTCAAAAATCCACTTACACGGGTAAAGTGCTCTCACAAGTGTAAAACCCATTTTCAAGCATGTAAATGCTTTTGAAAATCAGGCCCATAGAAAATAATGGCAGAACAAGACCATATTGCCTAACTAGTCTGCCCATCCATCCAACTAATTTAGCTTTACAATTCCCATCACTCCATCAGAGATCCCCTGTGTTTATCCCATGCTTTCTTGAATTCAGATACTGTATTTGTCTCCACTAACTCCACTTGGAAACTACTGCTCCACATTATCTGTAGTTGTTGACTTACATGCTTTGTCTGTTTTTTATTTCACTAGCACCTCTTTTGTTGGGATGTTACATCCTTGTTATGTTCCTTTCACACTCTGCCTTGTAGATGTAGCTGTCAGTAAAGATAAGATTACACTGGGAGGCCTCTTAGTATCAAAGCTAGTTCCACATCAGTCATCAGGCGCTTATCTCAAGAAGCAAAGAATAACTAACATTCCTATTTTTCATCCATTCAACATCTAACACTCGCCTTACTTTTATGGGCCTTATGAAAAAAAAAAAGTGGATTACAGTTTTGTGAGATTAAGGATGTCTTGAGATAAAAGATGCACCTTCCTCTGGAATGTTTGCTCCACCCTGCCCTACATTGAACCAACTCAATCATTACTGAGTTACACTCATTTTTTTTTTTTTTGACCTGGCAGTTTCTTCCTCCTCCTTTGGGTTTCCAGATCTATCAGAACCAGAGCTGGGATCATTCACAGAGAAGACACGATTTGGAGATTGAACTGGGTACCTTCTGCCTAGCAATTGAGAGCACCGAAGTAAGTTGCTAAACACAAAAAAAAAATCATTCTCTCTATGAATTTCTACTTGCATGTTCTGATGACACTTACCTTCACCCACTTTGATGTAAATATTCCGAGACAGTTTCAGTTCAGTGAAAGATGTAACTGCTTTGTACTTCCTCTGGGCCCACTGTAACAGATGTTCGTTTCCCTGGGGGAACTGTTTTTCCTCCGTTTCTGCTGACAAGGAAAAGTTTCCTTCCTCAAACTGAACAGTGGAACCTGCTGGTACCTGATGAAACAAGAAATTAATTACTATTGCAATATATTTACCGGGAAAAGAATGAGCAATGTCATTTAAATTAGACACAGCAATGAAAACATACAATTAATACAATTGTTCTAAGCTATGGATATTTTGACATTGGTTTACCAATCTTGATTTTGGGGGAAGTGGCTGATAAAAGAAGTAAGATGGAAGGCATTTGGCTGCCGTGAGGCTTTCATAGCTGCAGTCTGATTTCACCTGAGGTTTACCTACCAAAGCAGGCCCTCTCTGCAGGCAATACACATCCCAGGCACAAGCCAAGAAATGTGGGACTTTATCATGCATCTTTAAAAAAAGACTGAGTGACGCTTCTCAAAATTCATCCCCATCCTCCACATAAAAGGTGCATGAAGGAGATCAGCAGACAATGGGGGCTGAGTAGGCAGGCACACAGCTTTTCAAATAGGAGACATGTCAGCAGCAATCAAATGTCATTAACATCTGACCTATCTGGTCTATGTGGAATGAGTTGGTACTCTCAGTCCAGTTCTCTGTGGGCAGGTGTCTACATCACTGAACACCACCACTGAAACTTGATACTAACCGATGCTATGTCAGCAGTTTCAGCAGAAAGGCCTAAGTGCACAGGCATGGGGACTGAATTATCTTCTCACCCTCAGAGATGGTCTCTTCAGAGTAGTGTTCAAGTACTCTGGCTTACAGGGTGGTGCACCAGCCACAAAGACTGTTCTCTGTAGCCGAGCAGGATATAGTCAGCCACACAAGTGGATGATGTCATCCTGATGGCACTGGGGCAAAAAAGCACTCAGAGAGCTCAGAAAAAAACCAAAAACGGTTTTACTGAGCATGCATGGGTCTTTTCACTCAGCTGCCCAAGTACGAGTCGCCTATGCAATGGTTTCAGGACCATGTACTTCAAATTATGAGCCTCAAAACCACCCCTGAATGAAGGTCTTCTAAACGGAAAGGAAGAAGACCATTAAAAGTTATTTCATTTAAGAAAGTACAATGACAATGTAGGGAGAGGACAGGGATCTATTCTTCAGAAAGCAAGTGGCTGGAGACAGAAAGTCACTCTGACTCCAGTCTTTCTGGTGCAGATAAAACTTTATTAAACAAACACAATACTTCACAATGAACTTTCTACCTTAGCAATAGTCATTTACACACACAGGGGCTGTAGACTGCCTTATTTCTGGTCAGTGGACACTCTCGCCTATCTGGTTTGGACAGAGCACTTTACAGGAGCTGCCTTCCTCCTGGAGGCATAGGGGCCTCCTCAACACAGCTGGGTCCCACCCACAGAGCTTTCTCCCTCTGTGGGATTTAAGGTGGACCAGGCCCCATGCCTGGTCCCGCACAGTCTTAAAGGGAGAAAACATGATCACTCTTTTACATACCCCCCCCCCCCTAGCTTGGACCCATTGTTCCGAGCATTTCTACTTCCCCCTGGATCCCATCCAGGGAAGTTCAATACACCCCACTCCCCTTCCTCTGGCCTTCCGTTAGCTATGCTTGGGGACAGGGATCTAGTGTCATGCTTACTCCCACATATTAGGGTTACCCCAGACCACACTATTAGTACCATCCACTGCAGCCTTCGCCCAGTGTACACCCACAGTTCTTTAACTGAGTCCCTTTTGTATCTCCAGATTCCACTTCCACCCTAGCAGGACTCCTTGGATAGGCTGTGTAACTTGCGGTGAGTACTCTCCACTCCTCTCTGTGATAACTTGTATCTCCTCTGCATGACTAGCTTCCATTGGTGACTCCAACGCTGTCTCGCTGACTTCTCATCGCTGCACGTATTGGCTCCTCTGAGCGCCCTCTGGCTAGGAACTCTGTTGATTCTGCTTCAATGATTGGGCACCCTACAGGACTTTCCTCAAGACCTCCTATAGCACCAAATTCAGGCATCCCTGCAGCACCCAGCTTAGGCTTTTCCCTGCTACATTCCTCAGGCCTCTCAATACTGCCTCCTTCTGGGCAATCTGTGTTGCCCTCCTCAGGGCTCTCTGCGACCCCTCTCTCAGGGTTTTTCACAGCCACATTCTCTGGACCTCACAGGAAATGTTTTTTGGGCACCCTACAGAGTCTTCCTTGGGACCTGTACTGTCAACCTCAGTCCTTCCTATAGCGCCACTCTCAGGCTGACGCCACAACTTGGCCAACTCACCAGACATCTCTGCCAGCAACTAGCTCCTCCATGAACTGTTGGTATTCCTTGTACAGCTACTCTAGGTATTCACTCTCTTGCCTGGCCTGGACTCTTGCTTCCTTGTTCTGGTAGACCTCTCCAGCTGCCGAACCTTGAGCCTCAGGTTCTCCCTCTCACCTGGCTCTTGAGACTGGGGAACTCCCACTACACGGAACTACATGGCAACTCTTCTTTTAAGCACATTGGCTTCTCTTTCTTCTTTCGCCTGCACTGCAGTACATCCACTAGATCCAGACTAGGGTTTTGGTAATACTGCCAGGACTCTAACAAGGTGCACTTTCACCCTGGGCCACGCTTTGCTCCAACTGCTTTTTTTCTCTCTGTTTTTCTTTCTTTAAAAGGGAAAAAAAAGATTAAAAAAAAACAAAAAAACCAACCCTGCCTCGCCGGCGCTGACTATACTGTGCAGCACAAGTCCTAAGCTCCAGACAGTGCTTGCCTCTTTAGTCCACAAAACACCCTAATCCTGACTGCCTTTCAAGCCCCACAGACTATTCACTAATTTAAAAGCAGTTTCAGGTTTTTATCTTTTACTTGCGTGCTCCTTTATGAGCCAACAAGCCTCTAGCTGCCAGTGCTCTTGTACTTAGCTCTGCTTCAGTATGCTCCCAGAACTACACCCTTTTACTTCCAGTATTCTTCTACACAGATTAAGAACAGTGGCCTCACAGTCTCTCTCTGGAGGCTTGGGTTTTTCTCTGTGCAAGAGTAAAAATCCCTGAGCTGACAGCATATATGGGAGACCAAGCGGTGTTTTCCTGGTTGGAGACATGAAAACCACACTGATTCTAGCCTCTCTGGGGCAGATAAAACTTTACTAAACAAACACAATACTTCACAATGGACCTTAGCAGTAGTCACTTACACACTTGCTTCTGGTCAGTGCACACTCACTCCCTTCTAGTTTGGACAGAGCGCTTTACAGGAGCTGCCTTCCTCCTGGAAGCAAAGTGGTCTTCTGAACACAAGCTGGGCATGCACTCTTATCCCAGCCCCAGCTGGGTTTTGCCCACAGAGCTCTCTCCCTCTGTGGGATTTAAGTTGGACCAAGCCCCATGCCTGGTCCTGCACAAGTTTAAATAGGGAAAACAGGGTCACTCTGTTACAGCAAGGAAAGTATTCTCTACTCTCTTCCACAGTTAAGCACAACAGAGCAGGTGGCAGGAGACTAAAGCTTTCTTTAGCATGTGCCTTGAGGAGAATGGTAAAATTATTTCTTGTAAGGGTTAACATTTCCAAGTCTAGAGCCACATAATGAGAAGTCAGGAAGTCATGGGGCCAATGCAATAAAGTGCATTCAGCCTAGTGCATGGGTCTATGCGTGGTTGGGCATGCGTTTTGGACACTCTAGAATAGCATCCATTGCAATAAGGAGATTAGCTAGTCCCAAACGCACACCCAAACAAATACATAGCCAATAGTGCCCATCAAATGTAAAATACAGGTGGATGAGGTTATTAGTTATTACTCCCGATGCAGGAAACTGCTGGGTGGCCAACCCACACTTTTTAAAGCAGAAAATTTAACTACAGCCTCAGAGGTGGAGTAAAGTCAATTCGTGAGTCAAGGGCTCGTGACAAATAAAAACATATGGTCCTCTGTGTGTCCTCCAACTAGTATCATTGTGACATTTAAATTTACTGCTTGTGGTGTTGAAAAATAAATGTATATTGACTTGATTAAAAAAAAAAAAAATTCTTATGGCCGCACAATTTAGACGCCCATAGCAAAGGGTGCTTAGCTATGGGTATCTTCAGTATAATAACTCAAAAGTCGCCCCTTGCAATTGTGAGCGCCCAATGCATTTCAGTGCTATGGACACACAATTCTCCCCTAGCACATCCATTTTTACACAGCTACGCATTTAAATACAGCATTGGGCACCCAGGGGATGTGGCTGTGTGTGCATTATGAAAACAGGTGCTCAATACAAGTGCCTGTTTTCAGTGCGCATATTATTGCATCAGCCTCCCCTCCCATGTGTTTTAATCCAGTTTAAATAAAACATTTTGGAAGAGCATTGAAACACTTTGTGTATTTCAGTCCCAATGGATATATATGGAGAAGGGCTTTAAAATAACAAAATATAATTTCCATCCGGGCTCTGTCTAAAAACTATGCCTACAACTTAAATGAACAGGTTTCCTCTAATTAATATCACTTCAAGCGTACTTTATAAATTAATGCACTCTATATAGCTCTTATGAAAACTTAAGAACAATTTCTAAACATTTAAAAGGAAATAATAACCTACAAGCCTACTCTATTCTACTCACACATGTGACAGTAACTTTCACACTGACCAATCAGAATAGAGATTTACAGGACAGAGCTTACATACCAACCCACTAGAATAAATACTGTAGAATGACAGCCTAGGATAAAATATTTTTTAATGTTCATTTTCTACAAGGAATAATTTTTTCACATTGTAAATTGACTCTGGTATTGCTTTTTCAGTCTCTGGTTCCTCCTTTCCCTCCTTGAGCCTAAGTCTTCCTATCAGATTTCAGAGAAAGCTAAGCAAGGTCCTGTCAGGTCAAACTATAACGCAAACCACTAATGATAACCACAGCTGAGTGCAAAGTTGTTTGCTTTCTCTACTTCTCTGCTGCTTTGAAAAAGATTCTTGTGTAACCCCTGGGCTAAAGACCACACCTCAAGTAAGAATTTAAATTGTTAAAAGTCCTCTCATGATGTTAATCCAGTCTGATGTCCAAGATTCCCTTTCGGGGGAGAGATTCTCTTCTAGGCCCTAAGTGTTGTTGGAATTCTGATCACGCTGAATTTTTGTAAGTATATTTAGCTTAGAATATATATGGCCATTTATCTGTGTGGCATGTTCATTAGTTATGATTTATAAGTTGGATATAATTGGTGTATTTTGTCTTTTTCATGTTTTGCAGGCTGCTGAAATATGTATGATGGTGAGGAAAGTGCAAACATTTTGGTACACAGTTTATTGTGATAATTTAAGCTATTTTTGATAGTTATAAAAAGTTAGTAATATTTCATTGTTAGATTAAAGACATTTTTAAATTCTTTAACATTTCTCCCTTGCTTTCAGATGGAATTTTAGTCAATGCCTCTTGTAAATTAATAGTCTTGTATTATATCATATGCTACAAATATGTTATAAAATATATTATACTTATACAACTGGAGATGATTTTATATTGGAATGGTTATGTCCCCTGAAGAAACCGATGTTTGACAAAACTAGGGCCCTTACTTGGGAATGTGGAAATGGTTTTAATATGTAGATATTGTATATATATATATATATATATATATATATTTGTAAGTGTGAATACAATTTATACAATAAAGTGTAATTTAATACAGGCACATTTTTTATTTTTTTATAACATGAATATTGTGCGTGACAATAACACATTCCTTTATGATACTATCTTTTACTAGCCATTCTCATTATTTTATATTAATTAAGCCTGTAAGTGAAAAGAAAAGGAACAGCACCAAAAAAAGCGATCCGGTATAGCAAAACTAGAAAAATGGTGATACATTGTGATACGCTGCAAAACCTATGTTTACATTGGCAGTATGAGGATAAACAAAGCAACAGGGAATACACAGAGGAAAATTTTTTAATGAACTTTTTGAAAAGATTTTGGAATGCCCAATGATTTAGAAAACAATATGCTCAGTGTGAACAATAGAACTTTAAATCTTGGCTCCTGGGTTGGTAAGGCACACTTTGTGGAGCTTAAATTTAAATTTTAATAGGAGGAAAAAGACTTCAGATGTCATAGTTATACCCGTTGGTCTCCCTTTTTTTACAGTATAAGGATAAAAACACCACCCAAAGCCTACTGTACACAAGACAGTCCAAAGCCAAGGCCCTTCGAGCCATTTTACATAGAATGTGCTTCCTCATGAGGGATGGGGAGGAGCCTTCCTGGAGAAGGGGGAGGTGGCTAAGTTTTAGAGCTGGTGCTTATATCATTAGTTCTCCCAAAAATAAAACACGGATAGTGTTTGATTTTGCTAATCATTCTCTCAATCTAGAATTTTTTTTTTAGTATTTTGTAGAATAGTTTGGATGAGTGGGTTTGCAACTTATAAAGTCAAAGAATTTCACTTCTGGGTTACTGGCTAAAATCGGATTCATGCTGGCTATACCTGAAAGCCATTCAGAGGTCTATATCAGATGAGCTGTGGGATTTAAAACCAGTTTCTAGTGAACAAGTAGCCACACCACTAAAATACATACAGTCAGAAGTTGCAACACACAGGGCCAGATTTTGGGAAGGGCGAGCTGGGTAGTCGTTTGGGGGTGCCATGAGCTGGGGGAGGGGGTGCCCTGGGTACCGCCACCATCACCCATCCCACGGCAGTGTGACCTTGGAAGATCCCAAACCGTTGTGGCCAAAGAGAGGTCTGGTGGCCATGGTGGATCCTGTCCCGCTGTGGCTGAAGAGAGGTCCGGGGGGGGGGGGGGGGGGGGTAATTTTTCACCCAGGGTGCCCGTAGCCCAAACTCCAGCTCTGGCAACACAGAGTCAAGGTAACCAAATAACCCTCTTGCCCTTAGAGAAGATATTTCCAGAAGAGGCTTGAAGCCTGCTGGCAGGGCAGCATAAGGACATAGATTTTCACTGTTCGGACTCTGCCAGCTCTGCACATGGGGTTTTCTGCAGTGTCAGTTTAGCCTTAAATGGGCAAAGGATATTTTCAAAATGTTTTTATCCATTTGTTTTGAAAATACAAATGGTTATTTAAAGGTTCAAGGAAAGTTTATTAGCAATATCCAGTAAAAGATTTCCTTATATTTTAATAATGCACTATTCTCTTCTATTTTAGTAGCACTAGTGTTTATAAATCTGCAAAATTGTACAACTAAAATCACAATCTTTCTTTGCAAGGGGAAACTCTTTGAACCTGTCACAGAAAAACAGCCTAAGGATATTTAATCCCATTGCCAGAGTTTAGGATAACATCTGTTTAACCTCTGGATGATACTCTCTACTTGTTGCTGGTTATGTGATTATCATGGGGTTTTTTTTATTAGAAAAACAGAGAAATTCTATTGGTGCATAAAATTGGATAAATTACTTTAACACACTTTTAAGCAAGAAAGTGAATTTTTCCAGAGATAAACAATCTAGGACCTATTATAATTACAATTCCTCTTGCTTAAAGATATTAATCTAGCTATGATTTTATACAGACCATGGCACATGCCACTATAATTAACATAATACGCACTGGATCATAACACAAGCTACCCAAGAATCTCAGCAGAAAAAAATAACATGAAGTCCAATGCTTAGCAGCTTCTGTAAATAACCAGCAACAATCCTTATTTTTTCATTCAGAACCATCAAAAAAAGATATCACAGCTTTATCAAAAGCAAATAATGATAAATAGTGCCAACAAAGGTCTTCTAATAACAGAGTGGTTTTTACACCTAGATATTCAGAAAATATTCAAGGAGGAGGAAAATCTTAAAGTTATATGCACAGGGCCAGTGCAAGGCTGTTAGGTACCCTAGGCGAATCTTCTGCGTTGCGCCTGCCCCCTCCCCCCCCGGTCCAGGCCCCAGCACCGACCTCATTCACTCAGACAAGCCCCTCCTCTTTTGCACACACTTAGGTTCCCATTCACACACACCCTTACTAAGGCTCCCTCCTACACACACAATCCCTCTCACTCACACACATGCACAGAGGAGCCGCTCGTGGCCCACCGAGTATCTGCTTCTCTCGGCTGCTCTTTGCCACCCTCTAATGGCAGGCACCCTAGGCGACTGCCTAGTTCGCCTACTGGGATGCACTGGCCCTATATACGCAGAATTTCACAATATTGTACTCGTACTCTTAATTACCCTAAATGGTAACTTTCTTCTGTGTTTGGGGTACTTTTCTCTCTTTCCTCCTCTATCATCTAACTCTCTTCCTCCGACAGCATGTCTGGGTAGCTAAGTGTAAGCCTTGTGGGCCTGTAGGTTGGAGAGGTGCCTCTTCCAATGTGCGTCTTTAGCACTGCTCTTTGATTAGAAAGTGTTCCCATTGTAGCAGCCACCATTATTCTCTCCCTCCCTCCTGCCCCAGGCCTGAGCACCCCACCACCTCTGTGGTGCACCCAGGCCCAACTGGGGATAAAATCCTGGATTTCTCCGCACCTCAGTGCAACTGACTGAGCCATGTGGCCAACCTGGTAAGTTATTTCTCATTTCCAGTAAGCTTAATTTATAATAATCACGGTGACAGTTTGCATTTATTAAACATGTTTCCTCCAAAAAGGATTTTTAGGCACCTTGCATCTGTCATCCTTCAATCCACTCTGAAGAGAGCATTATGTACTCCTGGGGGAATTCTGCAAACACAAATTTAAAATTCTGCGAGATTCTGCATACTTTATATTGGTTAAAATAACACAATATACATCACAGTCTTTGAGTAATTAAGATTAGCGGACTATAAATGTATTAATAAATATATAATACAGAAAAGTTATTACTCAAAGATGCAGAGTTTTAAATATTTTGAGCAGAATTCCCCTAGAAACACACTGTAGGAGGGTCCCTTCCACCTCTCTCCCTACTCCCCTGGCCAGACCTCTTTCACTCTGCCCTCTCAGATCCCAACTCCTCCACTCTCATTATCTCTCCCCTCCCCCTTCAGGTTCAACTCCTTCCACTCTGTTTCCACTCCCATAATTTTACTCTCCTTCATACAGCAGATAACACAAAATTATTCAGAGAAGTTAAATCACAAGCAGATTGTGATAAATTGCAAAACCATGCAAGACTTGAAGAGAGGGCGACCAAATGGCAGATGAAATTTAATGTGGACAAGTGCAAGGTGATGCATATAGGGAAAAATAACTCTTGCTGTAGTTACACGATGTTAGGTTCCATATTAGGAGCTACCACCCAGGAAAAGATCTAGGCATTCATAGTAACCAATACTTTGAAATTGTCGGCTGAGTGTGCTACAGCAGTCAAAAAAGCAAATAGAATATTAGGAATTATTAGGAAGGGAATGGTGAATAAAACGGAAATGTCATAATGCCTCTATCCGCTCCATGGTGAGACCGCACCTTGAATATTGTGTGCAATTCTGGTTGCCGCATCTCATAAAAGATATAGTTGCACTGGAGAAGGTATGAAGAAGGGCTATTAAAATGAGGAAAGGTTAAAGAGATTAGGGCTGTTCAGCTTGGAGAAGATACGGCTGAGGGGGATATGATAGAGGTCTTTAAAATCATGAGAGATCTTGAACACGTAAATATGAATTGGTAATTTACTCTTTCAGATAATACAAGGACTAGAGGCACTCCATGAAGTTAGCAAGCAACACATTTAAAACCGGAGAAAATGTTTTCACTCAATGCACAATTAAGCTCTGGAATTAATTGCTAGAGAATGTGTTAGTGCAGTTAGTGTAACTGGGTTTAAAAAAGGTTTGGACAAGTTTCTGGAGGAGAAGTTCATAAACTGCTATTAATCAAGTTGACTTAGGGAATAGCCTTAGCCACTGCTTTTTACTGGCATCAGTAGCATAGGATCTAATTAATGATTGGGTACTTGCCAGGTACTTGTACCTTGGATTGGCCACTGTTGGAAACAGGACGCTGGGCTTGATGGACCCTCAGTCTGACCCCGAAAGGCAACTCCATATGTTCTGCACTCTGCAGTAGCATAGAATTCCCCCAGGAGTAATTATGTATGTTCCTGGACGAGGTAACAATTTTATAATTCATCAGCTTGATAGATTTCAGTGGAAAGAAAGAAACTGCCATGGAAAAGAAATGTTTTTTCCAGCTCTTACATTGTTTGTGAATTTTACTTCACTTCATCTGCAGCATCACAAATGTATTCTGGTGATCTAGGATCTGGTTTCTGAAAATGAAAAATTATAATCCAGAACAGATTTTAACAGCTAGCAGTTCTTGAGTCTGAAAGATGGCAAGAGAACTGGTCAATGAATTTCTTTAAATGCAAGGTTTTCATTAATATATATATTTTTTTTATCCAGACTCAACCTTTGCACAATACATAAAATCACAATTTCACTACTAGCTGTTTGGGAACAGAAAGAATAGCTCAGTCGGCCAACTTTGGGAGTTTTATTACAAGAACTTAAGGCTAAGGTAAAGGAGCCAAGCCTTTTATTTTCTCTGGACTCCATTCAACCAACGCATCCAAAAAAAAAGAAAGAACCATCACTTTATGTTTCAACACCTGCCCCAGCAGGCTACGCACTTAACATATTTAACAGATAGATTTAAGAAAACGCAGCTCATCTTGGAGTGCGCCAGACACACATACACACAGAATTGCCTACACTGAAGTAAACGTTTTTTAGTTATTACCAGGTTAAGGAGGAGAGCAGGAAAGTTTAGCAGAGAACTGCACAGTGGCTACTGCAGTGTAGCATGGACATTCCTTCCTTACATGGGCTGTTACTCCGACTTCCTACTTTCCCGCTCAGAGGTTGGGCAACAGGAAATAAAGGTCAATGAACAAAATAAACACAACATTACCCAAGGCGATACCTTCTTATCAGATTCACGTGAAACATTTCTGGACTAGTTTTCGGGGAGCAGGTTGGAGCAAAACATTCCATTGCCGGAGCATACAGAGAATCACAGATTACCTTAAAATGGTGGAGATGTATTTGTGGGCCGATAAGAAAATGACAGAGAGACACAATGAGTGGGTTACATGTTACTGAGCAAAGAAGAAGAACTTCCAATCAAAATCCACAAGTTTGGTTGCCGTTAGAGTTTGTCTAACTATGTAAATTCACACAGATTTAAAAGGCACACATAGGTATCCCGTTTTAAAGGAATGAGGTGGTTTTAATACAAACTGAACACTTGGGGGTAATTTTGTAACTGCCCACAATGATGTACAGTTTGTGGGTATTTTTTTCCTACAGACTTTACATTTATTTTCAAAGGGAAAGTACACATGTGTTTTCCCTTTCAAAATTATCCCACATAAAACTACCCGCTCACATTTACACCTGCTCATGTGCGTACCTAGCTTTGGGGACCATTTACTAAAGGTTTACTAAAGGTTCCCTGCTCATGTGCGTACCTAGCTTTGGGGACCATTTACTAAAGGTTTTCTCCCATTCTGTGTCTATGGGAAAAATGCTTAGTAAATGACCCCCATTGTCAGGAAAAATTTCATGCATAATTTTGAAAATGTAAGCATATTTATTTATTTATTTAGGGTTTTTTTATACCGACATTCTCGATATACATATCAAATCAAGTCTGTTTCCATAGAACAAAACTGTCGCCGGTGAGGCGTTACATTAAACAATAAACAGAGTATTTAACAAAAAACCGTGCGGCGTTACATTAAACAATAATTAGAGAATTGAACAAAAGAACATAAGTCAATAAATAATATCCATATCCAAATAATTCCAGACACGAGTACATCTCTTCACACTGCAAGCAAAAGTAGTAACAGACGCACTATGCATAAAGGGAGACAATTTTATAAAAGCCCAAGACGGTAACTTTCAAATCAGTGAGCGGACACTCTTTGGGGCGAGTGCGTTAGCACATTCCTAGATATGCGGCCATTTTATGACTTGCACTCTGGTATGCGTGCAAGTCATAAAATGGCCTAATCACATGCATATGTGTGCCCAATTATAAGTGGACATGCCCCTATGCACATAAATCCTGCTTCTACTACGTAAGTCAGAGGATTTTAAAAGGGGTGCGTGCCCACACCATTACCAGTTTTACCAGTTCATCCAACAGTTTGCCCAGTTAACAGCTAGGTTCTCCAAACCTTTCTAGTTTAATAGCCTTCACTCCTCCCAGTTATCCCAGACACTTAAATCACCTCAGTTATGGCTAGTTTTTATTTTATTTTTTTAATTTACAACGCCTCCATAGCAGAAGTAAACTTATGCACCACTGGACCTCGGCACTTGCCCAGGCGTACATCTCTGGGCCATGGGCATTTCAGGGCACACATCTGGACAGCTTTTAAAATTCGGTGAGCGTGCACAAGTCATACTTGTGCATGTATCTCCCAATTTTGGCACATTCCAGGCCTTTACAAGTCACCTCCATGTCTGCAAGTAATGCACGATTTCACTCCCAGAAATAGCTTTTAGGGGGTAATGTTCAAAAGAACTTGCGTGCATTAAACCCAGTTTTCTGCTCTTAAGTAGTTCTTTGAAAGAAGTCCCAGCAGGTACTTTTACTCAGATACTAACCAGGTGTTCCGGGGGGGAGGGGTCGTTGGGGTGGGATTGAAAGTATGAACTTAAAACCGCATGCATAAAGTTCCACCGGGTCTTGATCAGGTGTCATTTTGTATGCGTGTGCAAGCTGTGCTTATGAATTGCTTGCAAACGTTTTAACCTCTGCAAGACCAGCCTGCCTGACACCTGTATTGATACAACAAACTTTCTTTGTATTTGTTAAGACAGTTTCTGTCTGTAGATGTTTTTCATTCGGCTTAACACACCGCTTGCCAAGTGGAAAAAAAAAGAATGCCAATAAAATATTGCTAACTTTTATAGGGTTTGTGTCCTCCATTAAACTACTACATTCAAGATATAAATTTAGCATATGCATTCTGTTCTGGCTACCTTTCCATAAGGCTGGCACCTTTATAGATCAGCAGTAAACTTGGCTGGAGTATATGTTAAGGGCATATATAATAAGAGATATGGATAAGAGATAAGGGAGGATACATGAGGAAAAGTATCGCCCAATGTGATTTGCATTCATTTCTCTGTGTTATTATTAAAACAGGGAGTCTTACAGGTAACAGGATTACTATCTGCCTGGCCCAGAAACTAACGCGCCTTGCATATGGTGGCCCCAGAGCTTTGTGTCAGGGCAATATGCTATGGCTTGCCACAGAAGTGACAGTCTCTGGATGTCGGAAGAGGGATGAGTGACCTTGTTAGCACAGAAGCCGTATTAAAAAGGTTCAGCCTCAGAGCAGGCTACCCCATCAGTCCACTGCTGCAAGGCCTGCCAAATCACCAAGCACAATTATCAAAGAAAATGAAAGGGGGGGGGGGGGGGGGAGGGGAGATGAGAATAAAATTGAAACCCTGGCAGGTCCTCCCAGAAATAAAGGAGACTTTGCTTATCCAAGGCAGAATCTACTCCCACCGCCTGAAGACTGACAGTGGCATAGTACACCACATATCAGCCGCACGGAGCAACCTGCAGTGCGGACAAGCCTAAATTGCCCAATCTGATGAACCATTTCAAGGCGTTGCTGCTGTGCAAAGAATCCCATGCCTCCAGTGTGCAAAGGAATGTTTCACTATGAATCAAGGCTTCCACGTGGAAGCAAAAAGTGGCAGCCTTCGTCAAGACCCTAAGGCACAGCCACTCTTTACGTTTCAGAATTCACTGTACCTAAGATGAAGTCCCTGGCAAATTTTATCTCTGGCGCTGGAATAAGCAGGGGAAACCTGCAGGAAGGAAAGAGTGCAGTGGCATGGCTTCAGAGTGCTTTCCAATACAGATAGGTAGAAGGAGGTGGTGTGGGGGTGGCTATGGGGTGTAGGTGTGGAGGAAAGCTGTGATAGAGGTGTATTTGGTGGAAATGTGTGAGGGGAGTACAGGTGGGGTGTATGTCTGTGTGTACATGTGTGTGTGCATGGATAGGTGGATAGAGGGGATGAGGTGTCTGCTTGGGGATGTGGGAGTGTGTATTTGGGGGATATAAGACTATGTTTGGTGGGGGGTGTATATGGGGGATATGATATGTGGGATGTATGTGTGTTTTTGGATGGCTAGGGGGTAGTGCTGTGTATAGGGATTATGAGGTGAGTTCTTTGGGGATACAGCTGTATGTCTGTAGGTAGTGGAAGTGGTTGTGAGGGAATGCGTGGTGGGTATGGGGTATATATATATGGGGGGGTTTGTTTAAGTTGGATCTGCATGGAGGTATCTGTGAGATATGAATGTAGGGAGATGTGAGTGGTTGTGTCAGGGTGTATGTTGATGGGGTATGTGTGACAGGGTTGTGTATAAGGTGAGTTGTAGGTTTGGGGTTTTGGTGGCATGGCTGGTGTATATTGGTAGGGGCTGTTAGGGCAAGTCGGGGTGTAGAGTGTGTGCAAGGGTGAAGTGGGAATGTGTGTCATTTATTTTCCCTGTCTTTATGTGGAGTGTGCTGGGAGCAGGGGTGTGTGCGTGTTAGTGTGTGTGGCAGGGGTGCATGTATGTTTAGGGAGTACAGAACTGCATGGGATGTGGGGGGAGTGTGTGAGGTGTGAAAGCGCATTTTCATACCATCCTTTGTCAGTTGTTTCAGTTTGTTTCCTATTCCTGCTATTACTACTACTGATTTCAACAGTGCTATTCGACATATACAGCACTGTACAAAAACATATAAGAGACTTTTCCTGCTCTCTAGAACTTACAATTTCATCAAGACAAACATACAAGGCAAAAAAGACTTTGGGGATTTCATTTATTAAGAAAATGGTTAACATTAATAAGGCTGTGAGCGGGATGATCAAGGAGCAAGGTTTAAAACAAGCCTAAAAAACATGCATTTTTAGACTGAATTGGAATAAGCCCAGAGGGAAAGCATGCTACACCAACTCAGGAAGTCCATCCCATGCATACTGTGCAGCAAGGCAGAAAGCATAGAGTTGGGAATTGGTAGTGAAGGGGAAGGGCATAGATAAGTGTGATTTGTCCGTTGAACAGAGTTCACGAAGAGGGGTACACAAAGGGGAAGTAGAGGAGAGGCAATGAGAAGCTGCAGAATAAAGGCTTTTGCAGGTGAAAGAGGAGCTTGAACTGCATGCAGAAACAGTTACAAAGCCAATATAGTGAAATAAGAAGAGGGGTTATATGGGTGTCGCAACACTGGTGAATGATAAGTTGTGCAGCTGAACTTTGGATAGATTTTAGTGGAGAGAGATGATTCACTGGGGGAGACCTGTGAGGAGCAGGTTGCAGTAGTCTAAGCAGGAGGTGATTAGAGAGTAGATAAGGGTCCTGGTAGTGTGTTTAGAAAGGAAGGGGCCGACTTTGGTGATGTTATAGAGAAAAAAACAACACATTTTAGCAATGGTTTGGATGAATGTAAAGGAAAGAGAGGTGTTAAGATTATCTCGAGTTTACAGATGGAGGGGAATGAGAGGATGACCGTGTTATCCATAGGAATAGAGAAGGGAAGAGGGGAAGTGGGCTTGGGAGGAAAGACAAGGAGTTCTATCTTGACCATATTGGGCCTGATATTGAGTGCTAGCCGGCTAAGTAACTTAGCTGGATATGACTTATTAGGCTAAGTTACAAGGGATATTCTGAATATCTGCAGATATCTCATCACTTAGCTAGAGAAGTTATATCCAGCTAAGTTAGACCAGCTCTAAGTAGCGTCACCCTGATCTGCCCACTGCCCGCCCACAAATTGACTAGCTAAAAGATAGCCAGATAAGTGATTTTCAGTGAACTGCTAGATAGCCAGATAAGTCCTGTCGAGCACTGAATACTTTCAATATTGGGCCCACTGAGTTTAAGGTGTTGGTGGGGCATCTGAGCAGCAACATAAGACAAAAAGGCTGAAATTTGGGACTGGATTCCTAATGAAATTTCTGGTGTAGAGAGATAGATCAACTAGGAGTCATCAGCATAAATGGTAGTGAAAGCCAATGGAGGAGGTCAAAACACCAAGGGAAATATTACAGACTATAGAGAGTGAGAAGAGGGCATAGGATAGAGCCCTGACAGACACCAATTGATAGTAGGATGGAAGTAGAGGAGGATCCAGTAGAAAACACATTAAAAGTGCAATAGGAGTGATAAAAAGAGAACCAAGACAACAAGAAGAAGACCCAAAATGCAAGTGAGAACAGAGTATCAAGGAATAGGTGATGAGCCTCAGTGTCAAAAGTGGCAAATAGGATCAAGTAAATTCTTTCTAATATGGATTTGTTAAAGGGGTATGTGTAGCTGTGGGATGTGGCTATTGGGAGTTGTAGTGGAAGTGTGTTTGAGGGGATTGGTATGTGTGGGTGTATAAGGGGATATAGGTACGATGGGGAAGGATTGTGTGGGTGGCATGTCTGTATGTGTGTGTGTGAGCATATGAGGGGGTATAGGTTACGTATGTGGGGAAATAACTGGTGCATAAATGCGTGGGGGTGTATTTTTGGGTGGGTGGCTGTGTGAATAAGAGGGAATGGAGGAGTTGTGGAGCTATGTATATAAGAGGGATTTTAGAGGGATTGTGTGTGTATGGAGTGTAACTTATTTGGGCCTGCCATAGCCACAGGAATAGTTCAGGAATGTAGTAAGATTGGACCAACTTGGTTATGGTGCAGATATTTATTTATAGTATTTCAAAGATACAGGAATCAAAATAGAAGCTCACCTTGCATTAGGCACAACTAACAGGTAAACGACCACCATCTTATGTATCGTGAAGTCCTAGTCTGCTCCCTGGGGCCTCCCCAAGCTTTCTAGGCCTGTGTTCTTATGGTAGGGTGAAGGGAATCAGCCTTCACTCAGGACTGGGTTAAAACCTTGAAACTGGCTCCTCAAGGTAGAATGAAGGAGTTGTCGGTACACTCTGTCATATGGGGTTTGTTTTTTCAGGGAATGGTGTGTGTAGGTAGTGGATGTGGCTGTGAGAAAATGTTTGGGGGTGGGGGGGGTATGTGTATGGGTTTTGTGTAAGTTGGATATGTGTGGAGGGTTTGTGCATATGGGATATGTGGAGGGGGTTAAAGTGTGTGAGGATGTCAGGTGTGTGTTGGGGATGGATGTTTTTGAGTAAGTTTGTGTGTGATGGGAGGGGATGATGTATTGCAGGGGAGTTATAAGATGTGGATTTATTTTTTTTAGAGAGGTGGGGGATGTGGCTACGGGGGCATAGGATGCAACTGGAGCAAGAGTGTGAGGGGTATGTATGTGTGGGGCAGTGACTGAGAAGCTGTGTCATTTATTTTCCCTATCTATGGGTGTGTGGGGTATAGGAAGGTGCAGGAGTGCTGGGGATATGAAAAAGGATGGAATGGAGTAGCACGCACCTCCATCAGCAGGCATATTCGTTTTTAGGTTTAGTTTATTAAAATTTCTTGATCACTTTACGCCTAAGCTCTAAACAATTTACAAAAAATAACATTCATAATAATCAATAAACTAAAGTAAACTTTAACAAACACTTAAAACTAAACCAAAACCCCAAGGCCAGCAAGAGCACAGTCCTACCAGGCACATATCAATTAGATGCTTGCTTAATCAGGAAAACAAACCTTAAAGATGTTTTTAAAGTTTTTACACTCCACAAGACTCAATAACATACAGGCCGAGTCAGTAAAAGTCGCGGGAGAGCAGACAAGCGCCCGCTCTCCTGTGCGCACGATTCAGTATTTAAATGAGGGCCCGCAGTAAAAAGAGGCGCTAGGGACACTAGCGCATCCCTAGCTCCTCTTTTTGGACAGGAGCAGTGGCAGTTAGCGAGTTTGACAGCCAACGCTCAATTTTGCCGGCGTCTGTTCTCAAACCCGCTGACAGCCATGGATTCGGAAACTGGACACCGGCAAAATTGAGCGTCCGGTTTTCAACCCACGAGCCGATTTAAAAAAAATGTTTTAAATTATTTTTTACTTTGGGACCTCTGACTTAATATCGCCATGATATTAAGTTGGAGGGTGTACAGAAATGCCGTTTTTACTGCTTTTCTGTATACTTTTCTGGTGCCGGCAGAAATTAACGCCTACCTTTGGGTAGGCGCTAATTTCTGAAAGTAAAATGTGCGGCTTGGCTGCACATTTTACTTAGTGAACAGCGTGGGAATAACTAATAGCGCCATCAACATGCATTTGCACGTTGCGGGCGCTATTAGTTTCGGGGGGGTGGGGGGGGGTTGGACGCGCATTTTCAAACCCTTACTGAATAAGGGGTAAAGCTAGCGTGTCGAAAACGCACGTCCAAACGTGGGTTAACAGTGCGCGCCGCCGGAGCGCACTGTACTGTATCGGCCTGATAGGTAGTAAGCTTCCAAGAATGGAAGAAACAGCCAATAGAAAAGCTGCCAAGGGCACAGTCTCTTGTAGATGATTAACTTGCTATTCTTATTGTGGCACGAATCAATTAAAAGCTTGCCATTAATATGCTTGGATCTACTCTGAGAGCTGAGCAGTAGTGCACACCAAATTAGGACTAAATCAGGCATTTGGCGTTTGATACTGCACACATGAAAGAAGCGGCATATTCCAGTTCCTTGGGGCATAAGATATGGCCAAGATGGGACAGAGGAAAGAGTGAAAGATATGAGGATATACAAGCTTGACTTTCTGGACAGTGTTCTTAAGAATTAAAAAACTCAAGACACAAAATGGGGAAAGATTCTTTAATACATCTGGCCCACAGACAAACACAGTCATGCTTCTGAAGCCAAATGTATGCCATTTATATTTAGTAATTAGCTGTATTTTGAATTGTACTTTAATGAACTGTGCCTCCCTGTTTGTTTAATTTACTATTGAGCAATTAGAAAAGTAAAGTAAACATCAAATTTATTTTTCAGTATGGCAGATTCTGAACCACAAGTGCCTCCCATTTACAGCAAAATTAAAATTTAAGAGCATAAGGGCTGATTTTCAAAGGGATTGAGGCAATTAAGAATAGAGTGGAAGTGCCTGAATCCTGCTGTGCAAAACTCCCCCTATCCAGCATCTGAATTTTGTTACCTAAATTCATAAGGCACCTGAAAATAACTGAGGCACTCAACTTTGATTTAAAAAAAATGGTTCCAGTAAAATTAGCTGAGAAGTGAGAAAATGGCTGACAGATCTCTAGTCTTCCATTTCTTTTCATCATGCCCTTCACCACCAATTGGGTGCTTTAGAAGGACGAAAGCAAGGCTGTAATTGGACCCCTACACCATACAATCTCAAGTCTTCAGCTTTAAACACTGTAGATAAAAGACATGCACAATTATGGATACTTCTAATCTGTAGGACATAAGGGCTGGAAACTCCAGTGAGAAAGAGAACTGTATTAATAAATGTAACCTCCCCTTTGGGGAAGGAATTTCCTTCCCAGCCCTGATGAGCACTGGACCACTAACATAGGATTGGGGATTTCAGGTTCTCTGGACTGGGGGTAGGAACTCTCCTGCAGGGCCTCCAAGAGAGTTTCACAGTTTGACAAAATGCTCAAAAATCCAGTAAAAATAGGCCAGTCCACTCCAGTAATGTGTTCCAAATAGAAACATGTTCACCTAAGACAAAATAAATAAGTCCAGCAGGTATAAAAAAAGTAGAACAAAAATAAGAATTAGTTCTCCTCAACAGTAGATAGCGCAATACATCTAGGATAGTTCTCATTAGGGATGAGGCAACTTCTTATGTTCTTACATGCATTTGTTTGAAATGAATCGGTAAAATGCAATAAGTCCATTTTCATTTCATTTGTGGACCCTTAAACTGAACCAGGGGTGCCCAGGAATGTAACAAAAATTTTCATCTCATTCATTTATGTTTCCCATTCAAATCTGTGGCTGTGCTGAGCAAAGAAGGGGGAACAAAGCAGAAAAGATAGCAATAAAAACCCCATGGCATGGGGTTTTTATTGCTATCTTTGGTTTGCTAACATGGTTTGCTGTCAAACCTCAGACTTTAGACCTCAGGGTATTCTTGCCACTGTGAGGCCTGCTTAGCAGCTCTCATGGTGCCTTGGTGTGTTGATGCCATTCTTTGTGCTTCCTTTTTTGATGCCATGGGGTTTTTATTGCTATCTTTTCTGCTTTGTTCCCCCTTCTTTGATGCTATTCTTGGTGCCACTTTGCCTTTTGTGCTGCCTTTGGGAGTCCTTCCCACTCTTGCTGCTTATTTGATCCTCTCATGGTGCCCTGGAGAACTCCTGCCACTGCTATTACCCCTTTGCCACTTTCAGGGCCTTAGAGTTTTTTTTCCCATTCTGATGATGTTTTCCCACAAGTTTCATTAGAATTGATGAGAAAACCCTAATTTTGGAGCCTAAAATAGGCTGCAGTGTTTCCCCCACTGACTTTAATGGTAAACGAATGAACAAACAAAACAAATAAACAAAATATTTTTTTTCTTTGAAATGAAACAAATGAATGAAGGTGACTTACAAAACAAATTAACAAACCAAAACAACAAATGTTGTCCCTGTGCATCCCCTAGCTCTTATGCACTTCTACAATTCAAAAACAGAGTCCTTATGTGTCTTCAAGAATCAAGCAGGAAAAATCTTGAACTTCCCAGAGCAGAAAACCTTCTTCTTCGGGTATCCCCTCTAGTGCCAAGGAATCCTTTTCTTCCACTTTAGTAGTATTTCAAATACCTTGTTGGTGCCTCTTGGACCAGCTCCCCCCCCCGTGCTGGTGGTAGAGCCCTTCTAGATCAGCTCTAACATTCAAGCAGACAGGAGACAGCCACTCTCCCAAAGGGAAAAGAGACAAATAGCTGTCCTGCCCCTTACTGGAAGAGCACAGCCCCTCTGTTGCCTCTCCTATGCTGGCTTGAGACTTTAAGTGGTCTCCCTTTTATAGACTTTAAATTCCTGACCCATCCTTTGGGGACAGATCCTCCTGTTACTAGACCTTCTGAAATCTCTATGAAGCCTCCATTTCTGGAAGATTTCCTTTTTAAAGAATAGAAAGGCCACTCTTCTACTAGTAAGCGCTAGGCCCACAGCAAAAGAATGCCACAGTATCCATAAAAAAGATGGCAACAGCCGATTAAAAACAAACCCTTAATATCTCTAAGCAAGTTATGAAATATGGCAAAATAAAATTCCTAACAAAGGAACAAATTTCTTTTCCAGCCTTCACATCTGGATTCTTTTTGCAGATGATGCAACCCTAATGCACTGAATAAAATTAAAGTTAATTCCAATTTAATTAATTTTATTATTTGGTATTATGGCAAACGATTGCCACAAGAAGAAAAAAGTGACAAAAATAAGCTCCAACAGCAAAATACTGCAGTGAATATTTTATTTTTTCAAACTACTTTATCATGGCCAGCAGCTTGCTACAATATCATTAAGAAGGTCAACACTGGTTTGAAAAGGGTCCATAAAGACAGTGCTGTATTTAACACATGTTATTCATTGAATAACTTCAGCTACTGTTGTAAAAGATAACCTCTAAAGATATTTTGCCAGCACTGATGTTATCTTATAATGCATGTCAGGTGCTGATTGAATCAACACATAACATGATGAAATAGGAGGAAAAATGACATTTACATTTCTAACTAAAGACGATTCAAGTATTTCTAAAATATTCTCATCAGTTCCATGCTTTCAATACATCCATTGGAAACACTGCATAATATAATAAATTGAAGTTTCAGATAAAATATAACTTTATACAAGTCTGACAATGAATCAACATATGAAGAATATATTTTCAAAAAGAACTGCAGTTCATTTACTTATTTTTCTTTATTATCAATTGTCACTCTTATTTATTCTTCAGGTCTGTTTAATTCTTAAAGCCCCCTCCTACATCCACTGTTTTTATTGCGGCATTTCAGTGTAGTCAGTACAGTCAACTGGGTTGAATCACATCACTCAAAGACTAAATCTCAAAAGTGTAACATAATACACTCTCAGAAAGAGAACTTGTTATGTTAAAACTGAAGGACGGAATAAATTTGAACTCCTTGATATGCAGAGGTACATCACATATAAAAAATGTAACATTTGTTCAATGTATTCCTAGATAATACCTAATAAAGAAATATTTCACCCTTTTCAACTAAAAAACTTTAGGCTTCACTGGGGAGGGAAGAAATGTTCTCTACATGAGAAACAAGTCCATAATTATAGAGGAAATAACGCTCAAATTCAAACCTTCCAAGGAAGCATACTATTATATTTCAGTGCACGCTCAAGTAGCATTTTAATCTAGTTGACAGAGTCCATTAAGTTCAATTGTCACTTTAATAGCTAAAGCTAAACTTGTCTTATGTGTGATGAAATAATGGTTCTGCCACTGCCTAATCTTACAAGCAGAAGCAAATAACACCAGACGTTCAATAAACAAAAAAAAAAGAAATTTAGGAAAAACTCAGAGTAAACTGCTTAGGCTCATACAATTTTAAATTGTTTATAAAGGGACCTTCATATGGTAGGAGTAATTAATTCATAGAACCAAAGGTTCATAAATTTCAATGACACAATCATCAGCCCTCACTTTTTTTTTGTTTTTAAATGTATCAGCGAAAAGTGCAATATGCAAAAATAATTTTATAAAAACCTGAAACTTTTAGAAAAATTACAGAATACCACACCAATCTGAAACAAGTCCTCTCCAAATGGTCAATGCTGACAGCATAGTCCTCAAGCAGCAGTCAAGATAAGGGGGACAAACCTTAACTGCTTAATCTGGACACGGACCAAGTTTTGGTAAAATCTGCCTGCTTCCATTTTTTCATGGCTGGACACCCTTTTGGCACAGCATCATTCATTGACACATGAATGAGCTTATCATTTGGAAAGGCAGTTTGCATTGCTGAGAAAGATAATGATGATTGATCAACAAAGTATTATCAAGAGGTGTAATGATCTTTTGTGACCTTTCATCAGTGTGATTAGGTAGCCTGTGCCCTATTGGGACAGTATTGAGTACTTTTGTTAATGGTGATTCAGGTGATTGGGCAGAACCAATCTACAAGTAACAACTATCAGAGTAATCAGTGACTAGCTACACCCCATTTGGTGGGTGTGAGCTTTTTTTAAGATTCTGTTGCATTTTTGAGAGACTGTTCACAATCGGAATGAGACTGATGCAAACAATTCCAATCACAGCCTGCATGTAGTTTGAAAAGGATGTCCCCATGAAGCAGGCAGATTATTCCAAAACATGGTCTATGTTGGATCTATGCAGTTTAGGTTGCTCCTCTTTATCTTGACTGCCACTTAATGATTACACTGCAGGAGCTGACCCTTTGGAGTGCATTTATTTCAATTTGGGGAAGTATTCAGTGATATATTTAAAAACTTAAGAAAGGTGAGGACTGATTATATACCATGGGTGCTCATGAATCTTTGGTTCTAAGAATTCCTCCCTGTATGGAGATCCCTCTATAAACAATTTAGAAATGTATGAGCTTGAATAGGTTGATGTCTTTTTGCATTTGTTAGTAAATAAACAAAGTAGTGATTGACAAAACTATTATCCTTTAGAATGTAATACTCCATATAATCTTGTAAGTATATTTTGAAATGTAAGGACAACCTGGAAATAGTTTGAACACATGAGCAAATAGTCCTTAAAATGTGTTACAGAATGCTCTTAAGGCACATAATTATCACTCAGCTGAACCCAATACTCAGTGTTACCAACAACTGCTAATGGACAAGGGTACTACTTTGCATTAGCTAAACTACCCAAAAGCAAGGAAAATGATTTGGATAAGGACTGACATAAAGCAGGTCGCCGAGCTTGTAGTTAATAACTGGGATATATCCTTAGCTAAAACATTCCAAATGAAAACAACTTGGCAGGCTGGATGGATCAACTGGTCCTTACCTTCTGCCATCTACTATGTTATCATATTATTATGGTTCCTTCATTGTCCTCTGAAGATTGCACTTTCTTGTTACAATGGATGTATTTTGACAAGTAAAAGGCCCAAATTGCTACCTGTATTAGGGCTCTCAAGAGACACACAGACCTGAGCTTGTGACTAGAGAAGTTTAATTTTTAATTTGTTAGCCATAATATAGATTGATTTCTTGCTGTCACTGTTCTATTATCTGCTATATTTTCTCTGTTGCTGCAAGATTTGAAATCTCTAGCTAGTGTTTTTAGAAATGTGGCTAGTGTGCATAGAAATAATCAATTTTAAGTTTAAAAAAAAGGAAAAGAAGCTGGTTGCCTCTGGGTCTAGGGACGCACAAGGCACAGCAGGGGGTCGTCAAGAAGTAATATATATATAGAAGTAAAAATTGTTCAGTTGCCTCTCTAGAGACACACAGACTTGAGCTTGTGACCAGAGAAGTTTAGTTTTTAATTTGTTAGACAAAATATAGACTAATTTCTTGCTGACATTGTTCTATTATCTGCTATATTTTCTCTGTTGCTGCATGATTTGAAATTATCTAGCTAATGTTTTTAGAATCTTGGCTAGTATGCATTGAAATAACTGTGTTTGTAATTAATAGCGCAAAGGCTAGTATATGCAGGAGCTGTTTGTTCCACCGACCTTGTCCCACACCTACCCACCCCTAGGGTGTTTTAGTTCTTCTAAGGACTTGGTTAAGTGAATAATAAGACCAAAGAACCAATCTAACAACTTCTATAATAGTTACTAATAGCAGAATGGCCTTTATTCAATGTAACATTTGTGGTGCTTAGGTAGGCCTATCATTTGGAGACCTAAGGGTTGCCCAAATTGCTTTCGGCTGTCTGCAATGAAAACGCAAGTGATGCATTTGAAAGAGGAATTGTTCAGGTTTCAAAAAACCTGCCCTATCTTGATGCAATCAGAATATCTTCCACAGAAGATTCTGAATCCCAAGAATAAATGGTTTACAGTGGGATCTGGTAGAACAAGGCATGTGACTATATGACACCCATTTTCCCCATCTGGACAGCATTTTGAAATCCCACCGCCACTCCCACAGAGAAGTCAGACATCCAAGATTCAAATCCCAGGAATTATTGAATTACAGTCGACTCTGGCAGAATAATGCCTGTGAAGAAGAGACACCCACTCTCTCAGCTGTTACACCACATAATGCATTTTCTGCTTTAGAAAATGAAGAAGCCCCAGCAACAGAACATGAAGTGATGTCTGAAAGGGAAGTAGTCACCCAATACACCCAGAAACCCTTCAATATGGACAAATGTCATAAAAGAAAGCTGCTTCTGCTGGGAGACTCAGCCATCAGAGGAACCAATTTGGGAACTCAATTTGATTGGGACACAATGGTTAAATGCATTCCAGGATCCTCAACTTATGGAAATGCAAACCAGGTGGTCAATGCAATTTAGAAGAAAGTAAGAACTCTGATATCAATGTTATCAAGCATCTGAGGACCAATGACCTCACTAAAAACTATGTCCACAAAATACAGGAAGATTTCACACATGGCAAACACTATTGCCTTTTCAGAAGTACTACCTGTTCATGGAAAAGGAAAGGAAAGGTTATACCATATAGATAATTTCAATGTCTGTCTCAAAACTTGGTGTAAGGAAAATGGTTTTGGATACATTGGAGGCTGGGGCTGTGTATGGAGCAATAAAAGATTATATGTTTTGTCTGTGGCAGGCTAACTGAAAAATGCAGATCATATATTATCAAGTATTTAAACTAGGGAATGGGGGTGGCAGGAGGTGACCTGTGAATTTGGCATGTCACCATCCAAGCAAAACAGGAAGAGGGAAGGAAAAGTAACAAAATCAATCAGTTCAAAAAAGCTGAAAAGGTGAATACAAAGAGCAGCTGGAAAGCTATGTCTACAAATGCTCATAGTCTGGGCAACAACATTCCAGTCCTGCAGGCCCTATAGTGGAGGCAGATTTGGACACAGAAAACTGGTTCACTGATTCCAATAATTGGGATACACCCATCCCAGACTATAACTTGCTAAGAAAGTGCAGAAAAGACAGAAAAGGGAGAGAAGTAGCTCTTTATGTTAAAAACAATATCCAAGCAACTGAATTGCAAGGGATATGGGGTAGAGAATAAGCATTGTGGACCATCCTAAAAATAGAAGATGGTGCTTCCATTTTTACTGGTGTGATCTACAGGCCACCGACTCAAATGGAAGAACTGGACAGAGAACTAACTGAAGACATCCAAAAGGTGGGAAAGAGGAGTAAAGTGTTGCTTGTTGGAGATTTTAATCTGCCAGATATGAATTGGAGGATCCCTTCTGCGGAATCTACAAGAAGTAGAGAGATAGTGGATGCTCTTCAAGGGGCTCTGTTCAAACAGATGGTAATGGAACCCACGAGGAAGGGTGTGGTACTCGATGTAGTGTTCACTAATGGTGATAATATCTCTAATGTTTGGGTAGAGGCTACCTGAGTACCAGCGATCATCAGATGGTGTGGTTCGATTATGCGAATAGGATACAGCGAAGTTACACAAAGACCCGTGTTTTGAATTTCAAAATACAGACTTTGTCAAAATGGGGACATACCTGGAGGAAGAACTGGAAGACTGGGAGAAAATGGGTGAGGTGGAACAACAGTGGGCCAAGTTAAAAGGAGCTAGTGCAAAGGCAATAAATCTATATGTTAGAAAAGTAAACAAGAGAAAGAGGAAAAAACCCCTATCTGGTTCTCTAAGGAGGTGGCTGAAAAAATAAATGCAAAAAGAATAGAATTCAAGAAAGACTCAAAAGGAACACAGGGAAGAATATCTGTTAAAATTGAGAGAGATGAAGAAAGAAATAAGAAAAGCAAGAGGTCAAGTGGCAGAAAGGATGGCCAAAGAAGTAAAGCGAGGAGATAAAATATTTTTCAAATATATAATTGAAAGAAGAGAGGTTAGAAGTGGTATGGTGAAACTGAGAGATGAGAAGGAGTAATATGTAGACAGTAACAAAGAAATGGTGAAAATATTACACAAGGAAGACCCTGGAGAAGGACCACTGCTGGTGAACAAGAATATAGATGAGGATGGAGTAGATGAAACTCTGTTTACAGAAGAGAATGTATAGGAGAAGCTAGGCAAACTGAAAGCGGACAATGCCATGGGGCTGGATGAGATACACCCCTGGATACTGAGAGAAGTATTAGATGTGCTAGCAGGTCTGCTGAAGGACCTGTTCAATAGATCCCTGGAAACAGGAGTGGTGCTGTGGGATTGGAGAAGAATGGAGGTGGTCCTGCTTCACAAGACTGGTAGCAGAGAGGAGGCCAGAAACTACAGGCCGGTTAGCCTCACCTCGGTGGGAAAATTAATGGAGACTCTGCTGAAGGAAAGGATAATGAACTATTTACAATCCAGTGGGCTGCTGCACCCAAAGCAGCATGTATACACCAGAAGAAGGTCCTGTCAGACAAATCTGATTGATTTTTTTGATTGGATGACTAGAGAATTGGTTCAAGGAAGAGCAATCGATGTGAACTACTTGGATTTCAGCAAATATTTTGATACTGTCCAGCAGAGAAGACTTGTGAATAAAATGAGAAGCATGGGAGTGAGCACCAAGGTGGTGGTATAGATTACAAACTGGTTGACTGAGTGTAATGGTAAATAGAAGCTATTCTAAAGAGAAAACCAAGTTAAGTGGCATGCCACAGGATTCATTATTGGGACTGGTTCTTTTCAACATCTTTTTGAGCGACATTGCGGAAATGATAGAAGGTAAAATTTGTCTATTTGCGGATGATACAACAATAGACAAGCCTGAAGGAGAGAATGAAAAGTGATTTAAGAAAGCTTGAAGAGTGGTCGAAGACTTGGCAGCTGGGATTCAATGCCAAGAAGTCCAGAGTCATGCATCTGGAATGCGGTAATCCAAAATTGCTGTATGTGATAGGGGAAGAAAGACTGATATGCACGGACCAAGCGAGGGATCTTGGGGTAATAGCACATGGAGATCTGAAGATGGTGAAGCAAAGTGACAAGGCAATAGCTAAAGCCAGAAGAATGCCGGGCTGCATAGAGGGAAGAATAACTAGTAAGAAAAAGGAGGAGATAATGCTCTTGTACAGGTCCTTGGTGAGGCCTCATCTGGAGTACTGTGTTCAGTTCTGGAGTCCGTATCTCAAAAGGGACAAAGACAGGAGGTGGTCCAGAGAAGAGCAACCAAAATGGTGTGGGGTCTGTATGATAAGATCTATGAAGAGAGGTTGAAGGAACTGAATATTTAAACACTTGAAGAGAGGCGGTGCAGGAGAGATATGATACAGACCTTCAGATACCTGAAATGTTTTAATATGCACAACTGACAAACCTTTACCGATGTAAAGAAATCAGTAGAACAAGGGGTCACAAAATGAAACTCCAGGATGATGACTCAGAAACAATGTCAGGAAATATGTCTTCACAGAGAGGGTGGTGGATACCTGGAATGCCCTTCCAGAGGAGATGGTGAAGATGAAACAGTGAATGAATTCAAAGGGGTATGAGATAAACACTGTGGATCCCTAAAGACTACAAAATGGAAATGAAGAAATGAGTGCATGGGGGAACTTGCTGGTATGGCAATTACCACCGTTAGCCAATAAGCACGGCAGGGGAGAAGAAAAACTGATACTTCACGCATATCCAGCATAGCTCTCTGCTTCAACGGCAGGGGAGAAGAAAAAAGGATTCGCACTCACAAAGCGGGGAGTAGCTGGCTTGTTACGGCGGTTACTACCCCAAACCAAATAAGCCTGATACTTCACTTTCAATGCATATCCTGCTTCAACGGCAGGGGAGAAGAAAAACTGATACTTCACGCATATCCAGCATAGCTCTCTGCTTCAACGGCAGGGGAGAAGAAAAACTGATACTACACGCATATCCAGCATAGCTCCCTGCTTCAACGGCAGGGGAGACGAAAAACAACCAATAAGGGCTGAATAACACAGTCTGGGTAAAACAAATAAGCATGGGTGTAGCTTGCTTATTGCAGCGGTTACTTCCCCTACTACCCATAACTAATCAAGCTTGATATTTCACTTGGTTGCAGCTCCATCACTGCTCTCTACATTAATGGTGGGGGTGGAAGGGAAATAGAACCAAAGAGCTAAGAGAAACAGATAAGTATGAGAAAAAATGTGTGAAGCTTGCTGGGCAGACTGGATGGGCCGTTTGGTCTTCTTCTGCCGTCATTTCTATGTTTCTATGTTTCTATAAGCCTTCATACTGTTGATGCAGCTCCATCATCGCTCTCTGCTTCAACAGCAGGGGAAAAGGGGAATTAGATTCAGACAGCAACCAATGGGGAAACAAATAAGCATGGGGGTAATTTGCTGATGCAGCAGTTACCACCCTTAACTAATAAGCCTGAAAGTTTTGATGCAACTCAATATTGCTCTCTGCTTCAACAGCAAGGGGTAATGGGGAACTGGTTTCAAACAGCAACCAACTAGGGCCTGACTTTTATGGTCTAGGAATCTTCCCTTCTGCTATGAAAAAGTTAATACTTAGGCAGTAAAGCCTGCTGCTGACAGTTCTCCTGTTCATCTGGTGCTTAGCAAAAGATGCAAAAATAAATTTCAGCATAAAAGATGTACAAATTATAAACACATTTGTATTCATTTATTCATTAAAAGGTAGATAAAGAAATATTTTAAGACTGGCAGCTTACTTTCCAAAGCCCATTGTTATTCAAATAAAATTATATTATGTGTTCATGAACCCTATCAAATCAGGGCACAGTAGGTTGAATATCAGTTACTTATAGTATGAACAAATCTGTAAAAGATTCCTGACAGACCAAACATGGATGTTTGCTCATTACTTTTATTAAACAATCTATAAATTCATTGTACAGTAGGAGAACATGGGCAGCTTTGTCACAGAGTCAATAGGTTTAAAAAAAAAAAAAAAAAAAAGCAAAGGGGACACATTTCCTGTTCTAGAATTCCTTCATACAGCATTTTTCAATTAAATATACATTTATCCATTTTCAGAAAGAGCCTTGCGCTTCATTCTGAATCCTGAAGGGTTATTGTTTATGGAAGTTTTTCACTCTGGAACTGCATATCCTCTGCACCTTCATCCTAGGCGAGCGGGCGGCTCACATCTGGGTCCATTTAACGAGACTGGAAACTCGGCCTCCTGATTTCCCGTTAAATACCAGGCAAAGGAAAACAAATAGCACTTGTTTTTCAGTGAGTTTTGTCAGCCATCCAAACACTAGTGCGAGCCAGAGCACTGCTTGTGGTTTGGTGGTGAAGGACCAAAACATTTAAACCAAATTTTTTTTTCAAAGCCAAAGAGATCACAGGCCAGCTTTTAGCTGAAATAACAGCAACACTTTTTTTTTTTTTATACTTCAAGCAATGCATAAACTACTAACTGTGAGGGACAAAGTTCTGAAAAATAATTTATATTCGCCCCAAAGGAAAAAAGATCAGGTTTCAGGTGCTAATCCAGGAAAGTACTAGTTTAGGGGCCATGAGCACTGTTCTTACACAGGGAAACAAAACTGTCAGTAACAATGCTTCTATTTGCATTTCCTGTTTAAAGCCCCACTACCTATGGGCAGAACCACATAAATAACTCTACCTCTCAGCTGTGCGATTTAGATTGGGTATGTGCAACACACCCACACAACTAAAGGGAGGAGAGACTGAAGGGGAAAATAAAAACAGCATACATAAAATAAACTGAATACACGGATGGTAAGTTTCAAACCACTATGCATGCACACATACACTGGCTCACACCCAGGCATGCGGTCATTGTGTAACATATGCACACGTTACAAAATAGCCTGGCCACATGCACATGTGTGCCAAATTGTAAGTGAGCGTGCACACATGCGCGCAAATCCTGCTTCTACCATACAAATCGGGAAATTTTAAAAGAGGCTCACGCTGACACCATTCCCAGTTTTACCAGTTCGGCCCCAGTTCACCCAGTTAAGAGATAGGTCCTTCAAGTCCCCCCTGGTTTGATAGTCTTCACTCCTCCCAGTTAGCTCCGACCTTTAAAACCCCACAGATCTGCCTAGTTTTCATTAAATTGTAATTTACACGGCATCCATAGCAGAAGTAAAGTTACGCAACAGGGTGCCTTGGCACGCACCAGATCGCATCAGTATTTATGTGCACATCTTTGGTTCACGCCCCGAAATGCCCAAGCCCCACCCATACCATGCCCCGCCCCTTTTTGAAAACTTTCAAGGTGTGCAAGCTGAGGGAGATACAAATGTATCTCGGCAGCTTTTAAAATCTGCTTGGCGCACGCAAGCCTAACTTCTTTATGCATCTCCTAAATAATGCGCACATCAGGTTTTTAAAATTCATCTCACAATGTATTATTATTGCAAATAATGCAAATATAAGCAGAGTATGCACATTTACATAACACATTTGGATTTTTTATATTCTATAGAAAACAGAAGCACATGATATTATAGTAAAGAAGAATTATTAGCACTGGAAAATTAAGAAAGTCAGTTTTTCTTAAGTTATAACAGAAAACCACTAACTTGCTCTATATCTCAGTTCAATAAAACAATTCAAAATTCCCACTTAAATTCTGGCCAGAATATTAGCATAAGTTTTCAGTTAAATCTCACATGATCTTTGAAATACTGCCATCCAGAAGGCTGATGAAGCAGCTGCTACACATAGATTCATTATCAACTAGTTTCCCAGAAATTAATGTTCAAAATCTCAGAAAAAAAAAATTCCCTCTCTACTCTTAATAAAAATTGCAATGAATCTTCCAAAATGCCCTAGAACTAAATTAGCCTCATAGTAAATGTAGGCAGGTACTATTTTAAATACTGCTCATCTAGCTTAAAATAAAAAATAAATTAGGAAATATCTGTAAATCACTTTCCCTCACTACAAAATAGCAAGCAGCTATTTGACTCAAAAATGCATACATATTTTTCTTCAGATAATGACTATAAGAAAACTTCCAGCCACTGAAATTTGTTTCCGGTGTTATAAGCAATCAGCTGAAAGCTGCAGTTTGGCCTCACATCATGGCTGCATCCCTGTATCTCTCCCTCTGTCTCTCTCCAACTCTCTAAACAAAAGGCAATCATCTTTTATATCTAATTAACAAGGCTCATTAGTATTCAATCCCTTGCTCCTCATTGGCTTCAGACAAGTATTGTACATCCAAGCTCTGATGCAAGAATATTGCATTTACCAGTTCAAATATTATTTAGCATTTCATGAAAATTTAATTATAATAAATTCTAGTACCCCACCTTTCCAGTAATGTCCATAGATATCTTTGTTGCCTAGAAAATACAACAGCACAGGCTTCCAGCAAAAAATAAAAGAACATGCCATACTGGGTCAGATGAAGGGTCATCAAGCCCAGCTTACTGTTTCCAACAGTGGCCAAACCAGGCTATAAGAACCTGGCAAGTACCCAAAAACTAAGTCTATCCCATGCTACTGATGCTAGTAATAGTGACTATTTTCTAAGTCAACTTGATTAATAGCAGGTAATGGATTTCTCCTCCTCATCCAAACCTTTTTTAAACCCAACTACACTAACTGCACTAATCACATTCCCTGGCAACAAATTCCAGAGTTTAATTCTGCGTTGAGTGAAAAAGAACTTTCTCCAATTAGTTTTAAATGTGCTACATGCTAACTTCATGAAGTGCCCCCTAGTCCTTCTATTATCTGAAAGAGTAAATAACCGATTCACATCTACCCGTTCTAGACCTCTCATGATTTTAAACACCTCTATCACATCCCCCCTCAGCCGTCTCTTCTCCAAGCAGAACAGTCCTAACCTCTTTAGTCTTTTCTCATATGGGAGCTGTTCCATCCCACGCTGTTGAATATCAAAGGGAACACAAATAACCCTCACGATGAAACAAGAATGCCTTCTGTCGGCTTCACAAAGGAAACATTTGCCATTAGCATTCCTCTGTAACTTACAGGGACAGTAACTTTCAACCTGGTGCACTGGCACATAAATGTGTGTGCATGTCAGCGCGTGCTGAGAAATGTGATCATTTTATAACATATGCACGCATGTGTGTGCATGTTATAAAATAGCGTGGTCGTGTGCATATGTGCACCAAATTTTAAGTCACACAAATCCTGCTTTTTCTGTGTAAGTCAGGAAATTTTAAAAGGGCACGCACCCATGCAGTATCAGTTTAACCAGTTCGTCCACCATTCACCAAGTTAACAGCTAGATCCTCCAAACCCCCCTGGTTTGATAGCCTACGCTCTTCCCAGTTACCCCAGATCCTTTAAGTCCCTCAGAAATGACTCAATCATTTTATTTTATGATTTATTACGCAGCAGGGGACCTCAGTGTGCACATAAATATTTATGCGCATATCTCTTGGCCAGGCCCTCCCACGCCCTGCCCCTTTTTGGAAACTTTGCAGATGTGCGCACAGTGGGTTTTACACACATATCTGGGTGCTTTTTAAAATAGGCTTGGCATGCATCAGCCCGACTTATTTGCACATTCATCAACGGATGTGCAGGCCAGGCTTTAAAAATTCCCCTTACAGTGATCAGGGCCTTCTTTGAAATGTAATTTACCCTAAAAAGGCAGGGAAAAGACTGAGTTATTAAGCCACTGGCTTACACCTGGATCACCACTAGAGCAGCCAGAGGGGCAGCAGCGGGAGGCTGCACCTCCTGGAAGACATTTGGTCTCCTTTCAAATTTAAATGCACTACAACAGCTCAAGAGGCATAATGGCTTAAAGTAGTGCAAAGACATCTCCCTCCCCTCCGGACAGCAGGAAATTTGTCATATAAATACAAAAGCAAACCACATAGGACAGCGCTCAATGCTATTGGATTAATGTTACCCATCTCCCTTCCATCTGCCTCGCAGCACTACTTTGTGGGTTTTCTCTGTCCTAAAAAGGACCATGTCCCTGAAATCCTATTGTTGGATGCTTAAGACTACAATCTAAAGTCTATTTGGCATGCTGAACCTTTCAAAATTTCACCTGCCACACCTATCAACACACAAAATGTCATGCAAAATGACGATTGGAAAATAAACTAAACAGAAGCTAATTCAGAAACAAGCCTGAAAATACATTTTTAATTATAAGTTTTGTCTGACTAATATACATATGTGAGCATGTCTGTGCGTAATAAACGTATATAAAAATGGCAGTCTTTGGAGACTGAATGACATCCTCCTCCTACTTCAGGAAATTGTAAAATGAAATTTGGAAATCAATCTCACTGACCGATAGTCCTTACCATGAAATTAAGCTTTCTGCAATTACACGGGTATGAACTTGGAGATGTTTAATTTCAATTAGTTCCAGCATGCAAGTTAAGATTTTTAAAGCTCTAGTCAAACTAGAGAAAATTGATTTTTGACAATACATTTTCAAGAATCTATAGGATGGCCCCATTACATAGAAGAATAGTTTAAAACACAGATGAATTTGCTTCCATACACCTTTTATATGGTTAAAGTTATTTAGTCTTTGGATTAATGCCACACAATGAAACTGAGCCATACATAGATCTATAGATAGGAAATAATGTATGTGTATTTAGTTTGTTATAATGAAATATGCCTCAGGTATTAAATATGCTTTAACATCTTTTAAAACAAACCTTTTTTAAAATTTGTAAATTATAAGGATATACAAAACCTCCTTAAATAAAGCCTGGATGTGCACATGATGACAAAAGTTTGCATCCCACCCATTTCACCAAGAATAGCTATGTTAAACACATTTTAAGCATAAGTTCTCAAACTCTATCCTTTCTGGTACATTGAAACAGTGGGATATTATTATGATTGCCCTTTCTTTTACATGTGGTTTTTTATTTTTTTTGCCATGTAACTTTGTGAAAGTAATTTTATAACTGTGTGGGTAGAACAAAAGTCAGAATGTAACTTGTAAATGCAGACTAGCCAACATTTTCAAAGCAAACGTATGTACGTAAGTTCACTTTGAAACTCTTCAGGTAATTGGCCTGTTACATGCAAAGATGAACTCGCACAAAATTATACCTCCTTTTCGGAGGGCGCAACTTGTATGGGTAAATTTGCATGCATACTTTTAAAAATGTCAGTCTTGCTGACTCTTATGCTTTTATTTGGAAGATGTCGGATTTTAATATATATTTTATAGAGTACCCAGTTTGCTTGGTTTTCTTGTTATTTCTTATGTCCTTTGTTTTATTGTATTTTATTGATTTTTATTTAAAATGTTTACATTTTAATTTATGTATGTCTTTTAATGGAATCTGCTGTGATCTATGGACTGTGCGGAATATACATTTTTTGCAAATAAATAAATACATAAAATGGAACCTTGCTTGGATGAGATGCTGTATAAAAAAATTATTATGAAACCATACATAATTTCGACCTGGGATCTTTCCCTTTCTAAATTAATCTTATGTTTACCAACGCACATACAGGCAATAGGATGCTCTGGTATACCATTTCTACATGTAACACCTTTGTAAACTTGGATTTCAGAGGTTCAAAGCTCAGCAGGGTCTACTCAGACGCCCTTCCAAGTCAATGAAGTGAAAAGATAATTGAATTAATCCATCCCATCTAGCAATGTGTTTGTGTACACTCACTGTTCTTTGAGATTCATTTCTTCCTGTTCTTTCCCTTTCTGGTACAGTGTTTGCTATTCTGGGTAATTCTTTTTCTAGGCTTTCTATTTAGGCTTCCAGTTCAATCAGAACTGAGGCTGGAATCCAGCACCAAGCACCTTCATGCACAATTGGTCAGGGATTTTTCCCCTATTTATATCCCAGGACACCCAGCCCAGTCACTGCAAAGGAAATAGTTTTTGGTCAGGGGTCATGCACCAGGGCTCCTTCCACAGCCCTGTAATCATGGGCTCTAAACTCAGCCCCTAGGCGTCACAATGTGCAATGACTATGATTCCCAAAGAGCAAAAGACCTGAGTCAGACCAAAGCCACTGGCCCCTAACAGGGATTCCATTAGGGGGCAGAGGAGCAGAAGAAACTGAAAATGCATTAATGAGAAAAAGAAATATTCTATTTTGCTCATTTTTTTTCTGGTTTGCTCCATTACTGTAGAGGTTAGTAACAGCGCTAATATATTGCAAAGGAAGTTAAAAGGCATAGAAAGCCCATCCCACTGGGACATAGTCTGGTTAAAAGATTTTCAGTTCCTGTAGCTTCAAGAAGGGAATAAATCAGAAAAAATTAGAAGGAAAAATCTCGCGTTTTTTAAAAGATTTACTTACTTACCTTATCATCGAAGCACCCACGTAAGATACAAAAACATACTATTAAACAAAAATAACCATAAAACACAGACAACAAACTACAGCAATATAATAGCTCAAGCAATAAACATAAACCAGTACATTGCAATCATACATCCCTCTACAGCAAAAGAGGGACCATTTTGTAACAAAGCATAAAATTACCAAGAACAGAGCAGCAGAAAGTCCCCCTCGCCTCAACCAGCCCCCCTTTCCCCTAAATACGGGTGTCATTGAGATCATGGCTGAAATGGTTACACTTAAAAAGTGAGAGAAGTCACAAACAGATGTTTCCACAAGTTTTTGCTTGCATTATTTTTTATGGATTTTTTTTCCATACTGCAAGAAAGAAAAGCTGGGGCAAAAGATGTATTATTCTTAAATCGGATCTTTGGCAAAATGAGACACTGCTCTGTAGTTCGGTGGGAGTATGTTCTTTTCTTGGGGATGAGAATGGATTACACAAAATATTTTATTAGCAATCGTATCACAAAAGGTTATCCACCATTCCTGCACTTCATAAGAGCCTGACTTGTTACTTCCAGTGGTGCCTATTTTAAAACAAAAAAAAGAAAAAGAAAAAGTACTAGGAAGGAACCAGGCTCGACATTAGTGGAAGCAGATTGCCACAGTTCATTAAAGGCCGGATTTTAAAAGGCCTATGTGTGCCTATACTGGGAGATATGCGTGTGGCCGGGCCATGCATACACTGCGCACATTTTCAAAGGTACGCGCAGAAGTAAGACCTGCCAAAAAAGGGGCAGGCCGAGACGGGGTCTGGTCGAAGCGTGGGCAGGCCGGGGATAGCGCCATTAAGGCACTGTCTCGTTGCCGCGCGTGCTGGAAACGACGAACCTGCACAACTTACTGCTGCTCTGGAAAGCAGGTAAGTTGCACAACAAAACAAAAGGGTAGTTAGCAGGGTTTTAGGGGTTGGGGCAGTTAGGGAAAAAGGGAGACAGGTTAGCTAGAGGGTTTAGGAAGTTTCGTCCCAGTCCGCTGCTTCATTGGAGTGGACTGGGAGGAAACTGTGGAAAGGGCCTATCACGTCGCTGCACGCATGTTGTAAAATTCCCCCCCCCCCCCCTTCCCCGTTATGCTTGCGATTCGGCACTCGCTTGCACATGTGCATGCCGATATAAAATCGGGCGCGCATGTGCGCGAGGGCAGTGCAGTTTCTAACATGCACGCGTCGATGCGTGCATGTTAGAAAATCGGCGCGTGCCAAAAACAGCGCGCACATGAACGCCCGCACGCGGCTATTGCAATCTACCTTTAAGATTTCTGGTTGGCAACCTGGCAGAAATTCAGTACTGTGTTTTCTATTTATGTTTCTTATATATCAGATTGAGAAATCAGGTAGGAGATAACAAGCTAACCACGAAAGAAGCATAGAAGGAGGGAGAGGAATCACCTTAAGGCAAATGGGACGGGGGTGGGGGGGCGTGGGGGAGTAGAGGATCTTCCTTACTGTTTACAGTCTTGACTCGTGGTCACTGTTCTTTTCTTTTCCAGAAAGATCTCTAAGTGCTCAAAGGTTGCTTCCACTAGACAGTTGTGCCCATGTCAAGTCAGGGCGACAACTTTTAAACGGTTATCTGCTCGCACGTTATAAAATAGCCTGGATGCGCGTACATGCGTGCACAATTTGAAATGGACGTGTGCATGTGCGCAGAAATGCCGCTTCTACCGTGTAAGTGGGGGGAATTTTATAAGGGTCATGCGGCGACGCTATTCACCATTTTCCCAGTTTGTTCTGAGTTTGCCCAATCAAGGGATAGGACTTCCAAACTCCCCTAATTTAATAGTCACCCTTCCCCACTTTTAGCCCCCGACCCTTAAAACCCCGTTGACTAGCCTAGATTTCTTTTTTTTTTTAATACTTACAGGCTATCCTTAGCAGAAGTAAATGTATGCAGCTGGGGATCCCGTCGCACGCAAAGATGTAAGTGTTTCCGTCCACGCCCTGCCCATACCACGCCCATTCCCCCTCCCCCCCCTCCTCTTTTCAGAACTTTCATTAGTGCGGGTAGCGGGAGATGCCCATGGAGACAGGCGGCTTTTAAAATCCGCTCGGCGCGCACATCTCCCGGTTTGGTGCACACAGGGGCTTTTCAATTTTCCCTTTAAGAGTGGAGGTAGAAAGACTACCGTCTGCCACCCAGCATTTTCTCTGATCCTAGATTGTTTCCTAAATTTTCATTCTGGTTTAGTAGGTCTGTTCAGGGTGGGAGGGGGTAGTTTGTTGGGAGGGGGGGGGGTTGTTTGGTTTTTTTTTAAGGATACAGCAAGTTTGTTTTCTATAGCCAGGGACGACAGTTCTATTTGCTGAAGCTTTCAATTCTGTGGCATGGAGATGGCACCGCTGCTGAAAATTAAAAGGCAAAACTACAGTTCTGTGCTTCCAACACCGTCATCTTCTATTTTGGTTCAACATGGCACAAAAGCAGACCTGTCCACCAGTGACCATGTACTTTTATGAATGACTGCACCATCTGCTTAAAACATTAAGCTGCTGTCATGGAGCCAGCTGGAGTCACGTGCAGATTTTTCGTTCTCGAATAAAACATTATCTGTCAGCATGAAGCTACAGCTCTGTTGCAAAGGGTTCATCGTTACCCATGATGTCATGCCCTTCAAAATTAAATCAGAACAAGCCTATTTTACTACACAAAGCAAATATTAATATTTTGGCCAGCTGAAAGTGCACAATTTACAAATAGTAGGTAATATTTGGATCTTTCAACACAAGAAGTGCTCCAGCTTTCGTCATCGTTCAAATGATTTCACTCTGGCTCCAGTTTCGGCCATTCCCATTCCACAATAAAAACCATCCAACTTAAACACATACTATACGTATGGGAAGCTAGGTTCATTCATGTTTTCATTCTGGTCAGAGACCACACACTTAACTTCCCAACCATCCTATGTATCATTTCCTGCTTCAGTGCTGTAGGTTTTGTTCTAGTAGTTTCTAGGCCTTAGCACGCACTGTGAGTGCAGAAAGTTTCCAGTACTCATGACCTTTGGAAAATCTCAATCAGAGAGAATTTGATGCTAATTCTTGGGGCAATTTTCAAACTATCTGCACTGGGACAATGATCGTGCATTCTTTTTACCTGCATATTTTCTACCACTTCCTAAAGCTAAAGTATATGTGTCTCTTCCTTTCAAAAAATGCAATCTACATACTCACTCCTCCTCCCCCAAGCTAAACACGCCCCTGGGAACACCTCATCTCAATGTGGCTAAAAGTGCATGCACTATGGAGTACCACAGAGACTTGTGGTCACATTAAAGGTTCAGGCAGCACAAATAAAACGCTTTCTAAATTGCTTGGAAAACTGGCCCCTTTATGGCCTCCCCTACCCAAAGCTTGCTTTTGTTTTAGTTAAAATGTTGATTACCATGTACATGCCGTATCGCCCCTCCTTGGGCTCTAGTCTTTTGGCTTTATTGCTCCCACTTCTCAAGCTGCCTCTTAATTCTCAGAATTCTGTCTGTCACAGGTCTGTTTTCCATACAGATATTTTTTTTGTCATGTTCTTTCATCCTTTCTTCTACGGCCCCTTCTTTTTCTTTCTTTTCCTGTTCACGCTGTCATTCTCTCAGGTGCACTACACTCTTTCCTGAAAGGCACTTCCCTCTCATGTTCACAACTCTGCTGCACTCATGCTCTCAGATATGCTTCACTGAACTCTTCTTTCAAGCATCCTTCACTTAACTCTCTCAGAGATTAAAAGAAAAGTCTGCAGCCCCAGCGTCAGTGGCAGGATCTCCCTGGGCCACAGTGATTAAAAAATAACTAGAGCAGATATCTAGAGCTTTGCCTGGCAAACTGAGTCCTGTTTCTCACGGGCCAGAGAAAAAAGCAGATCTCCCCAAGATCAGATGAAGGGCTTGTCACTCAGGGATTGGGCAGACTGACAGGAGAAGGATTTCCCCAAGACCAGACTGGGACTAGCACTTGGGAGTGAAGACAGCGGCAGAAGGAAAATGATCTCCCCTAGACGGAATTGTTTGGGGGTTGCAGCACATGAACTGCAGGAGGATGATCCCCTGAGACTGAGCTTGGCCATGGCACTTAAGGAGTGGTTGCAGCAAGAGTTTTCTCTCCCTAGTGCCAGTTAGAGGCCCAGCCCCCAGGGACAGTAAGAGTGGTGGGAGAAAAACTGGAAGTGTGATGTTGTTTTATTTTAGACTTGTGGCCTATGCACTTTCTCGCCCCTACACTTCGTATCTTCACGCTATAAGCAACATCAGAATGCGCTTTATGAGACAAGGGAGAAAGCAGCTGCTCTAAGTCTTCAGCGCTTGAGGAAGTGGGGCAGACACTGTCAGGCGTGCTCGTACAGCAGGCTAGCACAGGAGGTCAGAAGGAAATAGAAGCTGGGTGGAATGGTCTCAGCTAAGAGTCTACAATCAAAATTGGAAGAGTCGGCATGATTGTTCTCACAATAACATAGTAACAATGGCGGAAAAAGACCAAATGGTCCATCCAGTCTGCCCAGCAAGTTTCTTATGGGAGTAACTGTCGCTCCATGCAGGTTACCCCCAAGCCTTATGTTAAGGGTAGTGATATTAGCAATCCAAACCAAACAACTGTCAAGCCTATAACAAAATTACTGCTACCAATATTTTTACAGGGTGAACAGCCTTCTTGATAATCCATACAATGCTGCTGCTTGAATGTGCTTTGCTTTTGGACTTGGCCTTAGAAGCAGTCCTGAGTTTTTTCCTAATATCTGCATATCAGCACTCTGGACTGTAAAAGTCCAGGGCCCTACATTGGCTGCTGTCTGAATCCAATTCCCTTCCCCCCCACCCCCCGTCATCAAAGCAATAAAAATTCTGCAGTTGCATCAAAATCATAAAAGCTAATTGGTTAAGGACAGTATTCCCTATGCTTTCTGTTAGGGGAAGTAGCTTCTGCTCCATGCAGGTCACCCCCTATGCACCTTTTTCTTCATTTCCAACTCTAGCCTTTAGGGATCCACAGTATTTATCCCATGCCTGTTTGAATTGCTTTACTGTTTTTGTCTTCACCACCTCTTCTGGAAGGGCATTCCAGGCATCCACCAACCTTTCCATGAAGAAATATTTCCTGACATTGGTTCTGAGATGAACCCCTGAAGTTTCATATCATGAGCCCTAGTTCTACTGTTTCCTTTCCAATGGAAAAGGTTCAAAGTTCCTGCATCATTGAAATCTTTCAGGTATCTGAATGTCTGTTTCATATCTCCCCAGGTGTACATATCCAGATCCTTCAGCCTCTCCTCATAAGTCATCCCATACAGACCCCTCACCATTTTGGTGACTCTTCTCTGGACTGCCTCCATCCTTTCTCTATCCTTTTTGAGATACGACCTCCAGAACTGAACATAGTACTCCAAGAGAGGCCTCACCAAGGGTACAAGGGTATCACCACCTCCTTTTTCTTACTGATTGTTCCTCTCCGTATGCAGCCCAGTATTCTTCTAGCTTTAGCTATCGCTTTGTTACGTTGCTTCACTGCCTTCAGATCGCCAGACACTATCATCCTATGGTCCCTGTCCTAGTCTGTGCAAATTAGTCTTTCACTGCCCATCACATACAGCTCTTTTGGAATATTGCACCCCAGGTTCATGACTCTGCACTTCTTGGCATTGAATCCCAGCTGCCAAGTCTTCAACCACTCTTCAAGTTTTCTTAAATAACTTTTCATTCTCTATATTCCTTCAGTTGTGTCCACTCCGTTGCAGATCTTAGTATCATCTGCAAATAGACACACTTTACTTTCTATCCCTTCCACAATGTCTCTCACATAAATATTGAACAGAACCGGTCTTAATCTGATCCCTGTGGCACTCCACTTAACACCGTTCTTTCTTCGGAGTCGGTTCCATTTAACATTACATGCTGTCTCCTGTCATTCAACCAGTTTATAGTGCACTCCACCACCTTGGCACAGAGCCCCAAGCTTCTCATTTTATTCAGAAGCCTCCTATGCAGGACCATATCAAAGGAGGCTCGTGAATAAAATGAGAAGCTTTTAGGAATTCAGCATGCAGATTTTGCAAGACCAATGATTTTGTTCATACAAAGTAAGAAGTAATTGGGCATGTTCTCCAACTGCTTTCCCATGCCATCTAATTGCTCCCAAGAGATTTGCACTGAAACCTGACCTCTCATTAGCATTTTATTTTAATACATAGTACCAAGCTTCTAAAGTTGATGCAATTAACTCCATATGTAGTAGAGCACACTGAGTAAAGATAAGACAATCTCGTAATGCTTACAAAGAAAAATCTTCGAACTCCTGAAGCAAGCCTCTCAGTTTTCAGCTTCCATATCAAGGGCTGTGGAGAGTTCAGAATAAACACCACGGGCTTCTGATGAAGATGCACCGATGAAATGGGCATCAAATGCAGAGTGACCTAAGTGAACAAAACAGGGAGGGTAAAGTGTTATTGAAAACGATCCTACATACTCCTTCAGAGATTAATCATTTTGTAAAGGGGAGATGACAAGGAAAGGCAGGCAGTTACATTAGACACCCAAGCAGCGTTTTTGTGAGCATCTGTATTGAATTAGAAAAGCTGAGTTTTATAAACATTTTATTATGAGAGCTTAATGTATGCTGTGCAAGTTATAATTAAGCTATGAAATAAAAAAAAAAAAAAAAAGCCCAAGAGAATTAAGAGTAAAAATGGGGCATTAATATGTCAATGCAACTGTCAACATTGTTTTCTTGAAAGCTATTGTCTTTCACATGAGATATCACATACAGCAGAAAAGCATCGCTTGTCTTTGATAGGAGGTTCTGTCAGGCCAAACTTGCAGACGGTAACGGTCTTGTACTGAAAACGGCGTTTCATCCAAGGCAAAAAATACCTTTAAGATTCACATGAGTAAGTAGTTTATAAAGCTCTGACTGTTTACTTACAAACATAGAGGGAGCAAGGTCCTCATCATACTCGGCAGAACAGTACAGTTGCAGTTCCCCTGCCTGCTACAACACTTTACATGGGGTGTGTCCTAAAAGGGCAAGATTTTAATCTATCCCACTGAGATACAATGCAGGTAGGGCGTGAAAAATGCTGAGATTCGTGACAAAATAAGATTCTCTTTCCTACTGAGGACGTGCTGGTAACTCCACTCCACCCCAGCCCAGTATTTCAGTAATTTCACTGGCCCATTGCTTTCTGAGGCTCTATAACTGAATCGTGAAAGGGGTCCCAGAACTGAACTCCAGGAGTAAAGGCAGGGTGGACGGCTCGCTGCTACATCATACCTGACAAGCGAAGGATGAAGGAAGGAAGGCAAAAAAAAGATTTTCAGAGACTGCCGCAATTAAATCAGAAAGTCACTTTTTGACTGATGTTGCTGAGCAGCATTATCTGTACCACCCAGAATCAATCATTTTTTAATTTAAAAGTTAGTTTCTCTTTTTGACAGCCCATGAACTCTAGATCCTAGCATTAAAGGCTCTTGGAAAGCATCTCAAGCATGAACTGCCTTTAACATATTTCAACTGGGAACAAACGACGCAATGATCAATTTTTTAGATATCTGATAAACATAAAAAATATTTTTTCTGTGCATGGCAACTTGCAAGTTACTCTGTTGGATCTTGATGGATCTTCCACAGAGGCTCCTTTAAAAAACTATTTCCTGCATATGCCACTCAGAAATGACTGCCAGATTGTATCTATGTATGTGGGACAGGGGTCTCACAGAAGCCTTGGGGGAGATTTCTACACGTTGGGGCCCTTTAACAGGGTGGTGATCCTGGGCGAAGGGGCCCCATCACACAACATTTGGCAGCCTACTGACCTGCGGTATTTTTCCCCCATGGTATTTTACCGTGGGGGAAAATACCATGCTGTTTCCTAAGCTGAGGTACTAAGCACTGCACCTTTGCAAGACCCACAGTATTTTCTTCCTCCAGAATACACCATAGCTTAGTAAATGACCCTCTAAATTAGACACCCAAATATTTTGAAAACTGGCCCCTTAATGCTCACTCCTACAGGGTTTTTTGGAGATCAAACATTACCCAAGTTCCTGTACTAAGAACATTTCAGTGTATCAAACATTAATATTTATTTATTTATTTATTTATTAACTTTTATTTACCGACATTCGTGAAGCACATCATGCCGGTTTACAATGAACTCAGGTGTAATACTACAGGAAGTGGCACTACAGCGGTCACCTTATGTCTTGCTGATCTAATGCCCACTAGAGCCTCTTCATTTAAGCTAAGAAATATTTACTTTTATTAGCTAGAAACTTCAAAGTCATCCAGGGCATCATCTCACATAGGACCCCTATACTTCTAGAAGAGAATGTTCCATCAATGGGAAGCTTAGAAGGTGTGGTATGGTGAGAGGGATGGGCAGAGAGATCTGTGGTATATATGGTGCCTCCATGAGGCACTGGAAGGAGTGGTGTCCTGGGATAGGTTTATATACATTTTGTGGCAGAGATCCATTTAAGGCAGCAAGGGGCTCTATCCTGTCCTGGGATTCCAGTGTGATCTCTGGAAGAGAGGGGCTTCTTTTCCACAAGTAGCAGTAACTTCAGAGACCACCAGAAACCACTGGAAGATTTGTTCTGAACAAGCCAGCCAAGTGTGTGTAACTGAGATTGACGAAAGGGGATTCTGCTGATTTCCTGTTTGGGCAGAAGGAACAAAATCCTTGGTGCGATTTTTGGGATTCTATTGTGAAAATTTGATCTTAAAAAGAATAAGATTGTTGTTTGTAAATGTGATTTTTGAACAAATTGAAGAATCTGTATTGATATTTTGGACTATTTTGATTTTTATCTCTGCTGAACTAAGATTTTTATTAATCTAGTAACCTATCATTTAAAACAGCTATAATACCTAAAGACTGGAGGGTGGCCAATGTGACACCGATTTTTAAAAAGAATTCCAGAGGTGATACAGGACATTTTAGATCGGTGAGCTTGATGTTGGTGCCAGGCAAAATGGTGGAAGCTATTCCTGAATACAAAATCACTGGCAACATTCATAGATATGGCTTAATGGGGAAGAGTCAGCCTGGTTTTAGGAAAGGAAAGCTTTGCCTTACAAATCTATTGGATGTTTTTGAAGGTGTTAATAAACATGTAGATAAAGGTGAGCAGGTTGATATAGTATTTTTTTATTTTCAGAAGGCATCTGACAAAGTCCCCCAGGACAGACTCCTCAGGAATTTACAAAGACAAGGGATAGGAGGCAGTGTCCAGAGTGGACTGGTAACTGGATAAAAGACAGAGGGGAAGACTAAATGGTCATTAATGGAGTACCAAGGGATCAGTACTGGGACCTGTGCTGTTTAATATATGCAGCAATGATCTGGAAAAGAGAACGATGAGTGAGGTGATCACATTTGCAGACGATACAAAATTGTTAAAAGTTATTAAAACAGCAGCGGATGGTGAGGAACTGCAGAAGGACCTTCTGAGGCTAGGAGACTTGGCATCTGAATGGCAGATGAAATTTAATGTGGAAACGTGCAGTGATGCCATTAGAGAAAAATAATCCCAACTACAGATGTACAATGCTGGAGCCCATGTGGACAACACATTGAAATCCTCAGTTCAGTGTGGCGATATTCAAAAAAGCAAACAGAATGTTAAGAATGATCCCAACAGAAATGGAGAATAAAATGGAAAATATCATATTGCCTCTGTATCCAGCTATGGTGCAACCACAACTTGAGTATTGTGTGCAGTTCTGGTTGCCTCATCTTAAAAAGACATAGCGGAACTAGAAAAGGTGCAAAGAAGGGTGAAAAAAATGATAATGGAATAGTTCCCCCGTGGGCAGCAACTCGTCACCAGCCCGAGTGAAGGAACGAAGCAGCGGCACTCTGCCGGGCCCGGCTGGGGGAGAAGGCAGCAACTCGTCACCAGCCCGAGTGAAGGAACGAAGCAGCGGCACTCTGCCGGGCCCGGCTGGGGGAGAAGGCAGCAACTCGTCACCAGCCCGAGTAAAGGAACGAAGCAGCGGCACTCTGCCGGGCCCGGCAAGGGATGGCAGCAACTCGTCACCAGCCCGAGTGAAGGAACGAAGCAGCGGCACTCTGCCGGGCCCAGCTGGGGGAGAAGGCAGCAACTCGTCACCAGCCCGAGTGAAGGCACGAAGCAGCGGCACTCTGCCGGGCCCGGCAAGGGATGGCAGCAACTCGTCACCAGCCCGAGTGAAGGAACGAAGCAGCGGCACTCTGCCGGGCCCAGCTGGGGGAGAAGGCAGCAACTCGTCACCAGCCCGAGTGAAGGCACGAAGCAGCGGCACTCTGCCGGGCCCAGCTGGGGGAGAAGGCAGCAACTCGTCACCAGCCCGAGTGAAGGCACGAAGCAGCGGCACTCTGCCGGGCCCAGCTGGGGGAGAAGGCAGCAACTCGTCACCAGCCCGAGTGAAGGAACGAAGCAGCGGCACTCTGCCGGGCCCGGCTGGGGGAGAAGGCAGCAACTCGTCACCAGCCCGAGTGAAGGCACGAAGCAGCGGCACTCTGCCGGGCCCGGCTGGGGGAGAAGGCAGCAACTCGTCACCAGCCCGAGTGAAGGAACGAAGCAGCGGCACTCTGCCGGGCCCGGCAAGGGATGGCAGCAACTCGTCACCAGCCCGAGTGAAGGAACGAAGCAGCGGCACTCTGCCGGGCCCAGCTGGGGGAGAAGGCAGCAACTCGTCACCAGCCCGAGTGAAGGCACGAAGCAGCGGCACTCTGCCAGGCCCGGCAAGGGATGGCAGCAACTCGTCACCAGCCCGAGTGAAGGAACGAAGCAGCGGCACTCTGCCGGGCCCAGCTGGGGGAGAAGGCAGCAACTCGTCACCAGCCCGAGTGAAGGCACGAAGCAGCGGCACTCTGCCAGGCCCGGCAAGGGATGGCAGCAGTGGGTTTCTGCTGGGTCTAGCAGGAGGAAGCAGCAGTGTCACCAGAGTAGGTCACTAATTTCCATATTGGCCCAAATAAATATTATCTCAGTTTAATGCAGTATATAAAATAACAGCTAAATTTTAAATTCCCTGCATGCGGGGAAAACGGGGGTTATGCACGTGGCTGGTCCTTGTGCACACTGCACGCATTTTAGAAGCAGCCCTAATACGCACTCAAGAGCCAGACCTCTATCAAGGGGCGGTCCCGGGGCGGGGAGGGGCGGAGCTGGAGGCTGCCGGTACAGTGGCCATTTGCTGCTGTGCCAGGGGATTGCGTACCGGCAACCTGCTGGTGCGAACGTTATAAAATTGCATGTCCATGTGCACGTGTCGAGTAGTGTGCGCACATGGAGGAGCGCGCATATTTTTTAAAAATCTACCCTTAAAGTACTAGCCATAGAGTTTTATTCACTTGCTTCCAAATGGCTTAATTATAATAAATGGCCTATTCTTTACTATCTCTTTCTTTATATGGTATTCTCCAATGCTCAGCAGATGCAGAAAGTTCATGAAATATGACGCAGGAAGGAGTACCATGAATCATTGAATCTAAACTCTGTTATTCTCTTGGGCTCTCTCTTCAGCTGAAAAGGAGCATTCAAGCATTCAGGGCAAATGATGTCAATCAGCGTCCATGAAATACAAAAGGGAAGAGCAGTAACTGCTGAGAAAAGCTCAAAAGAAACATTCCTAGAGTGAGCAATAATGGATGACTGATTAATGTTGTACTATGAATATGACGAGTATGAGGGGTCTTCCTAGCAGGATAACGGTGCAGTGATTCAGCTCGTGAGATCATGGTTTGGGGCTATAGGTCCAGCTGTATTCATGGAGACCAGGGGGCACGCAAGGGTCATCAATCACTTAGGGATGGCTGGAAGTTGAGTTAGCTTGAATAGTTCCCAAAATGTATGAAATAGGTTAGGATTTCAAAGCAGATCTCCCATTAAGTGCTCTACAAGCAGGAGGTGTCCTTGTGTTCCCAAGGAGAAATATCAGGGATAAAATTAAAGATCACAAATTATGGTCCCATATGAAATCTCCAGGTGTGTGAACTTATGTAGTATAAATTTATAAGTAAATTGTTAGATTGTCTATCATTACTTTCCAATTTTAGTAGATTGCTTATTGTTCTAAAATGAAAGAAAATAAAAGTGTATTTAATGCTTCCTATAAGATATTTATGTGCTACTGAAGATATATATTGCAGTTTGCACATATGGGAGTTATTTTCAAAAAGGTTTAACTCCAGTTTATAAATATGGCAAAACAAAATTACATTGAAATACAGTCCAATATATTTATATTTCGGTACAATATCAGGAATTATAGTTTGAGTCCTATAGATGACCAACCTAACTAAACTTATATTTTTCAAACATTAACAATGGTAATCAGTTGTACATTTTTCAACTGCCAGTTAAAGATAATCACCAAGATCCCCTCCCCCCTTCATTATTCTGATCTGTATTTTGTCTCTGAGGAGAAATAACTCTTTAAATAGTTCTTAAAATCCCGCCGACTCAGCCATGTCCATCATCAGGGCCGCCCTTAGGGGGTGGTGAATAGAGGCGACCGGCCTGGGCCCAGCCCATTAGGGGACCCCGCTTCGCCGTAGCAGCTGCATCCCCAGCGCTAAAAATTCAGTGTTCCAGAGCCTCGGGCCCCACACCCTACTCAAATCAGCCTTGCCCGTTACTATAAACCAAGCGCCGTGATAATTCCCATTAGATCACTCATAAGCAGAAATTTATATCTTTTATCTCTCTCCCCCTCTAGCCCCCAAATATTTGGCATGCTTATAAGGGAAGGTGAAGCGGATTTTGTCAGACTTGGCGGGGAATGAGAGATAGACTTGAGGATAATCAGTGGTAAGAGACATTAATTACATCTATGAAAGGATTACACAAGCGATAGCTAGGGACCTTCGTTTTCAGTTTTATTTTATTTTTCATGAGAATTTTAATGCTATAACAAAAAAAATATCAGTGGAAAAATATACATATGTTGGCAAAAGTTTACATTTTATTTCATTTGTTTCTGAATGTCAGCTACCTCAAATACCGGAACTGGGTTTGTTAGGATACCTTGTAAAACTTTAATTACTCAAAAATATGTGAGGAGATGGTGTTATATCATTTTTGTTAGCACAGAGAGTAATTTTCAGATTCTGGAAATTGAACGGGATCTTTTTTTACAGCTATTTTCCTTTACTGCATCATATGAGCATTTAATGGCAGACTGTTGAAAACTAAAAAATAAAATGTGGGCTAACTTTTTTATATTCATTGACATTTAAACATTGAATTTGATCTTTAATTTGACTTAACGTATGCCTCCAGGGTGACTATGGAGGATTTGCTGGGGTAGGGGGAGGGATAGTGGAGTTTTGTTTCATTTATTTGAGGTCATGTGATTTAAAATGGGGAAACACAACTTTGTGTACAACCTTACTGGGTCACTAGATGGTGGACTAGATCTGTAATCTACATGGGCTATGCTTTAATGGGCTTAGGTTTAATGTGAGAGGTTAAAAATACATTGCTATACTTTAAAACGGAGAAAGTTCTGGCCTGGGTGACGTCAAGCAAAGGACACTTGGGAGAAAGGCTAGTGTGGGAAGAGTAATTGGTAGCCCTTGCTACTGGGAGGGTGCATTTGGAAAGCTTAAAGGTTTATCTTATTCTGTATAATGGGGACATTTCCAGAGCATGGGTAAAGGACTGGGCTAGAAGGACTGTGTGAGTAGCATGAGTGGTAGAGTGACTCTCAGTCAATAGCAGTGCATGGTTAGAGTGGTATCAAAACTAATGTTTGCCTTTGAGGAAGGGCCACTCACTAAGGAAGGAGCTTGAACAAGGGGGCATCTGAGGGTCCAGGCCACAGGAGTGAGTGGGGTTACATTTGGTACTCTTCCCAGGAGTGCACTTGGAGAGTTGAAAAGAGAATGTTGAGCAGAGAGCACCTGGTTGCTTCCAACAGCCCTAAGGTGAACAGAAGTAAAGAGTGCACCTGGAGAAAGGGGAGTGATCATGCAGAAGTTGTGTTCCAGAGTGAGAAGATGTTTGGAATTTGGAACTTGTACTCAGGAACTGTGAGGGAAGGGGGAGTGTGCTGGCTGGACCTAGGGGAAGAGGCACTAGGGATGGGCACTCATTGCGTCATTCTTTTTGGCATTATATGCATATCTCACGAATGGATAGTAGGAGCGCAAAACGGATGATGTGCTTCTATGTAGTCGACAGACTATTATCCATTTATGTGATATGCACGTACCACCAAAATGAATGAATGAATGAATAAAACTAATGAAGCAATGAATGCACATCCCTAAGAGGCACTGCCTGGTTATTTCATCACAGAGCTCAGGACCAGCATTATGCCCAAGGGAGGGAAGTGTACTATCCTGGAGATGCTCCTGAAGTGTGATGAGTGGATTTTGAGCTGCTTCTCAAGTGTGAGTATGGATTTGTGCAACTTCTGTGAAAGAAAAGAGATACATATAGGACCTATAGGGTCCAAGAAAGGATAGACTTTGTGAAGAAATTTTGGGGCGGGAGAAGTGAGAGAGACTGCCCCTGTGGAGAATTTGGGGAAGAGAGACTGTGAGAAATTGAATTAGAGCTGCAGAGGTTCTGGAGTAACAAAAAGTGATATGCAACTTCTAGTAAGGAACAGAATTTGGACTGTGATACTGAACAGTATGGAAAGAAAATGGACTGTGATTTCACTTTGAAATTTTCTTTACTGCTGTTTTTGAGTTTTCTGGGTTTAAAGACAAATGTTTTATTTTTTATGGACACTGGAATTTTTTGGAGAGGTCCTCAGGACAGTTTGGCCTGACAGGGAAAACTGTCCCCAGAACTGAAGTGTACTCCCATCTTGGAGGTGCTGCCCCCAGTGCTCCCTAAGGCTGGGAAGGTGACCTCCAGGGAACTGATTGGGTAATCTGAGGATTGCAAATTTATAGAATTGCGAGTTGTTTTATTGTTTCACACTAAAAATTCTGAAATAGTAAAATATTTTAAAGTATAAGAAACATACAGTAGGAAAAAAAAATAAAGACACAAGAGGAAACAATAGAGCCAGAAACAGGAAAGTTGGTATTCTGAGCAAGCCAGATCGAGTTTCTCCTTTAAGCTTAGCAGCTAGCTTCATTTCAAACTATAATTTTACAAAAAACTGTTGAGGTGCTTTATGTGTGGGATGAAATCTTATTAGATTTCTCTTCATCCCCCTCCCTGGATGAATGTGACTCAACCACCTGTGAAAGGTTTATTGCAATACTGTGCAAATTGCAAATGCCAAGGACAGCAGGGGATAGTTTGCAGTGAAATTAATAAGAACAGGAAGGCAGCTAGTGGAAAATGGTTTAATTCCTCTCTCATATTTCATCTCTCGAATTTTCTGGGCTATCAACTTTCACAAGAGGAAAGAATTCAGATCACTTTGTGCAGCACTATAGCAAGACAACTTGAATTCTTAACTACTGACAGTAACTATGAAAAATTATTTTCCCTATCCCAGCTGCCAGTTTTACTATGTAGTTATGGATGGAAACATGAAGAAAAATAAACAAAAGTCCTATGAAATAGGACAACATGTTTCAGACATGAGTTTTCAATTTATTATAGTTTCTTAGTCAAACCTTTCACTAGCAATAATACAACACTTTAACCTAGCTAACTTAAAAATCTGCTACAACAAGCTCCCCTGTCAGTATTGTAGCTCTGAAACACAGTGCTACACTCCCTTAGGAGGATGGAATAACTCCTCACCAAAGACCGTCTGCCCCCTTCCTTCCAGCTAGGCCCCATCAAGAAGACCTCAAAGTTTCTACATCTTCCTGGCAGCTGAACAGGGAGTTAGAGGACAACTAAGAATGCAACAGCTGGCAGAAAGCCTCAGAGTTCAGGAAAGCTAAAATGGGCACAGATGGGCAGGCTAGTTGGATCAAGTGGTCCTTTACTGCCGACATCTTCTAGGCGCTTTTTCAGTGACTCCGCTGTATCACTGTGTACTGTGGTGTATGGAGAACTTGGATTGCATACGTCTGTCCATCAGGGCCAACGTGAATGATGCAATCTGAGGTCCATACCTCATAAGCACCATTGCTGCTGCAGGCAACCCCTGCAGTTGTCCGTTCAGCACTACAGGGGAAGGGAAGAATGGTTCAGTCTCAGAGGAAGATTTCTTAACAACACTTGCTCGGCAAAGAGCCAAGGAACTGCCCTGACATCATCTTGAGGAAGGGAGAAAATAGCCTAAAAAGACAAAATACTTTATTCTATCCTCCCAAAGGATATGGTGTTATAGTACAGCCAATATCTCCTCCTCATGGGGCATTTCAACCAAGCCAACTATTGTCAAATCTCCAAAGTAAACAGAATTTAATGTAAACGTGTATGCATTCAACACTGCCATACTCGTTCATTTTATACCATGCTGCTGTTATAGAGGGCAATGTTCAAACTGTCTGCCTAGGACAGGGGTGGTCAACTCTGGTCTTCAAGAGCCAAAAACAGGTCTGGTTTTCAGGATCTCCATAATGAATATGCATGCAATATATCTGCATACAACAGAGGTAGTGTGTGCAAATCTATCCATGCATATTCATTCTAGCCAGACCTGTTTGTGGCTCTCGAGGACCAGAGTTTGCCAGCCTTGGCCTAGCTGCAAAGTCCACCTCATTTTTTAAAGCTAAGTATGGGCCGAATTTTAAAAACCCTATGCACACCGGGTCTATTTTATAAAGGCCCTGCGACGTGCGTAAAGCCCTGGGACACGTCTAAGTCTTGGGGCTTTATAAAAGGGTCGGTCCGGGGGCAGGGCGGGGGAGGGACCAGAGACCACCGGCATAGCGGCCCAGAGCAGGCGCAAAAGGTAAGTTAATAGAATTGGGGTGGGGGGTTAGGATAGGGCTAGGGGGTGGGAGGGTTAGGGAAGGGGTGGGAAGGTTAGTTTAGGGGGAAGGGAACAGTGGAAGGCACCCCCTTGTGCGCGCCGAACCCTGATTTTATAACATGCGCGTGCATGTTATAAAATTGGGCGTACATGTGTGTGCGCCGGGTAGTGCACACACACATATGCGCCCACGCATATGTTTGAAAATCTACCCCTATATGCGTACATTCCCTTTGAAACGTGCCTTGGGTACAAAGCAACCCTGGACTTTTTCATCTGCTTTTGTCTGTGGGTGGAATTTCATTGCAAACTAGCAGGCAGGGATTTGAAAGTCCCATGTATGTGTGGGATTTTCTGATCTCGCCCAAAACACTTCCCCAGGACTGTCTCCCCCTCAATCCAGCTAAAAAGGGCACAGGTTAGGGAACCCCACACAGACTTTTAGTTGAAGTGAAAGAAAGCAATGTTCAGACAGTCAATTTACCCCTGTAAATGGCTTTGAAAATTGTCCACATTATATATATAATTATTCTTTCAACACAATGATTCATGTTGGCAAAAAATATAACACCTTAATGCTAGAAAGGTTTTCTTTTCATTTCTGATTTAATTACTCAATACACTGTTGTCTAATGCTTTAAAAGCTATAAATCACAGTAGCAACATGCAGTTGATAATCTCTGCACACAAACATCTCTCAAGATAGAAGAATGTCTTATCTGGCAAGTAGGCTTTTTATTCTCTTTACAATTCATTAACACAAGACCATAAAAACATAAAATATGACATGTTTAGTCAGAACAAAGATCTATGGTGCCCAGCATCTCATCTCTGACGGTGGAGAATCCATGTCACAGATACCCAGCACATCCCCAAAATCAGCAAATCCATTTCTTGTTGCTTGCTCTCAGAGGTAAGTGGTGGCTAATAATGGTGAATGGGCTTTCCCCCCCAGGAACCTATCCAAGCTCCTTTTAGATGCAGCTATGCTAGAGACCTTGACCATGTCCTCCGACAACAAATTTCACAGATTGACTGTGCTTTGAGTGATAAAAATGCCTTTTCCAATTTGTTTTAAATCTAGTACAATTTGACAGGGTAAATAACCAATCTTTATTTACCCATTTCACCCCACTTATCTTTTAATAAACCTCTCATAGCCCTTCTCAGTTGTCTCTTCTCCAAGCTGAAGAGCCCTAACCTGTACAACCTCTCCTCATAGGGGAGATGGTCCGTTCCCTTGATCATTTTTGTCGCATTCCTCTGCACCTTTTCTAGTTGTGCTATGTCGTTTACAAACAGAACAGCACACAGCGCTTAAGGTGCGGTCGCAACACGGATCAGTACAGAGGCAATATGATATTTTCTGTTTTATTCTCCATTCTTTTCTTTTCAAGTCATTCTATTCTAGCACTCTGCTTTTCTGACTGCTGCCACACACTCAACTGAAGATTTCACGTTATTATCCACAATGACTCCGAGGTCTTTTCCCTGGGTGGTGACTCCTAATGCACAACCCAACATCGTAAACCTGGAGTTGGGATTATTTTTCCCTAAGTGCATCACTTGGCCCTCATCCACATTAAACTTCATCTGCCAACCAGGTGCCCAGTTCCCCTGCTCCTCAATCTGTGCGGTTTTTTTTTTTTAACAACGCTGAACAACAGCTCTGTATCATTTGCATATTTAATCCCCTCACTTATTGATCCATTTTCCAGATCATTTCTGAATATGCTGAACAGCAAAGGTCCCGTTATCATGTCTCTGAAGTCTGCAGAGTTCTCCGGCTGATGCTTTTAATGTGAACAGGGTTAAAGAGAGCTGCAAAGGTTCCTGTTTCCCAGGAGACGAGAGTTTCATGGAAGGCTGCGCATCGCCACAGCAACCAGACTGGGAAAACAGTCCATGGCCTGCTGCCCCGCTCCTCTGGTAAAGCGATCTGGGCTCAGAAAGAAAGGCTGTGGCACACAAACGCTGAAAAACCATCAAAAGAAGCAGCCCTGCCCAAGTACCATTTTGTTTTGCTCACTTCAAGGCAGCGAGTCAGAACTGAAAGGGGTTCTGTTTACGCAAGATAAAACTGTAGGTGAATTAGCAGTGCTAATTCAAGGGCCTTTAGAAACCCTCACGGCACATTGTCCATCCTAACCATTACAGATCTGGGTTAACGGGCTGCTGTAAAAACAGGCTGAGCTGTAGGAGGTTTCAGTACCCATGCTAAGGCAGCTGTTCATCCAAGGGAGGAAGCCATTTCTGAAGTCTACAACCAAGAGACCCAAAAAAACAAAACTCAAAACAGCAAATGACTATTGTGCAGCAAAAGTCATTTATACCAACTTTATTAGCAGTAGAATGAATATATCAAGTTAGTTCTTTCCGATTCCGACAATACTGAAAAACAACCTAAGCTGCAATAAGAATAAAAAGATGGACATTTGGGTGGCCCGGTGGCAGAGAGCTGTGCTGGGCTCTCCTGAGCCTCCGCTGTCTGTTGGGGTGGCATGGCGTGGGCGCGTGCAAGGACCCTAAGGGAGGCACGACAGACCCAGGGGCAGGAGTGACCCCCCTTTTGGTTTATGAACGATGATGCCGAAGGGTTAAGTCTAGGAAACGTTTTCCCTTCCAGCCCTCACCAGCAAGGGAGCCCAGGATTACTCATAGTGAGACGGTTACAATAGTAAGTTGTGCTGAGGAGAAGGAAGAGGGAAAACACTGAAAAAAAGCCAATAATATATTAATGGCTATCTACAATGATAATCTCTTGCAGCTAGAAGTATAATGACCTTAAATCCTCATTAGTGAGTGTTCAGGAATAATCCTCATCTGATATTTGTAGATGCAGATTACACCTGTTCAAGTTCACGGTTCTTTTCAAAGTGTTATCCCTCTGGGATAATAATAATGAAAACAAGTGGTGAAAAAGCAAATCCTAAATGGTTTAAGATTTAAAAACACGCATCTCTCTCAAAATTATATGTCTTCACATCTGGTTAGCCATGTCTATCTCCTCTTCTCCTTGTATCTGGTTCCTCCACTGTATCTGACTGCCTTCCGCCCTTTCTCTTTTTTTTTGTAAATCAGGGCTCCCTCCCTGCCAGCAGGGAGTACAGGCCTATGGAGCTGAATCGGCTCTGCTATCAGGGATTCCAGCAGAGTGGTGCTCCAGTGCCACTAACACTCACCTTATTGGGCCTGTAAATGGGGAACGTGTCTGGGATGGGGGATGAAATGCAAGAAACATAAAGATGAGACAGCAATAATAGCGTTACCAGAACAAGGCAGAAGTGATGAGGCATATTACCAGTCAGCTGCTCTGGTAATTCTTATTTTGCATCCATGATGGAACCAACAGTGGCAATGCTGAGAGTGGAATTGTCGTCTTAATAACTGAGCAGTAAAACCCAGATATGCTTGTTAAAACGGTTTTATTTCCCCCCTCTTCTGTTGCTCACAAGTCAGTGTGCACTAGGTTCTGGGTACTGTCATTATTGCTATGTGGGCCTGAGCCCCAACGGAATCATTTTAAGTTTGGTGCTGTGGGGGAGGGGATCGTGTTGGGTGGAGCCGGAAGGCACTCGATGTGGGGCTGTGATGGAAAGATCTAGGGGTGTTGGGAGGGCCCAGAGACCCTTGTCATCTTGAAGGTGTTGGGGGATGGGGAATCAGGAGGCACAGAAGCCCTTATTTGAAGGAGGAGGTAGACTTCCCACTCTGCCCGGCCCCTTCGCTTTGGGTCAGCAGGTACAGGGAAATCTGAGCTGCCGAAGGCAGCAGTGCTGGCGGGGCTGTGCCATCTTTAAAGTGAGCAAAGTAACGATGCCGGATTCCGCAGCCCTAGTGATGCGGCTCCCATGCTGGTGAATACATAGGCCCCAAATTTTGAAAGACATCTTCAGCAAAGATGGGAAAATAAACAAGTAGCCCGTGAGCCAGGCTCAATGCAGCTTGGGAGGTAAAAGCTTGTTTCTTCAATGCTGAGAACTTAATGTGGAGACACCAAAAATATAAGAACTATCTTCACAGGGCTAGTAAGAATGAAAGCACGAAAATCTGAGCAAAAAATTGCAAAGTGGCACAAAGCACTGGCAGTGTGAAAAAAAAAGACAGCAGACAACAGACAAGACTTTAAAAGAATGATTGTGGTCCAGTACTAGCGGCTCAGTTGCACCACATGCAGCCCTCTCTGTTTAGTTCTGGCATTGGAGAATTTGTTGAGCGAGGCAAGGCGTGTGAAGGAGGCCATCCCAATCTACTGAAGCTGCATTGGGAAATCTGGTAGCTGAAGCAATGTCAGGAGAAGAGGTGTGAAATAGGTATGGGTATGAGTCATGGCTATGCATGAAAAATCGGCCCTGAAGGATGTCAATACCCCCAGTTATGCAGCTGGGCCCTTCCTAAGCAGGCTCCAAACCTTTTCAGTCCTTCCTCCTCCTCCCTTCTACACTTTCTTACCCTTAAACCCTCTTGAACTGGAGTAGAACCGTTGAATATCACTTTTCAGTAATAATACATCAGTTTATGGGGATTATGAGTAAACAATTTTTGCAGAGGAAGAACTGGAGCCATTGTTAGAACCTTCATTGTCTGTAGTTTTAGAAAATAGAGCTTGTGGCAAGATGTCTTTTTCTACAGATAGGAGCCAGATCTCCTTTGGCCGCTCAGAAGCCTACCACAGATACATAAAATTTTACTCCAAGAATATACAATTTTAGCGCTCCAGTGGGAAAATGCTCTTGCTTCCACCAAAAGTAATTGCATTCCACATGAACTATTGCTGTTTACAATTGATTCACGCTATTTTGAGGTAGAACTGGTATTAATTATAGAAGAAATACTTTCATTTAATGCCAGTTGCATCAAACTACTTTTCTCTGCACTATACATTCAGACCTATTTTTCCAAGTCAAACAAAAATGTGTAAGTCTTCTTGGGTGTATCCTTGTAACATCCCCGTTCACCTAGCAGCTAAAGCTTCATGCAGGGCATTTTCAGACATTTCAACCTTCTCACTAAGTTAGGCACTGACCTGTGCTCCGGCTTATCAAAGTGTCAAAAATGCACTCTCTGCTAAATTTAATGAACATTTTGGGAGGTCGCACATATTAAGGCTCCAACTGGCAGTACTGCACTCGCGCCACACTGCTCATTAACCGATGGCAGGATCAACTTCTGGACAAGCAGTTAAATATGGTGGGCATTCTGCCTTAGTTTGTGTTACAGGGTTTTCCCCTTACTAATTTTCGATGTCCCTTTGCTCATCTGCAGGTCAGCCCTCAGGCAATACTGTCTCTATGACTTCCATACACTTAATCCAGTCCTGCATTGTAATCATGGCATTAAGATCTAAATAAATGGGGGTACTTGCATCCTCCAGGGCACATTTTTCATAAGAACATAAGAAATTGCCATGCTGGGTCAGACCAAGGGTCCATCAAGCCCAGCAGCCTGTTTCCAACAGAGGCCAAACCAGGCCACAAGAAACTGGCAATTACCCAAACACTAAGAAGATCTCATGCTACTGATGCAATTAATAGCAGTGGTTACTCCCTAAGTAAAATTGATTAATAGCCGTTAATGGACTTCTCCTCCAAGAACTTATTCAAACCATTTTTTAACCCAGCTACACTAACTGCACTAACCACATCCTCTGGCAACAAATTCCAGAGCTTTATTGTGCGTTGAGTGAAAAATAATTTTCTCCGATTAGTCTTAAATGTGCTACTTGCTAACTTCATGGAATACCCCCTAGTCCTTCTATTATTCGAAAGTGTAAATAACCGAGTCACATCTACTCTTTCAAGATCTCTCATAATCTTAAAGACCTCTATCATATTCCCCCTCAGCCTTCTCTTCTCCAAGCTGAACAGCCCTAACCTCTTCAGCTTTTCCTCATAGGGGAGCTGTTCCATCCCTTTTATCATTTTGGTTGCCCTTCTCTGTACCTTCTCCATTGCAACTATATCTTTTTTGAGATGCGGTGACCAGAATTGTACACAGTATTCATGGTAATGGAACATACCCATGACCGAAAGCAGTGGGTCTTCTCCCCATCCTGGGCCTCCCTCACCCACCTTGCCTCTCTCAACAAATGCTCCAAAGCCAGAACAAAACAGAGGGGCTGCATGTTCTGCAACCGAGCACTGCAGCAAAGCTGGACCATGTAATTTATAGCTAGCTACTACATTCAAAACAGAGGAGAGCCTTCCTCCCTCTGCGCCCAGCAGCCCTCTCCCACTGTAGTGGCTGGTCGCCCTCTCCTTTGACTGGTCACATAAAACTGGAGTCCATCCTTCAAGAATATAATATAATAAAAGAGAGGCCAGTCTGTCCTCTAAAGTAAAGGAGCTGGGGAAGAGGATGCAACTTGGCCTTCAATTCATGTAATTAGTTGATATTAATTTGACCTCATAATACAGCGAATCTCCTGAAAGCAGCATCAACTCCTACAGAGTGAAATTACTCTTGGCTGGAATAAGAATAACTGTTTCCTCACCAGAACACTTTCTGGTGATAACAATAAGCAATCTGTTATGGATCTGATCTCCTTTTCCCCTCTGGTCCTATGCATGCCAAAAATGAGATTTCCACCTCTTTGTTACTGAAATCATAGGGAAAAGTCTATTTTCCCACCGTCTGCTGTTTATCAAAGCTTCCATCAACTATACCTTCACCATAATTTTGTTCTGTGCCCTTATGTCATGCTCCCTGTGTTGCCCTGCCTTTGATATTCTTTCATTACTCTTCCCCACCTAATTTTTTTCACCACTGGCCAATTCCAATTACTTCTCTGTCCCTGTGTAGGCCCTTTCTTCTCTGGGTCAGCACGCCAGAGAGTCTAAACACTGACTTGGTCTTGCAGATGTAGGTACCTCTTCCTGTAAAGGACAGTGATTCTTTCTGGTTGGGGTGTCGAATACAGAGACTCTTAAAACAACAGTCTAGAAAAGGAACCAAGTTTTATCCCACTGGTCAGACTTTCCAATTCACAGCACCACAAGAGGCATAGAGCTTCCAATTATACACAAATGTGTACGCAAATTGCTTAAAGGCACGAATGCAGGTGGCCACTTCCCAGCTTGATAATATTCATACTCTTCTATCTACAGTTCAGAGATATGCTTCATCTCCTTAATCTATAGTGAGGGACTTAGAGGTGCTCGCGCAGCCATAATTTACTATATCAGAGATGCCTGCAACACACAGGAGAATGCGTACCTTCTTGGAGCAGTAAACTGGGATAACTGGAACAGCTTCCATTTTTGTAGCTCCTCCACACCAAAGCATGCAATCTGCTGCTCTAGAACACACACTCTTACTCTAAGTGTAGCCTCCTACTGGAGTAAACCCAAAGCACACCCTGACTAGACTATTCCAGAGCTTCTGCAATCATCCAAGAGGACTGCAACAGTGGGCTACACTTGCACTTTTCACTTTCTTTTTGTTGTTGATTTTGGCATTTGATTTTCCATTATCAATTTGTTTCCTTTCCTGTGCCTCTCCTCTCCCATTTCTATACCTTCCACTAGTGACCTCTCCAGCATACATTCAGGTCCCCTTACCATCTGCCCTCCAGTGCTCTCCTCCCCCTAAGAAGTCTTATTGTGCCCCTGCTGTTCCATTTTCCTGTCTCAACTCATCTCATCTTATCCTTTGGCTCCCTTCTGTTGTTTTTACCCATCAACTGGCAAAGTCCCCTCTATGTCAGCAGCTTCCATCCCCACCACTATGATTCTGCGGACACTGTAGACTCGATCCGCTTTGCACTGCTGCTGTACAAGTTAATACTGAAATTTTATTCCTTTCCCCTTGTTGTGCTGCAGGGTTTGTTCAAAATAAAGCTACAGTTGTACCTATCACAACCCTGAGAGCAACAATAGGTCACAACAATGGGAGCAACAACAGGAGACCTGAACGAACAGGACATAGATATGCATCAAGTGCCATCTGATTTTTGACCCTTTGGAAGTATATATGCAACCTAAGAGCACTGAAAGGATTAATACAGCTCCTAGTGAAGTCCAAAAGCTAAGAACCTGTGGATTTCCACAATTTCCTGTCTTTGTAACCTATCATTAAAATCATCCATTGTACCTGAAGACTGGAGGGTGGCAAATCTAACCCCAATATTTAAAAAGGGCTCCAGGGGCAATCCAGGAAACTATAGACCAGTGAGCCTGCCTTCAGTGCCAGGAAAAATAGTGGAAACTAATCTAAAGATCAAAATCACAGAACATATAGAAATACATGGTTTAATGGAACACAGTCAGCATGGATTTACCCAAGGGAGGTTTGTCTCACAAATCTGCTTCATTTTTTTGAAGGGGTTAATAAACATGTGGATAAAGGTGAACCGGTAAATGTAGTGTATTTGGATTTTCAGAAGGCGTTTAACAAAGTCCCTCATGAGAGGCTTCTAAGAAAACTAAAAAGTCATGGGATAGCAGGTGGTGTCCTTTCATAGATTACAAACTGATTAAAAGACAGGAAAGAAAGAGTAGGATTAAATGGTCAATATTCTCAGTAAAAAAAGGGTAAACAGTGGAGTGCCTCAGGGATCTGTACTTGGACTGGTGCTTTTCAATATATTTATAAATGATCTGGAAAGGAATACGATGAGTGAGGTAATCAAATCTGTAGATTATACATAATAATTCAGAATAGTTGACTCACAAGCAGATTGTGATAAATTGCAGGAGGACCTTGTGAGACTGAAAGATTGGGCAGCCAAATGGCAGATGAAATTTAATGTGGACAAGTGCAAGGTGATGCATATAAGGAAAAATAATCCATGCTGTAGTTACACGATGTTAGGGACCATATTAGGAGCTACCACCCAAGAAGAATATGAAATTATCGGCTCAGTGTGCTCTGGCAGTCAAAAAAGCAGACAGAATGTTGGGAATTATTAGGAAGGGAATGGTGAATAAAATGAAAAATGTCATAATGCCTCTGTTTTGCTCCATGGTGAGACCACACCTAGAATACTGTGTACAATTCTGGTCGCTGCATCTCAAAAAAGATATAGTTGTAATGGAGAAGGTACAGAGAAGGACGACCAGAATAATAAAAGGGATGGAACAGCTCCCTTGTGAGGAAAGGCTAAAGAGGTTAGGGCTGTTCAGCTTGGCTGAGGGAGGATATGATAGAGGTCTTTAAAATCATCAGCGGGTAAATGTGAATCAGTTATTTACTCTTTCGGATAATAGAAGGACTAGGGGGCACTTCATGGAGTTAGCAAGTAGCACATTTAAAATTAATTGGATAAAATTCTTTTTCACTCAACGCTCAATTAAACTCTGGAAATTTGTTGCCAGAGGATATAGTTAGTGCAGTTAGTGTAGCTAGGTTTAAAAAAGGTTTGGATAAGTTCTTGGAGGAGAAGTCCATTAACTGTTATTAATCAAGTTGGCTTAGGGAATGGCCACTGCTATTACTGAAATCAGTAGCATGGGATCTTCTTAGTGTTTGGGTAATTGCCAGGTTCTTGTGGCCTGGTTTGGCCTCTGTTGAAAACAGGATGCTGGGCTTGATGGTCTGACCCAGTATGGCAATTTATTATGTTCTTACATTCTCTGTCATCTGCTTATCATTCTAATGGGTTAAACCATCCCCCTTCCCCCATATTTGATTCACTTGTATGTTTGGCCACCATCATCTTTTATTCTAACCTGCTCATTTTGTTTGGACTTGAGGAAGGGAGTGTTATCTCCCAAAAGCTAGTCATGAAATGCATTAAGTTAGGTCAGAGCTTTCCAAATCAGTCCTGGGGTCCCGACAGTCAGTTGGGTTTTCAGGATATCCACAATGATCGTTGGCTATCTCCTGATATTTTGGGGTTTAAAAGAAGGATGACTTTTTGAAGTTACATCTCCCAGTATTTTTTCATCACTCTAGTACATATAATAGCACACATAATTTAGTGCATATTGGGCTGGATTTTAAAAACTCTACACGCGTAAATCGCCTTACGCGCGCCGGGCCTATTTTATAAAGGCCTGGCAATGCACATAAAGCCCTGGGATGTGTCTAAGTCCCAGGGCTCGCAAAAAGGGGCAGTCCGGGGGCAGGGCGGGGCCAGAAGCCTCCGACACAGCGGCATTTGCCGATGTGTCGGAGGGTCGCGTGCCGGCAGGCTGCCTCCAGGCAGGCACAAAAAGTTTGATAAAAATTTTAGGAGGGGTTAGAGTAGGGCTACGTGGGGGAAAGGTTAGGGGAAGGGTTGGGAAAGTTAGGTTAGGGGGAAGGGAAGTTCCCTTCCAGGCCGCTCTGATTTCGGAGTGACCTGGGAGGGAAGGGAGGAAGCCCTTGCGCGTGCCTGTGCACGGAAGTTATAAAATTGGGCATACATGTGTGCGCGCCAGGTATACACGCGCACATGTACTCCTGCGCGCAGATCTTAAAATCTACCCCATTATGTTCATTAACTGTATCTTATCTGTACACCATGAATGACTGATGATTATAGCCGTTAGCACATAGGGGGCTTCTTCAATTATCCCCCAGGTCTTAAAAGGGTACATAAAGCAGTGTTCCATGTGCGGGTACCTGTGCTAAAATTATGATGGTCATTCCAAAAATTTAAAAAATGTAAATTCTTTCATCATATAAGATCTCTTTATTACACATCTGCATTGCGCCACGAAGTGAGATTTCTATTGTGTATATTGACATTATTCTTACACTTCTGGGTTCATTTGATATTTAGCATTGACCATTTCATTCTACATTTTTAGAGTCAAAGGCTAATCACACATATATTAAGTTGGCCCAGTAAAGAAAAAAATAAGGGGTAGATTTTAAAAGGTGCGTGCGGGTGTACATGTGCACAATTGTGCACCTTGCGTGTGCTGAGCCGCGCTGCCTTCCCCCATTCCCTTCCCCCTAGCCTGACCTTCCCACCCCTTCCCCTAACCTTTCCCCCCACAGCCCTACTCTAACACCCCCCCCCCGACCTTGCCGGCACGCAATCCTCCAACACAGTGGCAAATGGCCACTATGTCGGAGGCCTCTGGCCCCGCCCCCACTCCGCCCCAGACCGCCCTGCCCCTTTTTGCAAGCCCCGGGATGTACACACGTCCTGGGGCTTTAAGCACATCACCGGGCCTTTTTAAAAGAGGCCCGGCGCGCATAGGGCTTTTAAAATCCAGCTCTGAGTATCAGTTACAACTTGTTTGTTGAGCTTTATTTCTAGAGCCAGGTTTCAAAATTTAGTGAAGTCCCACAAAGCCCCTGGCTCTCCCCGTCCCGTTGTGAGAGTGATAGATTTCCTCTAACAAACACTCAGTGTGACCTGTATGTTAAAAAAAAAACCTCCCCAGCTGTCCAAAACCCAAGTTAATAATATTAATATGAAGTACTGCAGGACCTTTTGCTGTGCATGTTGCCCAAGCAAAAATTCATCATTTTTGTGGGATTTTTTACTACTTTTGTCATATTTGTAAGAGTCTTACAAAAGGAATCCTTTTACACAGAAGTTGTAATTGTTTCCTTATGAATGCTTTATGCTTGATTCTAGCAAGCTATTTTTTTTTTTTTAATTTACAGAGAGGCACACAGCATGACAGCAGATAAAGGCCATAAGGCCCATCTGGTCTGCCCCAGTTCATTCCTGCCACGGACCCAAGTTGATCTCCAGTGATAACAGTTCCTCATGGAACGCCACCAGAGCAATTGCTTTTCTTCTCTGTTCAGTTTCTCCATCATTCCAAGGGTAAAATCAAGGGGGACAAATTCCTTATGCGCAGTTCAATACTTCCAAAACTATGCACGGGCCAGAATGTGGGTGTCAACGTGTTTTTAAAGTTAGAAACTGCATGTGTGTCGGTATCAGTTTTCCTCCTTCTGACGTATTGCCAGGGAGAAAGCATACAAGAAAATGCAATCATCACTTGCTCTGCTCAGGGTTGCTGTCAAATTGCTCCATCTTTCCAAAAGTGCAAAGAAGCGCTTCATCTCAGCTACCACATGCACTCCCTACAGCTTAAATCTCATTAAAATATTTACTCCTACAAAACTGCTCCTGAAATTGCTTTTTAAATGAATTTAAGGTAGCTCACTCAACAGGGATCCTCTTTCAAATTACTTAGTATTAGGCAAGACCAAAATTAACAATGCCCACAAAAATAACCCACATGAACAAATAAAACCTGCAAAATAATTGGCTGAGCAATTTAAAAATAACACAACTTTCTTTCAAGGCTTAAACGTTTGACACTAGGCAAATGCTTACGTAAAAAAAACCCCCAAAAAAACCAAGCGTAAGGATGCAGGACAGGAACAGCAGGCCATACCCCTCAAAGCTGGCCATTTTCAAAAGAATTCCCGCATGCAATTCTTGCAATTTCTGGGATACAGACACTGTTACCACTCTGTCCTGACAGCATCAAACTGATTTTCCTTCAGTGAATGACTACCGCACAATCAGTAATTTGTTAGGCACACTTGCTTTCACTTGACTATTCTTTTCTTTTCTTTTGCTACATTCTCTGCACCCAGCCAGCACTTTCAGATATTCACGCCTGCTTAATAATACGGTTCTGTTTAATGTGGCCTTTTCTCTGTGTTTACTCTGGATTCAAGTCTTTGAGGCTTGTTTTCCCAAGTCAGCTCAAAAGCCGCTGGTCACTGAATTTGGCAATCTTTCTTAGGCTTTGCCCGCCAGGACGAGAGGAAGTGGTGTGTCAGCCAGAAATGGCTTGTTTATTCAGAGCGTGGTGTCCAGCAGAAGCCCGAGCCGCACTGCAAGACTGAACTTCTAAGAGGTACATTTTCAAAGGCGCGTGCGGGGGTGTCACACGCAGAGCGCATGTACATCACTAGTCCCCCAGTAGCTCTGAGCGGCGTGAGAGCGTTCCTGTACACACGCTGCAGGGAAAATGATTTCATGTGCCTGAAGCAGCTGTAGAAATACATAACCTGCAGGTTATTTTGTTTGCTTTGAAAATCAGACTTCTGAATTATACCAGTCTAAGGCACTGTTGGAAAATGCTCAATGTACACTCAAGGTACTATGGACTGCAATTTCCCAGCCTTCTGTCTTTAGACCTGGATTCCCTTTTCATTTCTGCAGTCACCACTTAAGCCCCATCATCCTCACCTGGCTTTTCCAAGAGGGTGGTGGATGCACAGATGAGCCTCCGACTATTCACGATGGAGGCAAAAACAGCAACAGAAGGCATCGGATAAGCAGAGGGGAAGCAAGGGTAACATCAGAGATCGAGCAGCGGGAGAAATGGGCTGTCTAGATGAGCTATGCACTAGTCTTCATCTGCAATCATATTTTGTTTCAGACATGTGTTGCTCCCCTCCTCCTTAGATTTGCTCTCTAGCCTCTTAAAGGCCCTCCCTACCATGGGATTAAGATTTTACAGCAAGTGATTTAGCATTTAAATATTCTTTCTTCTTTGGGCTGTGCATGAGTTCACTACCCATGATCTGTTTTACATTAGTGTGGAAAAACCAGCATGGAGATAGCTTTGGAAATGTTGGTTTGCTGCTGAGAATATTTTGCAGACAACTGTATTTATAATTATCTATGTTCCCCCTCAAGTGAGCCTCCACTCTCAGAATGACCTGCCACGTCTTTGAAGGATAACAATTCTGCAAACTTTTACATGGCGTTTGCCACTAATTGCAAAAAAAAATGTGTGCACAAGCAACGCCACCTAAGAAAATGACTTTTATTATGCAAGATATACCATCTAAGCTGAAGCTGGTCTGCAGTTTACAGAGGTGTCTGAGGAAGATATTTTATCAAACCGCAGAACAGGGCAAAGTATTTCAGTAGCTCTTTACTACAGGCAAACCTATTATTTTTGAAATGCAAATCTTCACATTTATGGGAAGTCAAAGTAATAATTCACCAGAAATGTTCATGTAATTGTAATGCATTCAGAAAGTTGTTTTCTTACAGTGTCACGGTGAAATCCTGGCAATTTTAGTCAATTATCATTAGCCAAATTTTCAGCTGAACCTAACCCGCAAGGGTTTTCCAATGAAAATGGACAAATCTGTTTCAGATCTAGAAGCCACTTCCAAAATGTAGGGACCAGGAAGCAGATAGGGGAGTTGTGCCATCCAGCAAATTGATGGGAAGGAGACAAAGGATTGGCAGTGGCATCATAAGGAGCCAAACACAATATTACCAAAACAATAGGGCACCACCAGGGAATATTTTATGGTAAAATATCTGGATAGGAGTCACTGCTGCACAAGTTCCTGGAAGTGAAAGTCCATAAACCAGCCTCAGACAGGTAGACTTGGGAAGGACACTGCTTATCCCTGAAAGTGAGCAAAAAAGACGGATGTCCTCTTTGGGATCCTGCTCAGATTAGCTACTGTCAGAGACAGGATGCTGGGCTCTGTGGACCTCTGGTCTGACCTGGGATGGCATTTCTTGTGGTATTATTGCTACACAAAAAGAATTTTGTGTAGGGAATCAAAACTGTGCAGCAAATTTTGAATGTAAAAAAATTATTAAATTTTTTTTCTAATCTGGTTTTTTCCTTATCATCTCTGTTCCTTCTCCCTTTTTTTTTTGTTGCTTTTTCATTCTCTTTTCTCATCAAACTTCTGATTCTGTCCATGTTTTCCCTCTTCCAAACCATCCCTCATCCCTGCTTTTCTCTCTTCCTTCAATGTCTCGCTTCACTCTTTTCATCCTCTCTCCCTTCACTTCCCTGGCAATCCTTTCTCCCTCACTTAACCTTTCCCACTTTTCCCCAATATTCCCTCTTCACCTTTTTCATTTTCTCCCAATCCTCCTTCCAGACTCTTCTCAGTTCCCCAGCCCTCGTTCCACACCCTTCCTTCATTCCCCTCCACACCCTTTCTTCATTCCCCTCCACACCCTTTCTTCATTCCCTTACCCACTCTCTCGCTCCTCCCCCACCTCTGCAGCTTTCTCTCCCTCCAACCCCAGCACAGTTTTCCCGAGAGCGGCACTGCAATTGCAGTGGTCCTTCTCTCTGTCAGGGCTAAATCACTTTGCTCGTTTCATCAGCATTGCCTCAGAGCAGCAGCACTTCCTGGACAAATCCTGGGTGCAGTAAGTGGTTCCCAGGCATCATGGTGACCAAGATTTGCCCTGACTGATAGCAAACAGCATCCCATTCGGAATACTTAAAGTACGATGCTAGTGATCCACTCTGCAAACTGATGTGCAGACCCAGCTGGAATGCCATCCATTCTGGGTTCAATGACTATAGCACCTTTTCATTATTGGCTTATAAACCTTGCCTTCCACTTCACAGCTCCAGTTCATCATATGTGAATTTTTTTCCCTAACAAAGCAGCAATATTTTTATTTAGCCACTATATACTTGGGCAAATATTTTAAAATGTGTTGTGAATAATATCCATATTATGTAGCGTGAAAAGACCATGAAATCTAAGGAACTCCTGGAAGAGCGTGTTCATGATTTAGCATTAGATCACCTGACCTCTTCATTAAAGTAATAGCTAACGTCAGTTCCACGAAGCGATAAACTCCTGCCAGCAGCCCTATTTCTCATTGCACTAGCTGTCGTCTATTGCATATCCAACTTGTATTTTCTGATTGACTGAAATATAACTTCTCCACTTGCCATATTGCTATGCTACCCACTTCATTTTAAGCTTCTCTCAAAGGGGCGGATTTTCAGAGCCCTGCTCGCCTAAATCCGCCTAAATCCGGGCGGATTTAGGCGAGCAGGGCCCTGCGCACCGGTGCGCCTATGTTCAATAGGCCTACCGGCGCGCGCAGACCCCGGGACTCGCGTAAGTCCCGGGGTTTGGCGAGGGGGCGTGTCGGGGGCGGGCCCGGTCGGCGTGGCGTTTTGGGGGCGTGTCAGCAGCGTTTTGGGGGCGGGCCCGGGGGCGTGGTTATGGCCCGGGGCAGTCCGGGGGCGTGGATTTTTCTTTTTTTTAACGCGCCCTTGAGCGTGGCATACCCTCATGCCAGCACTGGGCTGGCGTAAAATTTGACACATTGCAATGGGCGCACTGGCCGAAGGGGGAATTTTTTTGCATCAAAGGGATTAGCTAATAGCCTCATCTTCATGGAACTGACCTGTGATGAGCGCTATTAGCTATGCAGTGATTTGGACGCGCATTAAACCGTGCGTTAGCCGCTGCGCAAGGTATTGCATCGGCCCCCCTTTATTTTAACTGTTTTCTGGGGCTGGGCCTGAAGGCCCCAAAGATTTTTCATTTTTGCGGCCATTTGACCAACTATGATATCTTGAATATTGCTGGTAAAGTAGGACGTTATCCCGCTGCATGCAGCCAGATATCTTTCAAACCTAACCAGTTATATTCAAATATACTCACTAGATTTGAATGTCATGCGGCTAAAGGTAGCCAGATAACTTTAGGAGAGTATGTTCAGCAGGACTTTTTTCCAGTGGAATATCCGGGACAAGTCATCCGACTAACTTTAACGGGCTAACTACAGCCAGATAACTGAATATTGGCCTCCAGGGTTTTTTGGTTTTTTTTAACTCCCTGTAGTTGGAACATCTGTAGGTACTTATGCAGCTGCCGTCCCCGAGGATAGGATTTTGAAATGCTTCTTCCCCTTTTTCTGAATCCTCTTCTAAAGGCAAGAGACATGTGCTTTACTGCTTAAACCCCTCATATATAACACTTAGAACAATCAGATTAAAATGTAAGGCTTCCAGCTCACGTTTCAAAGCATTCTGAACTCTGCCAGCACTACAGAAAACTCTGTTACGTTTGCTGACATGTGAAATCTGATGGAATATCTTTAAAAACAACTCTGCAAATTAAAATAAGATAACTGCCCCTAAAAAACACTATCATCCCTGCAAAAACATGCAAGTGTATTTTACCTTAAACAAATCTGCAGTCTCCAGAAAACAAATTATCTGAGCCTGAACATAAGGGGACAGAAAGATTTTTTTTTTTAATTTCTTTTTTTTAAGTCAAAAGGACACTTAAGTGTTAACTTTTTTCAATGATGGAAAGATAACATTTGCTTGACTTTGTTTTCAAATTGTTATCCTAAAAGTAAAATCTGATCTCCCCATTGTGTTTACAATTTTTATGCTCTTTGCTGTCGCCAGTGAGCCTTCCTCTAATTTCCTGTTTATAATTACAACAGAGAAGTGCGAATTGTAGACCACAGACACCAAATGTAGTAGGGTGGGATAATAATCGGTACCCATGCTCCTGGTTAGGTTTGGGATACAAGTACTCAGGTAGAAAAGGGGCTCATTTCTGAGTAACTCTCCTATCTGTCTCTTAAATGTTCCATGGTCTACCCCTAAAAAAAAAATGTTATCATAGTTTATTACTTATATATAAATTATGAGATTTTAAATCTAGTTTGTACACCGCTATTATTGACTTAGGTCAGAAGTGGTATATAGAATTTTTAAATGAATAAATAAATAATATTAACATGGGATCATGATTCAACCAATACCTGTCTCAAGGTGAAAAGAACTGAAAAATAAGTCAAGCAAAAAGCTTCATTTGCAATCCTCCATAGAAGCTAAACAAGTCTTAGCGGGCAACACTATTTTTCATCCTTCTAATTTGAAATCCTCCACAATAGCAGGATGAGTTCTAGCATCAAATGCTCTGTTCCATTCCTTTAACACCCTCAAGGTCTCCAGACTAACAATAGAATACAAACATATCCACCTGCATTTTGTATCTCTTATTTTTGTATTGTAAATGTTCTGTGGTCTTCCATTTCTTTTCTCCACTGTGTAGAGAACTCTACTAGGGTTTCTACTACGAAGAACATACCATCTGTTAGGAGAGTGCTAGGAGAGCACTTCCACTTTCCAGGGGATTGAGTGTCCTTGGACCATGGCTCGACCCCAGAGGAACTCTGAAGAGGTGCCAAGGCAGGTGAAGCATGCCCAAGAATGGGCTGGACAGGAGCGAGGCTGGAGTGAAGATAGGCGATGGAATCCGGAGCAGGAACAAGGCTGGAGTGAAGACAAGGATGACTGAAGGAACTGACCCTCCACCGGACCTGCACGCTTCGGGAAGATCAATAAGGCATTGGTGGTCTTATGAACAGTCCTCCGACTGTTCCAAGCCCTTTCGGACCTGCCGCTGGGTAACGGCAAGAAGCAACAGGCCGGATGGAGGCCAGGGGCAAGCGAAGAGTGGAACATGAATATTCAGACGAAGACCCAGGCGAAGAAGTAGGTACTTGGACGAAGACTCAGGCGCGAGGTTCAAGACAAGGTATCAGGAGTAAGGTTCTGTAGACAAGGTATCAGGAGCGAGGTTCAAGAGCTGGGTTGAGACTGCGATGCAGCATGCCCTACACAGCCCACCTGCAGGGCTGGTCACGGATCATGCTGGGACCGACGTAGACTCTAGACGAGATAGTGGAATAACTGAGAAAGGCATGTTGCAGAAACTGTAGAAGCCTGAACCAGGGCGCGCCCTATACACCACCAGTGGCTGGTCGCAGACCACGCGAACGGCACAGGTTCTGGCAGAGTCTTTAGCATGGGCAGAGCAGGCGCAAGGAACTCCATAGACCAGGGACAAGGATTCAAGCAGAAGTCTCCCAGAGGCTTGTGCTGCGGTAGTGAGGAAGGCAATGTACCACGAGGCGTCCTACTCAGCCCGCCCGTGGGGCTGGTTGTGGACCATGACATGGCATGCCAGGAAAGGCGGCGATGAGGAACCAGGTGTTCAGGACAACTGGACTGGATCACGGACATCAGGATCAGGAGAAGGTCATCAGGACTGGATCACAGATATCAGGAACTGGAAGACAGACATCAAGACTGACCGTGGACATCGGGAGCAGAAGACGGACATCTGGACTGGATCAAGGACATCAGGACAAGACAAGGAGCTCCAACGAATGACAGGAAACACAGGATCTTGAAGAAGCGATGGAACGAGATTCCTGGAGCGAAGGACAGGAACATCCAGGAGCAGTTAACTCCTTGCGAAGGCAAAGCTGGAATGAACACTGGGCCCTTTTGTAGGGCTGAAGAGGACTACGCCCAGGGAGGAGCTGGCAGGGGGCCATAACTGGCTGGCCCTTTAAATACAGAAGTGAGGCACGCACCTGCGCCTTAGGAAGCTGGGAGAGAGCAGGATCCGCTGGTGGCGTCCTAGCCACATGGAGGGCTCAGGATGGAACAAGGCAGGCTGCAGAAGTGGCTCCAGCCGCAAAGAAAGAAGAAGGAAGACAGCAGCAGGCACCAGCAGAAGCAGGCAAGGCAAGGACGGCTTCCCAGCCGTCTAAGGACCCCGGCAGCGGTGAGGACGGCTCCCTGCCGTCCGAGGACCCCAGGATCGGCTCCAGCCACGTCAGAGAAAGCAGGAGCGGTAGCGGCGGTCCCGGCCGCGAGGGAAGGCTCCTGGCTGCTCAGCCCTGCCAAGCAGGGCAGGTGACGTCCGCAGGGAGCCCAGAGGCAGCGGCACTGCTTGCTACGAAGAAACGTGTCAGCGGCCTGACTGGCCGCGGGCAGGTTCACATCACTATCAGGTAGGTAGAATCAAAGTAAATCAAATGGATTATAGCTCCTCCATGTGGGCTGCTGTGTTGGTTGCTTCTCAGTTTATAAAAAGTGGAAAAATCTAGCGGGGATATGGATTTTTGAGGAAACCGGATGGAGTTTTGCTCCTGTTTTGTTTCCCTTGGACCTTTAGGAGTAAGGTCCAGGTCACATGAAAGAAAGGGTAACATCTTCTCGTTTTGAGAATCTGATTCTATCTCTTTTTGGATGTTGTTTTGGAGGAAGTTTTGTAAACCCTTCATCTTTTGTTGTTTTTAGAAGCCTAAATTTGAATGTTTGATCCAGCAACTAAATTCCTCACGGCCTAGGGAATGTACTGTCAGGAAGAAAGGAGTTTTTTAAAGGATTTTCTCACTTAGCGAGCTCCAAGGACTCTTCACAGGTTGATAGAAGGGAATGGACTCCCATGCATTCCTGAGAGGAGGATGGAAGTGTGAAAGAAGGGGGACTGTGGCACCTATTCTGTCCTCCCCCCTAATTATTTGTATCTCCTTTATTGTATTTTTTAGTCATCTTATTTTTACTTTATTTTTAACTTATATCTTCTTTTACCAACTGATGTATTTTTATTTTTTATTTATTTATTTCATGTTTGTGATATAAGATTATGTACATTGACTATGTAAACCATTTTGATTATTTCCATATAAAAAATGGTATATAAAATGTTTTAAATAAATAAATAAACCTATCTGGTGTTAACCACTACATATCATCAGGATATGCTGGAGGAGGATGGAAAATGAGTAGTCATCTGAATCAAGGTATGACAAGTGGGACTGTATTGTATACCATCTACAGTATATTTATTGCATGAATCTAGTCCACCAATTCTGGGAGGAAGCTCCAAAACTGCAACTGGAAAAGGGTGTGGAAATAGAAGATTAAATTAATACATCAGTAAAGAATCACAGATTTATTGAAACTGAATTATGTGAAAGATTTCATGAAACAAAGACTTGTTCTACAGTGTCAATTACTAAATTTCTGCATTAATTATCAGTAAAGTTATGAGGGAACTGCATTCATTGTCCAACATGCTTATTACTGTACATGCCAAAGACTTTTAAGCAATGCTCAGGGTCTTGGAGCACTGCTCCACCCCCCACCCTGACAGGGAATCCTGGAGAGAGAGAGAGGGGCTTAAGGACAGTATAGGACGTTTGAACCTCATAAGCCTTTGTAATGAAGGTGGCCTGTGGACTCCTATGTGAAGACCTCAGTGTTATGTTTTTGTAAGGATGTGAACCCTAGGCCGAGATGAGAGGTGTCTCCGCCCACAGGGAGGAGCCCTGTGAGCCTCACTGTTGGTAGGCGCGGTCTCAGCGGCGAAGGACATAGCTATATGATAGAGACTTTATTATGAAGAAAGGAAAGCAGAGCCCGCAGAGCGGGAGATGCAAATAAGTACAGTTCTGAATAGTGGGGTATACCCAGGGTGATACCACTGATGTGAAGATCCGGTAGTGACCCGCAGAGCGGGGTACGCCAGGAAGTCCCTTCAGATGAGTAGAGATACCTCAGAAGTGCAGATCCGGTAGTGGCTCGCAGAGCGGGGTACGCCGAGGATGTCTGTACTGAAGATGATGATGATGAGATAGTCTGAGGTGCAGGAACCCGGAAGTGGATCTTGTAGTTGGTGCAGCAAAACCCTGCCACACAGGGTATACTGGAACAACTTCTACTGACGAGGAAACGGTAGTGGCCCGAGGTACGGGGTACACTGCAGAGAAGCTTCGGTAAAGCTGGTATCGTTGAAGTCTGAAGTAAAGTACTCACAAGTGGTAGTTCCAGGAGAGTGTCCCGGGAAGCGGGTCATGTAGTAGTCCAAGGCAGGAAGGCCCTCCAAGGAGCGGATAGCCAGGAACACGGAAGGGCCCCCGAGGAGTGGGTACCCAGAGCGTCCACGCGCCAAGAGAGGAATCTGAAACTGGAAGTCCAAGATGGAGTAGATTCAGCAACGAGGGAACTCCTTGCTAATTCATTGAAGCGAAGGGCCAGTCGGTTTAAGTACAGCAGCAAGTTGACGTCATCCGGAAGGGATGCCCCAGAGGTTCCCGCTATGACGTGTACAAAGGAGGCCCTTGCGCGCACGCGCCTTAGGTGATTCCAGAGACAAGATGGCGGTCGGCAGCACCTATACCGTCCCGGGGAGGTCGGCGTTGGTTGGCGGAGGCCGCCATTCTTCCTAGGATTGACGTGCAGGGAAAAAAAAGGTGAGCATGAGTGGTTGCAGCCATCTGTGACCAACAGGTGCAACACTCTGCCCAAGGGTTACAGTAACAAACATCTTGTAATGTTTGGCCGGCCGCAGGACAACCCTGCAACTGGTTGCACTCACCCTGCATGCCGCCAAGACATCACCATGGCTGGAACTGCTACTTAGACAGACAAATCTGAACTTTCATTTGCACACAGGTTATAAAATACGAGTAAATATGTGTGCATGCATGTAAAAACCACAAGTCACACAAGTTCAGACTCATCCAGAAAAGTCGTGGTACTTATCCAGATAAGCTCTAATTTATTTGGATAAGTAGCGGCACTTAGCAAGATAAATCTGAAAAGCGCTATTGTCTGTCTAATTAGTATTTTTTTAGAGTTATCTAAGAAGATAAGATAGCTGGTTAAGTCTATAAAAAACCTTCTATTTATCCAGATAAGCTCAAATTTGTCTAAGTAGCACAAAGGCGCCATTTAGCTGGATAAGTTGGAATTTAGCCAAATAAGTGTGCACAAATGATATACCCACTTATTTGTACTTCAAGGTTTAAAGAGATACACAAATAGATTATACTCATGCTATTTAGACACATTTACCCCCAGTAAGTCAGATTTTACACGCATAAGTCAAAGGATTTTATAACGTGCATGGCAATGAAATTACCTGTTTTACCAATTAGTCTTTAAATGAAAGAACGTCTGTAACCGAGAACCATTCTTCGGTTACCAGTATGCCCAGGGCGCACACAAGCAGTTTTGAAAGTTATACTCCCTGCAATAATGATCAGAAAGCAAGATCGCTCAGATTTCTGTTTACTTCACTCATATTACTGTCTTTCTTTTCTTTCTCAATCTTTTTGTTTTTTAACTGCTTATCATATAGCAGAGGTTTCTGGTATTTTACACTAAGTGAAATGTCCAACAATCATTTTTCAATTGTTATAAAGCTAACAGCACTGCACTAGTTAACAAGAGTAGGATTTTTCTTCTGTTGTTCTGGCTGCTGCTTGACTCTCAAACCTGCTGAATGAGGAATACCTAAAATAAGCAATTATATTCTACTTAAGAACTGCTACCGTCAGCAACACTCACTATAAGAATTATATTCATCACACATTAAGAATTAATTAAATATGTACTGGGGCAAAAGAATCTGAATTTAAAATTTTTGTTTATAGCAACAATGGAAGTCAGCCCAAAGTATTAATACTAATTTGTAACACATTCAGCTTCAAAATCCTACTGTAAAAGAACTAGGCCTGCTAGTGCTAATCTTTGAGAAATTTGTTTCTGTGTGTTCAAAAAAAGGTGCTCATTTGCCTATAGTGGCTCTCTACGTGTAGAAAGCTGTTAACAATCAACTTCTCATATAAAGAACAGTATTCAGAAGGAACACACAAAGCACACTCAAATTTTGGTGGCAATGCAAAGTCTTGGGGCCTCATCCTGACTGAAATATTCAACCACAGATGGCCTGTTTGATCACTTAAAGCACCAACTCAAACTGGCCAACTATGCACATAGGGAGGGGAATTTTAAAAAGACATGTCCATGAGTAAAGCAGGGCTTCACCTGCCAAAATGACTTGTTTTAATATTGTAATTAACATGCAAAAACTCCCACTGCTGGGTCAGACCAAAGCTCCATCAAGTCCTATTTCCAACAGTGGCCAAAACAAGTCACAAATACCTGGCTAGTACACAAACATCTTTTTATACTAGCTACTAATGCTGGTAACAAGCATTGGCTATTCCTTATTGATTAATAGCAGTTTATGGACTTCTCCTTCAGAAACTTATCCAAACCTTTTTTTAAACCCAGATACACTAACTGCCTTAACCACATACTCTGGGGCAATGAATCTTAACAGTGCGATGATTGAAAGAATTTTCTTCAATTTCTTTTAAATGTGCTACTTGCTAACTTCATGGAGTGCCCTCTAATTCTTCTATTATCTGAAAGAGTAAATAACTGATTCACATTTTCCCATTCAAATCCTTTTATGATTTTGTAGACTTCTGTCACATATCCCCCCTCGGCCGTCTCTTCTCCAAGCTGAACAGTCCTAACCTCTTTAGCCTTTCCTCACAGGGGAGTCATTCCATGCCTTTTATCATGTTGGTCACCCTTCTCTGTACTTTCTCCAGTACAACTATATCTTTTTTGAGATGCAGCAACCAGCTTTGCACACACTATTCAAGGTGTGATCTCACCATTGAGCAATACAGAGGCATTATGACATCCACCATTTTATTCGTAATTTTCTTCCTAAAAATTCCTAACATTCTGTTTGCTTTTTTGACAGCCACAGCACACTGAGCAGACGATTTCAATGTATTATCCACTATGACGTTTAGAACTCTTTCTTGGGTGATAGCTCCTAATTTGGAACCTAACATTGTGTAACTTCAGCAAGGGTTATTTTTCCCTATATGCATCACCTTTCACTTGTCCACATTAAATTTCATCTGCCATTTGGACGCCCAATCGTCCAGTCTCACAAGATCCTCCTGCAATTTATCACAATCTGTTTGACATTTAACTACTCTGAATAATTTTGTGTCATCTGCAAATTTGATCTCCTCACTCGTTGTTCTCCTTTCCAGATCATTTATAAATATATTGAAAAGCACTGGTCCAAGTACAGATCCCTGAGGCACTGCACTGTTTACCTTTTTCCACTGTGAAAACAGACCATTTAATCCTACTCTCTGTTTCCTGTCTTTTAACCAGTTTGCAATCCAAAAAAAGGACATCGCTTCCTAGCCCATGACTTTTTAGTTTTCTTAGAAGCTCTCATAAGGGACTTGTCAATTGCCTTCTGAAAATCCAAATATCCCACATCTAACGGTTCATCTTTAGCAACATGTTTATTCACCCCTTCAAAAAAATGTAGCAGATTTGTGAGACACGTCTTCCCTTGGGTAAATCCATGCTGGCTGTGTCCCATTAAATCATGTCTATCTAAATGTTCTGTGATTTTAGTCTTTATAACAGTTTCCATGATTTTTCCTGGCACTGTATTCAGGCTCATTAGTTTCCCGGATCATCTCTGGAGCCCTTTTTAAATATTGGGGTTACATTGGCCACCTTCCAGTCTTCAGGTATAATGGATGATTTTAATGATAGGTACTAATTACTTGAAATAGGTTTGAAATTTAATTTTAGAGTTCTTTCGGACCTCTGGGGTATATAACATCTGGTCCAGGTGATTTACTACTTTTCTGTTTGTCAAGCTAGCCTACTACATCTTCCAGGTTCACCATGATTTGGTTCAGTTCATCTGAATCGTCACCCTTGAAAACTGTCTCCAGAACGGGTATCTCTCCAACATCCTCCTCAGTAAATACTGAAGAAAAGAATTAATTTAGTCTTTCTACAATGGCTTTATCTTCCCTAAGTGCCCCTTAACCCCTCAATCATCTAATGGTCCAACCGACTCCCTCGCAGGCTTCCTATTTCAAATATATTTTTAAAAGTTGTTATTATGAGTTTTTGCCTCTACGACCAACTTCTTTTCAAATTCTCTTTTAGTCTGTCTCATCAATGTCTTACATTTAACTTGCCAAAGCTTATGCTTTATCCTATTTTCTTCAGATAGATCCTTCTTTCAATTTTTGAAGGAAGATCTTTTGGCTAAAATAGCCTCTTTCACCTCACCTTTTAACCATGCTGGCAATTGTTTGGCCTTCCTTCCACCTTCCTTAATGCGTGGAAACTGGACTGCGCTTCTAAGATGGTATCTTTTAACAATGTCTATACCTATTGCACAACCTTTGTAACTGCACGTTTCAGTTTGTTTGTTTATTTTTTAACTATTTTTCTCATTTTATCAAAGTTTCCCTTTTGAAAGTTTAGAGTTAGAGCCATGGATTTACTTATTGCCCCCCTTCCAGTCATTAATTCAAATTTGATCATGTTATGATCACTATTGTCATGCGGCCCTACCACCATGACATCTCTCACCAAATCCTGCTTGCCACTAAGAATTAGATCTAAAATAGAATATAATTTTATGTTTATTTTTATTCCACTTAAGGTATATAATGTAGCGACAAGGAAAAACCATACAATGATGGAAAGGATTTGTTTCTGAAACAAATTTATTGGCCTCATTAAAATGACAATTGAGATAAGAACTGTGTTCATATTTATGCCCTTGGGAATTGAAGGAATAAGGCGATGAATAACTCCTGACGAAGCCTATAGAGTGAAACAAAGGGCCCCTTGTTGGGCACTGAATACACAAAAAAAATGATTTGGGGTAGTGAACATCGGGTAATATGGTATAATTGAGAATATGTGTTGCCAATCTGAGAATGGACATTTGAGAGCTACATATACATAAGAATTTTTATAAAGTTTTAAAAATCTATTTGGTGAAATTGGAAAATAAAAATCAAATTGGTTGTTTATTGAGTGGCAGTACAATGATTGGCTAAAGGACACTAGAAAAATGGTGGTGATTCCTTTCTGCATAACTGCAGTGTAATGATATGAGTACTACCTCTCCATTATAGATAAAAATAAAACAAGATAATGAACTAAAATAATAAAATAATAAAAAAATTATTTACAAAATATAAAGAATTTTGTAAGGGATATTTAGGATTGGTCACCACTCGTGCATTTGGTGTATTACTTTCAGTGTTGTAGTTTGGTGCTTTTGATTTATTTACTGATTGTATTTTTAAGTCATTACATTCCATAGAGGATCAACCAGCACAAAAAAGCAGGTGCAAATGATCACTTTGTACCCACTGCAAGTTTCAAAGAGGAACGCAAATACTTTCTCTTTGAAGCTTGGCGCAAAGTCTATGGGTAAAAAGTACCACGGACTTTGTTGCAAAGGGGGCAGTCTGAAAATAAAGCATCCTAAAGGTTTCTGTCTTGTTTGGGCATCGAGGGCACGGAACCAAAGTTCCTTCTGTCACCAGGGAATTTTGAAAAGTTTGCTCAATCTACGCTCACTGTACCTCCTTCTCATGTTGGCAAAGACCTTCTTCACCGCATTTCATGTTGAGGATGTGCACTTCCTGGGGTTGGCTTGCCGTGCCTCTGCTTGCACAGCCCGATAACACGGTGAAGCTCTCGAGCAATGCTTGCACAGGATGGAAGCTGTTGACAGGTGACAGCACACATGCTGTCTGAGGCAGAGGACCTGCATGATAAAAACCAGGAGAAAATGGTGTCAAGCAAGTGCTACAAGGGGATTTAAACAGTTTCACCAAGAAATAAATAAGGTTTCTAATGGAAATGTTATGGCCTAAGGCTTATCAAGTAATTCCTTTCTTATACAGTAAGAGACACTTCTCATGGTGTCTGTTAAAAAGTACTATATATACTCTTTTACAAAAGCAAATAAACATGCCAGAGCAAAATGTTTTTCTAAAACAGAAAGAAAAACAGCTCTAAGGTCACAAATTAGCAGCGATATTGTGCTGAACTTTTCAAGTTCATGTTGATAACCTATATACAGCTAATCATCGGAACAGAGACAGGTATTTCTGTTTGAGGAACCTATTTTGGGTGGCCAGTGATTATCTACACCCCAAGTTGGCAACCTTTTTGAGCCGTGTCCAAAAATAGGTAACATTACTCCTAGTGACGTTGCTATGTCATAGGGGGTCCCCACCAAGAATCAGCCATCATGGGGGTCATCCCATTTGTTGAAGAGCCACTGAACCAAGCAGGGCCAGCCATACCCTTTCCTCCCAGCTCTCCACTCTCTCTCCAATGCTGGCACTGCAAGCAGTTTGAAAACTTGTGGGCCAGCTGAGGCCTGCAAGAGCAGTACAGTCAGACCACAAGCTTTGAAACTGCTGGCAATGCTGTCACTCAGGAGAGAGTTGCATTCCAGCCAGAAGTCTTTGGGTGCCAGGGTTATTGATCCCTGATCCACACTGATAATTATCAGCTAGTTGTTCCAAGGCAGGATTTATGTCAGTTCATATTTTGTCTACAGTACGAAATAAGCAACCAAATGTCCGATCTTCTGAAAATCGGACATTTGGTTGCTTATTTCGTACTGTTGCTCTCACGGCTTTATTAAGCAACCTTCCTTGCTGCTTTTTTAGTCCCATATTTTGTCTACAACATTGCATAGTATCTGCATAGTTTTGGACCACACTGTCTGCTTTACAGCTACTATACACTACGGGCCTGATTTTAAAAAGCCTTTACATGCTTAAAATTTGTTTTAAATGTGTAAATGCACTTTACACATGTAAGTGGGCTTTTGAGAATTGCTACAATATAAGCCATTCAATTACCCATAGGTTATACACATGTAAGTGCACTTTACGCACATAAATTGTTTTTTTAAATTGCTGATAGCATGTTACATTTATGTGAATAACTCCTTTTAAAATTATCTCCTAAGTTCCCAGGTGCTGCACTTTATATCTATCATAGTCTAAAATATATGTTAGCTCATTTTCTACTAGGAAGCATTTAATAGCCATAAAGTAGTTGTGCTTTCTAGTGGCAGTATTGATTATATACCCTTCTGCCAAGGAGCATGATACAGGAGCTGCCCCGACATGCTAAGGTCCAACTCTGGGGCTCCTAGTGGAAACTCACTCCATAGTGCAGGGAGACAGCTTCCACCACACCACTCATCTTACTTGAATGTCAAGACATCTGCTAACAGGAATTTCCAATTATATTCATTCTGAGTGTATAAAATGTCACTTATGACATAATAGTTAACAAGAACCAATTACATCTAGGGGTTGGGATATGTGTGTGTGTGTGAGTGAGAGAGAGAGAGAGAATGTGTGCGTGCTGATCAGTGATCATGTTCCTAATTCAGCTGCTCCCTGGGATTCAGTACTGCTGTTTAAAGATTTTCAAAAGTAAAAACGCTAAAGGAATATTTTTAATTCACATAGGATTACTACTTTCCATCTGAACTTCTGAATTGCTGCACATCACACAGTGGGCGTAGCTGTCTTTTAAGGGTCATCACGGAAAAAAAACAAATTAAACTAACTCGCACAGGACATAGTGTTTGTTGCTGGTGCCAGGAAGGAAATCACTGCACAGAAAACTGTCAACCCTAAAAGCAAGCTAGAGGAATTCTGCATTCTATCAGCAAACTATAACGTGATCATCTACAGCAGATTTTATCCCAAATTGTTTTTTAATTCCTTTATTCAACACATTGGAGTATCAATCAATAAACATCGAACCTGGCTGGCCCTGACACCCGGAGGGCTGCAAGCCCCAAGTCCTGCAGAGGTTTCACACAGCTGGAGCTTTCTCAAGGGGGGAAATACATTCACCGCCCGCACACCAGTAATAACTAGCAAGTAATTAAAGCTACAGGAGCTGATTTGTACAATGCAGCTAGCGGAGACTGCAAATCTACTCCTCTTGTTAGACTTTTCATTGCTTATCAGGACTAAACCCACCCACCCTAACCCCAACCCATCTCCCGAAAACCCACCCCAATTCAAAGTGCCCCTCTACAGTGGTACCTATATATCCAGCGAGTGTCAGACTGACCCTATACAGAGGCTTGCTCTCGCTCTCTCTCGCTTTCTCCCTCCCACTTGTGTGAGCATGTAAGATACGCATGGAAAGGTTGTTAGCATACGCACACCGTGAGTATTTTAAATGCTGCGCACATACTTTATAAAATGAGGCGTAAGTTTGCTCGCGTTGCAATATGCGCATTTCTTTTAAAATTTACCAGTTAATCTTTTAGCTCATGCACTAAAATACAGCCTCAGTAATGCACACACACTATTTGTATGCAAACTCACTAACGGATAAAACCGTAACCTCTACATGCTAATAGCATCTGTGCAATAAACAGCATGAGGCCATGACAGCAGCAATGTGCACACGCTAAACTGAGCATGTGGATTTGCAATTTCGGATTTAGTTATTCACCTTACCAAATCGGAGTTTAAGGCGAGTTCCCTTTCCCAGACGGCTTACAATCTAAGTTGGTCCTTTACTAAAATTTGGTAGATGTTTACTGCACAGTAAAGGTCTTCACGCAGTGATAACGGGCAGTATTTTAACTATGGTGCATTAATATTCCCCCAATAATGCAAAAATGGCTGTAAATAAAATTATAGTCTGCCTGAAAAATCACAAGCTGTATTATTTTCTGGAAAGTTAACTGCAGCTCTAGATTCGTAGCTAAGTGTCACTGGGCGCACTGGAATGCTAACATGCTTCCTGATGCTCCCAGTCAATTATTTAAAAAGCCATAGTGGCCCGACTAGAAAATGGTGGTGGTGGGGGGGATAATAGCCTACAGTATATTTTTCTGCCAGAGGAAAACACTGTGGGGTTTACTACACTGCAGTACACCAGGTAAACTACCACAGCTTAGTAAATTACCTCCTAAGTTGGTCCTGAGGCAATGGAGAGTAAAGTGAGTTGCCTAAAGTCCTAAGCAGCATCCCTAGTTCTTATCTTGCTGCCCTAGCCACTAGACTACTCCTCCAGTGGAGAGCTCCCTCGCTGCAAGCCTGGCATACAATGTAAGTTGTCAGTGTGGAGGGCAGAAGTGGGAAAGCACTTAGATCCCAGCAGAGACTTCCAGAAGAGGAAAAACCAGATCAAAGGCACAATAAGGAGAAGGACTGGCATCAGAAGGTAACGTGGCCATCCCCAGCACATTCATCCCATTGAATCTGCCACCCTCAGTCAGCAGGACACTGTAAATTCCCCCTGATTAACCCTCCTTGGGACAGCAATGCCTGTAGTTGTTTGGACATACTAACCACAGGAATGACAGCAAAGCGAGTTGCAGCAACCAGCACCACCACTGCATGCCTCATCCCCAGAAGCTAATAATCTCAACTCTTTTAAAATGTTCACTCTATCCATGCTCTGCAAGAGCAACCATCTCATGGACCAGAGACGGACACGCTGGAAATGGGCTTCCATTCTCTGGTGGGAAGAGAGTGCTTCATTTTTGAGTGTCTCTCCTATTTCCCACTTGGATGCCTTCAGTGAGGGACTTATAGCTCAACTGCTGCACCTCGTCTCTACTGCAACATCGGTCTTGCAGACTGCTCATACCATTTGACACCAGGCATGATACTGACCACATGAAGTGCAATGTTTCAGCACAGCCATGATGTTCAACTGGAACTTGCAATAATGACAATATTGTGCCTTATACACTGTGCAGTGTACAACAATGTTTGAAAAACAGTTGTCACTGATCAACTTTTAGTTTGAAAATATATTTTCTTGACTAAATAAATGTTGAATATTTTTGGAAGTGCTCAAACCTGTGTTAGTGTGCACTCAAAATAGCAAACTGTGCTCAAAGGGGTCAGTTTTCAAAAGAGTTAGGGGTCCTATTAAGGGAGCTAGGTGACTAAATTCACCCCTTTGAAAACTGACTAGGACTGAGTGCCTAAATTTAGGCTCCTGAAAAGCAAACTGCTATAGGGCAGAGTTATGGAGAAAACGTTTTGGGCCTAGCGCTGATTTCTAACCCTAGGCACGTAATTTAGGAGCTTAAATCTAGGTCAATGAGTTGTACCCCTAAATTTATGCATATTTTCTGCTGAAAACTTAGTCTTCTAAGTTAAATTTAGGTTTCTAAGTGTAATGCTGACCCGTAAGGCTTTAGTATGTACACTAAAGGCATTCCCCAAGGATGTTAACAGGTATGCATTAAAATTAGTGCATAACCACATGTAAATGAAGCAATGTTATATAGAAAGAGTTTGGCACGTGTACAGGAAATAAGGTGGCATGCTCTCCGAAATACACTAAAATTTAACACTCGTCTTGGACCAGATTTAACTTCTTAGCATTCATGTTATTGAAAGAGCTTAGCTAACAGAATGCATTGAGGGTCACTGATAGATGAGACGAAGATGTTAGCGCAAAAGTTGTAGGAGGTGTGGAGTACTGGACAGGAGGAAGGGCTGAAAGTGAGAGAAAGGAGGCAGCCAGAGGAAAAAGAAACCAAGCACTGCTTTTCCTGCAGAGGATCCTAATTTCCTAAATGACCAAATTTGGTATTAATGAGGTCCATATTCAGACACAATCCGACTAGCAAAGTTAGCCAGATAAAGTTATCCAGATAACCTTAATGGTATATTTAATAGTGAAATTGCACTATTAAATATAGCCGGCTATCTGAAAGTTAGCCAGCTAACTATGGCCACTTAACTTTAGGACATCTCTTTGGCCCAAACAGACTTAGCCAACTAAGTCATCCAGCTAACTCTGAATATCGGAATAACACTTAACTGCCCCTGGTATACCCTTAACTCAGCTGGCTAAATTCTAGCTGATTATCTTATTAGCTGGCTAGAATTTAGCTGGATAAGTGTCCAAATATTCATTTAGCTAGCTAACTTCTGAGTTAGATGGCTAAATGCTTTTGAATATGGACCTCGATATTAATATAATGCCTAATTACAAATTCCTCACCATCTTTATATCCCTTCAAAATCAGAGTATGAGCACATACATTTTCAAACACTACAGTTACCACATTAGCAGTAATAGTTACATATCCTATCACTGGATGTCAAGTGTTGATATCAGAAGGTATTATAAGATAGCCCGGCTCATCCCCTGGAAATTGTATAAATATTATAACTTCATCCTACCAGAAAAGTACTGGGACCATAACCCTGAGAGTACTGAGACCATAACCCTGAGAGAACTTGCCCTAAACACCTCTAAAATGGAACTGCTCTTCATTTCCCAACACCAAACTCCTAAATTCTCCCTGGCAAATGACCCAGCATTCAGCTCCATTTCTGCTCAACCATTTGTAAGAGACCTTGGGGTCTTCATAGATCAGCAATTGAACTTAAAGAAATACATCAATACAATCCTCAAAGAGGGCTTCTTCAAGCTCAATGTTCTAAAAAAATTAAAACCCTTACTCCATACCCACGACTTCCGCACTGTCATCCAAGCCACCCTATCTTCTAAAATGGATTACTGTAACTCCCTCCTCCTAGGGCTCCCATACTCCACCATAAAACCGCTTCAAATGCTCCAGAATGCGGTAGCAAGGACTATTACAAATGCCCGTAAATCAGCCCACATCACTCCTATCCTTAAAGACCTACATTGGCTCCCCATCCCTTCACGTATTCTATATAAAACCCTTACCATCATCCATAAATCCATATACAGTCACAATTCTAACTGGCTCGATGATCCTTTCTGCCTTTCACGCTCCAACCGCCCCACCAGAACAAACATCAAAAGGAACCCTCTATGTGCCCTCCCTCAAAAAGGCATACTCTCCTCTACGAGGGATCGTGCCATCTCCATTGCTGGTCCTACCCGATGGAACGCATTACCTACAAATCTCCAATTCGAACCTTGCACCACCAAATTCAAAAAGAAATTAAAGACGTGGCTCTTTAAGCAGGCTTACCCAGATTAGCTCTCTATCACATTAATCCGAAGCTGTGCCATCATTTGACCTGATCCCATGTATATAGTTTTTTATATTGTTCTCCTGTTATTTATATTGATAGTTTCTGATATTTATCCTGTTATTTATATATTATTTTGTTACTCTGTATGCTCTCTTTCGGCCTCCTCTTTTCTCCTGTCCTACCCCCCAGCCCCAGTTTTATGTATTTTCCACCTTTGCTTCGATTGTGAACCGGTATGATGTACCCACTAATGCCAGCATAAAAAAGTTTTACATAAATAAATAAATAAAATGTAGAGAATAAAGAATTTGTGATGCCCTGAGACATCCCCATTCTAACAGATAAAAAGCTCAATGCAAGAAAGCAGGATATTGTGGTAAAAGAGAAATGCATTAGAACAGCATTGCTAAATGAAGTATCAGTACCAAACAACTATTCTGTGGATCGTATAGAGAAAAAGAAGATCCTCAAGTATGAAATGAAGTAATCAGAGACCAAGAAATATTGCAGAAGGATACAGAAATAATCCAACTTGTATCGAGTGCCACTGGCTTGATTAAAAAGAACTTCCAGGCATATCTAGACATCTTGACCGTGCATATAATACCTTATGAACTCTAGAAGGAAGCTCTCCTTGGTACAATGCCAGTATTAAGAGGGATTAGCAGTAAATTTGAGAATGTGAGATCACACGCAACATACACTAGCTTATGAGTAAGGTTCATTCCTGTCAAGGTATATGCAAAATCAACCCATTTAGAGACATTACCCCAATTGATATTTCAAGTTCAACCAAAAACAAAAGCTGGATGTAAGAGAACTGGACATTGTGGTAAAGGAGAAAAGCACAAGAATGGTATTGCTAATAGAAGAGTCTGTACCACATGACTACCTGTGGAATGTATGAAGAGAGACAAGGTCCTCAATTCCAAACAATGCAATTCAAGACCAAGAAAATGTGGCAGAAAGATACTGAAACAGTCCCAATTTTATTGGGCTCCACAGGCCTGATTATAAAGAACCTCTAAGTGCATGTTGATATGTTATACACACGCACACACACAAAACTCCTGGAAGTGGCTCTCTTTGGTACAATGCAAGTATTAAGAAGGGCATTAGCAGTACATTTCAGAGATCATATCCAGCATATCCTGACTTACAAATGAGATTCATTCCTGTCATTGTATGTGCAAAAGTAAACAATTTGGAGAAATTGCCCCTGAAATATGTATTATCGAGAACCACATATTATATACACTAGGGACAAGGTGATCCCTAATACCTTTACTCCTCCTCACAGTTACATAGGGTTCAAAACTCAAAAACTATTTCTAAATCAGATCCTGAAAAAAGAACTCCCAGTGTTTTATTATGAATCAAATTTATTGATGTTTGCTGTGTTTAATAAAAATCTCATTTCACTTTTTCGTCGATTCTTCTTCTTTTGTCTGAATTTCAGAAGACCAATCAGTTTGAGCTTTCTGCTCCCCATTCCAGTCCTAACCATAATTTTCTCTGGAGATTTCCTGTCTGCAAATCTAGCTGTAAGAGCGTTCACAATTTTATTTAGTTGCATTTCATCAGGGCAAAGCACTTATCGCTGTCACTATGTCTGAGCATATATATCTGGGATTCTCTCTATGCATGGATTGGGCTGAAATTTAGTAGAAGAGTCCCTTACTGAAGTTCCAACATTCTTGTCAAATTTCAGCCACATCTGTCCAGAAAGAGGACCAGCAGTAAATGGTTTGGTAAGCGGTGCCGAACACACAAGATGACTACAAAACAGGACTTCTTTATCTTCTGCTTGAAATCTACACTTCCCCAACCTGATGAACATCCAAAGTACTAAAGCAATCCTTTCCTGCCTGAGAACTGACCTGCAGTGATTCTGAATTATGGATCTAGGATGGCAATTCATAGCATGCAATAAAACATTGCCCATATTCTCTTTATGAAAGATTTTAGTAGAAATTATGTTATCCTTCCCTCCTGCCTTTTTTTGGAGACATCATGGAACACACACAGGGTTAATATAATACAGCTAGAATGCATGATACATTTTTCCCTACCACTTGAAAAAACCTCCACCAATTTCCAAATATTTCTTTTAAGCTTCATAACCAGCATAAAACTCAATGGGATTTCCATCCGTATTACATTAGAGTCTTGCAATACGTATGCAATAGTTATATCATTCAACCACAGTCTTTTTTTTTTTCTTCTACTACTACTATGGTCCCACATCCCAGCTTTATGTGACTGTCCCATCATTTATTAAACTCTTTTTAAGAAAACCCTGTGGCTTGGCAGCAGCACAACCCTTCTAACACATGGAGAGATGTAATCGTTGTGTCAAACTTTTGATCCTTCTGTGAGAGCAGCCCAGGCACATTGTAGGGTGCTGGAGTGATTCCCTAAGAGGATACATTTACTCTGTTGGTGTATTCAGCTAGTTAATTTACAGATTGGAACTGGCATTCGCCTTGAAAGAGACTTCCATCCCGGCATGGGACAGAAAAACAGTAACAGGAGCCATTCACTAACTTGAGTGGGTTAAGGTAGAAGTGGGAAATGTACCCTTCAACATGAAGTAACAGCCTAAAAATCCCAAACTTTCCTTTTCGGGGGGGGGGGGGGGGGCTGCAATTACGTACCTTTCCGGATATTGTTAAGGTGACCCAAAGGAAGAGGCAAATATTTTTATGATTGAGACCCGGGGTTATTCAGTTAGGTGCTTTATTTTGATTTAATTTCCCTTGTAACTGTATTATTACATTTAAAGGCATAAAGAATGCATTTTTGACCCTGCCCAGCAAGTTACTTTTCTCAATGAGAGATAGCCCTAAGTATCTGGACCAAGGAGCCACTTCTCCTCCATGCAAGATTAACACTAGTTTGTAATTGGTGGGTCCTTCTCAGCATGCAATTTTCATTTTGTTTGTTAAGTAATCATTTCCTCTGATATTAGGTTTGGGTTCACCCCCATCCTTGTGAACTGATAGGACATGAGAGTTTATATTGTTGCTTCTGTTTTTCTTTTTCTGAATGGCAATGGTTTTCTTGTCTCTGTATGGATGTAATAAATTAAATTGATATAAATAAAAGGTTTCTAAAAATCCCCTAACTCACTGTGCCTCTCCTAAGGATACTGTCCTCTAGGGCTAACCCTGCGAGTGGGGAAGTGTGTTATACTTTATGGGTGTACTTTTTTTTTTTTTTTTTTTTTTTTTAACAGCCCATCTAAATTTTCAAATACTTGCATAACTTTGTTATACCGACTTTTAAAGAGAACGTATGTGTAGTTTAAGTTCTCTTTGAAAATTCTCCCACCAAAAAAACACATCTGCAAATTTGACCACAGATTTTTTTTTTCAGGAAAACTTACTTTTGAAAATGCAAACGTGTGTACACACATGCAGACCCCTCCCCAACCCTGCTCTCGGAAACGCCTCCACTCACTGTGGCTAAACGTGCACATACATATGAGATACGTGCGTATGTTTACCCTCATTTGGGCAGGTTTTCAGGACAGTTCCGCATGTTGTGCCCGTGAAAATGTCTTAGAAAATTACCATCCCTCTGGCACGGGGAAGTTTCGCCCTTTACTTGCTGATTCAGATCTATCAGGTTGGTACTTAGCAGCAAGGATCATTACCATCACTTAGTTCCCAGCAGCACTCTGTTTCTTGTGCCCAATAACATTACTGCCATTCCAGTGCATTTCCCATGATATAAATTAACATATAACATATTTTTGTATCACCTACAGAGTTTTCCACATAAGCTCAGTAAATCACAATTTACTGTGGATTACTTATGTTGATGCGATGCAGTGTTTAACATTTGTTTTCCATGATACTCATGCAGCTTTCAGTGCTAAGTGATTCAGTATTGCTTGAATACCAGAATGTATCGTTGCAGAAGAGGTATAAAAGCTTTCCTGCACAGCACAAAAGGTTTTCTTCATCTCTTTCATTGCTGATTCCCTCCCCTCCTCCGTCTTTCCACTGTGGAACATTTCATTCTGAATCGTCTTCAAGCCTCGTCCCTTTGGGATCAGGAAAGAAGCAGGAAAAGCAGATATAAGAAACAGATCTGACCCCGGAGGATATGCATACGTAGCCCTCCCTCCCCCCAGCCACATGGCTTACCATCAGCCAGGGCCCTGCAGCCCTACTTTTCCTCATTTTGTTTTCATAACAAAAGTCCCATATCCGCCACACGGGATAGTTTATTTATCAGTGAGCTTCCGGAGCCTGCCTCATGTGTAGCATGAAAATAAGATTGCCCTTTGGAAATAGTTTGCTGTGGAAGAAAAGTCGCCTGGCAGGAGGAAAGGGCTCCCCGTAGAGACCGCCTCAGCAGAATGAATCGATTCTGCAAGCTTTGCATATTCCCCCTTTGTGGACGCTGAGAAATTACTTACTGGAAATGGAATCTCTGGTCTAGGGGGGAGGGGATCTGACCGAATCTGCCAGGTTTTGTTTTTTTGCCCACATAGACTTGAGTTCACCTAAATTACCCATACGGTGGTCAGAACAGCATATCATGTTTCTCTTTATCGTTCAGAAAATGTGTCCTGGGTGGGGTCGCTATGATTGTATTCATGCTTGTTATGCCAGAATACATTTTAAATGGAAAAATACTTTTCATATTAATGGGTTCGGTCCATGGTTAAGTTAAGCTTGCTTCAACACTTGACAAAGGAATGCATGCAAAAAAAACCCCAAACTATAGTTCAAAAAAAGAGCGAACTGATTTTGCTTTTCTATAAATCAAAAAATGAAGAAATGATAAAAATGTTTAATAAATCACCTTCACAAATCCCAGTACATACTCAAAACACAGAAATTTGTTAAAACCCATTCACAAGCAATGCATATCTCAATGCTGTCTGCTCCGAAGTGTTCATCATTGCACATACTATCCAACTATCTGTACTGGAAGGGAGGGACATTTTCTGGATTTATTGGAGGAGGGGGGAATGCATTTTAATGGTCGTAAACTACTTCTGCACATTACAGCTGTGGCCAATGCTTTCTTATACTTCAGGTCTTTATGCCAGCTTCATACACTATCGCAGAAGGGAGGATAATGGAGCGCTGTAGCCATGACAATACTCTAGACGAGGAAGAAACGCTGGCTGCCATTATATAGCTTCCTCCATTCCTATGCATCAGATCAAGCTTTTGAAAGCATTTCTGCAGACCAACTGATTTTCTTCTCCCATATTTAGGTGACGGCAGATAACTGTCTATGGGGGTCATTTTCCACCCTGAAGGATTTCTATCTGCCCTCCCCCTGGAGAAGTTCATGAATAAGAGCTGTGTTTCCCTGTCTGAACCACTAGGCAGGTTAACAGTGACTTTGGCAGCAGAGAAGTGTATTTTGGGGAGAAGAGAGTTTGTTCCCGTTATGAGAAGAAGACTGACATTTGGGTTTTGTAGTTTTTGGACTCTCTAACCCAGAGAAGAAGAAGAGACAGGAGATCACTTGCCACCATCTGGAAAGCAGGGTGATTTGCCTTAGTACTTGCCACTGTAAAGGACGCTGGCTCAACGATGCAGGTGTGAGGCCAGTAGAACCTTTTGGGATTTACTTTTGTGAGCATTCATTGAAAAGTTGGTTGCTGATCAGACTTCAAGTATTTTTGATTATAGTACATTTATTGTGGAACACCTCACCAGAGGGTCCTGTGTCTTCATTAAGAGTCACAGGTGCCCTGAAGCGAAGACAAACTTAGCGCGAGAACAGTGCAGAAAGAAAACTTATAGAAAATGAGCGACTGTATGATAGTGACCATCCCTGTGAACCGAAGGACCTGCCAGAACCCCCCACCCCCCCACCCACCCACCCACCCCGGCACAACAGGGCCTGACGTGGACTGAGCGGCTCAAGAGTGGAGAAAGACAGAAAGTTGGGAGAAAGACAGAAAGTTGGGAGAAAAGTGGCCTCGAGAGCAACAGTATGCGCTCCTGCATTCTGGGAGGTCCATGAAGAGGGGGTTACATACCTTACTCGAAGTCCTAGCAGAAAATGCAGGCAACCCTGAAGCCAGGTCAGTCTGGCAAGCTGCGATGACAGAATTAACAGTATAGTAGTAACTAGAATTTCTAGCAGGTTTGCAGGCATCCACACGGCTGAATCCTAATGGATTCACAACTAGAAATCCTAATAGAAATACAAGCACTCACATAGTCAAGTTTGTCTAGCAGGATGCACAAGTGACCTAGGAGATAAGATATTTAGTACTGATAGGTATTTAGATCAGACTGCAATGATAAAACTGAACCAGCTTGTGGGTCTGTCTGGCAGGCTGCAAGTACCGTAATAACTAGAAGTCTTAACAGAAATGCAGTATCTGGGCGTCTCTGGTTAGCTATGCATGCCTCGTGTTGACCAGGCCGGTGCAGCAGATTGATGGTAGCGGGGTACTATCCAGAAATGCCACAGGGTCCCAGGACGCCAGATGTTCAAGCATCAGACATACTAGTAATATTGCTAGTTACTTAGATTATTACAAAGCTTTGTGGTTAGACATGGAAAGAAAGAGATGCTGGGGGTGAACTAAATAGGGGGATCTGTCATTTTCATCTATCCAAGAGGGTGGAAAACAAAGAAAGAAGACACCAAAAACTGTCTTGGATAATGTGATAGCCTACAAGCAGTCATGCAGCTAGGATATATCCTTAAAAGTGCTGGCAAGAATAACTGGGTAGATTGGATGGTCCAACTGGTCTTTTTTTGCTCTCATCTTCTATGCTACTAAATCACCATAATGTAGTTACTTGGAATTGATAGAATGCCCACGTTAAGTAACTACAGAGAAGAGTAAGGTACAAGGCATTCTTGACTGTGGCCCACTGTTCTTTTAGAAAGGATACCCCTGGGCTGGGCTGGCCTGGCCCAGTGGCTCAGCGGCAGCATTGCATACTCCCATGTGGAGGAACTGGGTTTGATTTATGAGACAGATCTTCTGCTCCCTGGGTTGGCCAGTGCTGGGGATGCTGCAGAAGCAGCATTCACATCATAGCCCCTAGTAGGAGAGAGAGTCCCAATCATCGTATGACGGTGACACCTAGTAGCCGAGAATAATGCTTCCAGAGTTCCAAAGAGAGTCCTTGTATGTGGATTACTGGATGAAGACTATCACTGCAATGGCTAGTCTAAACATGTTAGGATGGGATGGAAAATAGGGGGAAAAAATCATTGGGTAGTTGGGAAATAAAGGCTCGTATAGTTTCATCCACAGGTCCAACTGGGTTGGAAGCCAAAAGGAGCAGGAGGAAAACTGCCAGGTCAAAAAAGAAAGGTGACCCCTGGAACTATCAATCTTTCATTTTCATAGCAATGCCAAACACTGAAACATTTACATGTTACTTCTCTCTGCCAGATAAAAGAGCAGCTCCTGCCTCGCAGCTACAATTTAAGCACACTCTCTCTAGCTGAAGTAGTAAATTTGTGCATTCTCATTGGTGCTGGCAATGTTTGCTATAATTATTAGCAGCTCCAACTGTGCTCAACAAAGCCTTTGTACAGAAACCTAGAATTTGGCTGAAATTGTTAGCTGAAAGTGTGAGGAACTTTAGGTTTACAAATGCTTTCCAGTTGTGAAACCAGGTTTCTTGTCCCCGGAGATTCCCTATCAATCATCTTGGACGTTAACCTTCCGTAGTGTAAAAGTTATAGGAAGTTCGGTGGAAACAATAAATGGAAATGCATTTTTTATCCAACAAGAGCAGGAAGCACTTTGTAGCATTTGCATTAGAGCTCGATATAGAGGCCAGAAAAAAATCCTTGTCAAACAAACAAAATCCTTACAGCATAAAAATAACCCAAAGCTTTGGGGTTTTAGAGAGAATTTATGAAACTTCTGGAAGCAACTTACAGGAAAGACCCCACAACAAAGTCATTCTTAGTAATTTATGGTCAACAATGACGTTAACACCAGAACATATTAGGCTCTGTAAGAGAACTGTGCTAATTTCCTATCTATATCTAAAAGAATCTATTACTCAAACATCAAACTGACAAACTTGGCAATGGAGCCTCAGAAAAGGAAGTTGTATATCCATGGACCAGCACACACTGACCCACTGCACACAGCGGTATGGATCTACTATGGGGTTTCTCCCATGTTTGTGCCTTCAGCAAACATGCCTACTGGATCTAGTCTACTGCTGGCTAGAAAAATCTGCACTTATTTCAGATGCTACAGACTGTGCTCCCATATTATACAAAACATTTTTAGCTATATCTCCATCCAGAGAGAGCCAAGCTCCAAAGCTCATGCAAACACAGATCATGAAATAAACTGAGTGCCTGAATTCTAAAAAGTTGGACGTACAGCTAAATAGATGGATTTGCATGTACTACTTACCACAAAGAAATTGTGTAGTAATATTCTAATCCAGTGGTTTCCAACCCAGTCCCCTGGACACATTCAGCCAGTTGGGTTTTCAGAATATCCACAGCAGATATACATGAGATGGATTTACATGCAATGGAGGCAGTGCTCACAAATCTATCTCATGCATATTTAAAGATGAATTATAAAAGTCCAACGCGCACATCAATTACGGGATGTGCGCACAAGTTGGACTGATGCGCGCCCACTGATTTTTAAAAGCCGCTGAGATATGCGCATATCTCCGGCAGCACGCACATCTCACTCAAATTGAAAAAGGGGCAGATTCTGGGCAGGACATGGGCATTTCAGGGCAAGGCCGAGAGATGTACATTCAAATGCTTTCGCGCCTGGGTGCGCACCCAGGTCAAGTGCCACATGAGTTTACTTCTACTATGAGGGAGGTATAAGTTAAAAAAAATCTACTAACTGTCCATGAGGGGATTTAAGTATCTGGGGTAAATGGGGATAGGGCAGGCTATTAAACTAGGGGTTTTGGAGGACCTAACTCATAACCAGCGAACTAGTAGAAGAACTGGCAATGGTATGAGCGAGTGCCCCTTTTAAAATCCCCTGACTTGCATGGTAGAAGCGGGATTTGTGCACCTATGCACATGCCTATTTAAAATTTCGTGCACATGTGTGCATGCCCAGGCTATTTTATAACATGAGTGCACATGGGCGCACGCATGTTATAAAATGACCACGTCCCTGCCACATCCCTGCCCACTGGTTTGAAAGTTACTGTCCCTGGGTAGATTTTTATGCTGATTCTTGGTATCCTGCTTTTAAAACAATTTTAAAAAAACAGCTTACATTACTAAAAACAACAAACTGCATAAAGAAATGCATAAAATATAAAAGACCTTAACATAAATATAAATAATACATATCACAGCAACATTTAAGAAAATAAAACACCAAATGATTTCAATAAAATAGTAAAAACAAATGATATTTAAGCAGTTTAGAGAAATTACTCAATAAAAACTTGGTTAAAAAGCCATGTTTTCACTGGTTAGATGTGTTCAGAGAACCACTGTTCTAATTTACACCATCAAAGAAATCTGCCCTCACAAAGCTCTAATGTAGAAAATATAACATAATTAAGAATTTCAGTTTAACATCTCATACAAAAGCAGATTGCTTATGAATCTGGGATAGCATTTCAGAACAGTCAACCCAGTTGCCTAGTTTAAAATACAATTCATCCTCAGGATTGGAAAATTTTGAGGCTTTAGCAAAATGCACTTCTTTGCCCCATGCAAGGAATATCATGGAGTGGGGACAGGAAGTGGGCAAACTGTGGGCTCCATGATCAGGTAAGGAGGGGCTTAGAGGTCCAGAGCAAGGAAGCTAATAGATACTGGTGGTATGCCAAGTTACAAAGAAAATAAACTTTATTAACTTGCTATTTTGCCCTGCTAGGGGTGTAAAATGCTGCATTTTAGGGAGCATTTCTGTTTAGACAACTTTTAGAAATGGCCAGGCTGAAGCACTGGTTTAACACAATAACAGTTATGAGCTTTGTACCATGGATCGCAATCAAGGCTTCCCACCACAAAGAATGCTGGCTCTAAACAAATCTCAATCTTTAAAAAAAAACAGCCAAATAAAACAGTACCCAAAATATTTCAATATATCAACTCCTAAAAAATATGCTCACAAAAAAAAAACCCCACGCTTTTCTAGATGTACATCTGTTGAGTTCTAAGATATTTTATGGCCATTGTCTAAAGAGGCTTTCAGTTCTAATTTACCAAACTGCAACTTGCACAATTTCCACCCTATCCTTTTATTCCAATTGTTTTACTACATAATAAAATGTTATTGCCAACAGCCAGAGTCAGGAACATACATCCGTTACTTGCCGGTGTAAGATATATGCAAACAGAATTACATACTGCACAATGATGTTACGCATCTAGGCATCCGATGATGGTCCTGCACACACATAATCAAAAGAACATCTTGTACAAAACACCATTTTCTAAGATTAATCTGTAAACAGTGACTTAGGACATACTCTTATCATAATTAATATTCAATCCCCTTCTCCATGACAAGGTCAACCACCAAAACCCATGGTGACCTTGTCTTAGCATATACATATGAACTGCAAAACAACTTAAAAAAAAAAGGAATGGCCCAGGAGAGTCTATTTTAATTTCTCAGCTGTAGTTAACATATATTATACAGTGAAATTTCTTACTTGAACATTTTCTTTCCTTGATTCCTGCTACATCAATCCTTACCTATGGGATTTTTTCCTTCCACAGCTGACAAAGGCAAAGGACATACCTCTTTTAAGAACTCACTATGGCTATAGAGGTATAGACCTGGGCATCTGCCAATAGCCTTCTTCCAAAGCACCTTGACCAAAATAAAACTCCCCTAATTGAAATATTACATCAATAACATTATCAAAAAAAGGGCCTGCAAGACCATCATAAGCGAGACCAAAGGAGAGAGAAAAGTTAAAGAATAAGGACATGCCTTAGATAGAGATATTGTTCCACCTCGACCCTGTGTTCCTGGTGGGTTCTAGGACTAGTCAGACAGGAATCAAGGAAAGAAAATGATCAGACAAGAATACATTTTACCTTCTGTAAAGTCATGGGAGCAGTCCATACTCATGGAATGTGCCGGAGGACAGTAGAGCATGAACTCCAGATGTTTCTTCACAAAACTTTTATTATTTACACAATAAAGCAAAGGGCTGCTTATCTCAGCAGTCTTGACAATGAAGTTGCAGCAATTAAACAAACAGTTTTGGCATATGCGTGGTTTCCTTTTCTCTGGGGCCCTTCTGTTCCTTCCGGGGCCTGCCTATTTATCCACCTACTCAGGGAAATGCCCTGGCCCAGGATTCCCTTCCAGCATGTCTCTTAAGGTGGACCAGGATAAATGCCTGGTCCTTGTCTTTTAAGGAGGTCCTAATATAGACTCCTTTACACTTTCCTTTTCTTCCTACTAGACCAGTTCTTGCCTATGGGAGTTATTTAAATTGTTCCTTACTGAGGCGGGAGAAAGATAAGACTGTCTTAAGGATTCCCGCCCCAAGGCAGAGTCTGCATTGGCTTGCATGCCCATTCTATAATACCTTGCAAAGGAATGTAAGGATGACCAAGTGACTGCCTTATAGATTTCCTCCAGGAAAGCTGAAGATGCCTCTGCCCAAGATGATGCTTACGTTCATGTTAAGTGAGCCAGGAGTGCCACTGGCACTACTTGCCCATTAGTAAGTAACAGAGACTATTGCTTCCTTTATCCATCTAGCTTAAGGGGCTCTGGAAGCTGCCTCCCCCTTTTTGGGGGTCACCAAACAACCAAACAGGTCCAGGCATTCCTTTAGGAAAAGAAGTTTGTTTGGATAAAGGTGAACCGGTAGATGTAGTGTACTTGGATTTTCAGAAGGCATTTGACAAAGTTCCTCATGAGAGGCTTCTAGGAAAAGTAAAAAGTCATGGGATAGGTGGCGATGTCCTTTCGTGGATTACAAACTGGCTAAAAGATAGGAAACAGAGAGTAGTATTAAATGGAAAATTTTCTCAGTGGGAGTGGGCAGTGGAGTGCCTCAGGGATCTGTATTGGGACCCTTACTTTTCAATATATTTATAAATGACCTGGAAAGAAATACAATGAGTGAGGTAATCAAATTTGCAGATGATACAAAATTGTTCAGAGTAGTTAAATCACAAGCAGATTGTGATAAATTGCAGGAAGACCTTGTGAGACCGGAAAATTGGGCATCCAAATGGCAGATGAAATTTAATATGGATAAATGCAAGGTGATGCATATAGGGAAAAATAACCCATGCTATAGTTACACAATGTTAGATTCCATATTAGGTGCTACCACCCAAGAAAGAGATCTAGGCGTCATAGTGGATAACACATTGAAATCATCGGTTCAGTGTGCTGCGGCAGTCAAAAAAGCAAACAAATGTTGGGAATTATTAGGAAGGGAATGATGAATAAAATGTAAAATGTTATAATGCCTCTGTATCGCTCCATGGTGAGACCGTACCTTGAATACTGTGTACAATTCTGGTTGCCGCATCTCAAAAAAGATATACAGTAATTGCGATGGAGAAGGTACAGAGAAGGGCAACCAAAATGATAAGGGGAATGGAACAGCTCCCCTATGAGGAAAGACTAAAGAGGTTAGGACTTTTCAGCTTGGAGAAGAGACGGCTGAGGGGGGATATGATAGAGGTGTTTAAAATCATGAGAGGTCTAGAATGGGTAGATGTGAATCGGTTATTTACTCTTTCAGATAATAGAAAGACTAGGGAGCACTCCATGAAGTTAGCATGTGGCACATTTAAAACTAATTGGAGAAAATTCTTTTCACTCAATGCACATTTAAACTCTGGAATTTGTTGCCAGAGGATGTGGGTTAGTGCAGTTAGTATAGCTGTGTTTAAAAAAGGATTGGATAAGTTCTTGGAGGAGAAGTCCATTACCTGCTATTAATTAAGTTGACAGCCACTGCTATTACTAGCAACAGTAACATGGGTAATTGCCAGGTTCTTATGGCCTGGATTGGCCACTGGATTGGCCACTGTTGGAAACAGGATGCTGGGCTTGATGGACTCTTGGTCTGACCCAGTATGGCATGTTCTTACGTTCTTTACAAACCTCAGAATTATATGCCACACATCCAGCAGATACAATCTCTTATCTATCCTTGACAGTCATTGCTATTAAAGGCTGGAAGTGAAACCTACTGGTCCACATGAAAAGGGAATATTACCTTGGGTAAAAAGGAGAGTATTGGATGAAAGATCATCATATCCAGAGAAATAACCAAAAAAGGTCTCTACATGAGAGGGTCTGTAGCTCAGAAACACACCTAGCAGAGCAGATAGATACTAAAAAGGTGGACTTCAGGAATAGATCCTTTATTGACATCTGCTTTATTAGCTCAAAGGAGACTCTAACTAAGGCCTTTAAGACTGTGTTAAATTCCCACTGTGGGATTATTGATCTGAAGAGTAGTCGAACACATTTCACCCCTTTCAGAAACAGTATTATATCTGTGTCTGCTGCTACATGGGTGACTTTAATTCGGTCCCTGAAGCATGATATAGCCACCACCTCTATCTTCAAGACAGTTGAGGGCTAATCCCTTGTCCAAGTCTGCCTGCAGTATTTGCAAAATATCTGATTTCCATAGGGAACCAACATGGTCCCGGCAGAACCCTTCAAATACTCGTTGAATAGTGATATAAGCTAAGGAAATAGAGATCTTATGTGCTTTCAGCATGGTTGAGATTGCACTGAGGAGTACCCTCTCCCATGCAGATGCACCCTTTCAAAAGCCAGGTCAAAAGAGAGAATGGGTCTCCCACTGAGACCAGCCCTTGCCATAGCAAGTCCTATTCCCTGGGTAAATGTAGCAGGGTTCCACTCAGTAACCCTATTAGGTGTGCATTCTGAGATATTCTTGGCCATCCAATGCTACCAAGATTACTTCTAATCCTTTTGATCACTCTGCCTATGAGAAAATATACAGTAGGCTGAGTCTTAGCCATGGACAGTGCATCTATTCTTCTGTTCCGACAGCTGAAGAATATACTGGCCTTGGCATTTGCCCATTTGATCATTAGGTCTGAGCCTCCCCACTGATCGCTGTTTTTTGTTCATTCTTGGATGGCTGCAAGAAGTGCTAAGCTTCTTTATAGCTGTTTGCAGATCTTGTTCCACTGGTAGCATGAGCTGGACATCATCTGCGTAGATGTACGCTTTTATGTCAAAGGTGCAGATCAGTTGTTCTAGTGGTTTGATAAGGTTTATTTTGAACAGTGCTAGCAATGGTTATAGAGCCTTGGGGACCTCACAGTCTAGGAAGGAGGAATAGCTTAGTGGTTAGTGGGCTACAAACCAGGAGACCAGGGTTCGAGTCCTGCTGACGCTCCTTGTGACCTTGGGCAAGTCACTTTACCCTCCATTGCCTCAGGTACAAAACTTACGGGCCAATACAGTGCGCACTGTTAACCCGCCATTGGACCTCTTATTCAGTAAGGGGCTGAAAATGCGCGTCCAACCCGCCGCACCTAATAGCACCCTCAACATGCGCGATTCACAAAAGGTAAGTGCTAATTTCTTCGGGCCCCGGGAAAGTGGCGATATTAAGTCGGAGGTCCTGAAGGGTAAAAAAGAAAAAAAATTTGAAGTCAGCCCGCTGCTGTCGGGTCGAAAACCGGACGCTCAATTTTACCGGCGTCCGGTTTCTGAGCCTGTGGCTGTCAGCGGGCTCGAGAACCGACGCCGGCAAAATTGAGCGTCGGCTGTGAAACCCGCTGACAGCAGCCGCTCCGGGCCAAAGGAGGCGCTAGGGTTGCGCTAGTGTCCCTAGCGCCTCATTTTGCCTGTTCTATCTACCGCTGGGCCTCATTTAAATACAGAATCGCGCGCACAGGCGAGTGGCCTGTGCGCGCGCCGGAGAGCGGGGCATTCGCCTTGTCTCCCGCAGACTTTACTGAATCGGCCCGTTAGATTGTAAACCCTCTGGGGTTAGAGAAATACCTACAGTACCTGAATGTAAACCGATGTGATATCTCAGATTGAATGTCGGTATATAATACATAGTATCCATGGTGCTGATGTGTGATCAGCAAAATGTACAGTTTGCTCTCTGTCTGACAAAAAGGAACTGAACAGGTCAGGACCTTACTGCTCAGTCTGGCTTCTGTCACAGGATGTTATGATCAATAGTATCAAATAATTCTAGTAGCACAAACACTGCTGCCTGGCTTTTATTATGGTATTTTAGCAGATCATCCATCAGGGTAAATAAGACGGTTCCTGTTCCATGGTCTTTTCTGAATCTGGATCAATATGGGTCCAACCTGTTTTTTCCTGCTAGTCAGTAATTCAGTTCAGCTCTTACTGACTATTGTAATAATTTCCCTAGGAAAAGGATATTTGACAATGGACAATAGTTTTCTGGTTTGTCTAGATCCAAGCTGAACTTTTTTTTTTTATAGGTGGCCAAGTACAGCTTTTTTTTTTTTTTAGCTCTGTGGGAAGCACACCCTCACTGAGAGAGGAATGTAACATTTTGGTTACCCAAGCTGTGAGACCTTCACTTGCTTGCTTTCTTAGCTTGGATGGGCATGGATCAAAGGCGCAGGTTGTTGGCCATAACATAGGCCAGCGTCTTTCTGAGATCATCTTCTGACTGGGGTGAACGACTCACACATCTTTGCTACGTTGGGTGTGGCCAGATTTGTTTTTGACTCCAGGAGGGGAATGCTTTGATGTTGTCATTGAAGGATCTTGATTTTGTTTTCAAAGCTTTCATTCCCTCTTCCCAGATTAACTCACATTGCCTCCTCCTCATCTCCTAAGCCCGGCAATTCTGTTGCTTTATATATAGCAACCTCTCCTCCCTATCCTATCCTTCCTGAATAGATTATAGTCCGGTATAACTATATCTCAGTTGTAGCTTCTCGTAACAGACACTACCATCCAAGTCAGCTTTATTTTTTGAGCCCTCTCAGTAGAGTTTTTTCTTGGACTCTTAAAAAAAACATAACAAAAAATAACAGAAACAATAAGGTCTAATACTCTATAAAAGGCACTACTAGCAATTTATTGAATTATGGGGTAACAGTCTCCCAAGTAATACATTTTCTTTTACCGTGTCTTAACATTATACCAGTAATCAAAGGGGGTTTTGCTTTTTGATCTCTCCTCATGTTGTGGACTATATGAAGTATGCGTTTTCCTGTTTTGTTTGCTGTAAATTTCCTTTATTTGGCTTTTGTTTTGTCTGGTATACTTACTTCTTCTCCTTTCAAGACGTACTTGATTTAAATGTGAAACGCAAAAAAACAAAAACTACCCTAACATGGCTTTGCCTCCTGTCAGGCACCCAGATTGCCTTAGAGGCAGACACTAATCAAACCACTATTCAGTATGAACTCTGGCCTGCAAAAATGTGGATGTGTTCAAACAGGAGAAACTCTCTGCTGCACAGAGCAGAATATTTACCAATCTAGCACAGCACAGGCCAACTCAGGAATTCTGCGGAGCTGATGCTTATCTGTAAAATATACAACTGCAAGGTTTACTGCCCAGAAAAAAAAACAAAAAACTACAACCATGACATCAGCTACAGACTATAACAGGAGTAGTAGCTGGATTCTTCAAGTTGAGAACTAGAAAGGTGCTATTTTTTGACTCTTTTGCTTCTTCTTTAGTTTCTTTTTTCAGTTGTATACTTTCATTTATATCCTAATAAATTTTCCTTTTTTTGTTTACTTTTGTGTTTTTGCAGTAAAATTATTCACCTTTCTCTTCAGCCCTCTTTGTAAATATTCTCCTTTCTGAAGTCCATTTTGTAACTGCAGCAAAATTCCTCAAAATTCAAACCTATAGAAAATGATGACAGTCAAGGTCCATAAGGTCCATCTAGTCTCTGCCCAAAATATCAATTCCTTGGCTTTTGTCACAATTGCATCCTCTTTGGGTCTTATTCTTAAGTCTCTTTTTTATCTCCAATATATTTCATTTTGTGTATATTTGTAATAAAATGAATATACCTTTAATTACGATCACACCCCTTGATAAGAAAAATCTCCTTCCCTGTGTCCACTCTACTACAGCAGTATATACTTTCCCCTGTATTGCTGTGGTGGATGCAGGGGCCGGTCGCTCTAGTCAAGTGGTCTGCCGTGCGAGGCCATGATGGAGCCGCGCTCGGCAGACCACGTGATGTGTCCTGGGCCGGCCTGGGCGGCGAATACCCGGGCTGGTCCGACCTCGTGAATCCGCCGCTGGGTGGATGCTAAGGTTCTGATGAGGAACAGCACAGCAACCCCCTGATTTACTTAAGATTCATAACAATAGCTCAGGCTAAATAACAGAAGCAATAAACAAAAACAAGAATGAGATAAAGGGCATGGCATTGATAATTTTGTTTGAACTTAAATTGAAAACTTTTTTTAAATGATTGTATCTCCAAATATATATCTTTTTTTTTCAAAGATGCATATAGGGGTAGATTTTGAAAGGGTTGCGCGCGTAAGATACAATCCCGAAAACCTCCCCCTGCCTCCCCCTGTGCACGCCGAGCCTATCTTGCATAAACTCGGCGGCGCTCACAAGCCCCAGGACGCGTGTATGTCCCAGGGCTAGCAAAAAGCGGCAGGGTGCGGGCGGGGCATGGCCTGAGCCTCCAGGCACAGTGGCCATTTGCCGCTGTGCCCAGGATCGCGGGCCGGCCGTTGGCCAGCATGCATAAGTTACACCTACCAGGAGGCAGGCGTAACTTCAACAAAGGTAAGGGGGGGTTCTAGGTAGGGCTGGGGGGCGGGTTAGGTAGGGGAAGGGAGGGGAAGGTGCGGGGGGCGGAAGGAAAGTTCCCTCCAAGGCCGCTTCGATTTCGGAGCAGCCTCGGAGGGAATGGAGGCAGGCTGCGCGGCTCAGCGTGCACCGACTCTGGATTTTATAACATGTGCGCGGCTGCGCACACATGTTATAAAATCGGGCATAGATTTCTTCGCGCCGGCTTACGCGAACAAATTTACACCTGCGCGCAGGTTTTAAAATCTGCCCCATAGTATGGTTGTCTCTTGAAGAAGAACTATCATAGTTCGAAACGCAGACCTGCATTGGACTTGGACTAAGAGCTGTTTTTCCATCATGGTATCTTTCTCAATTCCACGGCGTCTGCTGAAGTTTTGAAAAAATTTCAAGAACTTAAGATACGCCCTCTTTTTTGTGACTTTATCTTGTAATAAGAAAAGTAATAACTGTAAAGAAGAATGATAAGGGTTTATGAATTTTAGATGCAAAAAAATGTATAAAAAAGACATTTGAATAAAGAAATATGAACTATCGTTACAATATGACCTATGATTATAAATAAGGCTGAGGATTAAATGCGATTGCATAAATCAATGATGCCTATTATGATGGTCATTATTATAGCATCTAATCTAATATATATAATTTGAGGGTGGGAGGAACATTTTTCGCTTCAGTACTAAAATGTATCCATTCTTGCTTCCTTTCTCATTTTAAAGAGCATCAGTTAGCATAATATTTTTATATAATTCAATTGACAGTTGAACCAAAGAAATAGCATTGGATTCTTCTTTTGTATTCTTATTTGAAATCATTCCTAAGGATACATTTCTGATTACAGTCCCTCGTAGCCACTTGTACTACTACAATTCTAAGTAAATCAAGACGCTCCAAAAATACTAAGACTCAAAGGAGCCAACTTGCAAGACGATTGGGGGTGTTAAACTCAACAAGAATTACCCCTCCCTGCTGGTCACAGTGAAGAAGTTTGCTCAATATTGAAGATGCCCAAGCACCCAATGCACCCACAGAGTTGGCACCTATGCTGACTAAAATGGAGGGAGAAATATCAATAATCCGGAAAAAGAAAGCAAGTGTGTCAAGATATTGGTACATTGCTATCTTGAAGATTCCAGCAAGTACAAGTGCTTTAAATGACTAAACTGATTTTGAAGCCCTAGTGAGTCAGCAAGGATGGTCAGTTTTATACAGCTTTGCTTCTCTCCAGGCCATCCCAGTGGCAGTTCTGGTTCAATGCTCAGCACAGGTCTTCTGCCCCCCCCCCCGGGTCAACTTGGTATGATGCATTCACAGCCCCTAGGCAGAGAGGGAGTCATGGTCATTGTGCAAAGGTGAAACCCAGTGGCTGGAATTAGGGCCAGGGATTTCAGGATTCCAGGAGGAGCTCTCTCTGGTGCACGACCCCTGGGCCATGGACTGTCACTGCAACATCTGGAGTAAGGGAAGAATAATCCCCGGATAATTACAAATGAACACTAATGGCGCCAGATCCCAGCCCTGGTTTTTTCCTGGCACCACCTGATTTGCTTCTAATCCCCATTACAAAATTTCAGTTTTTAATCTTATGCTAGTATTCTCATACTGCCTCACTCTTGCCTGCTTCTCTAAAAGCTCTCGGGGAAAACGTATGTTCTTATTTTCAGTAACAGCTAAAATATTCCATAGCAAATGCAAGGAATTCCTGTAGTTTTCTTCACCAACACATGTATTCACCAGCATTTTCCTTACCAGTCTCCCACACACCAGTAATGGTGGTGGTGGTGATGTGCTAGTTGACTATGGCAGCCTGCAAAGAGGAAATGCATGTTGTATCATTAAAACATGTCCTTCCCTTGTACGGGCTCTCCCTATACTTAAGAAACTTTTAGCTGGGGCTACGCCCGGAATAAAACCCACATACGTCCAACATTTTAGTATTTTTTAATGACTACAATGCACAAGACACACGTAGTAGCTTCTCTTGCCTTTGCCAAGCTCTAATTATAGAGTTGTGTACCGCATTGTTTGTGGACTCAGTCTTTACCCATTTATCTCTGATTACAGCACATCCATCATCTGCTAGTGGTGGCCTATGTTAAGCTAAGGAAAGTGCTTTAAAGCTGCAGCATTTAAATGTGCAGGAAGAGGCGGGGAAGTGCAGTATATCTGAGAAAGATTCTTCACCATTTCTGCTTTTGTTTCAGAAAAGCTTTCAAAATCCAGGAGCTGAAAGACTATTCTGGGATTGGAGAAAATGTTGCCCGTGAGCAACAAGAAACAGATACACTTTTTGGATGCTGCCAGGTACTTGGGATCTGGACTGGTGGCTGCTGGACTTGATGAGCCTGGATGGCTTACAGTCGGGATATCTCCCACTCCGCTCACGCCTCCTTTGGGAGCAGCCATGCTTCCAGTCACCACTTCGGGTGCTGCTGCAGAAAGCTTATTAAATAACATTGTGCTTTTACTTTTTAAATCTTTGAATGTTAATAATGTTAAACTGAACACACAAAACGCATGATTCAGATACTTCAACACAAGATATACGCTGAAACCCACTTTGTGGTTCAGAACGCTCTATACACCATGGATTAGCATTTTATAATCTGCTGCCTGAGGCAAGCGATAAAATGGCACTCTCCCACCCCCAAGGCACCGTACAGGTCGATTCGTCAAGAGGGGCAAAGGGGGGTCTCTGTGTAGCCTGGCCCTGCTGGTGATTTGAAACGCTGCAGATGGGGGAAAGCAGGAGGTGGAATTCCCAAAGGAGTGGCAGATAAGAGTATCAGTGACCATCTTTCTAGGAAGCTGGCAACCCTGCCGCCCACCTTTTCTCCAGCATTTTCCCCTGGAGAAGTGGGAGTTGGGTGAATGGTGGTAGTCTTTGTGTGGCACCCTCCCTCCGGCCCAGTTCAGTGGCATTAAGCCAGAGGTTCTCAAGCTTTTTTAGGTCGGGACACACCTGACAGATGGTTCCCATACGTGTGACACTTGAACCCACGACCGTCACCAGGCTAAATGTAAACATACACTCTGCATCCAAAGGAACTCCCTCGAACCCCCAACAATGGGCACAGAGTAGAACTAGGACATTCCCTGTGCAATTCACCATATTAAAAAAGATATTCTGGTTCTGCTGTCATCTCAGTAACAGCAAAACAAACTCCCTTTACTTCCAGGTGCAACAGCCCATCTTATGAAAAGACAGTAATTTACCACTAATGCGTATCCTATTGAGAAAACACAACAAATAAGCCTGACAAAAAATGCCAACACGCTAGTAAAATACCTCACATCACACACACAAAACCAACCTTCATCAAGTACAGAAAGACCACAAATTATAAATATGGACAGAACCTGGAATGGCAACCCAAAAAAGCCACTCTGCTTGCAATACAAAACTGAAATATAGAACCTAGCACAGTCCCAGGATCTGCAATAATGCACACAAACTAATCCACACAAAGTTACACCTGCATTATGGCATGCACTCAAATGAGAAAAACTCTACCTATAAAAAGGCAACACTACAAATGTTAAACCAGGCCCTAAACACCAATACATCTCCAATTAGGAAAACAGAACAAGCCAAGCTGCTCTAGATCCCCACACAGAAATAATTGTAATACTATACTAATAAATGTTTCAAAACAGCTAATGAACAGAATGAAATCCAACAAAAATTCATAAAAATTACTGAAAATTCTTCAAATACCAATAAAATATTTCAGAACAGCAGACACATCACATAGTACCCAATAATTAAAATGGCAGTCAATCAAGAAAAATAAACTTAAGAAGCCACCGTTACTTACCCTTTCCAGCAACTCTCCTACTGCTTTCCCTTGTAAGCAAATAGCACACACTAGAAGCAGCAGTGGATGCTGATGTTCTGTCCTCACAGTCCTCTTCCTTAGGGCCCACAACCAGTCACTCATATACACACACACACACACACCAATTACATCCCACAACCAGACTCTGTTTCTCAAACACCAGTCACATCCCTAATCAGTCTCTTTCTCTCTCTCACACTTACTAGTCACCTCCCTGACCAGTTCTCTCTTCCTCACACACAGTCACCACTCTAACCAGTCTCTTTCTCATGACATACCAGTCACCCTACTGATCAGTCTCTGTCTCTCTCACACACATACCAGCACCTTCCTGACCAGTCTCTGACTTCCTCACACACATACCAGTCACCTTCCTGAGCAGTCTCTGTCTCTCTCACACACATACCAGTCACCTCCTTCACCAGTCTCTGACTCCCTCACACACACCAGTCACCTCCTTCACCAGTCTAGATCTCTCTCATTAATATACACACCAGTCACCTTCTGACCTGTCTCTTTCTCTCAACACACATATACTCTCTCTTACTCACACACATGCTCTCAATCACATACATGCTCTCTCATTTAGTCACATACTGTCAATCACACTTGCACAAACACACTCTCTATTATTTACGTACATACTATCAATCACACATACATCCTCTCTCTCCCTCTAGCTTGCTTTCATTCACAAACACCCCCCTCCCCCAGCACAAATGGCAGCTGCAGTAGTCTCCTCCTCCAGTCCCCGTGGCCTGAGAATGAAGAATCCCATCGGCTGAGGGGGCTAACTGCTCTTTCTCTCATCACTGATCACCGGCTGTGTTTCATTTTGGTTCGGGCCTGCACTTCTGCCACTACTTATGCAGCATGATTTTCTCTTCCCACGTGCCCCGCTATAATCACTTCCTGTTCTGAGCCGTGGAGGCGGGAAGAAGAAAGGGCCTTGCTTACAGCTTCCACTAACACTGCTGCTGTTCCTGCTCGGAAGGAATGGCAGCAGTTTTAGAGATGGAAGAGCAACCGGGGTACTGGGACACCAGGAAGCTGCGACACACCTGCCAGTGCTTAGCGATACACTGGTGTGTTGCGACACACTGGTTGAGAATCGCTGTATTAAGCATTCTAGGTGAATTTTACATGCCCTCACCACACACAATTAAAAATTCTACATTTAAAATAATAAATTTTACATTAAAGAAGACATTAAAAGTATAGTCATCCGGGGTAAAAATATCAAAATATCACAACACTGCAAAAAAGCAACACACACACTTGGAATGCATAAGGTATTAGGTCTATTGTAATGCATGTTGGGTTTGGGCTTTTCTCTCAGAAAGCCCAGAGTAAACTGAATTACAATTACAAGATAATAACCCTCCCAAAGAGCACTAACTGCCAGCCTCAAACAGTAAAAACCCTACCTATGAAAAGGCAACCCTAAACACCAATGCAAGTCCTTTTAGGAATACAGAACACACCAGCTTGCTACAGATGACTACACAGAAACTACAAACTAACAGGCCGATACAGAAAAACCCACGGGGAGAGCGTGCACCCAGGCCACTCTCCTGGGCGCACGATTCAGTATCGGCCCATATGCAAATGAGGGCCCGTGGTAAAAGGAGGCGCTAGGGACACTAGCGTGTCCCTAGCGCCTCCTTTTTGACAGAAGCGGTGGCTGTCAGCAGGTTTGACAGCCGATGCTCAATTTTACTGGCATCGGTTCTCGAACCCGTTGATAGCCACGGGTTTGGAAAACGGACGCCAGCAAAATTGAGCATCCATCTTCCAACCCGCGGGCAGATTTAAAACTTTTTTTTTTTAATTTTAACTTTTTTTATTTTTGGAGCCTCCGACTTAATATCGCTATGATATTAAGTTGGAGGGTGTACAGAAAAGCAGTTTTTTCTGCTTTTCTGTACACTTTCCGGTGCCGGCCGAAATTAAAATGTGCGGCTTCGCTGCACATTTTATTTTCTGTATCGCGCGGGAATGACTAATAGGACCATCAACATGCATTTGCATGTTGTGGGCGCTATTAGTTTCGGGGGGGTTGGCTGCGCGTTTTCCACGTGCTATTACCCCTTAATGTATAAGGGGTAAAAATAGCGTGTGGAAAACGCGCAGCCAAATGGGGGCTAACAGTGCGCTCAGCCTGAGCACACTTTACTGCATCGGCCCGTAACAGATTACCTCAACCTCAGTTGCACATGCAGAACCCACAGACCCTCACCAAGTACAGAATAAAGAGACCTTGAAGTATAAACAGAAACATGTAGACAAAAATTGAATTGGAAACTTCAACAAGCCAGACTGTATGCAATGCAACAATAGAAAGTTAAAAATAATATTTCTCAAAACAATAAAATCAAGGAATATAAAATATCATAATAGTAAAAACATACTATATAAAAACAATATTTCAAAACAATAATTAAAAACTCATAAAAATTATACAATTTTCTAAATAATATTTTGAAATAGCAAATATCAAATAACATCCAATAATTACAATTAACAAGGATTTTAAAAATCCCCGCTTTCCATACCTGGGAACTTTTTATTTCCAGTGTCCCTGAGATTGCCATGGATTAGTGTGTGGTCAGGGAGGATGAACTTTCTTCTCTTATACACACACACATAACCAAGTTCATGCTCTCTTATACACATTTCACACACACACACATACACACAAAGATGCTCTCACACATGCTCTTTCACATACACAGATGCTCTCACACATTCTTTCACACACGCATGCAGATGCTCTCACATGCATGTGCTTTCACATACATGACAAAGGTGCTCTCATACATGCTCACACACATGCTCTTTTGAACACAGATGCTCACACATGCACAGATGCTCGCACATGCTTTCACACTCATGCAGATGCTCACACACACAGAGGCTCACATGTACTCTTTCACACATGCACACAGATGGTCTCACACATGCTGCTCTCACACGCACATGCATGCATTAACACCACATGATATTCTCACACAAACATACACCCTCTACCTCACAGGGCCTCCTTCTTTGGGCTTTCATAGGCACGTACACACACAATCACAAACACACACAGGCTCTCACACATGCATAGTGGCACGTGATATTTCTCCTCCTTTTTCTGTTACTGGCAGGTTGGGCTCTGCCATCGGCACATGGGACCAACTCTCATATTTTGGCAATTGGCGGGGGCAGTTAGGAACATCGTAGGGCCAGTCATGTGGCAAGGTGAGGCAGTGGCTGGAGGAAATATTTTTGCCACCCTAAAACTTTGCTGTTTGAGGCTGCCACCTCACCCTTCCTCATTATAGAGCCACCCCTGCTTTGGGACCTTTGCAAGTGCTCTTACAAAATCAAGGGATCCCCTTCCCCCACCAAGACAGCAAATCATTACAGATTACCATTTCTCGGTTTTACACTTTGAACACTGTGGATGATAGGATTTAAACCAAAGTGCAGGCCCGTGGGTTCTGTGTTTTCAGTGGGGTCAAAACTACAGAACTGGACCTCTGGTGAGGGGAAACACTTTGCTCTTTGCCTAATCTACATAAAACACTCTGCTCAGGTTCTGGTGATCCCAAGGACTTTCACTTTATTCAGCGGTAGAAATGTTCTAGAGATTCAAAGCAAAAACAGTCTGTTCACAGTAATATGCCTGGCCAGTCTGAACAGTTATTCTGCTCCTCTTCCCCTCCTCATTTGTGCTATAGCTGCAGACTTCCTAATACGGATTAATTCGAGCAGTGGATGTGAGGCACCAAGACAGAAAGGGAATCTCTCTCTTCAGGGCACAAAACATTCCAGTATGGTTTGGCCCAAGTGGTTACATCCTGCAATGTGTTGCTGTCTGCTCACCACCTCAAAACATAGGGGGTTTCACTGCCCTCCTAGTACAAAACAGACAGCACTTTGATTCAGGCAAAATTAAAAAGTAGCTTATTGGTAACGCTGTGTAATGACATGAGAATGGATTTGGATTGGATCCCTGCTTAGGGTCTTCTGCTCCCCGGGTCAGCTGGAGCTGGGGATTCTACAGCCCCTGGGAGGGAGTCATGGCTACCGCACAATGTCGACACCTAGTGGCCGGATTTAGGGCCCACAATGCAGGGCTCCGGAAGGAGCCCTAGAGCATGGCCCCAGCCAAGGACTGTCATTGTAATAATGGGACTAAAAATAAGCCGAGAGGGGATATAAAACTAGGGGGAATATCCCCAGACACTTATGAACAAAGGCTCTTGGTGGGAATGCCCAGCCCTAGCTCCGACTGAGTTAAAGGTGCAGGAGGAAACCGCTGGGTCAAAACAGTCGAGTCTGAGCAGCCCTAGCCTGATACTACATCACTCATCCTAGTCACTTGAAAAACCACGGATGCACAAAAACAATATCAGTTGGGATTTGGCAGAGACTTGTTCAGTTTTACAGACTTTTTAACTTAACTTGCAGAAAGATGTGACTGCAGGATTTTCTGTATCTGGCCCGGATTCTTCTTCACATGTGGTTAACAAACTGGGAAGAGTCTTCGCAAACCTTTTTTTTTTTTTCGGTATGAACAGAAAAACTGAAATCCACCAACATACACCCTTCAACCCCTCCTTTCAAAAGGAGAAAATATCTCATTGGTACGGTGCTGCCCAATAGGAAATGATCAGGGAGCTCTGCGGAAGGGGCAGGGAAATGCCGGGGGGGGAAAGAGAGGGGGCAGGAGTCAAAGAACTTCCGGCCTCTTCTTTGCTTTTGGCCAGCCCGCTGTTCCTTTAGGCATTAACTTTCCTTCTCAATTAACTAAGGGTTTTTCTGCTCTCACAACTCATTTAGCCCAGTCACCAAAGTGACAATCTTTAGCCGGGAGACACATCCCCGGGGCTTCTTCTGACATCCTGCAATCATGGGCCCTGAAGGTGTCGCCATGGCACAGGGGCTGAAGCCTCCGTCTCCGCCACCAGGGGGGGCTGCGAACGCTGTCTCCGCGGCATTCTGAACCCCAGTCCACTGGGGAACCACTGCAACCAGACCTAGCAATCAAATTCAGGTCCTCCACAGGGCAGCTGGCTCACCAGGCCAGCCCTAGAAAGATATCTTCTTGGTGCATACCGGAAAGAAAATTATCAAGAAAACAACCGTTAAAAAATATTCCATCACATAATTTCAAGAGAATGAAGAAAATTATAATACACGGTCTCTTAAGGGTATTGACTCTGGGTGATTTGTATCAAATAGAAATATTTGCCGGGCAATGGATACATGAAAACTGCTGAAGAAAGATTTGAAAATCAATTGTAAACTCGTTAGCAAATGTGAAAAATAATTCTTCCTTCTGTGCGATGAACGTCAGAGTCTAGGTAGACAAACTCCCACCAGCAAATGAATCATGTCATGTTTGGAAAACTCAAATGTCAAGAGTGCATGCTGACTGACAAAGAAAACTGGGTAGTTGGGGAAAGTGACAGTCCCCCGTGGTCAAAACAAGCAGATCAGGCTATAAGTCGAAAAGGAAAAGGAAAGAGTTTTTTTTATATTTGATCACAAGCGTCAGGGACAAGATTCAACTTGAGCTTGCACACCTGGAAGCTGGTGACACTTCAAAGCCAAATGATATGAACTTTTTGGCCTTTTTCTTATGTAGTGCAATGAGAGAGAGCAGGGAAATATGATTTTCTCAAACAGTGATCAGAATATTGCCTCAGTTTTCAAGACATGCATAGTGATATTTTTCTTTTAAAAAAAACAAAAAAAAGGTATGAGCTTGGGGCCAGCAGTGATCTCCACCTTCCACTCCCGTTGGAAAAGGAATCAAGATCAAAAAGGCTTTAGGTCAATGAACAAGGTTCCAGGTCAGCAACATGGTATGATCTGACCAAAAAAAATCACCACTGGGTATGCAATAATTAAGCATTAAAGCAAGATTTGGGGGGTGGGGTGGATAATATGAATTATTCACAATGCCTCTCACAACAAATATCACAAGACAAATTTGAGGGAGAGGAGGCTTACATAGGGTGTCAGAAACAGCAGCAGCAGAGTAGGGAGGCAGCACAAAGAAAAGCGGTAGCAATACCAGCATTTTGTAGCACAGCCTGTCCCGATTCATCACTACAAGAGATAACCCAGCCAAGCCATGAAGACATCCGGCCGGCCGTGTGATGGAAATGTCCTTTCTTGTATTCACTGGAGGGAGAGCAGCAGTGCAAGCCGTTCATTGGTCAGTCTTAAGGGTGATGCCTAGTGGCCAGATCCAAGGCCATGAAGGAGCCCTGGTCCATGGCCCCCAGCACAGGACCATTGCTTCAGCGACCAGACTACATTTATTTTTTATTTTATTTAAGGGATTTTTATATACCACGGCACGTTTGCAAAATCACCTCAGTTTACAGTAAAACATAATGCAGCAATGGGCTTTACATAAAACACTTAAAAACTAACAAAAGGTAACAGGCATTACACAGAAATCCATAAATTAACGGGAACTTCATATTAATACTTAACAGCGACTGAGATATGAGAATAAATGCATATCAACAAAAGGTTAAGAGCAGTGCTTTGACATAGTGAGATAGGGTGAGCAATTGGAGTGGGAATTACAGAGGAAATTATCTTGAGAGGGGGAATAAGTGCCAGTATGATTGATATCTTAGGTGAATTGCCAGGTACTAGGAAATCAAGGGTATGCCTGTTTGAAAAGCCAGGTCTTGAGGTTCTGTTTGAATTTCCTGGGGCACAATTCCTGGCGAAGACTTGGGGGCATTTTGTTCCATAGGGCAGTGGTGAGAGAGCGTTCTCTGGTGGAGACATGTTTAGTAAGTTTGGGTGATGGTGTAAGAAGTTTTGCCTGATGCTGTGTTCTGGTTGGTCTGTTAGCATTGCAGAATATGAATTGCTCTGAGAATCATTGCATGTTTTGGTTGTGTATGGATTTGTGTATGAGGGTGAGGGACTTGTATATTATCCTGGAGGAGATTTGTAGCCAGTGAAGCTGTTGGAGAACCGGCGTAATGTGATCGTGATGGTGGGCATTGGTGAGTATGCGGGCGGCAGCATTTTGTAGCATCTGCAGGGGTTGGATGGAATATTTTGGGAGGCCTAGGAGGATAGCGTTGCAGTAATCAATCTTATTTATTTATTTCGGATTTTTATATACCGGCATTCTCAATACAAGTATCGAATCAGGTCGGTTTACATAGAACAAAACTATCGCAATAAAGGCGTTACATTAAACAGCGTTTCTTAACATATGAGTAACATATAACATATCATATAAAAATATAAATAAATAATATAAATTAAATATTACATAGACTATAAAAATAATAATAACTCGTCAACAGGACGTGGATAAATACAAAGGATGTTTAAAGGATGTTTAAGGCATGAGTATATATCTTGAATAATTAGAGGGGTAGTCTAAATTGTGATATGTGGGTACATAGACCTTGTTGCTGTGCAAAGTCCGAGTTGTGCATGAGTAAAAGGAGACTGATGAATCAGAGAAGGAGTCTTAAACAGGTGTGTTGTTCAGATCTGACGTGGTTAGATCTGGAGGGGAGTATGGCTGATCGAGGATCTGATGTTGGACTATTTTTTATCTTGGCTAGGATAGTAGCTTTTTATCTTGGCTAGGATAGTAGCTTTTTATCTTGGCTAGGATAGTAGCTTGGAGCATGGTGCAAAAGTCGTGGAGGTGTAAGAGGGGTTTTAGTCTTTTGAGAGTGTAAAGTTTGAAGAAACCATCTTTAAGGGTGGAGGAGATGAACTTTTTTAGGTTGAAGTGGTTGTCTAGGTTTACGCCGAGGCTGCGGACATGCTGAGAGGATGTGGTGGGAGGGGATTGAGTGTGGGGTGATGGGGAGTGGAAGGAGATGTTGTGGGGAGATATGATAAGGAGCTCTGTTGTAGCGGTGTTAAGCGCTAGGAAGTTGTCTGAGAGTAGATTGTTGATGTCAGTGAGTGCTGAGTTCCAGGTTTTTAAGGCATTCATTAATGAGTCAGTAATGGGAATAAGAATCTGCACATCATCAGCATAGATAAAGTGCGGGAGACTGAGTTTGGAGAGGAGTTGACAGAGAGGGAGGAGGTAAATATTGAAGAGTGTGGAGGAGGTGGATGACTGTCTAGGGTTTGCTGTATGAAGGGGAAGATTCTGTTCTACGATTTTTGCAAACCTGTTAGTTCCTCTCTAGCTGTTTGTCGCCATGCCCATTACTATTTGTACTGTTATTGATGAAAACAATAAAAACCGTTTTGCAAAAAAAAAAAAAAAAAAAAAGAGTGTGGAGGAAAGTGAGGAGCCTTGTGGCACCCCTTGCGACAGGCTAATAGGTTTTGATTCACACTGTACTGCCTGTCGTTTAGATATGATTGGAACCAGCGGAGGGGGGTACCAAAGATGCCGATCTCTTTAAGGCGCTTTAGAAGGATGTTGTGATTGACCGTGTCGAATGCGGATGAAATGTCTAAGAGAGCAAGAATGTAGGATTGTCCTTTGTCAAGAGCTTTGAGTATGCATTCAGAGAGGGAGATGAGAAGGGTTTCGGTGCTATGATGTCTGCGGAACCCATATTGGGAGGGAAGAGAATGTGATGATCGTCAAGGTAGTCAGTCAGCTGCCGGTTGACAATTTTTTCCAGGATTTTAGAAAGGAAAGGAAGGTTGGAGACAGGGCGATAGTTGGCGGGTTCAGAAGGATCCAGGGCGGGTTTTTTTAGAATAGGTTTTATGATGGCCTGTTTAAGTTGCGTTGGAACCAAGCCAAGGGATATGGATTTGTTAATAATGTTGGCTATGGGTTTAGATATGATGTTGGGAATGGTGAGGAGTGACTTGGTAGGGATAGTATGCGAGGGATGCACTGCCGGTCTGATTTTCTTGAGGGTAGATTCTATTTCTAAGGGGGTGGTGTTCTCAAAGGAAGTAAGTGTAGCAGTGGCGTTTGCTATCTGAGTGGTATTGAGCATGAGCGTGGTAGAAGTAGCACTAGCTGGAAGGGTGTTGGTGGATATGAGGGGGGAGGTGAAGCGTGACATCAGTGTTTCAATTTTATTATGGAAAAATAAGGCCAGTTTTTCGCATTTGGATTGGTCGTCGTTGTTGGGGGAGGGATTGATGGGAGATGTAATTAAATTGGAAACGTATTGAAAGAGGGCTCGGGGGTTGAATTGGAACTGGTGAATTCTATGAGAGTAGAAGTCCTTTTTGGCTTTGTTGGTGGCTTCACGATAGGTATGGAGGTATGATCGAAACTGCACTTGTAGGGCAGGGACTTGCTCATTGCGCCATCATTTTTCGAGTTTTCTGAGGTGAGTTTTCATGGTTCTGAGTTCGGTAGTGTACCATGGTTTCTTTTTATTATTGGCAGGGTTGATTTCTCGACATTATGTGGGGCATAATTTGTCAGCCACAGTGTTGGTAAGTTGAATCCAAGAGGAGAGGGCGGTGTTGGCATCTGTAAGGTCCAGCTTGAGAAGTTCATCTGAGAGGGCTTCAATGAGGTCTTCAGTTTTACATGGTTTGCGGAAGTTGATGGTTTTCTTAGAGGGTGTGGGGTGGGGGGGGGGGTTACTTTTTATTGTGCAGCTGGTATCTATGCAGAAATGGTCGGACCAGGGGATTGGAGTGTATCGAGGGGGGTCAGGTTGTATGAGGGAGTTGGTGAAGATGAGGTAAAGTGTGTGCCCTGCCTTGTGTGTGGGGCTGGTGATAATCTGTTTGAAGTCTAGAGCATTCAGGGAGGCCATAATGGAATCACATGAGGGGGAGGGGGGGCTGCAGTCGACGTGGAGGTTCAGATCCCCAAGGATAATAGATGGGGTAGTGAGGTCTAGATGTTTGGAGATGTATTCAGTCAGGGGGGAGGGGTTGTTTTCAAGGATGCTGGGGGAGCATATATTAAACAGATTTGGAGGGAGGGAGATTTAAAAAGGCCTATCTCCAGTTTGGAGGGGGGTGTAATAGGTTGTAGGGTGAGACTGAATTTCTTTTTAGCAGCGAGGAGAATGCCACCTCCTTTTCTTTTGCGTCTTGGAATTGAGAAAATGCTATATAAGTCGATTGGGAGTTGGTTTAATAAAACTGCGTCTGTGTCCTTTAGCCATGTCTCTGTGATGGCGCAGATGTCGGGACTGTCGTCAGTAAGGATGTCATTGAGTAAAGTAGCTTTTTTTTACAATAGACTGTGTGTTTAGGAGGAGGATAGTAAAGGTAGTGAATCCAATTAATTGGGTGAGTGGGGAGGCCATGATGGTGATTAGAGATCTGTGGTGTTGGGGGTGTTGATAAAGGCGTGTGTCTCTGTATGTGGTAGTAAAGTGCTTGAGGGTGGGAATGGGATGGGAGAGCATTGTGTAGTGAGCTGGTATCTGAAGAGGGTTGGGGTAAAGTTGGAGAACCGGTATGCCACTAGAAGGTGTGGCAGTGGGAAAAGGGAAAAGAGGGGGGGAGTGGGGACAGGTAACACTTCTAACGGTGTTGCAAGTTGAAGGACAGGAGAAAATCGAGGAGGGAGTTCAAAGGAGCGACTATTTTTTCAGCGTGAGAGGTTTACGGTGGCAGCTCCGTCAGAATTGATGTTCCCAGTGTGTACGGTCCTCTGGCGTTGCACGTCTCGGAAGGGCTGTTTCGGGAGGTCTATCTCAGAAGGGCTGTAACCTTCGGCTCTGTCTCGGCCTCGGACCCTGATGGGTCTCCCGTGCCGAAGGCAACGAGCCGGGTGTGAGCGTGCGGTGCAGAGCGGAATGGTAGTAAATTCGTCGGTACGGCGCAGAATACTGAAGATAGAGTTTTAAAGAGTGAGACAGTTGTAGGCCAAATGGTGAGGTGGTGGAGGAGCAAGAGCTATATGTCTCTTTGTTTTCCGGAATGGAAGGAAGAAGTGCATGAAGGGGCGCACTAAGGGGCAGGCCCCTTAGGTCGCGCTCCTTTGTGCGCAAGACACCCGGCACGCGGTGCCTAGGGTCAGTAGGCAGTTTTAAGGCCTGCTGGAAGTCTCCGCTCCTTCAATGACATCATGGGCGGGTGGCCGGTAGGCTTAGGGAGAGTCGCGGCGAGGCCGAGGCTTGTGCCTAGGGCGGCGCGAGGGCTCTTATCCCGGTAGGTAGTGCGCAGACCGCGTGAGCCATCGATTTTGGGGGGTGCTTGGATGGTCCTCAGCCGTCCGATCCGGGCAGTTCGGGGGGCCTCAGGCGTCTAATCCAGGCGACACTTCCGGCGAACGCGGCAGGTTTAAAGATTTGGAGGGGGTGGGGCTATAAAATTAGGGGGGGGGGGGAAATCCCTGAGTAATTGCAAATGAAAGTTCATGGTGCCAGATCACAGCCCTGGTTTCAACTAAGGCACACGAGGAAGCTGCTGGTGTCATAGAAACATAGAAATGATGGCAGAAGAAGACCAAACAGCCCATCCAATCTGCCCAGCAAGCTTCACACTTCTTTCTTTTCTCATACTTATCTGTTTCTCTTGGCTCTTAGGAACCTTTGGTTCTATTTCCCTTCTACCCCACCATTAATGTAGAGAGCAGTGATGGAGCTGCAACCAAGTGAACTATCAAGCTTGATTAGTTAGGGGGGTAGTAACCGCTGCAATAAACAAGCTACACCCATACTTATATGTTTACCCAGACTATGTTATTCAGCCCTTATTGGTTATTTTTCTTCTCCCCTGCCGTTGAAGCAGAGAGCTATGCTGGATATGCATGAAGTATTAGTTTTTCTTCTCCTCTGCCGTTGAAGCAGAAAGCTATGCTGGATATGCGTGAAGTATCAGTTTTTCTTCTCCCTTGCCGTTGAAGCAGAGAGCTATGCTGAATATGCATTGAAAGTGAAGTAAGCATTGAAAGCCACATTAACTATCAACAAATATTGAACAAGCCTAATAATTGGTAATACCTATAAGCCTATGAACTCACCATTAATATTACTTACTCTTACCCACCCCTGTTTTTTTTTTGTTTTGTTTTTTTTTATAATTTAGAGATGGCAGCCCTCCGTCCTTCCGCTCCGTGAAGGTGGAACACCAACCACTGGCCACTGGCATCCCACTCCGTGAATGCCTCTGTGGCTACTGCCGCTCCGTGCAGTGTTTTGCTGCCTCCTCTTTATACACGTCCTCTAGACCTGATGGATCCACAGTGTTTATCCCATGCCCCTTTGAAGTCCTTCACAGTTTTGGACTTCACCACTTCCTCCGGAAGGGCATTCCAGGCATCCACCACTCTCTCCGTGAAGAAATACTTCCTGACATTGGTTTTTAGTCTTCCTCCCTGGAGCTTCAGCTCGTGACCTCTGGTTCTGCTGATTGTTTTCCGACGGAAAAGGTTTGTCGTTGTCTTTGGATCATTAAAGTTTTTCAAGTATCTGAAAGTCTGAATCATATCGCCCCTGCTCCTCCTTTCCTCCAGGGTGTACATATTTAGATTCTTCAATCTCTCCTCATATGACATCCGATGAAGACCCTCCACCTTTCTGGTTGCTCTTCTCTGTACCGCTTCAATCTTGTCTCTGTCTCTTTGTAGATACGGTCTCCAGAACTAAACACAGTACTCCAGGTGAGGTCTCACCAAGGACCTGTACAAGGGGATAATCACTTCCCTTTTCTTATTCGGCTATTCCTCTCTCTATGCAGCCCAGCATTCTTCTGGCTTTTGCTATCGCCTTGTCGCATTGTTTCGCAGACTTCATATCATTAGACACTATCACCCCAAGGTCTCTCTCCTGCTCCGTGCACATCAGCCTTTCTCCCCCCATCGAATACAGTTCATTCGGATTTCCACTCCCCATATGCATGACTTTGCACTTCTTGGCATTGAATCTCAGCTGCCATATCTTCGACCACTTTTCCAGCTTCCTTAAATCCCGTCTCATTCTCTCCACTCCTTCCGGCGTGTCCACTCTGTTGCAGATCTTAGTGTCGTCCGCAAAGAGACAAATCTTACCTTCTATCCCATCCGCAATGTCGCTCACAAAGATATTGAACAGGACCGGTCCCAACACCGATCCTTGCAGTACACCACTTAAAACCGCTCTCTCTTCAGAGAAAGTTCCATTTTCCATCACACATTGTCTTCTGTCCGTCAACCAGTTTGCAATCCAGGTCACCACCTCGGCACTCACTCCTAAGCTTCTCATTTTATTCACTATTCTCCTGTGCGGAACCGTATCAAAAGCTTTGCTGAAATCTAAGTAGATGACATCGAGCGCTCTTCCTTGATCCAATTCCTTGGTTACCCAGTCAAAAAAGTCAATCAGATTTGTCTGACAGGATCTTCCCCTGGTGAATCCATGCTGCCTCTGGTCCAGTAATTCTCCGGACTGTAGATAGTTCACTATTCTCACTTTCAACAGTGACTCCATTACTTTTCCCACCACCGAAGTGAGGCTAACCGGTCTGTAGTTGCCAGCCTCCTCTTTGTTCGAGTAGCCCTCACCCTTCCCATCCCCAGCATGAGTGCACACGTGCCTATAGGGGCTCTTAGTATCCTTCCTCTGAGAGGAATCCAGAATAAGTTATTCTCTAACTAATCTATTGATTGCTGCTTAGCATGACATGAAATCTGCAGACAAAGTTTACTTTTCTGTTAAAGGACCATCTATTCATAGAACTCTAATTCTCCCTCACCTTTCACTATTACTCTATCAAAGCAGTAGTACTAGGTCAGTTGTTCAAAATATTAGCCTGCCTGGTTCTCACCTCTACTGCTGCCTCTCTTGGTCTTATTTGTTGTTCTCCTTTCTTGTAAAACCTAACGATATTCTTATATTTTTACAAATTTCTGGAACAGAAGGTTGGCATTTTTATATTATGGCCACACCGTCTTTCCAAATCTCCTTCCCCAAGCCCACTCTTCAGCTGTCCATGCCATGTTCATATTTTGCAAGGGCAATTCTCTAAGCCATTTGTGCAGGTAGGCAGAGGTTTACCCAGGTAAAATAGCCTGGCTGAAAATGGCGCTCCTCAGAGAAGCTAAGAATCCGGGTGGGATTCCCACTTCTAGCCATGCGGAAAGAAAGGTGTTCCTGCAGGCACACTGTGGTCGGGAAAGGAAGGCCGTGCATGCACATTCCATTTTCACATGTCCCTCCCCCCTTACTGCCCAGGCAAACAGCAGGCACTAAGTACGCGGACACTCTTGGCAGGCACACTTTCCACTTTCTAATTCTCATAAGAGAAACAACGTGGCTGATAATTGACCCAAATCTGCCACGTGCATTAATAGGACGTCTACATTTGGAGGGTCTGATACTCATCAACACAGCAGATCTTCTGACTTACATTATTGGGAGCAGCTGAGGAGTATTCAAAATCCCTAAACATCCACATCACCTCAGGAATTCAATATAGACTAGAAAGGATAAAGAAAGAGCTTTTGTTTGAACTGCATTTGAGTCTTCAGACTTTTTTTTTTTTTTGCTAGCACTGATGCTTTCAAATAACTAAATTCATGGCAAAAACATATAGAAACATAGAAACGTGACAGCAGAAAAAGACCGTATGGCCTATTCCATCCAATTAATTTAACATTATAATTCTCATCACTTCCTTATAGATCCCCTGTATTTATCCCATGCTTTCTTGAATTCTGATACTGCTTTTGTCTCCATCTCTTCCACTGGGAGGCTGTTCCACATATCTACCATCCTCTCTGTAAAGAAATATTTCCTAAAATTACTCCATAGTCTACCCCCTTTCAATCTCATCTCATGACCCCTTGTTCTAGAGTCTCCTTTCCATTGAAAACGGCTCACCTCCTGTGCATGGAAACCTTTGACATATTGAATGTCTCTTTCATATCTTCCCTATCTCACCTTTCCTCTAGGGTCTACATGTTTAGATCTTTAAGTATATCTCCATATGTTTTAGAACGAAGACCACTGACCATTTTAGTAGCCACCCTCTGGATCAACTCCATCCTGTTTATATCCTTTTGAAGGGGCGGTCTCCAGAATTGTACACTGTATTCCCAGAGATGTCTCACCAGGGACCTATACAGGCTCTTAAAAAATACTATTATTTTTCAAGAGCAATCCTATCCTGACATATGTAAATATTGTCTTAGTGATGCTTGTTACATCAACGATTTGTTTGTGAATTACACAGGATGTCTGCTCACAAACCAACACTGCCAAACTATACAGAAGAAACTGCCTGGCACTGCTTATTCAAATTTCCATTGCATTTTTCTTCTGCGTTGGAATGTTTTCATGCTATCCTACAAGTCATGTTTTTGGCAAGATTGTTTGATAATACATTTGCAAACAGAGCAATGCCTATGTTACCCAAGTATGTTGTAGAGGTCACTTGCAAACTGTGCTGATTATTACATTGGGCCATCTATCACATGCTTTTATATATATATATATATATATATATATATATATATATATATATATATATATATATATATATTTAGTTTACAAACTATAAAATCTGAGGTTTCCAGGAAAAACACACATCTTAGTATTCTATGTGGAAATATTAATTCTTGCTTCCTTCCTTGGATTTCCCATGCATATTGGCTTTTCCTGTACAGCTTCTCACTATGTTTCTCCTACTGCTCTGAGCTACTCCAGTAGTGGGAGGAAAAAGAGAAGGTGGCAGAGCTGACAATTGCCAAGAGCTGGGACGACCTTCTCTACCTCAACAATCACTAGAGGGTGCTGCCTTCAAACTAGAGAGCTTGCTGTTGGCTAGGGTACATTCCTTCACATCAGGACAGATGTGGATACTGAAGTGTAGCCTCATTTCACTGGAACTGATGGCAAATGTAAGCAAGTTTTCTCCAAATTTAACCCTATAATTTAGACATCTAGGGCTTGATATGGAAAGCTGAATGGCTATGTAAGTTAGCTGGATAAGACTTTTCTGACTAATATTTTGCAGCACAGCTATGCTGCTGAATATTCCCGTACAAATCACCTCTTAGCCAGATAATTTATGCCTGGCTAAGTTTAGACCTGCTGTTCAGCAGTTCTAACTCATCCGGTTAACTTAACATCATTACTTATCCAGCTAAGTTAATCAGATAAGTAGCATTGCCCTGATCTGCCCACATCTCACCCACTAGATAGCCAGATAAGTACTTAGCCAGCTAAGTGATGACTGCTGAACGTAGCTGGATATTCAGTAGCCACCACTTAGCCAATATATTGCTACTGATCCAGATATGTAGCGCTGAATATCAGCCTCCTAGCTGAAAGGGATCTAATATTTTTTTAATTTGAAAAAGGTGTAACTATATGTTTATTTAAGCAGATACTGGAACACATTCATTTAGTAACTTAGTTGAAGTGACAGAAAAAGACCAATTGGCCCATCTCGTCTGTCCTATTATTCCCATCAATGTTGTTTGGGATATATCCCAGTTGCAATCCATACAGCATAAACCGTCTATACAGAATCACGTAAATGGTGCAGTATACATAATAGTTGCGCATATGTAAATATCCCACATGCAAGAAACTTGATAAACAGCTTCAAAACCAATTCCTTAAGAGGCTATTATAATATGCTAAAAATCAGCACTGATATTTTAATTACTGCACTACAATCTAATGTTACTTTCAGTGTAATAAGCTAATGATATGCAAAGTGCTGGTAGTTAAAAGATCTGCATTTAGCAGAAAAAGTGTGTTAAAATGATAGTTAACTTTATTTCCTTTTTAGTACAGAAATAAATGACTGCTGTAAAATTGGTAGTAAAGTTAACTTCTGTGCAAAAATTGAATGTAAAGTTAAATTAAGAAATTCCCCCAGTGACACATTGGCCTCTAGTGGCTGTAAAATGTTATGAAAAAGCAAAATCTGCTGGGATATAGGAGCCATGGAAACCATCCATTGCAGCACAGTAACGTAGTAAATCAGTAGATGATAGAATAAAAAGGTCATCTGGCCCATTCGTTCTGTCCACCATGCTAAGGATTCATCTCAGCTGCCAGTCATGGAGTGAGACCACCTGCAATCTTTTTTCTCTCCCCTCCACTGTCCCTCCACCATTGGGTAGCAGAGCAGACAAGATCCCCGGTCACTGTACTTCCCCCAGCACCCACCTTTCTCACGCTTAAGCACAAAGCTAGGCCACATTCCAAAAAACCACCACCACCAATGTGGCTGCTACCCGAACATCCCACCTCCTCGATCCTCTGCTTAGCCTGTCAGACAAACACGGTTATGTGAGCACCTGCATTTACGCCAGAACAGAGGTGAGCAAACTAAGGCCTGCGGGCCAAAACTGGCAGCTGACGTATTTTAATCGGCCTGCCTACCTATTGCCTATCCTCTACGTTGTCCAGCCCATCGGCGCAGGACGATTATTTTGCCAGCTGTCACCATCAATGTCCTCATCAATGGCCTGCTGTCAGGCACATTAGCTCAATTTCAGGCCTCTTCTGATGATCTCTCTGGGGGTGGCAGCAGGTGCTAGAGTAATCAATCTGCGCGGGTTCTGCAACCTCCTTGTGCCTGCAGCTAACACGGAGAGTAACAGATGTGGCTAATGAGCACGGCGATGGTGATTTACGGAAAAACAGCTGTTAAGTATGAAGCTGAAGGGAAGCTGATGTTTTTCCCTTGGTCGTCCATCTACATGATCATGATGAGCCGCGTCTATTCCTTAAAAACTAGCAGCTCTAGGTGGAAGAACGGAAGGTAGAGGAACGCTGATTAACACTCCCACTATAACAGGGACTAGGTGAGCAACTGCAGGTTACAGATTAAAAAGTTTATTAATTTGCCATCTTGCTGCTCCTTTTCCTATCTCACTGTGCTTTTGGGGTATTCTTGCCACTCTGCCTATTGATTTTTCCCTTTTCTCGGTGTATGGAGGTGTGCGTGTTGATGCCGCTTTCACACTGGTAGCTTATGCTTCCAGCACTGCTGTCACAGTCACAATGAACAGCAATACGTTTATGAGTGAGTTCTCATAAACTGAAAAAATTTGGAACAAGTGAAAGAGTTCAGGAAAAATCATTACAAAGCGTAGACTATGTGCATTTGTGCTCACAGCCTTCCAGCTACTTTTCCTTGCTTTGTCTATACACCATTTAATCTCATACCAATTTCTCTGATCTACCCAGTTGCTTAAGGGCAGCCTTCTGAGATCCTGATTTTTATGTTTTACTCCACTATCTTCGTTTGTTTGCTGGAAAGGAACTCGCCCCAATCAAATCAGCTTCCCTCTCGTCTCCCCCCCACCTAGTTTAAAAAGCTGTCAGTGTCTGATCTGAATCTCTCAACCAGGACCTTTTAGCTCTCATAAATGCAAGCCATCCCTACAGTATAGCTTTTATTGTTCAATGTTACAACCCCAGCCCTCATAATATCTAAAATTCTCTTTTACATCGGATTTTGGGCCATGTACTGAAGTTGATGACGCGACACAGCATTTCCTCCCCATTTCCATGATCAGATAATACCTCAGGAAATGCTATGGCCTTTGCCAGGTGTCTAAGCCACGCTGCTAAAATTCTTCAACGTCCCTTCTCTCCTCTCCCCCAATCTATACCAATTCAGTTTCTTGCCAGGTGGACATCCACTTCAGAATCCCTTCTTTCTGCTCTAATAAATACTGAAACTCTGGTTTGTATTAAATGAAATACGTCAGCTCACAGAATATGATTTTGTAGCAGGCCTTTCACACGAAGGATTCATGCAGAATAACTCATAGTATAGCAGATACAGATGTTCTCCACATACACAGACAAATGTGTACTTAGGAAACAAGCAAGGGGATATCGCTTTGCTACTAAGCAGAAATAATATATATTACAGTAAAATATGTACTTGAGACAGATTTATAAAAATATTAGTTAAGGAATCTTAGGAAACCCTGGCTTATTCTTTGAGGGTCCAGCAAATACGCGGAGTAAATCACACGCACATATAATTAAATATCTACCGAAGACAAAAAAAAATAATAAATCACTATTCAGTACATGAGTCTCCAATTTTATTTGGTTAGAAGAAACAGAAGAAACTTGCAAATACAATACACTTGTTAATCAGGGAACCCCCGACACGGCCGTGTTTTGCACCAAAGCTGCATCAAGGGGACCGGTGGGCATTCATATCGTCTGCAAAAAAAAGAAATCTTATAACTACTGAATAGTAAGCTGGCTTGATCGAGAGCACACTAACCAGATCAAAAATGTAGTGCAACGAGAGGACCACACCAAGTGGAGAAGGTCTAAATGTAGGTCCTGAAAAACCAACAGTAACTGGAGCGTACTGGTCACAAAATTCAGAAAATAAAATGTAGGAAAGAAGGATAAAAGTTAGGGAGGGAGGGAGGGGGAGAGGGAGAAAGGAAAGGGGGAGAGGGATTCTAACAATAAAACTCAAAGACAAGAAAGCCAAAAACCACATTTATACATTTAAACAAACTAGCAAGGGAAAGGGGGGAGGGGAAGAAGGGAAAAAGATGGGGTGGAGGGGATGATTAATGAAAACGAGAGAAAGAGAAATTATTGAATGATACTACTGAGAAAAAATGGATAAAAAAATGAAAAAATAATAATACTATAGAAAAAAATCAAGCAGGGGAAAACTAAACAAGATGTGGAACAGGTAAACAATAGAGAACCAAAATTAAACAATTTCACATGGGAGAAAAACCCATGAGGCCCAAATTCAATAAAAAAGGATACGGAATAAAATTAAAATTAAATAAGAAATAAGTGAAATTTGAAATTATTGGAAAAAATGAATACTAAACTCAAAACTTACATGTTAGCAGAGCTACCAGTAAATCAATTATAAGGCAGGAAACGCCATGGGGGAGGGGGGGTTAAAAAAAAACCTGGGGAGAAAACTCACTAACACCAAAACTAAGACAGATCACATACAAGGGTGAGCAATTCAAGACAGCAACAAACTAAGAAAAAGCGTTGAGCCGCGGCGAATCTAATGAACAAAGCACTGAAAGTGAACAAAGGACTGCTTAAGCGTGTCGGATACTTTGCTAAGGAGCAAAGCCTTTGGATTTAGAATATAGAATAACGCTTAAACAAGGCGCAAAAGACCACAACGTGCAGAAAAAGGAAATACAAGCGACGTGTCTGGCCACTTCAATATATGCCCATAATTTAATGAAGAGCCGAAAATATAGAGTCAAGATTAAGAGAGAAATTACGAAGCGACACTTAGGTGAAGTGCACTAGTAAACCGAAGCAGATAATAAGGGGTCTGTAAGGCCAGGAGGCAGCCAGTGTGATTTCCAGGTAATAACAGAACTATCGGGCAAAGAGGGGGTTGCAGGAAAAAAGAGCTTGACCTTAAGCAGACACAGAAAACGTTGAACGAAAACACGAATATTAAACTCATCTTAATGTATTGAAGGGACAAATGAAAGGCCACGTTGTAGAATTTGGTGTTCTGATGAAGATAGAGGTCTAGAAGACAAATTAAATACAGTAGAGGAAAAGGGTGTTAGTGCCAGGGGTCAAACGCCCGTGTCTGAGAGCGTTCTGGATATGGGATCGGGTGGTTTGTGACATTGACGGGACATAGGTTGGGGATGCCATGGGGGCTCGCATCTGTCCAAAAAAGAAGAAGATGAAGAAGAAGACCCTCAGCCAGCAGATGAGGTGAAAGAGAGGGCTTGGTGGCGACTGTGGAGGGACACATACTTCGTCCCCTAAAGAATCTTCTTTTTGAAAGCCTGGTTGTCAAAAGACATCCACGGGTACACAAAACCACGCACGTGGTCAGAGGTGTGTCTTTGAGATGTTTTAAATTTATTTAATTTAAGATCAGCACGGAATTTCTCAAGATTCTGGCAAAATTCAGTTAATTGAGTGGAGAAAGTATCAATGGTAGGTGAGGATTTTAAGTTGTCAATTTTAGTGTTTACCTGTTGCTGTAAAGTAGCTGCCTGACCATCAAGAGTTAATGGGACTCCTTCCCCACTTGTAGCTCTGGACACTGCCTCGGCACTATCCCCAGCCTCAGCCAGCCCAAGGAGTAGAAGCCAACCTTAGAAATGAATCCGACATCTCCCATTTGGCAGTGCGTAACCCTGCCACTGATTCAATGGGTTGGCCCAATAAAAACATTTTAAAGCAATTTTGGGGGGTTTTATTAATCTTCTGTATCATGTTTTGGGATAACGTAAGTTTTCAAAACGTCATCGCTTTCCAGTATCAGCACCACAAGCTCTCAGTGTCATAGCAGCATCCAGATATTTTGATCAAACATTTCAGAAATCTCAAATGACTATTCCTCTTTTTCCTTCCCCCCCCCCCCCCCGCATCTTTCTCTCTCTTTTCCTCTTTTTCCTCCCCCCCCCCCCACATCTTTCTTCATTAAATTTGTCACATAAGAATTTTATTTGTCTTGTCCTGTCTTACATCATCTAAGATACCTCAGTGAGGCTCGCAAACAGTAAAGTCACACCTCAGTGAATCAGCCTCGACAGTCAGCTGTATTAAAATGTCCTCCCATGGCTGCAGAACATTATTTTAGAAAGGTTTACATACTTACAGAGAAATATGTATGTCTAACAGTTATTTCAATTCCATTCTGCCAATTGAGTTGTGACCCCCTCCCAGGCCTACCAAAAAAAATTTTTTATAAAAGTCATTCTTCCCAATAGGTTTAGAGGGATTTTTCCTTTTTTGGTGTCCTATCAGCACTGAATTTTATGTCAGGGGGGCCCCCCCAAGAGGAATATATTTTTCTGGATGCACGTATTCCACAAAGACACATGTGCAATTGTCATCCTCTAATTTTTTTTTTTTTTTGGTTTTCATCCATTCTGCATCTGATCCACACCAAATGTTTAGCACAACGGGGGTACATGAGGATCATGACAGTGGAATTTTTGGGTGATCCCCTTATTCTACAAACACAAGCACCTAATTGTGCCACCTAATAACTTTTTGGTTTTCCATGGATCCTCACCAACCTTTCAGAACATGTCCAGTGGGACATAAGGATTTTAGAAGGGTCGTTTTATTTTTGGATCCACCTATTCCACAAAAGATAGGCATGCTAGTACCTAACATTTTTGGTTTTATATCCAATCCACACCAGATTTTCCAGACATATCAGATGGCTGATGAGGATCATGAAAGGAGTATTTTTGAATGCAATCCATGTACTCCACAAATACGTATGTGCAATTATTTCACCTAATAATTTTTGGATTTTATATTAGAACTATACCAAACTTTAAGTAGATGTCAGGGGAACCAAGAAGAGTAGGATATAGGTTTGGGTTGGGTTTTTTTCCTGGACCCATGTGCAAACATTCTGGAAAACAGTCTCCATTATAGAACTTCTAGTCTGATATTGTCAGGGGTTTGAAACTGTGGCTCTGGAAGTTTCAGGCAGTGAACCTACTGCAGAGCTGATTGGCTCTCCAGAGTCCTAGCAATTTTACCCTCTCTACTAGGGAAAGCTAAACATGCCTCTGTAGCAGTCTGACTGGACCAGCACTGGGTGTACCCCAAATTAACACTAGCATATAAGGCATGCTCAGAAGACATGCAGTGCCGGTCCAACCAGCCTTCTCGACATCCGCCCCATGGAAACCCTATCCGGCTGACTGTTGTTCCTGACCCAGTGCTCCTCTCTAGTAATCTTGTTTTCACTATTCTAGTCCTGCTCTAGTGCTCCTAGCTCCTGTGTAGCCCCTGGACTCCTCCATCGTGCCTCATCCTCGTCTCTCCAGGTACAGTCCTCCTTTCCGTGGCAGCCTCTGATTTCCGAGCCCTGATATCCCTGACAGTTGGAAATGTAATTTTGCTAAAGCTCTGCTGACTTGGATCCTGTAATCTGAAGGATTTAAGATACTTCCTCCCTATCCATCCTGGTGCCCAAAGCTACAACTAATATTTCAGAACAAATGAATTGTGAATCAGCTATGATAAATGACACCTTAATTTCATGACCAATAATGAACTGACCAATTATCTCTTGATATGCCGAAATTTCAGCGCTCCATCAGCTCCCTAACCCCTCAACAAATTGCTCTACATTCCCCAGGGTCATCTTGCCAGGACCAGTGTCTCTCAAGAGAAATAAGCATTATACAACAGTAGCAATGTGTATCCAAAACCGGATAACACATAATGCCAAAAGAGCTTTCAACAATAAGGAGGAGAATCTAAGAGATTACTGGATTTATACGTGTTAAGCAGTCTGTATCAAAACAACTATTAAAACCCATGGATAAGATGGCAACCTTCAATTAAACTGTATGTAGTCTCATCTTCCCAGTATAAACCATGTCATTTTCACAGGATTGACAACAGAACTAAAAGTTAAAAACTAAAAAGCCATGAACCCGTGAGGTAAAATCACTGATAAAAAAAAGCAAAAACCAGACGGATTCTGGCATGGCATGAGACAGTGTCTAACTTCCCTTTCACCTTTCAGGAATTAGTGTCTGGGCGCATACAAGTCAAAGAGGTAATTGTTACGGAAAAGATTTCTTTTGCGATGATAGGAGAATTACAGCAATGTGATCAGGCCTTGAACTGCTGTTTATGCTGTTGTAATATGGTTTAATCCTCTATCTGGGTTTTAGCTCTTTAATTCTTATTTTGGAATTTGTAGCTGGTGTCTGATGTGGTATATTTAGAAAGGTGGGATAATATCTGTAACTTGATATTACTGCTCGTCATATCTACTAGCCCTCGAGATGCTATTGTTTGTTTGAAGTATTTTTTTTGTCTATGCTGGTGAAACTCATTGTATGCAGGTAATAGTTAAATAAACATTTTTTAAAAAAAGGTTACATTATTCTTACCTGATAATTTTCTGCTAGGCCAGTCTTCACATATGAGATTCTCCTCCTCTGTAGATGACTTAGCTCCCACTCTCCTGAGTCCAGCATGTTCTAGTTGAGAACATTTTCCTGGCAATTCTACTTTCCTAGTATGTCTGCTGTGGAGAGTAGGAGGTTCTCCTTCACCCAGTCACACAATACTGCCACCTCTTGGGCTAATTCACTACTGTGGGGCCTCCCTTGCTTGACTGCATACACCACCGCCGTGGCATTGTCCAACAGGACTGACCACCTTTTCTCTTAACAGAGGAAGGAAGGATTATAGTACCAGCCTCATGGCTCTTTTTTCTAGCCCATTAATCAGCCATGCCATCTCTTCTCTGGACCACTGCCTCCCCCCGAGGCTGGTATCTGTGGTGACAATCACCAGATGGGAAATTCTAGAGCCACTCTCCTTATTCATATTAGGGGCTGTAGCCACCAAATTAGACTTTCCTGAATCCCCGCCAGTACCTGGAGCCACCATTGGTAGTCTTCGAAAGAAGGTGACCAGCGCAATAGTGACCACTGTAGGGGGTATATAAGTGCTCTGTCCCACAGGACCAGGTCCAGTATGCTGCCATGAGAGACCCAGCAGCTCAAGATAGTCCCATGCCCTGAGCAACTACTGTGCCTGGAAGGCCCTCGCCTCTTCTATCAATTTGGAAATTCTGTTGATCAAAAGGGTGACTCGCCCTTCTTTGGTGCTGAAATGAGCGCCTAAGAATTCTAGGGTTTGGGATGGTTCCAGGTTGCGTTTTGCATAGTTTATTACCCAGCCCACTTGTTGCCCATTTCCTCCAAGGCCCTGCACTATGATCCCCTATTTGGATAATGCTGCTGCTACTACCATCATCACCTGGGGGCTGTTGCTAGGTCAAAAGGTAACACCTGGAATTGAAAGTGTTGGTTCAAAATGCAGAACCTTAGCAGGTTCTGGTGGACGTACACCTCTGCCAGATCCAGGGAGGCTCCTTCGTACCCCTGAGGCCATGACTGACCATAATGTCTTTATTCGAAAGTGAGGTACATGCTGCATATGTTGACTTCTTTTAAATCCAGCACTGGTTGAAAAGACCCATCTTTTTTTGGAACTGTGAAATATATGGAATAGGTGCCTTGCCTTCTTTCTTATGGGGGCACTAGAACAGTCACCTGAAGCTACTGCAACCTCATCAATTTCCTTTACTGCCTCTCTTTTAAATGAGAATGTATATGGGGAAATCACAAAGACCCTTGGGCATGTACCCTCTCTGCCCAATGTTCAGGACCCAGTAATCTGTCATAATCTGGGTCCACTCCTTGTAGAACCTCAGTAGGCCACTGCCTACTGGTACCAATGTTGGATCGACCTGCTGTATATCATTGGGTTGAGCGATTTGCTCCTACTACTACAAGAGGCTCTGTCTTCATTTTTTTGGCTCCCCAAAATGGGTGGCCTTTACTTCACCTACCTGGAGGGGAATGCATTGCTGACCTAAACCTGTGCCAATCCTGGGAATGCTGGGACTTAGCTTCATGTCAAACTACATGGGTGGTTATGGGAAAGCCAAGCTTTCCCATAACCACTCCTTTCTGCCATGATTTCAGTCCGTATCATCATGTTACTGTCTCCATAAGGAGGTTAGCATAGTCCTTCCCAATATAAGTTCCCAGCTTTCGCCCAAGTTATGTCTACCCATGTTGCTATACCTGCTTTCACCCTGGTTATGTTATCCAGGTTTCTCTACCCTGTTCAATGTAAGACAAGACTGTGTCACTGTTGTTTTTTGCTGGTTGTAATGTAAACCGTAGTGATAATTAATCCTGTTAATTGAACCTCGGTATATAAAAGCTTCAAATAAATAATAAATAAATGTGCCCTGCCTTCAGGTAGCCTCTGGAGCTTTGACTCCCTCAGATCCTTAACTAGCTTTTCCAAATCTTCCCCAAAAAGCAGATTCCCCTTAAAGGGCAATTTTCAAAGGTGTGGCTTTGATGCTGAATCAGAAGCCCAATTACACAGTCATAGGAGCCTCCTGGTTACTATCCTTGAAGCCAGGGACCACGAGGACATTCTCACCAAATCATATAAATTATCTGCCAGAAAGGCCAAGGCTGATTCCAGGCAAACCAACTCTGGACATTCTGGGAGCTGTTGAACCACCACAAAGTTGCCCAGGCCACTTTGCAGGGCAACTTTGCCCAGGCCACTTGTGGGGCCATAATATCCATGGTAACGATTTGTTTAAGAATTGATCTATTTTCCTGTCCTGGGGATTCATCAAGGCTGTGCTGACCTCTATCGGGATCATGGTTTTGCACATGACTGCTGACACTAAGGTATCACGTGGAATTCTAAGGAGGTTATTTTTTTATTCCTGGGACAGAGGGTATATTCTGCTTAGAACCCTACCCCCTTTAAGCTCTGACTGGGGGTTGTCCCATTCAGCAGGAACCATAAGCCTCAGGTACTTTGTAGAAGGAATGCTTTTGGCGGTTTTCTAGTGCCCTGGAGGAGTGGCTCCCCTTCAGTGAGATACTCAAGTATGGCATCTGCCATATCCAGGGCTGACATTATAATGGAGATGAGGGCTGATAGTTCCTATTATGGTTGAGTTGTCTTCGTCAAAAGAATACTCTCCTTCCTCCTGTGAGCCCTCGAGCAGACCCCTACCTGACTCCTCTCCTCATCAAGAGGCTCCCAAGAATCCTGCATGCCTGAATGGCTCAGTGGAGAAGGTTCAGAATAGTCTCTTGGCCATTTGGGTGCCACCTTCTTGAAGGAGTAGGTATCCCTTTGGGAAACTGCTGAACTGGGCCTGCCTGGTTTCTGCATGGCAATGAATGCTTGATGCATAATCACAAATTCGGGGGAGAAAGCTCCCTGCCAGGGTCCTACCTGTCTCTGTGACAGTTCCTGCAGTTTGTTTGGGATTCCTACAACCATGGAACCTTCCATCTCCTTATCCGGAGGAGGAAGAAGATCCTGTTCTCCTGAAGGAGAGGAATTTCTATCCTCCCCTACCTGTCCTGGCTTAATCCCTGAATCTGCCCTCAACTACTCCTCCCTGAGGGCAGGAAGCAAGATGCCTTGGGAACTTTGGTCTGGCTCACCCTCACATACAAGGCAGAAAGAGACAGCCACACTCAGACCTGCTTTGCCCTTCACACAATGCACCTCTGGCCTCTGTGCATCTTAGAGGTCTCAATTCAGCCTGCAGCGATATGGTCGCTGTAAAGTTGTTGGCACTCCCATGGAGCTTAACTACTTCCTGCTGCTAAACCCAAGCTGCAGCTGCTATTCCATGGGCCATGGTGTTCTTCTCTTTTGTTTGCTGCTACTGCTGCAATGAGCCAACGATGCTAAGGCTCCTTTACTGCTGTCGCAGTCTCTAAGCCTGCGGCATTTTAATTTTGCTGTCAATACTGCTCTCTGCATGAGCTAGGCTGCAGTGCACTGCTCCCTCTATGGAGTTCTCTGCCCGGAGCAAGGCGCCTTCTACACCCCCAGAATGCTGTTTCTGCCTTCCCCAGAGACTGCCTCCCACTCACCACTTCCAGGGCCTTTGTGCTGTTACTCCTTGGGGCCAAATGCTTGCCACAGACAGAGTACACCAGGGAAGGAGAGAGAGAGAGAGAGAGAGAGGAGAGCGGTCCCGAAAACCCCTTTTATTTAAAGGGGGTCTTTCTCTCTGGTTCCTTATAAACATAGGAATTCTCCCCTGGGGAATCCCCAGACCTTACAAGGGACTCAACCTGACACTAAATTGAAAGTAGAGCTTCCACTGGGAAAATCAACCCCTAAGGTTTGTTGTCCTGTTAGCAAGAAGCGCTTAACCAGGCACTTAACCTAGGCTCTTGGAGTTAATGTCCTTTTCCATGTCCACAGTTGCCGGAGACAAAGACTACTGGCAGGAGCCTGGGATCACCCCTCCCTTATGGCCCAGAGTGAGGTTATAAAAGACTTATGTCCTCTGCCTCCATTAGATATAGAGGAGGGAAATCCCATACGTGAAGACTGGTCTAGCAGGAAGATAAGGAAAGAGAAATTTATGCATGCTCTGCAGTTGCATTTTTCTTTCATTCCGAGCTGTTCCGAAATAAGGCATAAAGTTGATGGCCAAGTCCTGAGAAGGGTTTTAATGGGTAAGAGGAGCAATAAGTAATTATGGCAGGTCAAACATGGAAAGACATTATGAATAAATACGATTGCCAAATCTAAAGTATGTCTCATCATCATACAACTGAGCAAACAAAAAGAAATAAAATACTAGTGCATGCTTTGATTCATTTCACAAGTGAGATGTAAGTCTTCAAGGCCTATCCAAAGGGACGCATCATAAAGTACAGTATGTATTCTGAACTGCTTTCCAGGCATGAATGATTGTTCAGCAGACTCTGCATGGGTTTAATCAAAACTGAACCAGCCTGCAGCACAATTTGGATAATCCAGCACGATCCGCCTATAAAAAAAAAAAAGATGCATTCCTCTATGGAAAAAAAATAACTGTGCTGCATTGTAAATTCCTTGACTGACGTTATACTGCCTTTGTTTTGATCCAGTGTCATGCACAAACATCATATGCTATAGATACAAACCAATTACTGCAATATTTACTGCACCCTTCAAAGCAAAGGACACAACCTGCAGGACATTTTTCTCTAAACTCGTACAAGATATTTCCAAGGGACGAGACCTGCTTAAAGCGGCAGTACAGTTCTTCACACTAGCAACTTGACGATTTTTATTGCTCTATTGCTTCCTCATCCCATCTTAAATCATAGGTGTTCTTTCTTTTTTGTCTTAAAACATTTACATTTTTGTATATTTTCCACAGTTTTTGCAATTAAGGCCATGTGCTCTTAAAAAAAAAAAAGAAGAAGAAGAAGTCATTAGGGAGAGCACTCTGCAGCTAGTCACACTATATTCATGTTTTCCATGCACCAATGTGATAGCTAGCTACATGAACTGCTGATGAGGATCAGCACCGCAGCACCCTTCATTGTCATAGCTTTAGAACAGTGTCTCACGACCGGAGTGCCTTCAGACCTGATCGAGTGTGCCATGAAGAAGACACGACTGCCTCATGCTCAGATCCAGGCTCTCAGTACCTCACAGCAGCAAGAGCCACAAGCATGGGATCTCCTTTCAGAGAACATGTGTAATCACACAGGCCTCTTCTTCCTAGATGCAGCATGAGTGAGCCCTGGGTAATTGATGGACAGCATTCAGGGCCACTCCTGATAACTGTCCATTGAATTACTTAAAAAGCCCAGGTTGGATCATGCAGTCACTACCTCCCTAAGCTTGGGCATATGATACCAACTGAACGCTTTGTCTCATGACAGGATATTAGGAGCTGAGCTGCAGAGCCTCCCCTAGCCTGTCCATAACCCCACAGCCAGTCAGATTTTCAGGATATCCACAATAAATATTCATGAGACATCTGCAACTACTGGAGAACCAGTAGGTACATTTTTCTTATCCATATTCACTGTGCAGTTGGGCTTTTAGGCTTTCCACAATAAATATGGAGGAGAGAAGTTTGCATACAATCAAGAACCAGTATATGCCAATTTATGTCATGCATGTTCCTTGTGGATATCTTGAAAACCAGACTGACTGTGGGGTTCCCAGGACAGATTTGGAAAGCCCTGTCTTACATCACTGGTGAATGCACAAACCATTATACTGAGCCAGATCGAGAAAAGGAGGCAGGGAGGAGAACAGGGATAATCTATGTGTCATTTAGCGCTTACTGTGGTGAGGGCACATAGGGGCCGATGCAATACAGTGCGCTCAGCTGAGTGCACTGTTTAACCCACAGTTGGAAATGGGTTGTGAAGGTGCTACCTAATCCCCTTATGCAATAAGGGGATTAGCACCTCCACAATGTGCATCCAACACGGGGCGAAACTAATAGCACTCATCACATGCAAATGCATGTTGATGAGGCTATTAGTTAATCACCCAAAATGCAAAAAAAAAAAAAAAAAATTGTGCGTCTAAAATGCTCAGTTTTGTGCTCAGAAATTAACGCCTGCCTAGAGCAGGAGGAAGGAAAGCTTTCAAAAATTTAAAAAAAAAAAAGTTTAAAAAACAGTGCCGGCAGACAGGCTAAGGAAACGGAGGTGCGGTTAACCAGCGTCCGTTTCCCAAACCCGTGGCTGTGCGCCGATTAGGGAAACGGATGCCAATAAATTCAGCGTCTGTTTTCCTAACCGGCGGACGGCCACTTACAGCCGACCACTCGCGGGCTCCCACTGTCAAGGAGGCGCTAGGGGCACGCAATCGGTCCTAGCGCCTGTTTGACAACGCAACTCCTAATATAAATATTACATGGCGCCCCCTGGAGAGGTACCTGGAGGCGCACTAGGAAAGAGGACGCTGAATACTCAGCGTTCATTTTTTGCATCGGCCCCATAGGTTTTCAGAAGCCACTGCCACCTAGATTCATTACTCTCCAGCCAGTATCAGCACAGTGCAACTTCAGCTACCAGATAAGCACTGGTACCGTATGGAAGTCTCAGGAAAAGGATCATATGCTTGCTTGTCTGATGGCCCAGAAAATTCCTAGGTGTTTGTTTTCATGCACAACTAATTTGCACTGTAAGACGACTACAGGTTATTTATATCATTTAAATAGCTGTTGTCAAAGAATTTGAAAGGGAAATACAGGAAGCTTGTGCCCCTGAAACTGACAGAGCCTCCTCTTTGCGTGACAACACACAGTAACATCATAAGAAGTGCCATGCCTGGTCGGACTAAGGCCTATTGAGCCCAGCATCCCGCCTCCAACAGTGGCCAGTTTGGGTCACAAGTACCCAGCAGATCCCCAAAAGTGGATCCATTTATTGTTATTCACTCCCAGGGATAGCAATGGCTTTCCTTAGTCTTATCTGGCTAAGATTGTTTAGGGACTTTTCCTCCACTATGCTAACTGCCTTGATCACATCCTCTGGCAACAAATTCCACAGCTTGATAGTGCGCCAAAAGAAAAGGCACTTTAAAACACATCGTAGAGTTTCATGGAGGGTCCTCTTGTTTTCATATTATTTGAAAGGGCAAATAACCATTCTTTATTTTCTCATTCCAAACCACCCATGATTTTATAAACTTCTGTCTTATCCTTTTTCAGCCATCTCTTTTCCAAGCTGAAGAGCCCTAACCTGGGTAGCCTTCCATCCCCTTTTTGTCACCCTCTTCTGCACCTTTTTTAGTTTCGCTATGTCTTTCTGGAGATAGATGCGACCAGAACAGCACAAAATACTCAAGGTGCGGTTCCACCATGGCTGGATACAGAAATAATACAATGCACTTCATTTTATTCTCCATGTTATTTGCTTTTTTGACTGCTGCTGCACATTGAGCTGAGGATCTCCAATGATTATCTTCAAGGACTCAGAGGTCCTTTTCCTGTATACCTGTAGCTGAGATCTTTTTTTCCCGCTGTGCATCCCTTTGCACTTTCCACATTAAATTTAATCTGTCATTCAGATGCTCAGTGTCCTAGTCTGACAAGGTCCTTCTGAAGTTCCTCTCAATCCACTTCTGTTTTAACAAGTTTTAACAATTTTGTGTCATCTGCAAATCTGATCATCCCATTTATTTCCTTTTCCAGATCCTTTATGAAAATGTTAAACACCACAGATCCCCGTGGTACTCCACTTATGCACTTTCTCCATTTGGAAAACTGACCTTTTAGTCCTACCCTTGTTTCTTGCCTTTTACCCAGTTACCAAATCCATAATGGGACATCGCCTCCTATGCCCATGACTTTGTAATTTCCTCTTTCAAATGCCTTCTGAAAATCCAAGTACACCACAGCACCCGACTCACCTTTATCTACACGTTTGTTTGCACCTTGAAAAACTCTAAATAGGTGTTCATATTTTTAAAGTTGGCCGTAATTTAGATTTTACACTTTGTCTCAGCTTTCAGCAGCAAGAATCTCCCACATACTGAGTCACTTTAAATTCTTTTGTCTGTCTGTGTCGTGCTGCTTTGTTTCGAAACCCCTCTGCTGTCTGTACACACTCCGATCCTCTTGCCATACACTGCTCTTCTTGAACTTTAATACTTCCCTGCTCTGCTTTTGTCTTCGAGAACCTCTCGATACGCTGATTTTGCTCATGAGTCATTCTTTCTTGGGCTCCAGTGGTTTTAGCATTTCAATACTCTATTACACAGTGGGGAGTATGTTTTCGGTTTTTAATCAGTTGCTTGGCCATCCCCGAGTATGACTATAACCATTGCAATCATCAACACAATCTGGAGAGTTAAAAGAAAAAAAAAAGTCAAGATGCTGGCCTCCCTTACCAGCCTTGGGCGGAAATGGAAGTTTTATTGAAAACTCTCCCCCACTGGCACCTTCCCGCCCTCTCCCGGCTTTAAGCACGTTACTGCTGGAGCCTGGCTCACATCCACATAACTTTACTGGCATGATACTTTTGTGTGCGCGGCTAAAGTAATACGTAAAATGCAAAAAAAAAAGGGGGAGAAATACAAAATAGTAATAGCAGTGAGATAAAATTACAGTAGACAGAGAGGACAAATAAAGGACAACGCCTGGGTTTTGGTGCCAGTCCATATTGTCACTGCTCAAATTATGTTTCTGGCCTGGTGGCAGGATCCCATATTTTCCCTGCAATAACTGCTAGTTCTCTTCTTTCCTTCAGGGTTATACAGAGTTTTTCCTGCTCGTTCTTTTGTGGGGAGTCTTTGATTTTCACTGTCAGCTTTGAGAAAGGTGCATCTCTGATATCTTTGTATTTTGCCGAGTACAGGAGGAAATGCATTTCTGTTTCCGTTTCTCCAGTTAGCTCAGCTGGTAAGAGAGTGTGGTGCATACATCTACATGCAATGCCTCTGCAGCTTAAAAATCTCAGCATCTGTAACAGCTGCGGTCATCACCCACTGTTACAAAGATCTAATGCCAGAAACGAGTTCAACTAAGGAAGATTATAAAGACCCACTGTCCAGGCTGTACAGTATGGGGCTATGGTAGAAGGGTGCAACATCTGGCTCAGAACTGTACATGAAGAAATTGTGCAGTCAGCCAGCAAAACAATGACAATTTTCAAATATCAGACATTTTCACTCTTTGGAAAACCCACAGTCTGAGAACACTTATTTCTTTGGGACCAGCAGCTTCCTTCTGTTCCTTTGGGCTTCCAGTTCAGTTAGAACCAGGGGCTGGGGGATCCAGCACCATGAGCCCTCATTCTCAACTACCTCTGGTTTCCCCCTCTACATTCCCTTCCAATTCAATTAACCGAGTCACTGCAGCAATAGTCCTCAGCCAGGAGCTCCCAGAATAGGGCTCCATTCACAACCTTGTAATCATGGCCCCTAAATCCAGCCAGTAAGTATCACTGTTGTGTAATAACCATGAGGTCCATATTCCACCTCAGCGCAGCTCTGCTAGTTAGCTGGTTATACTTAACCAGCTTACTAATGCTGCATATTCAGCAGCGCAGTCAGGCCATTGAATATACTTAGCTGTCTTAAAGTTAGCCAGTTATGTATAACTGGCTTATTTTAGGACAGCCCTTTAGACCGACCAGAGTTGGCCGGTTAAATCAGCCAGCCAATTCTAAATATCGAATTAGTAGGTTTGTTTTGTCTGGCCCACTCGACTCCTCTCCAATCCACTCATTCCCTCTCTGCCCTTGTCTTGGCTGGCTAAAAATTAGCTGGCTAAGCCACTTATCCACTATGTGGTGCCCGCTGAACGTGGCCGGATATTCAGCGGCAGCGCATAGCCAGCTAAGTGCCATTTTGAAAATCGGGCTCAATGATCCTCTTGCCCCAGGAGCTGTGCTTTGCTGTTTCTGCCACATCCCCAGCTCCGGCTGGTCGGGGAGCAGAAGGCCTGCCACTGAGCTGACGTTTAGATAGAGTATTTTCAGCAATGCGAGCCATCTGAGCACAGCATCTCCAAGATGAGCAAAACATCTTGCAAATTAAAATTGTGATCCAGCAATGCAAAAGTATTGTTTCTATTCTAGCCAGGCAGAATCCCTCAGATATATGTGCACTGGTCTGACAAATGGCACCAGGCACTTTGGCAAAGTAATCCCGAAAAGGAAAAATAATAAAGTTCACTAAAAACACCACTCCTAATTGCAGATTCCTGATTTCCAGTATCCCCTATCGCCCTCTCAACTCTGCTTGAGATTTTAAGTGTTTCAATGCAATTTAAAAATTGGTCATTTTTATAATAGTTTTGGTCATTTTATATTTCTGTCATTTATTATTCTATTAAGGATTTTTCTTGTATGTTTATGTTAATAATAATATAAAAGTATTCCTCTGCATTACAATTATTATAATACCACAATTCTTATAAAACTGGACAATGGCTAACTTTGATCTGGGTGAGCATTATTCACCTAATAACAACAACTTTTTAGAAGGAAGGTTTAAGACCTAAACCTAAGAATACAACAACCGCCATGGCTCAAAATATTTCTATTGATTGATTTTTCCACAGAGTTTACCTAGACACTTGTCACATTTAGGCAATTATAATCAGAAGCTATTATGTAGATAAGCCCAGTTTTTACCTGTGTAAAACTATGGTATGATTATTGCAGGGCTGGCTTTTGGGGTGTGCAAACTGTGCGGACACCCAGGGCACCATGCTTAAGGGGGACACTTCTGTCCCCTCTCTCTTGCACCCTTCCAATATGACGCCTGCAAGCAGGAAACTGTTACCTCTCACCAAATCCTGCAATCCCCTAAGAATTAGATGTAAAATAGCTTCATCTCTTGTTGGTTCCTGAACCAACTGCTCCTTGAAGCAGTCATTTATTCCATCCAGGAAGACTCAGGAACACTGTGCAGGAAGAAGGAGGACTCTGTCTGCAGTGGTAAGTGAGGGATCAGCCTACAGGAAAGGTAAGGGGGGGGAGGAGGAGGAGTACGAAACAGAAAGGGATGCTGCTGGGCAAGAAAGGGCAGAGTAAAGGATGCTAGAGGGAGAGAAGGAGGATGCTGGGCACTCTGGGAAGGAGGATAGAGGGTAGGGCACAAGGGATACTAGTGCTGGACAAAGGGAGAGGGACGTGTAGGTGGGAGGGGGGAGATGGGTATATGGCTCAGAGTCACTATCACTGCCGAAGGAGGCCGAGCTGTGCCAGACCAGCCACCAATGGGGGGGGGGGGGCTCGCGGGGAGCACCATATTTTAGTTTTTGCATAGGGCACTAGTTAGCCTAGGGCCATTCTTGTACTATGTGCAGGTGAAAGTTTTGATGAGTGGGGAGGGAGAGGAGAAACAAAATGGGAGAAAACTCCAGCCCCAGATTTGGGAATAGATAGTGCAGGCAATTGCCTCCAGCGCCAAATTTTCATAGGTGCCGGGAGTGTCACAGCCATGCCTCCATCCAGGCTTGCTGCCTCAGCACTACTTTTTATAGAGCGGCGCCAACCCCACAGCGGCAACTCGAGAAAGAAAACTGAATATGGGACCTCACACCCTGAAGCAGGCCATGTGACGCCCCACCCCTCACACATTTTTTCCATGACAACAGGAAGCCCAAAGGGGAGGAGGGGTAATGGTGTTGCAGGGCTCGGAGGCCCCGCACTGAATTTTCTTGCTGCTGCAGGGCAGGCGCCGTTCTACAGGAGAAGCGCAGGATGCGAGAGAGGGGAGGATGGGAGAGGGGAGGGAGGAGCTGGGTAGAGGCGACGGAAGGTTGTGGGGAAGGGCGGGGATTTGGTCTCTCTGCACCTGCAATGACTTCTGGGGTGGGGTTCATCTTAATAACCCCTCTGATTATTAAGGGGCCCCACCTCCATCCCATTGCCTATGAGCATTTTCAATCTGATCCTGGGAAAATCACTGGGTCATTGTGAATGAAGGGTCACGGTGCCAGAATCCTGTCTTGGTTCTGGCTGAGCTCGACACCCAAAGGAGCAGGAGGAAACTGCTGGGCCAATTTTAATAATCCATATACATTCTTATCTTCTCATTTGAAAACATTTTTCCTCCCCAGTATGGGACCTCAACAATATAAAATCTTTCTGGTACAAAACATCCGTGTCGTTTGATGTCTAATATGGGCCAGATGTACGACACATTTTCCCACAGATACAAAATGGGAAAAACCTTTTTGAACATCTGGCCCATAATATTGTTAATGATGCAGTATTTGCCAATATGTTGTAATATTTTGCATCTTTTTAGCAGTATAATGCTGTGATGCTTTGTGGAAAAAATATTCTTAAGAATATGGCAGAAGGCCCACAGTCCTTTTTGAATGTTTTTGCTTGAAATTTTTTATTTCTTGATAAGTATTTTTCCTTTCAGAAGTGGCAGGAAATTAAATTCTTGGGTCAAAAATGTGAAATTTCAAAAATATAATCCAGCATGTGCACCTAGAAAAAAAAAGCACAGCTGAGCAAAATGTAATTCCACAATGTCTTTCCTCCAGTGCCAGATTTCAAATGTTGACTCCCATAGGCTCAGGCGACTCCCCAGATTGGAGATTGCACGTTGGGGAAGGGGAGATAGCCCAGCCCAAATTCCCTCCCTTTCCATGAACTACCAAAGTTGGGAGAAGCCATGGACCCCTGGTGCTGGCCTCCAGGAGGGGTCACTGGTCGACCGATCCCTCACCACCAATTTGAAGCCTGCTGTAAGATACCAGCAAGAAAGTGTTTCAGGCTGGCAGCAGACGAAGCATTTCACTGCAATGCTCCTAGCCGTCCATGGGAGTAGAGTACCTAGGGCCTATGACAGCCGCAACCATAGCTGCAAGCCTCTCCTCGCTTCTTCTCCAGCCTGCTGCAGCTACAAACCCTACAGTCAGTGCAAGACCTGTGAGCTAGGCCAGCATGCACTCACAGGCCCTATGGCAGCTCTACCCTTTCTCCTGCATGCAAGGGCAGGGCCACTACATGACCTGTGAACACACATCAGCTCAGCTCAGCTCACAGGTCACTCACTGACTTTATGTTTTGTTGCTGCAGGTGTCAGGTGAAAATGACAGCCAGAGGCAGGCCCGGAAGACAGCAAAGTACCTTCTAGATCAGGCACTGAAGGCAAATGTCTACATTGCCTATGCTAATACTGGGGTAGAATATACCATTCATCTGGCCAAAATGATAAGTGTTACGATTCCTGCCCGTGGAGTTTCCCCCGCGAGCAGGCCTCTCACCTCCATTCTGCTGCAGCAGTCCCCCATGCAACTGGTAAGTCGCCGAAGCTCCGACACCGCCAGACTCCACCCTCCGCAGCCTGGACCGCCGCGTGCTGACCACCCACGTGGCCAGGAGGCTGCCGTCATCCTTCTCGCTGCCGCTGGCCGGACCACAACAAAAGTGATCCTTTTCGCGGCATGGTGCCGCCCCCGGACTTCCTCTTGCAGCTCGGACGCCACCGCCATCTTTGGGGCCTGCCCTAAGGCCCAGTTTGTGCTCTTGCACGGCTCAGCGTCTCTGCGGCAGCATGGCCGCTCTCTAGGTCCTGCCCCCTTCCTAAGGGGCAGGCCCGTGTCTTCTTCCCCTTCTTAAAGGGTCAGCGTAGGTCGGGTCCTCCTGGCCCCACCGGAAGTCAGCTCCACCCAGTTTCCTGGTTTAGCCCTATTAAAGGGCTTCTCCAGCACTCCTGCCTTGCATCGGAGTTCTTCACTCCTGTAAGTCTCGTCTTCCAGCGCTCTGTCAGGTCTTTGTTGGTGCTCCATGTCCTGAGTCTTCGTTGTTTCCTGCGTCTTTGTGGTTTCCTGATGTACCATGTCTTCAGGTTTGGAGGTTCCTAGTCCAGGTTTACTGATGTTTCAGACTTCCTGGTTCCATTTCCTGATGTTCCGAGATTTCGTTCCTCCTTCGCTTGTCCCGAGTCCTCTTGACCCTCCAGCACCTTTGGTTCTCCAGATGACACCTTGTTGGGGTAAATCCGTCTCGTCAGTTCCTGTTCTCGTCATTGGAGTTTCATCTCGGCTGGATTCCCTTCCTGCACTTGTCCCACTCTCCGCATGGTCCGTGACCAGCCTCTCCAGGTTGTGTCGGGCGCACAGTGGGTCAGTAGTCAAGTTAGCTTAGGGAATAGCTACTACTTATTATCAGCATTAGCAGCATGGAATCTTTTTAACACTTGTCAGGTACTTGTATTCTCGATTGGCCACTGTTGGAAACAGCATGTGGGGTTTGATGGACCCTCAGTCTGACCCAGTATGGCAACTTCTTATGTTCTTAAAATCCAGGCCTGGCTTCTTCTTGCTTCTTTGTGTTTCCATCTCAATTAAAACCAGTCTCTGTTGGGTTATGGCACCATGAGCCTTTCTTCACAATTACCCAGGGATTTTTTTCCCCATTCTTCACCCTCCTAATTCACTTAGTCCAGTCATTGCAGCTACAGTCCTTGGCCCCTTCCAGAACTCTGTGGTCATAAGCCCTATGTCTGGCCACTAGGTGTCACTGTTGCACGATAACTGGGACTTCCCCTTCTCCTCTCCCCTCCTCACCTAGGGATATGAATCTAGGGAACTGAACCCAAGTCCCTCAGCATATGCACAACACTGTCAGTAAGCCAATGCAAAAATATCCATAATGTAATTGGATTGTTATTGTATTTAAGCTACATTTAATGTATTTTAACTGCATTTTTATTTTGTTAGGACTTTTTTTTAGCCACTTTGAGTCTCTTTTGGAGAGTAATGGAATATAGAAACAAATTTTAATTAAACAGAACCCAAAGTAATCTTTTGGACACTTTGAATCCTTTAAGTTCTGTGCTCCTGCCATGAGGCTGAATGTATTTTGCCAGTTTCCAGCAGCACGTGATTACGACGCACCAAGCTCATCCCCAAAGTAAAACACTTCAGTAACACTTACACAAAATAAGCAGTAAAGTTCTAAACACACAATGTTATTTGGGTCTGGTTTCAGCTTTTCGTGACACTCACACTGTGTGTTCTGGCTGTCCTTGATCTAAATTTCTCTGATCAACGTTTTCCAAGTGTACATTATTTAGACAGTGACTTGGACAGAATTCATGAAACACTGGAAAGAATAAGTAACGTCACATGCAAGAAGTTGTGGCCAATCCCGAGCCGCACTTCTCTTCCTGTGGGTCAGGATCCAGCGGGGGGGCGGGGGGGAGGGTCAAGGAAGACATGCAGCTGGGTCGCAAGATGAAACTCCACTGGGAACGGGAAGAGTAGAACGCAGAAGAGAGTCTGTTGTTGGTTTTAAAGCTTAAATGAAGTTATCATTTCCAGCTGTTGTATCATCTGAAAATGGGCACATTCCTGGTGCTGGAACATTTAGGGCCTGCTTTCTTGAGAATAACTCCCATAGGCACAAAATAAGAAAAGAAAAAAAGCCCCACTCTCAAAATCTGTTAGCAGAGAGTGTTGTTATTGTGTGTTGGGTCCCTAACATCCACCTCTGGTTTTTTTTAATTGGATCTCAAGCAAAACAACACTTATAAAAGAGTTTGAGGACCACTAACCTGAAGCACAATAAAAAAAGCATGCGGGACCAAATACAAAACCCCACTGGATCTTCGCCATTCCTACAGAAATGATTGTCCGTCTCCAGCAGGTAACACAGCGGCTCAACAGACCCACATACAGGACTGCTAGCTAATTCTGTCATCGCAGTCTGCCAGACAGACCCTTCTGCCTAGCTGTGTACAGTTCCACTAAGACGTCTATTACTTCATATTACCTACTTTGCTTTTCATTCTGGTAGCCCCAGCACTTGTCAAATCGTCCAAGAACAGCAGTTTAAACACGTGCTGCCAGATTGTGGTTCTGCGCTGGCCGTCCCTTTTTCGCAACTAAAGATCTTCTGTGTTTATCCCTTGCCCTCTTGAAGTTCATTTCTGTCTCAGCCTCCACCACCTGCTCTGGAAGGGAATTCCACGCACTTGCCACCCTCTCCACGAAAATGGCAAGACTTGTTAGCAGAATTGTGTGCTCCTGCTCCAAATTAAAGACACTTGCAAAGGGTCTTGGCAATAATATAAATAAAATCTCAATTTACACTGCAAGGATAACCACGGCACTGCCAGTGTTCCTCTGCTAATGGAAGGCAGGGAAATGCCAATAAACCCCTCCAGCTGCAGTTTATGATAAACAAGAGTCAAGAAGTCCAGAAAAGCGTGTTTGTTAACTTTTATTTGCTTGGCAAAAGAAAAATTCAAGCTGCTTTTGTTTCTTGTTTGTTTTAAACTCAAAAATCTCTGGGCTGCGTTAGAAAAAATATTTCTGAGATTAGCCTCTTCCCAGGTTACAAAGGACAGCGTAAAAGTGTCTCTCTCAGTACAAGTTTGCAGGCATTCATGGTATACTCCAACAGTGCAAAAACATGATTACTAAAACACAGCTGCAATTTTCACTAACAGAAAGTGGGGGGGGGGGAAAGAGCCAAGGTAATCAGATCTCAGAGGCATGCAAACATCTGCTATGTTTATGCTAAAGGTCAAGACTTCATTTTTAAATAATTTTCATTTTAGCAATGTAGTTATCTTCAAAATTACAAAGACCTTTACAAGTACCTAGCACACAAGCTGTGTGTCTGCATAGTGAGAAATACACCAAAATGTACCTTTTGGGGTTTTTTGGAGCGTATCTAGTATATTGTACGTACAATGCAGTAAACCTTTTCTTCCTGCACTATCAGCATTGAATAGGGCTTTAGTGTCAACCCTGGAGTGAGCCAATTAATTGTACAATTCACAATTCTCATGTGTCTTATGAACCCTAATAGTGGCAACACTGGTGAGTTATCTCCAAACCCATGCTGACTGGATTCAGCATGTTTTAAATACTTGACATATTTGCATCTGAATTAAATTCAAATGACTGGGAGGAACTTCTTTCTCATGCCAGAATGAATCAAAAGCATCTGAAGTAACACACCGACTACCATATACATAGGACAAACTCATTCCTAAAGCTGATCGCTTTGTGGTTCATACTACCTTTAAAAAAAGACACTGAGGGGTCGATATAATAAAATGTGAAACCTAAGATCTCCAATTGGAGTGATGACACCTTACAACAGCTGAGAAATGTGTGCTAAACTAATGACATCTAAATGACTCCAGCGTTAAAAAAAAAAAAAAAAGCATGCAAACATAAAATAGGAGCTGAGTGCATAAAACTGAAAAGGTGCTTTAGACAGGCATAAACTGATAAAAGTGCTCCTGTTTGGGGTAGGCACTTGTAATCCTGGGGCAGAGGGTTTCTGGCTTGGGGATTTGGACTCAGGTAGACTGTTTAGCCCGTTTTCTTTCAGGACTGGAAATTGCATCTCTCACCCAGGCATTAACTCACATTTTCATGGCTAGCGTTAGTCTATGGGGCTGTGCTAGTGTGGTCCTGGACTTGGGGGTTCACAGGTGTGAAGATCTACCCTGGAGACCAAAGTTCAGAATCCCCACCTCCAGAACACAGGGTCCAGGACCACGCTTGGCATAGCACCACAGACTCATACTAACCCCAGAAATGCGAGTTATTGTAACTCCAACTCTGATCCAGGAGTAAAGTTATAGAGTTAAAAATAAGACATGTGTTAAGCCTTCAGGGCTTTAACACGCTTCCTTGCATTGCGGAGTAATGGCTAATTCCTTCATTAATATAAGATATGCATGGAGCTGTGCTAATTTGGGCACACATTTTTACTCCCGTTTGCATGCACATTTTTTGCACACTAAAATCCTTATTCAATTGAGAAAAATCATGCACATAAGAATGTTCAAACAAATGTGAGTAAAAATGTGCACACAGCCTTGCACACCTTATTACATCGGTCCCCAGTGCCTTTTATAACAAAGTGCTGATGAATCAAAGCACCAACTGAGAGAAAATGAAGACACAAGCAAGGATACAAGAGCGAAAAGGTCAGGGACACAGAAGGCATGCCTCATATCTATGTTTCATGGACCTAAGAACTGCCTTAAGATAAAAGTCCTAGGGTCAGGGGCCTTGGCTTAAAGCTGGAGTGAGCACAGTATTAACCTGGGTCTCTCCAGAAAAAGGAAAATGCTTTTCAAGACAAAGAAAGACCAGTTTACCCTCCAGGCAAGCAAGCAGTTTGCAAGGGATATCACATCTCAATCCCTCCAGGTACTATTTCCTTGACCCATAGGCTAACACATTGGTCAAAACACATTCTTGGGCAGCCATTCTGCAAGCGGAGCTGCTGTACGGCTGAACTCCAAGATTAGTATCAAATAAATAACACTCTATCTATTACATCAGTTAGTGTCAATGAAGTAGGACAATGGCAAGCAGACAACATTCTTGTGCACAGACAAACATAGGTGAATTTTTTCAAACCAAAAAAAAACCAACCCAAAAGTGAATTATGCTGTTGCTTTTCAAGCTACATGAATATTTAACAATACATTAAAAAGTTCAATGCCCCGAACAGTTTCATCAGAATTCCTTCCTTCTGAATCATGTGAGGAGTCAGGTTTGGCCCAGCACTCCTGATCGAGTGCTGACTCACCCACGGGGCAGTTTGGGAGATATATGTACAGCTGGAATCCTGGAAATGTACAAGAACTCGGAAATCAAGGCAAAAGAGCACTTCAGAGAGCCCCCTGCCCCGTCTAAGGTCACCCACCGCCTAGCGGCAGGCCTTTGATTGCCCTGCTGTAGGCATCAGATTTGTTGCAAAGGTATTATGGGATGTCACTATGAATGCATTAAGCAAGTCATCTGGCAATTTATTTATTTGGACTTATTAGCCGCCTTTTTGAATACGAAGACATCGCACTGGCCCTTCTTCTGGGTGTTCTTGGCAGCCCCTGCTGACGCTGCTCATACGCTGCCCTTGTGCTGCTAAACATTAATAATAGGCAAGCCATGCAATTTTATCAGGCAGAATATCAGATGTAAAGTACAAAACGTAAATGCCAGTAGATACCACATCAAAACGGCTTTCTAGTAATAAAACAGAATATTTCTCCTAACATTTCAGGATGCTCAACTATTGCACTACGGACAGGCTAGTGTTACAACGTGCCCTGCTGGCCTCAGAACAAGCAGCACTCAGGAAGTATTCACTTATTGCACACAATCACGCTTCTTCCATAAACACATTCTGAAGGGAAGCTCTTCCTTAAGTGCTTAACGTTTCAGTCCTCCCACTTCCATCTGTGAAGATAGGCGGTATCAGATAGATCAAACAACAGAGCCTGGAGGAATGGATGGGAACTCAAGCAACAACATGACCGTGAGCACTCTTTTGGCTTGCAGCGGGGGGGACTACTCCATTACTGGCACTCTTCCAAAACGCAATTGAGAAGGGTAACATCCAACCGGTTCGCTACACGGCCTGTCAGGCAAATTTTCTCGAACAGATCTGCTTTTCAGTTTCACACTATCACAATTACATAATGCTTTGAAAATGCATTGCCACAGTAAACTAGAAGCTGGCAATGCTGCTTGTGAAACAAGCCTGCAGTGGAGCCCTTTATTAATTCAATGCCAACACTACGGCTTGAAGTAAAAGCTTTCTACAAATAGTCAGGCTACCTTTTAAAATGAACCACTAACATCAAGTGAAACGCCACATTGGAATTGTAAGCCTAGGTCGGAGAAATTAAGATGTGGACTGTAATTGTCTCTATAGCCTTATATAGAGACAATTACAGTCTCTATATAAAAGAGAGGCTGACAGGCCAGGCTCACGGCAGAAAGAAGGAATCGGGGGGGAAGGAAGCAAAATCACAGAAGTATTGAGAAAGCAGACCTAGCTGTTGCTGAAGATCCGACTAAACAGAAAAAGTGATCCTCGCAATTCTGGCACCCCCTTCACCTGGGTCTCAATAGAAGGCTGGTTTGCCAATGTTAGCTTCGCAGCCTGGCATGAGATGGTAAACCTCCCTTGCACTAGGCTTAAGTGGGGTGCAGGTGAACCAAAGAACATCGTAATAACAGCAAACAAGAATGCTCTCCCGAAAAAAATATGAACAGAAACGCCACTTTCATTTTAGGAGAGGGGGCTTTAGGGTTACTCTCCGCATCTGAAAAACATTTCCCAATATGGTAAATACTCTTATGGGGAGAGGGGAATCTGTCAGGGGGTGGGAATTGGTGTACAGTATACTAGGAACTATATCAAGTTGTGATATATAGGTATCTGTCCTGGTACAGTACAACAGTCTTCAGCAATACTTTCATACAGCACCTAAACAGGGATTTTTGGAGAGGTTCACATTTCAGAAACCTGGTCAAAGGGAAGGTCAATTTTCAGAGCCATTTCTGTGAGTAAAGCAGTGCTTTACTGGTGGAAAGAAATGTTTGTAAACTCGACCCCACTCCTCCTTCCCCTTTATGTGGGTAAACCTATACCCGTGGATCTAACACGCATGTAAGTTTACCCGCCTGGAGAAGAGGCGTTGCCAGAGATAGAGCTGGGGAGGGGGTATGCACGCATACACCCACTTTTGAAAATCCAAAAGCGCACATGAAATTTCTCTCAGAAAAAAATACCCACGCAAACCAGCAGGTGTAAATGTGCGTGGACAGTTTCCTTGGGAAAATTTTCAAAGGAAATTCTATAGTTGACGAAGGACTCTCTAAAAATGGAAAGGACTCTCTAAAAATGGAAGATTAGAGATAGGGCTGTAATTACTTGGTCCTGAAGGGTCCAGTGATGGCTTCTTCAGGCCATTTTTTTAAGCAGAGTAGGGAAGACTCCCTCCACAAAAGAAGCATTAATGAGTGCAGTCAAGGTCTCAAGAAAGTAATTTTTTTTTTTATCATCTTCAACGCCCATGGCGAACATGGGTCCAACACACTGTAGAAAAAAATTAATCTGAGAGTTAGGTTACTTCTACTTTAGAAATCAGATGAACGTTATTCCAGACCACAAGATTTGAGTCAAGCAGAGACTCAGATTTAAAAGGTTCTGTCAAATTAAAGGAGTTTGATCTTCAATTGAAAATAATTTGCCATAATCTCACAATCAATTCCTGAGATGAAAACCATCTGAGAAGGCTTTGTTACCAGACCCCTCACTAGGTGAATAATTATCTTGACCAATTAAGGCTATCTGAAGAGTACATTTAAATTTTACTGTAATATATAGCTACACATTCTGAGAAATAATTTGAAAGAAGGTAATACAAATCAGAAAACAGAGGGTAAGTTTTAATCTCCCTGCTCAGTGCTCATTTTCAACAGGAAACTCCCTGAAGAGTTTCCTGTTGAAAATGTCTTGCCCACCTGCAGGGTTTATAAGTGTGAATTCCCCACCAGGAAGTTTGTACAGGAAGCTAAAAATCAACTGCCCATGAATAATTTGCTGGGATAGCCCTAGCCTTGTCCTGCTGCTACTGCTTTTTCCTGCACTCAGAGGGGTGCTTTTTCCACAGGTAAACGCTCATTTACCCATAGATTATAACTTTGAAAACTGCATCCATAAAGTACTGGTAAAGAGAAAAGTTGGATTTTCAGTGTTGTCCATAGGAATGTTATTCCCATGAGAATCCCATGGGACACCACACATTTGTATTTCCCATGGTAGTCGATACTTGATATTGTAAAATAAATTTAGGCTGAAATTTGCAGTTGCGTAAATGCAACAAAATAGAATTCATTCATCATCTATGTAACTGCATGGTGCTATGAGAAGGATTTCGAGTCTAAAGAATAATTCAGGTTTTCCTAGATTTTTTAAAGGCTCTGTCTAGGTTTTCTCAATTTAACGAGTGGTAACACTGCCAGACTGGCACATTGCGCATGCGCGCGGCTAGTCAGCCATTGTTGCTGTGTTGTTGATTGTCGTCTTTGGTGTTAAAGTTAATAAAGTTAATAAATTTTGTCGTTTTGCATGTCTCTTTGTACATGTAGTCCTATTTAGTAGACACTAAACGTAAACTTTCATAAATTTAATAATTTTATTTGAACTGTATTCCATATTAATATTGTAATGGGAATCCCATGGGATGGGATGGGACAGGCATAAATTGCCATGGGATGGGACAGAAAAATATGTCCCATGGACAAGCCGATTTTAGTAGTATGATTTTTATTTATTTTTTATTTAGAACTTTTTATATACCGACAACCGTTTGCACATCGTATCGGTTTACAAGTAACTCAACTTTCCGGCAATGCCTTTACAGGGAACAATAACTATGATAGCAAATAACCACCAAATCCATGTGATCCCTGCCCATCTTCCCCTCTTGTTGTAATGCCGCAGTCCCTACCTGAGCTCTAGCTTCACCTTCACTTTCCAGCAACTAAGGATCTCAGCTCTTATTCCATTCTTTCTTGAATTCTGATATTGCTTTGTCACTGCCACTTTCATTGGGAGGTTAAACCAAGCTTCTACCACTCTTTAATTATTGAAATATTCTCCTGAGTCTCACCCCTTTCATTTTCAAAAAATGGCTCCTTGCCCTAGAACTTCATTTCCAGAATCAGGCCGATTCAATAAAGTCCGCGGGAGAGCGGGCACACAGGCCACTCGCCTGTGCACGTGATTCTGAATTTAAATGAGGCCCGGCAGTAGAAACAGGCAAAAGGAGGCGCTAGGGACACTAGCACGTCCCTAGCGCCTCCTTTTGACCCGGAGCGGCGGCTGTCAGCGGGTTTGACAGCCAACGCTCAATTTTGCCGGTGTCGGTTCTCGAGCCCGCTGACAGCCACAAGCTCGGAAACTGGACGCCAGCAAAATTGAGCGTCTAGTTTTCGACCCAACAGCTGCAGGCAGACTTCAAATTTTTTTTTTTTTTACCCTTCGGGACCTCCAACTTAATATCGCCATGATATTAAGTCGGATGGTGCACAGAAAAGCAGTTTTTACTGCTTTTCTGTGCACTTTCCCGGTGCCCAAAGAAATTAGCGCCTACCTTTGGGTAGGCGCTAATTTCTGAAAGCAAAATGTGCGGCTTGGCTGCACATTTTGTTTATGAATCGCGCGGGAATACCTAATAGGGCCATCAACGTGCATTTGCATGTTGAGGGTGCTATTAGGTTCGGCGGGTTGGACGCGTATTTTTGTCCCCTTACTGAATAAGGGGTAAGGGAAAACACGCGTCCAATGGCGGGTTAACAGTGCGCTCCGTCAGAGCGCACTGTACTGTATCGGCCCGATTGTTGCTTCTTGTACATTACTTCTAGCTTTGAAGTATTTGAGTGTATTTGCCATAAGTTTCCTATTGCTCCTCTCCTTTAGGGAATGTATAATTAGGTCATAAATCACACTTTATAAAGCTTCTGGTATAGGCATGGTACCGTTTTGGTAGCTCTCCTCTGGACTGCATCTACTCTTTCCAATAATTTGTAAAGAAGCATTATCATCTCCTCTTTTCAAATGGTCATACCTCTCCCCTAGCATTCCTCTAGCTTCTGATGTTGCTCGTTCACACTAATTTGCAGCTTGAGATCACTCAATTTGACTGCCCCAAGATTACTTGCCCATTTGGTATAAATCAGTACCCGCCCCACCCCTGCAAAATCAAGAACCGCTCTCTGGGATTTCTGTGCCCCAAATTTAGGATTAGGGTTGTATCTACTTCCAAAGGCTGCCTCATACAGTTAATTTGTAATGCACCGTGACCACCTTAAAATGTCATTTCATGTTGAAAAATAAACTCTTTCAAAGCCATTTTATAAGTTATTACTGCATAATAATGTCTAAATAGTAAATCCGGCTTAAAATAGCAGGCACCAGCCCAGCTTGAAGCACGGCCCATGAGTCTCCTGTTCCCTTCAATGCTCTCCTATCAGTGCCAGCAAGAAACAGAAAGCTTATTCGAATATGGTACCTAACAAATTGTTTTTAAACATATCAGTTTTCAAAGGATGTTAGTATTTCTGTCGTGTTGACACCCAGCATAGCTTCCAGTCACTATATTTCTACAAAGGAGACCTTCAAACTGAACTGCCCCTTTAAAACACTGATGATGCATGTTCATAGAGCCACTTTTTCAGTTAGGATTAGCAAATGAATGTTATAATTTCTCAGGCCCAAATTATAAAGTGACAATGGAGAGTGCTGTCACGGGACTGCACAGTTTGCATTCACGCCAAAATTAAGTACACTTAAGCTCTTCCTAAAATAATCTACAACATTATGGGCCAGATTTTAATTATGGGAAAAAAAACCTGTCAAAAGCCTGCAGATCAGTTGGCCAGTACACTTTTAAAACAGTATTTCTTTAACCAAGGATTTGAATTTCTGCAAATATTAAGAAGAAAACAAAATTGATAGCAAAATATTCTGCAAGTAAAATCTGCAAAAAATGCTGCAGTACTTTTGCTAAGTGTTCAGTTTAAGAATAGGACCATTTTCACAATGAATTTTGCAGATTTATGCTTGTGTGATTTTTCTCTGTGTATTTTTTCCCTTCTAGATATTGCAGAAAATTGAATCTTTGATTAAAAAAAAAAAAAAAAAAGATGCCCTGTTTCAAAATTGTGCCAAACTGATATAGGGATTTTGCACTTCGGTTGCCCAAAATGGAAATCTAACTCTAATTTAAAAAAAAAAAATCTACTTGACAACATTACAGAATTATTTAACTAAAATCAGGGGCAGCACTAGGCCCTGGCACACAGAGCCCATGTTCTGATTTTTTATATGCCAGTGTCTCACATGCAGCTGTCTTCCCGCTGGCCAATACGCACCTGCACTTTTAAGTGAGTGGGTCCAACACAGTGCTGCGCTAAGCAGCGCATTGGAGAGAGGGCAACTGGAGAACAGCTACCTCATTTCTCTACCCTTATCTCCCACATCTTCAGAGAGGTCCCCTCTCCCTTCCACACCACGGATTCTCAAATGCTACTTCCGCTGTGTTTTGGGTTGGCAGGACACCCTAGTGGTTAGGACACAGGAGTGTAAAACCTGTCTGTGCAGGCTCAGATCCCAGCATCACATCAAGCTCTTACAGTCTTTTGACAAGTTACTTACACATTCGTTAAATCTAATCAAGCCAATACTTTTAAAACTCATTAAAGAAGATAGTTATATGGAGAGTTTTTTCTGCCCCATAAGGACTCTCACTCCATACTTGTCCTCAGCCTACTTTGACAGTCTTATCATACAGAAAACCTAGTATTTTCCACTTTTTACCCGCACTGTGATCCCCAGTAGGCGAAGTGCTGCAGCAATGGGAGTGCAGTATGTGTGCAATTGCCTTCAAACCAACATGCACTGCTACTCTCCAACTAGTTGCTAAGTATCCCAGTAAGAATACAATTTGACTTGCACTATTCCCTAGGGGGCTGTTACTGCTAATTCAGCACTCACAGTCCACAGTTGGGGGAAGGGAGGAGGGGGAAGTAGGAGGTAGGAATGAAAACCACATTT